>NC_132924.1:52563399-53207822 GCF_047675955.1 Chlorocebus sabaeus | reverse complement strand
AACTTAGTAGCATAAATGTCTCTTAACATTCTTAAACATTTACATATAATTATTTGATTTTCTATATAATTTAATGGAAGCATCAGAATAAAGGTGAAGTGTAAAGGTGATTTTTTTTAAATGGGTATTTCACAATGAACAAAAAAACTCAGATTAGCCTTATCTTCTCTGATACTTCAACTGGAGCCAGAAATGTAATTTCGGAAGATGTGATTAGGCAGCCCTCTGGAGCATAAGCAATTCATGAAGAAACTGAAAGCTAAAGCCCATCTGCTGACAGCATTCTCAAAAGCTTGGGCTAGAAGTATTTTATTGAAGGAGCATATGAGTGACAGAGCACGGTGTTCACTATACTCAACTATATGCTGTCTATAAGAAACACAATCTAAAAATAAAGGCATGGGTAGGTAAATAGTAAAAGGATTTTTTGAGGTACACTATAAAAACACTAATCAAATAAAGATGAACTGACTATATAACATTTTTAAATGATGTACTTAAGATTGAGGAATATTACCAAGAATAAAGAAGAACATTTCATAACAAAAAGTCTTAATTTGTCAAGAGGATGTAACCTCCGATTTGCGTATATGCCCACAATAAAGTTTCAAACTACACAAAGCAAAAAGTGCTCAGAATTGAGGGAAGAAATAGATAAAACTAATGTGGATAATTTCAGACACTGATATTCTTCTTTTGGTAATAAAAAATTCAATATACACAAAATTCATAAGGCTATAGAATAGCTACACATTGTTAGCCAACTTAACATAATTGACATTACATTACACTATAACAAACAGCAGAACACACATTCTTCTCAAGGGTGTATAAACAAGCCACCCACTAAAATAAACAGACCATATGCTAGCCCATAAAATCTCAGTAAATCTAGAGAGACGGAAATCACCTAGAGTATATTCTTTAACCACAATAAGATTAAATATCAATAACACAACCACATCTGAAAAATCTACAAATATTAGGAAATTAACATATTTCTAAAGATATGATGAGCCAAAAATATCACAATGAAACTTGGAAAATATACTGAAATGAAGAAAAATGAAATCACAACATATCAAAATGTATAGATAGAAATCAATGGAACCAAGTAGTGTGCAAAAGTAGACGCCATATATATGTTTAATCATTTTTTTACAATGTTGTCAGTATAATTCAGTGAGGAAAAGACAGTCTCGTCAACAAATGTTGCTGGCAAAAACTATGTTCATTTGTAAAAACCTCACACCTCACACAAAACCTACCTTTAAATACATCATAGACCAAAACAAAGAATCTAGAACTCTAAAATTTCTGGGAAAAAAATTAAGAGTAGGCAAAGATTCCTTAGATAGGACATCAAGAAAGAACTAATTATTTAAATAATGACAAATTGCACTCGGTTCTTCAAAAAACACTATTGATAAAGAGACAAGCTAAGACTAAAAGAAATTATTTGTAATACATATATCTGACAAGGGACTGTTATCCAGAATATATGAAGAACATCTACAACTCAATAATTTTAAAATGTTAATTTATAATTTTAAAATTATTGAGTTTAACAGACATTTCGCAAATGGAAAATCTATAAATTGCCAATAAACATCTGAAAGATACCTAGCTTCACTCATCATGAGTAAAATACAAATTAAAATCACAATGAGACACTATTACATACACACCAGAATGGCTAAGATTTTAAAAGATTGATAGTACCTATTGTTGGGAAAGCCCTGGGGCAACTGTAACTCACATAGACCATTGGTGGGAATATAAAATGTATAAAACCACTTTGTAAAGCAGTAAAATATTTCTTACAAGTAAACATACCCTTATTATACAACCCAGAATTCCCTTCTTAGGTATTTACCCAAAAGAAATGAAACATAGGTCCACACAAAGGCTTGTTCACAAACATTCAAAGCAGTTTTATTCATAATAGCCAAAAGTGGGAAGCAACCCAAATGTCCATCAACAAACAAATGTATACACAAATTATAGCATTTCTATGCAATGGAATACTACTTAGCAATAAGTAAAACCTATTGATTCATAAAAAAACGTAATGAATGAATCTCAAAAACATAATGCAGAGTTAAAGAAGCCAGACAAAAGGAGTATATACTCTATGATTCCTTCTATATAAAATTCTAGAATAAGAAACTTAATCGATAGTGAGGAAGGACATGTTGGGGGTCATGAGGGTTGACTACAAAGGGGCATGAGGAAATGTTTTAGAGATGTTCCATATCTTGATTATAATGGAGGAAATTACATAGTTGTATCAAATTTATTGAACTGTACAACTAAGATGATTGTACTTTATTGTGTGTAAATTATACCTCAATAAATGTGATTTTTAAAATCCACATTCACAAAAGATGTCATTTTATATTTGTGATTGAACGCAAATATAATGATCAAATAAATTTTTTTCAATCTATATATATTTTAGTGTCCATTCCCCTAAAAGTGTTTCCTGAGACAAAGATTTGAATGAAAGTAATTTATATTAAAGGTGATTATATGAGGCATCAATAATGAATAAGTAAGGAAGTGAATATTTGAAGCAGAAAAATGTAGTTTAGTAAAGTGTGTTCCACCAAGCAAGTTACTACTGTGGAGTTTGATGAATCCGTATACAATACACACATGAAAGGTATCCCTCTTGAGATCATTGGATGAAGACTTCTCTGGTAACTCGTAGAAGCCTGTTCTTGGGTAGCAAAGAGCATTATTTCCTGAGCACTTCTGTCCTGCTGTACAGTTAGCGGAGCAGGCTCCAGTGGACAAAGAAAGCCTTCAGGAAAAGAAATCCATGCGCTGGCAGTTGGAAATTGAGCTAACGTGGACTGCAGTGATAAGGAAAGTAGTGACATAGACAGGACAGTGTCAGTGTCTGCTACAGCAGTGCCGGAAAAGAACACTCGATAACTTAAAGTTCGTTGCTAACTCAGGAATTTTAGGTATATAAATATTAGAGTTAAAGACAACTTCGTATCCATTATACATTTATTCTCATTTTGTTTTCAAGACTAACACACCTTTTACAACTAGAAAGATGTAAGTCAAAATGAGCTGACCACAAATTTGAAAGTCAGGTTTATGCCATTCAAATATGCTGGAAATAGTCAATATCATTGAATGTTATCATCAAATTAAATACACATCATTTTTTTTAAAAAAGATACAAATACAGTTAATAAGTGTTTCAATTATTAATTCCTGCAGTAGTCTTTATTTGGCATTGATAACTACATCATCCCGAGGATCCCTTATCAGCAGAAATATATTAAAGGATACATATAGTATTTAAGACACTTAACTGTTATAACTACCAAACTAATATTCTACAACAGAATACTAAATGCTATCCCAGAGGCCTATAAATATTAATATCAATTTCCACATATGAAATGAAACAATTAAACTTGTTATTATTTTGTTTTGTTTTTAAACAATAGTATGAGGAGAGTCAGCATCAACTGATGGCTATAGCAGGCTATTCAACCACCACATATATTTACATTTCTAAGTAAATATCAGTTCTACATATTTAATCTTCAAGCACAATACTTTTGAATCAATTGTCCCACTAAAGTACATCAATATGAATTAAATGTATTAGCCAGTGTACAATGGCATGCCCAATTACATAATCAATTTTTTCTAGACAAACAGATTATTATAGCCTTTCCATTGTACGATTTGTAGCTTCTTTCCTGGTTTTCAGTTTAATTGCACATTTCAGGGAAACCTGAGTACAAGACCAATGTTAGTGCTCACAGATTTTGAAAAGGTTTTGTAGATTAACAAGTAATTGTGGTGGACAACACCTGATTTTAAGGTATGCCCCAAGTATGTTTCCAGACACTTTAGTATGATGTAATATTTTAAGTTTAATTATTATTTTGTTCATTGAACTTTTATTCAGAAGTTTAAAAATATACAAAAATTATAACCATTCAGCCACCTCAAAAATAATTTTTTAAATTGCAGATGGTTAAGTATAAAATAATACTTTTTAAGTAATCTTCCAAAAATCTTTCAAAATTTTCCTTTATTAATTTAGCTAATTAGCGAGTAGCTTCAGTCCCACCAACTATTTTCTATTTCCTTAACCATTCAGTTGTTCTTAACATTTTTTACTTTTAAAAACCCTTTCGTTTGAGAAATGTCTGTTCATATCCTTTGCCCACTTTTTGATGGGGTTGTTTTTTTCTTGTAAATTTGTTTGAGTTCTTTGTAGGTTCTGGATATTAGCCCTTTGTCAGATGAGTAGATTGCAAAAACTTTCTCCCATTCTGTAGGTTGCCTCTTCACTCTGATGGTAGTTTCTTTTGCTGTGCAGAAGCTCTTTAATTTAATTAGATCCCATTTGTCAATTTTGGCTTTTGCTGCCATTGCTTTTGGTGTTTTAAGCATGAAGTCTTTGCCCATGCCTATGTCCTGAATGGTACTACCTAGGTTTTCCTCTAGGATTTTTATGGTATTAGGTCTAACATTTAAGTCTCTAATCCATCTTGAATTAATTTCTTATAAGGAGTAAGGAAAGGATCCAGTTTCAGCTTTCTACTTATGGCTAGCCAATTTTCCCAGCACCATTTATGAAATAGGGAATCCTTTCCCCATTTCTTGTTTCTCTCAGGTTTGTCAAAGATCAGATGGCTGGTATTATTTCTGAGGACTCTGTTCTGTTCCATTGGTCTATATCTCTGTTTTGGTACCAGTACCATGCTGTTTTGGTTACTGTAGCCTTGTAGTATAGTTTGAAGTCAGGTAGCGTGATGCCTCCAGCTTTGTTCTTTTGACTTAGGATTGTCTTGGCAATGCGGGCTCTTTTTTGGTTCCATATGAACTTTAAAGCAGTTTTTTTCAATTCTGTGAAGAAACTCGTTGGTAGCTTGATGGGGATGGCATTGAATCTAAAAATTACCTTGGGCAGTATGGCCATTTTCACGATATTGATTCTTCCTATCCATGAGCATGGTATGTTCTTCCATTTGTTTGTGTCCTCTTTTATTTCACTGAGCAGTGGCTTGTAGTTCTCCTTGAAGAGGTCCTTTACATCCCTAGTAAGTTGGATTCCTAGGTATTTCATTCTCTTTGAAGCAATTGTGAATGGAAATTCATTCATGATTTGGCTCTCTGTTTGTCTGTTACTGGTGTATAAGAATGCTTGTGATTTTTGCACATTAATTTTGTATCCTGAGACTTTGCTGAAGTTGCTGATCAGCTTAAGGAGATTTTGGGCTGAGACAATGGGGTTTTCTAAATATACAATCATGTCATCTGCAAATAGGGACAATTTAACTTCTTCTTTTCCTAACTGAATACCCTTTATTTCTTTCTCTTGCCTGATTGCCCTAGCCAGAACTTCAACACTATGTTGAATAGGAGTGATGAGAGAGGGCATCCCTGTCTTGTGCCAGTTTTCAAAGGGAATTTTTCCAGTTTTTGCCCATTCAGTATGATATTGGCTGTGGGTTTGTCATAAATAGCTCTTATTATTTTACATTCATACAGCCAACAGACACATGAAAAAATGCTCATCATCACTGGCCATCAGAGAAATGCAAATCAAAACCACAATGAGATACCATCTCACACCAGTTAGAATGGCAATCATTAAAAAGTCAGGAAACAACAGGTGCTGGAGAGGATGTGGAGAAATAGGAACACTTTTACACTGTTGGTGGGATTGTAAACTAGTTCAGCCATTATGGAAAACAGTATGGCGATTCCTCAAGGACCTAGAACTAGAAGCACCATATGACCCAGCCATCCCATTACTGGGTATATACCCAAAGGATTATAAATCATGCTGCTATAAAAACACATGCACACATATGTTTATTGCGGCACTATTCACAATAGCAAAGACTTGGAATCAACCCAAATGTCCATCAGTGACAGACTGAATTAAGAAAATGTGGCACATATACACCATGGAATACTATGCAGCCATAAAAAAGGATGAGTTCGTGTCCTTTGTAGGGACATGGATGCAGCTGGAAACCATCATTCTCAGCAAACTATCACAAGAACAGAAAACCAAACACCGCAGGTTCTCACTCATAGGTGGGAACTGAACAATGAGATCACTTGGACTCGGGAAGGGGAACATCACACACTGGGGCCTATCACGGGGAGTGGGGAGTGGGGAGGGATTGTATTGGGAGTTATACCTGATGTAAATGACGAGTTGATGGGTGCTGACGAGTTGATGGGTGCAGCAGGGCAACATGGCACAAGTATACATTTGTAACAAACCTGCACATTATCCACATGTACCCTAGAACTTAAAGTATAATAAAAAAAAAAAAAAGAAAAAAAAAAAAAGAACAGATTCTTCCTCATAAAAATCAGAATTTTTGTTGGAGGGTGGCAGGAGAGGGATATTTCCTCTTTTTTAGAGATTATCTAAAAAGATTAGAAAAAACAGAAAAATTGATTTAATATTTCTCCTATTAGAAAAATTTGGGGTGGTTGTTGTTTAGGACAAAATGAGGAAAATCTGTTATTTTATAACTACTCAAAATCATAGCATCAGAGTATCCCTTAAATAAAAATTTTCTATTTGTTTAAAATATGGTTATTACATTTTGGGCATCACCTTTGTTCTAAACAATATGTGTAAAATAGTTGTAATTACAAACTTAACTAAAATTTAACTTTGCTCCAAATTAGCTTTAACAGTGTCACTATATTTTTAAATTTAATATAGTCTACATCATCTTTCAAATTTTTACTCTATAGAATATCTAAGCAGTGAGACGCTCACATTTGAACAATGGTGCAGTCACATTAGTTGGGAAAATATTGAGCTCCTAAATCTTTAAGGTCCAAGACTATGACTATGGGATTTCTTAACACATTTGAAATTTGAATATAAATTGTGAATGATGTAGAATTTTAAAACTTGACTACTGTCCTTTCTTTCCCAGACGAATTAATAGGACCATTTTTTTTCTGTTTAAAATTCTTTAATGTGTGTTATTGTATTTTGTTCTTAAAGCTATCTTCTCAGGTTGGCATTAAAATCAGAATATGAGAGATGAAGAAATTGAGATGTTAGACTACATCATGGGTTCAAGGCAGAGGACTAGAGAGCTCGAGTCAAACCGGAGTCTTCTGACTTCCATTCGGTCAGCCTTTCCATTGTGGTGTTTTATTAAGTACACCATAAAGTCTGTCTACATAGGAGGTCAATGCAGTCAGTTAAGAAGGGAAACAAAAAAATAACAGGAAGCTGACATTATTCAAAGTAAATTTTATCTTACTGAATTGATGACTAGTTTAGAGGAAGGCAAAAAGGATTGAATTATAGTGTTTTGTGCCAAAGAGTTTTTTTGACCCTGAACCCAGTTTATTTTTCTGACTTTATGATGCTGAGGTGGCATCAAGTTTTCTAGAAAAGGTCTAACATGATATGAACAGAAGAATTTCTCACTTTCTCATATTAGAAAACTTTTTCACTTGATATTTGAAGATGAAGGGCTCATTGATATGTGTTTTCAGTAATCATTAGCTTAAAACTACTCTATAAAAGATTGTGAAAGAAATAAATATGTACCTAATCTTGATTTCTGAAAAGCTATTTCTTGTGAAACAACTATGAGATAAATTGATAATGCAACCTTTGTAAACATGATTTTATATTTTGTATGCTAAGGACTATACTCATAGGAGCTTCATCTTCTACTCATTTGCATGACATTTTATGGGTCAAACATCCTCTTCAGCTCAAACAAGGCTAGTGAAACATTTAGTCTGGAAGAAATTTTTGTTTTTGAACAAACTTTGTGTATCAGTTTATGGTAAAGGATTCTACTGTCTTGGGTCTTTTCATTTTTTTTTTTAGAAGATTTTGTTCAGGATTGCTGTATACTAGTAGTTGAAAATTGTATGGAAATACTTGGGATTTAGGTCTGTTTTTGAGATGATTTATGTGCAAGTAAATCCTGTAAACCGTCACCCCAAAGCATATTTATGGCCTCAAATATCTCTCTGTTTCCATTGCTCTTCTGCAGGCAGGAAGCATCTCATTTAGGATTCATGTCCTCTGGGAAGGAGAGAAAGTAGTTAGCATGCATTTTTGAGGATATTCTCTCAAAGTTTGCTCCATTAAAATGTTTTTTGAAACCAAAATATAGATAATTGTGTCAGCATTCAACTTTTTACTTTGGTTCGCTGAGAAGGACAGTTCTTACACTCTGAAATGTGTTGACTGGACTCCAAGATAAGTAGATATAAAACCAGATCAGTTTATGTTGAGAAATTGAATGCAGAATTGGAAAGCAGAAGGATGCTGGGAAAGATGCTCTGTACAGATTTGCTTTTTAAGCTGTTTTGATTTCACCTAGTGCAAATCATTTTACCTCTCTTGAGTCTCAGATTCCTAATCTGTGAAATAGGTGTAATAATATGTACCTCCAAGGGTTATAAGGATTAAGTAAGGTGAAACTTATAAAGTAATATAGCATGGAGCTTTACACGTAGTGAGTACTCTATGAATTCTAGTTGCTATTATTGATTTATTATAAAATATCTTTTAACCTGAGAATCCAAATGAAATGTTAAAAATCACACCACACCACCACCACCATCACCACATTATTATTTATTTTAGGTTACTATAGAAGCAAGAAAAATAGGCTTCTGAAGGTCCTTGAGTCAAAGCTATTATGATGAATTTGTTCTTTTCACTACCTATGTTGTTTGTATGTAAATATATATTCATTCTAAACCAATAGTTCTCAACTATTTCAACCAACAGTTCTCGAAGTTAAAAAAAAAAAAGAATGCTCAGTCTCCTTTTCTGTGACACTTAAACCAGAATCTCAAGGTAGAGCCTGTGTATTTGTAGTTTTTAAGAGCTTTTCAAGTCAGATGTGGCCTTTGATGAGAATATCTGGCCTACCACGCATCTAACCCCAAGACTGATGCATCATTTTTATAAATTGCAATAAGACAATCAAATTAGGTTAAGGATATTGGTTAAGGTAGGCATCTTAGGCTGTAATGTTTAATTATAGTTCCTAAATCTTTTATTGTCTGAGTTATGGGCAGCATTAGAAACTTACAAGAAAGTCAAGTTTAGCAGAATCTGTGTAATACGCTGCTGAGCAGTGAAAAAAAAAAGTAAGTAGATATGGGAATTTTTAATTGGTGAAACACTAAAAAATGCTAGGTTATTGAGTATTGATAGGCCCTCCATTCTACCATTATTTTTAAAAGAAACCATGACTGACTCTTAATTAGCACTCATCTCAGAAACTTTTTACAGTTGAGAATGTGCAAGATCTGGGACTCTCATACGGCTGCTTTCTGGTACTATAAACCACCTGTCTAGAGGCTTGTTTGGGGTTTATTTATAGAGAATGAAAAAAGGAAGAGTTCCATTATCAGATCAATTTGGAATTGACTAGGCGCCCAAATTCAATGATGTAAAATCAAAGTGTGCTGATGATGCAAAGCAAACTTTGCTCTGAAGCCCTGGATTTGATCAGTGTTTGTGATGCTAGATCATATTAACATCCCCCAGGCAGTTGGCAGTGGTGATGTTCATTTAGGGCATCAATCTTTCTGCCCATGTTGGTGTTATAAATCTGGACATTCAAAGGACTCTTGCAACAGTAATCATGTGGATAAGTGATTTTTTAATTCCCATCTGGTTTAGATAGCTATCGTTTTGTATAAAACTAGTATATTCTTGATGGCTAGAAGAATACATTTCTCTTTGTAAGTACATATGTATTATAGCGAATGTATACACTGACACATCTAGATGTCATGTGTAGATAGTATGTACCTCTCTGTTTCTAAAAAGCATAAAATTATAGTTAATATATATTGCTACATTTCCCTATCCCCTCCTCAAAGAATGTACATGGTCACAACGTTAGTAAACATACACTATGCTATAATGTATCCATGATGCTTTGCCAGAATCTGTCCATCAATTCATGATTTTAATCCATAATTTCGGTACAGTAAGTAATTGCTGGTACCTACAGAAACAACGTGACATCATCTAGGATAGCAGATGGATTGTATGTGGACTACTGTGAAGTGAATGAGAAACATACAAATGAAAATGTTTTCCAACATTGTAAAACACAGCATTTTTTAATCAGAATATTTATTCAGTTTCTGTTATGTACAATGTGCTATGCTATTTAGAGTACACAAGTTTTTAGAAAATCTAAAATTATTAGTCTTCAGCTTTTAAAATGTAATATTTTGCTTTCTAATTTTATATGCCATAAATAAAATATTTAATTGGTATATATGGTAGATTTTCATGCTTGAGATTGTTCAAAGAAACCTATGGAATTCTTTTATTTTTTATTTATTTACTTATTTTCAACGTTTATTTCAGAGTCAGGAGGTACATGTGTTAAGTTTGTTACCCGGCTACATAGTGTGATGCTGAGGTTTGGTGTATGAATTATCCTGTCACCCAGGTACTGAGCATAGTGCCAAACAGTTTTTCAACCTTGCCCGCTCCCTCCCTCCCTACCTTTAATAGTCCTCAGTGTCTATTGTGGCCATCTTTATGTTCACGAGCACCTGATGTTTAGTTCCCCCTTTTAAGTGAGAACATGTGATATTTTATTTTTTTGTTCCTGCATTAGTTTACTTAAGATAATGTCCTCCAGCTACATCCGTGTTGCTCCAAAGGATATGATTTCATTCTTTTTATGGCTGTGTAGTATTCCATGGTGTATATGTACCACATTTTATTTATTCGATCCACTATTGATGGGCACGCCTGGGTTAATTTCATGCCCTTACTGTTGGGAATAGTGCTGTAATGAACATACAAGTGCATATGCCTTTTTGGTAGAACAGTTTGTTTTCTTTTGGATATATACCCGGTAATGGTTTGCTGGGTCAAATGGTAGTTTCAATTCTCAGCTCTTTGAGAAATCTCCAGACTCCTTGCTATAGTGGCTGAAGTAATTTGTATTTCCACCCCAACAGTGTAAAAACATTCCCTTTTCTCCACAGCCCAACCAACATCTGTTGTTTTTTGACTTTTTAGTAATAGTCATTCTGACTCATGTACTATGAGATCTTGTGGTTTTGATTAGCATTTCTCTTTTAATTAGCAATGATGTGCATTTTTTTGATATATTTGTTGGCCCCACTTGTATATCTTCTTTTGAGAGTGTCTGTTCATGTGTTTTGCCCATTTTTTAAAGGAGTTAGTTCTTTTTTCCTTGTTCAATTGTTTAAGTTCCATATAGATTCTGTACATTAGACATTTGTTGGATGCATAGTTTGTGGATATCTTCTCCCTTTCTGCAGGATAGCAGTTTACTCTTTTGATAGTTTCTTTTTCTGTGCAGAAGTTCTTTAATTAGGTCCTTCTTGTCAATTTTTGTTTTTATTGTAATTGTTTTTGAGGACTTAGTCATAAATTATTTCCTAAGGCCCATGTCTAGAATGATGTTTCTGAGGTTTTCTTCTAAGATTTTTATAGCTTGAGGTCTTACATTTAAAACTTTAATCTATCTTGAATTAATTTTCATATATGAGAAAGGTAGAGGTTTTTGTTTCATTTTTCTGCATATGGCTAGCAAGCTATCTGAGCATCATTTATTGAATGGGGAGTCCTTTCTCCATTGCCTATTTTTGTCGACTTTGTTGAAGATTTGATGTCTGTAGTTGTGCAGCTTTATTTCTGGGTTCTCTAATCTGATCTATTGGCCTATGTGTCTGTTTTTGTACAACTGCCATGGTGTTTTGGTCACTGTATCCTTATAATATAGTTGGAAGTGGGGTAATGTGATGCTTCCAGACTTGCTCTTTTTGCTTAGGGTTGCTTTGGCTATTCAGATTCCTTTTCATTTCCATATGAATTTTATAATAGTTTTTTTCTGTCATTCTGTGAAAAATGACATTGATAGTTTGATAGGAACAGCATCGATTCTGTAAATTGCTTTGGGCAGTATGGCCATTTTCATGATATTGATTCTTCTAATCCAAGAGCATGGACAGTTTTTCCATTTGTTTGTGTACTCTATGATTTCTTTTAGCAGTGTTTTTAAGTTCTCCTTGTAGAGATCTTTCACCTCCTTGGCTAGATGTATTCCTTGTTATTTAACTTTTGTGTGTGTGGCTATTGTAAATGGGACTGCATTCTTAATTTGGCTCTCACCTTGAATGTTATGGGTGTATAGAATTGCTACTGACTTTCATATATTGATTTGTATTTTAAAACTTTGCTGAAATCATTTATCACTTCCAGAATCCTTATGGCTGTTTTAGGGTTTCCTAGGTATAGAATAATATCATCTGTGAAGGGATAGTTTGACTTTATTTGCATGCTTTTAAATTCCTTCTCTTGACTGATTGCTCTGGCTAGCAATTTCAGTAGTATGTTAAATAGGAGTTGTGAGCATGGGCGTTCTTGTCTTCCAGTTCTAAGTGAAATTCTTCCAGTTTTTGCCCGTTCAGTATGATGTTGGCTGTGGGTTTGTCATAGATGATATATGTTCCTTCAATGCCTAGTTTATTGAGGGTTTTTATCATGAAGGGATGCTGGATTTTATCAAAAGCTCTTTCTTCATCTATTGAGATGATCGTATGGTTTTTGTTTTTCATTTATGTGGTTTTGTTCTGTTTATGTGGTAAATCACATTCATTGATTTGCATATGTTGAACTAAACTTTCATACCAAAAATGAAGCTAACTTGATCATGGTGAATTAACTTTTTGGTGTTTTTGCTGTTGAATTCAGTTTGCAGTACTTTGTTCAGGATTTTTGCATCTATATTCATCAGGAATATTGCTCTGTAGTTTTCATTTTTTGTTTTGTCTTTGGAAGGTTTTGGTATCAGGGTGATGCTGGCTTCATAGGATGAGTTGGGGAGTAGTCTTTCTTCCTCAATTCTTGGAAACCGTTTCAGAGTTTCAGTTAAATTGCACCAGCCCTTCTTTATATGGCTAGTAGAATTTGGCTGTGAATCCATCTGGTCTGGGGTTTTGGTTTTCTTTTCTTTCTTTCTTTCTTTCTTTCTTTTTTTTTTTTTTTGATTGGTAGATTTTCTTTTATTATTGATTCAATTTCAGAACTTGGTATTTGTATATTTAGTATTTTAATTTTTTTATTTGATCTTGGGAGATTGTATGTTTCCAGGAATTATTTATTTACTCCCTATTTTTTAGTTTGTATGTATACAGGTATTCATTTTCATAATAGTCTCCAGAGATCATTTGTATTTCTGTGGGATCAGTTGTAATGTCACTTTTGTCATTTCTGATTGTGCTTATATAGATCTCCTTTTCTTTGTTAATCTAGTAGCCATCTATTGATCTTGTTTATCCTTACAAGAGACCAACTTTTGGTTTCATTGATCCTTTGTATGGATTTTTGGATCTTAATTTCATTCAGTTTCACTCTGAGTTTAGTTATTTCTTTTCTTCTGCTAGCTTTGGAATTAGTTTGTTCCTGCTTTTCTAGTTCCTCTAGGTGCGATGTTAGATCATTAATTTGAGATCTTCTACCATTTTGAGGGAGGTATTTAGTGCTATAAACTTTTCTTCTAATACTGCTTTTTCTATATCCCAGAGATTTTGGTGTGTTGTGTCTCTATTTTCATTTATTTTAAATAATTTTTTGATTTCTTTCTTGATTTCATTGTTTGCCCAAAAGTTATTCCACAGCAAGTGGCTTAATTTCCATGTATTTGTTTGGTTTTGAGAGATCTTCTTTGTATTGATTTCTATTTTCATTCCATTGTGGTCTGAGAGTATGACTGGTATTATTTGGATTCTTTTAAATTTATTGAGACTTGCTTTAGGACTGAGCATGTGGTTGGTCTTGGAGTATGTTTCATGTGCACAAGAGAATAATGTATATTCTGTGGTTGATAGATGAAGTACTCTGTAGATGTCTATTAGTTTAAGTGTCAAGTGTCGAGTTTAAGTCCAGAATTTTGTTGTTAATTTTCTGCCTTGATGGTCTCTCTAATGCTGTCAGTATAATGTTGAAGTTCCCCACCAATATTGTGTGGCTTTCTAAGTCTTTTCATAAGTCTAGAAGTTCTTGTTTTATGAATCTGGGTGCTTCTATGTAGAATGTGTATATATTTAGTATAGTTAAGTTGTCATGTTGAATTGAACCTTTATCATTATGTAATGCCATTCTTTGTCCTTTTTTACTATTGTTGGTTTAAAATCTGGTTTATTTGGCACAAGAATAGTGACCCCTGCTTTTTTTGTTTTCCATTTGCATAAAACACAGGATTAAAATAGCTTCTAATCTTGGATTGACAATCTACCTTTACTAAAATATATGTAAACCACCTGATTTCTTCTTTCTTTATTCTTTATATCTGACTAAGCCATTTCCTCTGACATATTGTTTCATATTTTTGGATCCCTGATTGTTTATGTGACTTCATTTCACTAGACTGCCCACTCTTCTGATGTTTTACTGCAACCCAGTAGAATCTACTATAATATTGAGAAGGTATTTTACATGCTTCATTTCAACTAAACCAAATTATGCCATCTAATATTGCTCTAAATTGTAGTTAGCTTGCTCTTAATTTCTGTATTTAATTTTATTGTTGTTGTTATTATTATTTTGAGACAGAGTCTCACTCTGTCACCCAGATTGGAGTACAGTGGTGCGATCTTGGCTCACTTCAACCTCCACTTCCCAGGTTCAAAAGATTTTCCTGCCTCAGCCCCTTGAGTAGCTGGGATTACAGGTGCATGCCACCACGCTCAGCTAATTTTTGTATTTTTGGTGGAGATAGGGTTTCACTCTGTTGGCCAGGCTGGTCTCAAACTCCTGACCTCAGGTGATCTGCCTGCCTCAGCTTCCCGAAGTGCTGGGATTACAGATGTGAGCCACAGCACCTAGCTTTTAATTTTTTTAAAAAAGTAAGACTTTTTTTTTTAATGGAAGTATATGTGCTTATATATAATTGTATCCTAAAGATATTAAATATATTTCATACATTTCAAAGATATATTCACATTAATATAATGGATTGTAGTAAACAGTGAGATTTTGTCCAAGAAGATTGACAGCTTAGTTTTACCACATGAAATTTCTGGAATTTTTCATAAACATTTACGAAAAATGTGTAAAAAACTTGGAAGAAAAGTAATACACATGGCAACTTTCCTCTTTCCTTAGTTTCAAAACAAACAAAAATGCATATAAAAGGAAACACTTGTGGCCTAATTTTATTTTTTAAAACTAAATTCTTATTGCTTAAAAAAATTGGTATTACCTCATGAAAAGTCAGTAAGAGTCAGACAGTCTAAGTATTTTTGTACATTTACTTGTTTTTAATTCTAAATTATTGCCTAAAATGCTCATAGAGGGGTATTAATAAATGTTAATTAAATTGCTATAATTTTTAGCTATTCTATTCATCTTTGTCATCTGTTGCTGCTCTTTCAGCAGAACAAGGAAATTGGTATAAACCATTTGAAGTTTGGAAGTCTGTCTTGAATGCCTTTTAAAATGTGCATAAGTCATCTAATAATTTATCTTTTAGTTATAATCAAAATTATACAAAATATTCATTTACAAGACCTTTATTACAGCTTTTAACATACAAAAGATCGTGCAAAAAAAAAAGTTAAATGCCTACTAACAGAATTGTTACATAAATTGTAGTATATCTATGCTGTGGCATAGTATATGCTTTTTAAATTCATAGTTCCAAAGGCTATTAACTGGTCTCATAATATTACCTGAAAAACATTCAGTATTGGAGGCTCCTTGTATAACATGATTCTGGTTGTTGTGATTTGGTGATAGAAGCACTGTGAGTATGGCATTGTGTGTTTTCAATACATTCAGAAGGAGATGCATCACATATTAAAAGAGGTCATTGCTGGCTTGTGTTACTAAAAGTAATTAAAAATTTCTTGTACTTTTCTATATTTTTTCCATTTTTACTGTAAATATGTATTATATTTTTGTTTGAAAGATGTTACAAAAGAAAACTGTGGTGCTCAGTAAAGATAACAATGGACCCCAAAAGATCATCATTTTGAAGCACAATTTTTTGTTAGTATCTGGAGGAATACAGCCTGCCAGGTAACGACTCCATAACTGAGAGACCATATCATCCTAGTCAAACAGAGGATGATGAAAGATACTCAGAAGCCTCCAGTGACCTTATGCCAAACACAAAGGCTTTGTGTCAGCTCTGTTTTTCTCAAGTTTAACAGCCTTGGTGGCAGAAAATATTTGGTTCATATCAAACAAGAATAAAGCTGTTGTAGTAAAGTTTTAAACATCATAAGGTGAAAAATAAGATAACCCTTTTGGGAGCAATTGGAAATAATATCAAGAGCTTTAAAAAATGCTTATATTTTGGGGCTAATTTAACATCTGAGGGTAAGTCCTAAGGAAATAATTTCAAATATTGAACAAATTTTAGGTACAAATATGATTAGAAATTTTTTAAATGACAAAATATTAGATAGGTGCTAAGTATCTATTAGAAGAATAATTATTGGATATTTACTTGATAAACTGTTGTGAAGATATTAAAAATAAAATATTGAAAATGCTTAAAATATGTGAGGTGAACAAGCAGGATATATCAATGAATCTATAGAAAGGATTTTAATAACTTAGCATAAAGGGGCATTGGACAGAAAAAAGAATGGAATGAAATATGCCAAAATGATTAGTGTGGTTCTGTTCGGTGATAGACCAACAGGGTTATTTGTTCCTTTATTTTTCTCTATATGCCTAATATTCTTTTCTGACCATTCTTTCATAAGACAAAATAAACATGACTAAAAAAAGATGGTGTTGGTAAATTTTTGTCTGTATAATTTTAAAATAAAAATAGGACATTTAAAGTAAGCTCTCAAATGGTCTGTACCACCTTGACTATAACTCAGTTATTTTACTGGCTCCCCATCCATCAGTATCAAGGCAGATAGGGATCTATCTCTAAAAAAGACTCCATCTTTCAGAAGTCCACAGCTGAATTTCACCCAAGAACCCTGCATCACCATTTGTCTGTGGGTGCTATGGAGAGTGGCATGAGGAGGGATTGAAATAAAACTCTACTGAACAATACAGAATTATGTTTGAAAATAAGTTTTGTTGAGAATTTTTCACTAAATTCTCACATGCACCTATGGGGAAAAATCACCCCCATCCTTACATTCTAATCTCTGCATAAGAAGTACCAAGATGGGAAAGAGTGACCTGATGGGAACATAGGGGTCTGCGAAGAGAATGTTCAATTGCACTTTCCTTGTAGTGGGATAGCCAAAGAATTGTGAGAGCTGAGATAGAGGGTATTCAATTATTGTTTACTTTGCTGTGTAGTAAATCTCATCCATTTACTCAAATTTCCAGTAAAAGCCAGTTACAGACATAGCATTATACCAGCGGCTGTTTTGGGGAATGAAAAAATCAGTATTTCTTGCAGTGGGAAGTGATTCGGGGAAGGAAAGGGACAACATATGTGGGTGGCAAGACAAACTGAGCTAAATAAGAGGAAAGAACTTGAAGCCAGTGATGACTAGGAGACATGCAAGTCCCCAAGAATCCAAGGAGAGATTGAGAGAGATGTCTCCTCCCATTTGGTTGACAGAACTAGTTTTATTTGTATTTCAAGGGGCAAGATGATGTCAGTTGGCATTAATTTATGGTTGAAAAAGGCAGAATTTTGTATATGAACTTGGGAACTCAATAATGAATCCAGCGATGTTGCATAAAATCAGAATTACCAAGCTCCTTTGCCTTTGTCAATTTATTTTCTTTTGCTTCTAATAGTTGAAAGAGGGTTCTAACATCTCAGACATAAGACAACTTATTTTCTAAAATTAATTCATCCACCCAACAATATTTATACTGTCTGCTATATGCCAGGCATTGTTACAGGCACTGGTGATATATTGACTAGTAAACATACTAAATTCCCTACCTTCATAAGACTTATATTACTCTAAAATTAAAACCTCAAATTAAAAAGTTAACAATGAAACCAGTGAAATGTAAACAGACAAATTCATTACATTTAAGCACCCATTCAACTGCATCCCAGAAGAAGAGCCATTTTTTGGTAACATTACAGATATTTTACTAGGTCCAGAAAGATCAGTGTATTTATGTAGCTTAGAGTTATGTTGGATTCTTACTACATTAATTTTGAGAGTTCTAGACTTTTAGGTCCAAAATAGAGTCCTATCCATCCTTCTAGCCCGGTTAATCTGCAGAGTGCCTGGATTGAGAATAGTTATCTAGCAAGAATTTATTCCACTTTCCTTGTTAAAATATCATTAAACACTTAGACACTATATTTCATTTGTGAAGAGAGACCATTTATTCTGAAGTTTAGATAAGTCTAGCTTTAAAAAATGGAAGTGGATATGCATAAGAAATGAGCTGTGGAGTTAATATGCTGTGGTTTGAATATTTTTGTCCCCAGTAAAATTAACCTGTTGAAGTCCTAATTCCCCAGGTAATAGTATTAGAAGGTAGGCTTTTGGGAGGTGAGATAGTTTAGGAGGACTAGTTAATGGATTGGTCCCCTTAGAAAAGAGGCCTGAGAGAGACTTCTCGGCTCTTCCACCATATAAAGACAAAAATAAGACACCAGCTATGAACTAGGAAACAGGCCCTTACCAGACATCAAATCTACTGGCACCTTGATCTTGGACTTCACGGGCTCTAGGACTGTGATAAATAAATTTAATTTGTTATACATACTGTTCAGTTTATCATACTTTGTTATTTTAACTGAAATGGAAGAAGACAGTACAAATGCTTGTTAAAATGAATCTCATGAAAACTTGAGATTTTCCTTCAACATTACTGATTTCATTTATTCCCAAGCCAAAATGGTCAGACCATATGGTTAGAAGACTCTTGACATCATGATGAGGGTTGGCTCTCCCTGAATCACTGCAGTGTACTTCAATAGCAACTGAAGTGAAACAAACATCACAAAAGCACACAGGCAAAATCTAGCAAAATACCATAGGAATTGTGCTTTGTTATTACCAGTTGGTCACAGATGCTTAAATATGGCTTTTATTAGGGACATGCTGTAGAACAGCAGTTTCTTGTGATACTTGTGGAAAAAGAATTCAATGGTCAAATGAATTTGATAAACCACTTATTTCCTGGAGGTTCTCAAAAGTTTGTCAGTCTAATAAAATCCCTAAGACATCCAACATAAAGAAATCCCTTGGCCTTTGTTTACTCAAAGTTTTTCTAAAGTATTTTTTTGAAAATGAACTGTTTTTATATTTTGATTTTTTGTTTCTAGAAACATCTATTATCCCATAAATGTACTTTAAAAATGTTACTGTAATGTGTTTTAAATTTTAAGTAAAAAGATAAGTACATTAAGAAGAGAATTTACTTGAGGTTCATGAATGGTGCATTTAATCATATTTGGTAGGCATCAACAAACCTGAAAATTATTTTTGAAATCTTTATGAATAGTTTTTTTTTTTTTTCACTAAACATCAAAACAATTTTAAAATAGTAAATAGGTTCCTAGGCCATACGTAGATGATGGCAATTTGTTGCACAAATTTGCACTGGATAATCGAATTTTTATCACTCATTTCAAGCTGATTATGCTCTTTGAAGATGTTCTGCTTTTCCCCGACTTTGCATCCAAGGAAAACATTAGCTGGGCAATTGCTTGCAGTTTTTGTTTTTCATTCTCTAGCTTTTAATGCCATTTGAAGATCCAAAAACCTTCAGGAAGCAGCAAAGCAAGAAAGTACTATCCTGCTAGCTAAAAGCAAATAAAAGCATTTTCAAGGTATGTTTACTCCTCCAATTTCATGGGTGCTAAAATCCATGAATGGGCTCCATCTCAAGGCCATCTTGAGCAGAATCACACTGCTTTGCATCTAATGTTAGATTCCTCCACCTAGGAGTATTTTTCCTGGGAGAGTATTTCTTATTAATGATGGGCATCAGCATTTCCCAAGATTAGCAAAACTTTGTAATGGCTTAGTTTCTAGACACCTGATGGGATATGCTAATACAGCGAAAAGTGTCTCTGTGAAAGAATAACAGCATCCTATGAGCAAAATAAAACCCTGCTATGCCTTTTTATTTTGCTGCTAATTAAAATTATCAGGCTAATGAATAGAATTCTTGTCCTGTATATAATTGTCATCTTTCCTTGTTAAAATATCATTAAACACTTAGACACTATTTCTATTTCATTTGTGAAGAGAGACCACTTATTCTAAAGTTCAGATAAGTGGCTGGATTGTAAAGGAAATTAACATCAATAATATGCTTTGCTATCTTTAAAAATAATCCAATAAAAGAAGTTAGCTTCAAAGTAAGATCCAACCAGCTGTTAGTTAAAATGTAATCCTATTAAATAGAAGACTCAAACTGAACTTCTTCGAGGTGTAAGTTATTAAAAATCAAGTAGAAATTAATTAAATAAATAGCTATTAAATTGACATATATTACTCTTATATTATGGGCTACGCACTCTGATAAATATTAGGGAGATAGACAGCACAGTCATGGTCCCTTTCTTAAAGAGGTTACATTAGAGTAGAGAAAAACATGCAGTAAATAAGCAATCATGCCATGCTCAGTGTTGGATAGTAGGGAGGAAGTGGAAATTCATGAATGCTTCCAGAGGAAGTGAATCTGAATTGAGTTTTTATAAGTGATTGATAGTTAGACTTGGTGAGCTGAGGGGATTAGACATTCTAGGTAGAATGCACAGTATATGCAATGGTATGGGGTGAAAAGGAGCTTGCTGTTTTGACATCTGGGATTAGTTAGAATAAAGTCAGAGTTAGTTTAATTATATGCCATGCTAAGGAGTTTATATTTTATCCTGTAGTCAATGAGGGTCATTGACATATTTTACTCATGGATGTCATAGATCAGACCTTAATCAAGCACATCTTTATGGTCAGGATGGGCAGCATTCAACTTATCAGATTTTAGTGGTGGTGGTGGTGGTGGTGGTGTTGTGTGTATGTGTGTGCAAGAGAGGAGGAGAGAGAGCAAAAACTCAGGTATGGAAAGATTTATAGGGCTCAGTACTTTAGCAGCGGTGGTGGCAGAGAGTGGAGGTTGGGGAGTGAAGGGCACACTACACTGTCGGCAGGTGAAAGTAACATTCCTTTTTGTGATTAGGAATAATTCACCATATGGAAACAAAGGTCAGAATTTTTCTCTGCTTGTTCAAGGAAACAGTAATTTTTCTTCTGGTGAAACCAGAAGGGGAATACCTCTGGGTTTCAGGTCTTAGTCTGGATGGTAAAGATGTCTCTTTTCCTGATCCTGTGACTCTGTCTTCCTTAATAATTCTGCAATCTTTTATCTCTTTTATGTCTGAAAGAAAATTTTTCATAATGTAAAGTACAATTTCCCAAAGTAAAAGCTACAGCTGATTATAAAATCGAAACTAAAGCTGCATTGTGCTGAGAGTTTATCAGTTTCATCAAATGCTCATTTACCCACAATTCAACCTTCATAGAGTGGTCAGTTTCTTTCCTTTTAAAACATGTTTGTCAATTATATATATATAAATATTTTGTATGTATATTTATATATGTAAAATCTTTAGTGACTCTTCATTGCATATATGATGCAACATCATTTCCTGACATGTGGCAGTAGTTTATTTTTCAAAAATAATTAATACTATTTGAGTCTCATCTTTTCTTAGTACCTGCCATGATTTTTTTTTTAACACAAAGGTTCCTTTAGAGATAGGAAAATTAACTCAATCTACTAAGTTAAGAGTAAAGGAGATTGAGTGTTTGTGTGTGTGTGTGTGTGCGTTTTCTTCTTTTGGAAACGTAAGGAGCCAGTCGTTAAATTCAAGGGTAGGAAGATTGGCTAGGCATTATAAAGCTACAAGAATCAGGAATTGAAAAGTCTTTGTGCTTTTTCTTTCTACAGGTCCGCCCTGCTGTAATCTCTTAACCCTATTCCTCTCTATATGCCTGTTTTAATTCTCTTCTGTGAAGTCTGGTTCTGTTTAGATATAAACTGAAGGTGTTAGTCACAGATTTATGCAAGCTTTCCAGTAAAGACCCCAATAACAATCCTAATACTGGGTATCTACTCACAGGAAAAGAAGTCATTATACAAAATAGATACTTGAACATATATGTTTGTTGCATCACAATTCACAATTGCAAAGATACAGAATCAGCACTAAGTGTCCATCAACTGATAAATGAATAAAGAAAATGTGGTATCTATACACTATGGAATACTACTCAGCCATTAAAAATAATAAAATAACTTCTTTTGCAGTAACTTGGATGAAACTGAAGACTATTATTCTAAGTGAAGTAACTCAGAAGCAAAATACCAAATACCACATATTCTCACTTATAAATGGGAGCTAAGCTATGGCTGTGCAAAGGCATTCAGAGTGGTATAATGGACATTGGAGACTCAGAAGGGGAAAGATGAGAGGCAGATGAAAAACCACGTAGTGGGTAAAATATACACTATTCAGGTGCTGGGTATACTGAAACTTCAGACTTCACCACTACACAATTCATCTGTGTAACCAAAAACCTCTTGTCTCCCTAAAGCATTTAAAGTGTAAAAAATAAAATTAAAAAAGAAAAAAGCAAATACCTAATGGCTCCAACACAATTCCAAAATGACAGGAAAGAAATCCTAATTGGTTCATCTTAGGCCACATATTAACCCATTTCTGTGGGTTAAAAGTAGGGGGCTAGTAGCTTGGGCCAGTGACCACTCGCTGGGGATGTAGAGAGGAATGTTGACAGAGAATGGAGAGATGCTCCAAGGAGGAAATCTGGGGGCAAGAAGAAAACAATTGGCACTCTGAATCACCAGCTGAGCCATGTTCCTGAACCTGCTGCTACTCCCCCACTTCTTTTCCTCAAAGCATCTCACAAATTTCAACTTAACCTAAGTTCTAACTCTTTAATTTAGATGCTAATGAGCAGTGAAATGACACAACTATGGACATGAATAAAGAAAAGGTAGAACAGAGGTCTAAGGGGAAACTCATGAAAAAGATAATGAACCCTTGAATAATCTAGCATTACCTGGCATATGTGTGACCTACTGTCTGTGGGGCAAGAGGACTCACTCGTCTTCCTAAACTATTGGTATGGTTACAAGGACCTGAATTTTCTCCTGCCAAAGTAGCACAAGCTGAACTAGTTCTATGAATCTTTCCTGGAAACTGCTTGGTACTTAACCTCTCCTCACCTTCTGCTAGCAATTCTGAAGTGGATATTTGTCTTGTTTCTATTTGTGCTGTTTTAGTCCTTTCTTTTCAGAAACTGAACCTTTAGTACATTACTTTGCTTCCTTAATAATGAGAATATCAATGTCTCTAGAAGAAAATCACGTAAATTTAACCCTTCTTGCTTTTCTTGTGTGGAAAAAAAGTTTTCTGGATTTTTTTCCTCCACTTTAGTGTATTTGTAAGGATGAGTGTTGATAGATGCAGGAACATGTTCTCTTCCCTGTGGGTGATCCAGGATTGTAACTAGGGGTGAGAGATAATGGTCTTCTTGTCCACACTGCTTCTAGCTTTGGGTGAAATAGCAGTAGAGCTGATGGGAAGGCACCACCATTCTGACGTTGGAGTAATGGCTCAGCAATGGAAATATTCAAAATAGCTTTCAAAGGATTTATGTAATTACGGTCTGACATATGGCCTCATCTCAGGAGCTATCTTCCCTAAATGATACCCCCTCCATTGAACATCTGTTTTGGTTTGAAACTGGCAGAAAAATTTAAAAATACTCAAAAATTTAAAAGAAGACCATTTACAAGATTAAACCTATGTTTTTTCAAGCCTTTGATGCCAAGGTTTCCGCAGAGTTATGACTAAAGCACAAGCGAATACTAGAATAAGGCTGAGTGGCCCATTCCCTTTGAACTAAAGCAGTTTCATAATCTTGAGTGATTTATAATCTATATGGAAGGTGGACCATTATCTTTCACATGTCAATTCATTGACTTCCTTATTTCCAATGACTTCGTTTTCCTCTTCACCTTAACAACCTACTTTCTTCGTCATGCCTTGCCTCTATAAATGCCCCATCCTGTAACTGCTAATTCAAGGATCTAACTTCCTGACCTAAATCTCCTCTATTTCTAGCATACTATTCAGTAGTTCTCATTATTCCTATTCATAGATCTTTTTGGCTCCTCCTATTCTCCTAACTCGTTTTCCAGTTCATCATGTTTCTCTTTTATTCACAACCCTTATGTTCACTTTAAACTTTAAGTTATATTATATCAATAAACTTTCACTATTATTATAAATTCTTTTCCACTTTCCTTTTGTCACATCTCTGTGGCAGAATCCCACTCCTAGACCAAGCCAACTGTCTGCTTTACTTGTACTGGTGCCCAGGTAGCACAAAGATCTTTGAGAAAATACTATAACAATAACTATAATACTATACTAAAATACTATAATAAAATACTATAATAAAATAATAAAATAATTTACTATAATAAAATACTATAACATAATTTTTCTTCTAAAAATCATAACATGATTTCAGACCAACTCTTAGTATTGTTGGCAATCATGGTTCATACCTCTGGGCAATCTTCCCACTACCCACATTGATATTTCAAAGTTTCTACACTCTTCTCAGATGTCTAATATGTACATTCCCACTCAATCCCTCAATGTCAGCATATTATTTTCTACTTATAGAGGGGAAAAAAGAGAAATAGATAAAAGAGAACTAATTCCCAAATTTAGTTGTACTTCTACCCATCATCCTCTCCTCTTACAATGGAAGAACTGGTCTTTCAAGTTCTCTTGACCAAGACTAAAGTAACTCCATCTGTTTTCTCAGAAACTGCAGGCTATTACTTGTCTTCTTACCTTTTCCTTTTAATTACATCCAATACCCCCCTCTACTGGACTATTTGCAGTGACAGTTGAGCATGTTCAAATCACTTCTACCAAAACAAAACCAAACAACAACAACAACAAATAACTTTTGTAACACATTTCTCAAAGAAATTGTCCATACTCAGTGCCCAATACTCAATTAGTGTTTGAATAGACAAAGAAATTATTTGAAAATATTTGGCCTAGCAAAATATTTCATTTTGAGAAAGATTTTCAGCATGTAAAAGCTTTAAAACTAAAGGTGTATTATTGAATTTCTACTGTATTGATATTAGGGGTATAGTATATACAGAAGAGTTCTCTCTGTATATCGATGGGCTTACTGTCTAGTAGGGGAGACTGGCAAGTAAACATTAACAATACAATTTTATTTATGCTATATAAATGTATATGTATGGCACTATGGAAGCATACCCAAAAGCAACTGAAAATTTAAAATGAAAATACAACATAATTTTTACTGAGGTAGGGTAAAATTAAGACAAATGTGCTTTTCACTTAAAATGAGAAATGTTCTCTTTTTAAACTTTTATTTTAGGTTCAGGAGTATATGTGCAGGTTTGTTATATGGGTAAATTGCATGCCATGAGAGTTTGGTGTACAGATTAGTTCATCACCCAGGTAATAAGCATAATACCCAAAAGGCAGTTTTCCTGTTCTCCCTTCTCCCACCCACCACCCTCAAGTAAGCCCCAGTGTCTGTTGTTTCCTTCTTTGTGTGCATGTGATTTCAGTGTTTAGCTCCCACTTATAAGTAAGAACATGGAATGTTTGGTTTTCTGTTCCTGCATTAGTTCCCTTAGAAAAATGGTCTCCAGTTCCATCCATGTTGCTGCAGAGGACATGATCTTTACTTTATCATGATCGCATAGTATTCCATAGTGTATATATATCGCAATTTTTTTCTAGTCTACCATTGGTGGGCATTTAGGTTGATTCCATATCTTTGCTCTTGTGAATAGTGCTGCCATGAACATGTGCATGCATGTGTCTTTACGGTAGATGCCTTTCTATTATTTTGAGTATATACCCAATAATGGGATTGCTGAGTTGATGGGTAGTTCTATTTTTAGTTCTTTAATAAATCTCCAAACTACTTTCCACAGGAGCTGAACAAATTTACATTCTCACCAACAATGTATAAGCACTTTATTTTCTCTGCAGCCTTGCCAATATCTGTTATTTTAAAACTTTTTAATATTATCCATTCTGACTGGTATAAGATGGTATCTCTTTGTGGTTTTGATTTGCATTTCTCTGATGATTAGTGAGGTTGAGTAGTTTTTCATGTTTATTGGCTGCTTGTATGTCTTCTTTTGAGAAGTTTGTGTTCTTTACCTGCTTTTTAATGGGGCTGTTTTAAAATTGTTGTTGATTTGTTTATTTTCTTTGTGGATTCCAGATGTTACTCCTTTTTTCAGGTGCATAGTTTGTAAATATTTTCTCCCATTCGGTAGGTTGTTTGTTCATAGTTTCTTTTGCTGTTAAGAAGATCTTTAGTTTAATTACATCCTGATTGTCAATTTTTATTTTTGTTGCATTTCTTTTTGAGGACTTAGTCATAACTTCTTTCCCTATACCAATGACCAGAAGAATATTTCCTAGGTTTTGTTCTAGAATTTTTATAGTTTTTGTTTATACATTTAAGTCTTCAACTAATTTTAAGCTCCTTTTTGTATATGGTGAGAGGTAGGGGTTCAGTTTCATTCTTCTGCATATGTTTAGCCAATGAGGAATCCTTTTCCTATTGCTTATTCTTGTTTACTCTCTCAAAGATCAGTTGGTTGTACATGCATGGCTTTATTTCTGGGTTGTCTATTCTGTTCTATTGGTCTATGTGTCCATTTTTATATCAGTACCATGCTGTGTTGGTTACTGTAGCCTTACAGTATATTTTAAAGTCTCATAATGTGATGCCTTCACCTTTTCTCTTTTTTCTTAGAATTTCCTTGGCGGTCATTTGGGCTCTATTTTAGTTCTATTTGAACATTAGAATAGTTTTTACTAATTATTTGAAGAATATCTTTGGTATTTTGGTAGGAATAGCATTGATTCTATAAATTGCTTTGGATAGTATGGTCATTTTAACATTATTGATTCTTTCTACCCATGAGCATAGAATGTTTTTCCATTTGTTTGTGTCATCTCTGATTTATTTGAGCAATGTTTTATAGTTCTTGTTATAGAGATATTTTACTTCTCTGGTTAGTGATATTCCTGTATTTCTTATTCTTTTTTTGAATATTGTGAATAGGATTACGTTCTCATTATGTATAGGATTTTGTGAAAAGATTATTGTGAATAGGATTTGGGTCTCAATTTGGACTTTATTGGTGCATAGAAATGCTACTGATATTTTTACATTGATTTTGTATACTGAAGCTTTGCTGAAGTTGTTTTTCAGATCTAGGAGCTTTTCGGCAGAGACTATGGGGTTTTCTAGGTATAGAATCATATCATCTGCAAACAGATAGTTTGACTTCTTCACTTCTTATTTGGATGCCTTTTATTTCTTTCTCTTACCTGATTGCTCTGGCTAGGACTTCCAGTACTATGTTGAATAGGAGTGGTGAGAGTGGCCATCATTTTCTTGTACCATTTCTCAAGGGGAATGCTTCAAGCTATTGCCCATTCAGTATGATGTTGGCTCAGGATTTGTCATAGATGGCTGTTATTGTTTTAAGGTATGTTACTTCAAATGCCCAGTTTGTTGATAGTTTTTAATATTAAGGGATGTTATAATTTTTAAGAAGTCTTTTCTGTGTCTATTGAGATGATCATGTGGTTTTTGTTTAAGTGATGAATCACACTTGTTGATTTGTGTATGTTGAACCAAACTTGCATCTCAGGAATAAAGCCTACCTGGTAGATTAGCTTTTTGTTGTGCTGTTGGATTTGATTTGGTATATTTTGTTGAAGATATTCTGCATGTATGTTCATCAAGGATGTTGACCTGAAGTGATCTTTTTTTGTGTGTATCTCTGCCAGGTTTTGGTATCAGGATGATACTGGATTCACAGAATGAGTTAGGGAGGAGTACTTCCTCCCTAAGAGAATAGTTTTTAAGAATAGTTTTGGTAGCAATGGTACCAGCTCTTCTTTTTACATCTGACAGAATTTGACTGTTCTATTGGAACTGTAGCATAGTCTGTATTTATGTCTACAAATTTTATATAAATTTTGTTTTGTGAGGTAATTTGAGTCAGGACTTGCACGAGTATTTATTACAATTTATTAATATATTAATTAATAAATAAATTTTAATAAGTACTTGTGCAAGTCCCCACTCAAATTAAATGATCTTAAATTTTACTCTAAAATCTTCTAATTACCCATCAAATCTCTATTTTTGCAAGTTACCACTCTTTCTTTCTTTTGTAGTGAGTTCCTATTGCTGACTCACAGTTCGTAATGTTTTTGTTTCAGTTTACCAGCTCTGGGAAACTCTCTGTATCAGAATAAATCTCCCAGAAAGAGTATTTAGCAACATTATATTGAAAAAACCATCTGTTTGAAGCCACAAGAGAGTTGATGATATGAATGTTCAAATATGTGGGTAAAGTAAAACAAATAATATTAAAATAACAGTGATATATTGTGGAATGTATACATGCATAGACATGGGTGTGTGTGTGTGCGCGCGCGCGTGTGTGTGTGTGCGTGTGTGTGTGTAGAAAGAGAGAAGCAGTAATATTTAAACCCTAAGTTATAATTACATTAAGTGTAAATGGACTAAATACTCATGTTGAAAGAAAAATATTGCCAGAGTAAACAAAAAATTAAAATCATCTCTATATTATTTACAAATGAGACAGCTTAAATATGAAGCTGTGAAATGATTGAAAGCAAAATGCTATAAAAGATACTAGTCAAAATGACTGGTAAAGTTATCTAGTATCATACAAAGTAGATTTTTAAACTGAGACATTCTAGAGATAAAGATAATTTATAGTGAAAATGGGTTAATATACAGGTATCTTAGTCCATTTTGTTGCTGTAACAGAATACTTGAGACTACATAATTTGTAAAGAAAATAAGTTTATTTGACTTATGGTTCTGGTGATTAGAAATTCCAAAAGCATGGTGCTGGCATCTGCTTAGCTTCTGGTGAGGGCCATGTGCTGTGTCACAACATGGCAGAGAAAAATAGCAAGTGGGTGTGTACAAAGAGATGCACACAAGAATCTGGGCTCACTTTATAACAACCTGTTATTTGAGGAACTGATCTATTTTCAAGAGAGTGAGAGAACTCAGTCACTCCCCCTTAAACTTACTCATTCCCACAAGATGGTATTACTTTATTCATGAGGTCATTGCCCTCATGATCCAAACACCTTCCACTAGGCCCTGCCTCCAAACACTGCTACATTGAGAATTAAATTTCAGCATGAGTTTTAGTGAGGACAAATCACAGCTAAATCATAAACAATAGAACAGACACATAATTCTATATACACAACTTTATATTCATTATGTACCTAGTAACACAGCTTCAAGGCATATGAATCTATAACTTGTACATCTACAGGGAAAATTAATCAAATCTACTATCATAGTGTGAGACTTAAATTTCTCTCAATAAATGATAGTCAAAAATTAAGTATATAGATTTAAAGATACAATAACAAGTGGTTATATAGATACATAAATATACATACATAATGTAGGTGTTATATAGCCAACAGTGCAGGTCACAAAATCTTTTCAGGTGCCCATGGAACATTTTCAAAATCGACCATATGCTGCTGCACCAAGCAAGTTTTAACACATCTCCAGAAATTGAAATATTGTAGATGATTATTTATGACAGTGAAATTAAGCTAGAAATTAACAACAATGATAGAAAATTGAAAATTAAGGAATTATTTTTAAAAACTCTAATGCTTACATAATTAAATCCCAATAGAATAAAAAATATTTTAATGGAAAGATAATGAAAAGATACCATTTAAAAACTTGTGGCATAAAGCAAATCAGTACTTAGAGAGAAGCTTATGGCCCTAAATAAATATCTTAGAAACGAGATTAAAAATAAGTATTGCTCTCAATAAGTGGTTAAAAGAACAGTGCAGTAAATCTAAAGAAATTAAAAGGAATAAAACAATAAAGAGAGTAGCAGAGATCAATGAAATAGTAAGCAGGAATAAAATAGAGAGGATCAGCAAAGCCAATAAATAGTTCTTTACAAAGATTAATAAAATTAATAAACTTTTAGTAAGATGGATGGAGAGAGAGAAGCAGAGGGAGAGAGAGAAAAAGGCAGTATGAATTATACATTTCAGTAATGAGAAAATAAAATTAGATATTCTACAGACTTTTAAAGTCTAATAAAATAATATTAACAACACTGTGCTATTGAGTTTTAAAATGTAGGGGTAATGGGCAAACTTAGAAAATATTCAAAACTAACAAAATTATAAATAGCAAACATATTAATAAGCTTTAGGCATAATTTTAAAATTTCCCACAAAGAAAAGATTTAGACTCAAATAGCTTTACTGGTGAAATAATTCTTTCAGCCATTTTTAGAAATAAATAACATCAGTCCTTTACAAACTCTTTAAACAGAGAAAAGGGAAACACAAATATCAGCATAATCTTGATGATAAAATCTGACAGGTACCTTATGAGAAAGAAAAATTATAAATCAAATTCATTATAAAAATACATGTTAAAACCTTTAACATGACATTAGCAAACCAAATCCAATGGCATATGGAATGAATAGCATATCCAGGAATGTACACTTTTGATAATTAATGAATTTGATAGATTCAACATAGTAAGAGCATAATAGATGTTAAAATTCTGTATCCAATTTTACTTTTGTAAAATTAGAAACAGAAAAGAACTTCCTTAGTCTGATTAAGAGTATATATATAAAAGATAAGAAGAAAATATATTTAATTGTGGGATCCTGATAAGTTTTTCTGTGAGTTGGGGAAGAAGGCATTACATGTTACACAAACTCAACAAAATGGATGAATCTATCTGTATATTCTGACATTGGAAGTCTCTTTATTGTACAAATGTTAATTCTACTTAAATTGGTTCATAGGTTGTATGGAATACTAATCAATGAAGGGCAATTCATAGAGTTCAAAAATATTGCAATATTTTGGTTTAGGTACTTACATCTAGGATTTGTAATAGTCTCCTACAAGTCAATTTAAAAAGACAGAAAATTTAATAAAAATACTTTACACTTGAGGAGGTACAATACAAAAGAATATTCAAGTGGCTAAAATAACATATAAAAAGGTGCTTAACCTCATTAGACCTTGGAGGAATGCAAATTAAATCCATGAGCGACAACCGCACATCCACCAGAATGGCTAAAACTATATGCTGGCTATTACTCATGATTGGGAAGATTATAGGGCAAACAAAACTCATACATTGGTGGTGAAAGTGTAAATTGGTACAACAACCTTGCAGAATGGTTTGATAATATCTGTAAAGCTGCACCTATACAAACCCTGTGATTCAATATTATCATCACTAACTGTTTAACCACCAGAAATGCATACATACATTCATTAAAAACAAGTCCACAGCATTAATAGTAATAGAGAAAAGCTGTATTCTACCCCAATGTTCATTAAAGGTGGAATGGATGAATACATTGTGATATATTAGTATAATGGAATACTGTGTAGCCATGAATATAAAAATATTTCTACATGAAATAATAGCAATAAATCTCATGAGCATAATGTTTAGTGAAAGAAGTCTGATAAAAAAGCACAAACTGGTACTATTCCATTTATATAAAGTTCAATCCCTGGCAGGACAAATCCCTTGGGTAAAGAGTCTGGCTACAGGTTACTACTGTAGTGAGGTACAGTATCTGAGAGGGGCATGGAGGAGTTTCTGAATTGATAGTAGAAATCTATTTTGTGGGTGGGTAGAGTTAGATGGATCTATTCCATTGAGCAGCATTTGTGATGTATGTGCTTTTCTATATAAATGTTAAACCTGAATATAAACTTTTGAAATCTCTATGATTTGGAATTACTAGACATACAGGACATTCATATGAGAAAAAGAAAAACCTGTTAATTTTTAAGCTTGAGAATGTTTTCCATCAAAAACAGGATGGTATAACACAAGGGAATGGACTTTCAGATCAGGCAATTTTGAATTCTAAGTTTAAATTTACTGCCTGCCAGCTTTATGAAACTGAACACCAGAACACATTACCTAATTGATTTGAATAGGTAAAACATGCCTTGTAAGAATACATAATGTGTCAATAGACGTGTGTTGGTTGGTTGGTTGGTTAGCATTTTTTGCGTGTTTAGTGCTGTTTAAGGAGTAAAGCCAGTGTCCTCTCAGAATGGCCTACAGTCAATAGATATGGGTTTGATGGTTACTATATTTCTGCTTTTACTCACTTGGAAAAGTCCTATTTAGAAAAATATAAAGTGCTTTTTTTTACACGCAATTCATAATTACTTTGCTTTGCAATCCTTGCTCTTTCATGGTTAGTTCCTCGGCATGCCAAAACAGCAAAAATAAACAGACTAATTTTCCTATACTGAGGACTCACTCAGGAAACTCATTTATCTCATCTGTGCCAAAAGTAAATATCTTCACAGTCCTCCCTGCTTTGCCTTTTAGGTGACTCAGAACACCTGGTTGCCAATTGCTAGCTGATGATAATTAGCTTTCAATTATCACCAGTTACATTTTCACCTGTTCAATTTGCAAATTCCTGAATTTTTTGGCTTGTTCCATTAACAAGTTCTGATCTCGTCTGTCTTCAGTACACCTGGCAATGTGAGAGTGAGGAAACAGTTCTTCCACTGGGGAATTCCCCTTTCATCTGCCATTCTGTCCAGTTTTATCCATCTGGTGTTAAACCGGAACGTGCTCCGTAGAGACACATGGAAAGACCCATGTTGTTAGTCTTTTATGCTTCCAGTGCTGTCTTGCTTTCTGAAAGTGTTTCTTTGACTTTTCTCACTTTATTCACAACCAGCCAAATAATCCTTTATTTCTGTAAATTAGCGTTAAGAGATGACCAAAACAATATCCAAGCAATACAACAAATGAGTATATTTTTTAACAATGGAGGGGTCTCCTAATAAAATTCACTAATAACTGAAGACTCAGTAAATCTGGAAATGAAGTGAAGTTAATGGAAATAATGCAGTAAGATTTTGAGCAGGAATAGGAAAATATTCTAGTGAAATTTTGTGGTGGTTACATTTGAAGACATTCATTCATGTCAGTTAAACGGAAGATATTCACTATCTGATAGGTGGTCTTGGAATAAACATAAATTAAAGTGGAATCCTCTAAACATTATGTTAACACCATGCACAAGGCAATATCACATTATAGGATAATATTAAACTTATTGTTAAGTGGACATATCACATTGACATACATTAAAGGACATAAAATTCACTAAATCAATCACATATTTTTGGGGTATTTGTGTTGCCTCTGTTTCTTATTAAGAGTAACACTGCAATGAACATCCTTCTATTTTTATACCTTTTAGTGTATTTATGGAAAATTATTTGTCAAAGGGTATATAACTCATATATAAAGAATTTTAAAATAACGTTAAAGAAAACAAACTTGCTGAATTAAATTTTTCACTATTTTCTATTTAAAATAATCGTTTAAATTATAAAACAACAAAACCAGGACATTAAAGGTATTACAAAGAGAAAAAAACAACAGTACCTTTCTCTAACTTTATATTTAATTTTGTATATCTTCTTATTTTTACCAACATACATCATTTTAACCATAGTTTACAATACATATTATGTTTTTGATTTAATAATGTTCAATGTTTTTCTGTTCCCACACTTTTTATTACTATTAGGGTGGTGCAAACTTAGTTGTGATTTTTGCCATCAGTTTTAATGGCAAAAACCATAATTACATTTGCACCAATCTAATATAATGATGCAGATTAATTCACTAAAATTGTGTATTATAATTTACTAAAACATTCCTGTAGTTTGTGGGTTTTTGTGTTGCCTCTGTTTCTTAAATTATCATGAGTTGCACTGCAATGAACATCGTTCTGTTTTCATTCCTTTTAGAATATTTATGGGAAATTATGTGTCAAAGTGCATGAACCATTTCTTATGCACCTTGGTATAATACCAAACTGCCTTTGCAAATATTATTAATTTGTGTTTTTGAATTCCAAATCTATATTACTAAAATGACAATGTTAATTCTTTTTAAATTTTTTTTCAACAAGGATACCTTTTTACCTTTTTATATTACAATTAAATCATGCTTAATGAACTTATAAAATAGGAATATTACAAAGAAAAATGAAACCAAAGTTAACATGATTAAACAACCTGAAAAATCCCTTAATATTTCAAATATAATGTTTTAAACTTTTATAGAAAATGTTTAAAAACTATATTAAAATGGTGATATTTTAAAACAATTAATAATATCAATTTCATAGTTTAATCTTCCCAGTTACATTTTGAATTTTTTAGATGTAAGCATCATGCCTTATATTTATTTTGAATCTGCACAATACAAATCATAGTTCTACAGTACGAAATACATTCAAATACTTGAAAAATTGGTGAAGTCCACTATTTTCCCAGAAGGAGGCATGCACATTTTACAAAATCCAATTTACTTGAACTAAAAACTTATTTTAATATATTAAGTTTCTGCTATCTCATAAATATGATTTAATTTTATATTTATTCATTTACTTGGGGGATTTCTTGAGTGGCAAGCAAAACACAAAGAAGGATATGGTTATTCTAAGATAGGCCATAGGCTGATTAGAAAAGACTTTATTGAAAGAGTAAAACTTGATCTGAGTATTAAAAGACGCCTGTAGATAGTAAATAGGTGTTTATTAGGCTCGAGTGGATAAGAGAAGTATTTCAGAAAGAAGACACGGCCATCAAAGACTCAATCATGTGAGGGAATCATGACACTGACAATAGCTTGATGTTAGGAATAAGTGTTAAGAGCTTGGAGAAGTAGGCAGAGGTCAGACCAGAAAGGACATGATATATCAAGTTAAGGATAGCTACCAAAGGTTACAACGCAGGTACTAACTTTGTAATCGGAAAATTTCTAATGATATACAATTTAAAAAGTTAGACATTTATTACATCAAAGCCAAATGTCCTAAATTCCAGGAATCATGTTTTATGAAACTAGTCAGTATAAACAGAGTCTGTGGAAATAACTTCTTAAATACAAAATTAGAGAATCATTGTTTCATGCATATGTTCACAATCTAAGCAATGCAGACAGTATATTTAATGGTCATCTCCCTCTTATGGTAAATGCATGAAAAGGCAACTTTAAGACTTCATCTCAACTAGAATTTAACCCTCAAATCTCAGCTATTAATACCGTTATATCTTGTAAAACAGTAGGATCTAACTATTCAGATAGTTATGCTAGATGACAATTTACTCCCATACAGACCTTTTCTCCTTAAAACTAGCATTCTGATTTTTTAAAATGGCAGTAAATATTAATGAAGCATGAACTATGATAGGGATGATAGCTAAGCTGAGCCACCAAAGATGGCCAGAGACCAAGAATATATTCAATGTATGCTCAACAGTTTTAAGTGAAGTAGGCGTGTCAGACCAAAGGATATGGCTCTGAGTGTACATCAAAATATACACAAGTGATATCGTTGGACCCACAATGAGCATTAGTGCTCAGTCTGAATGTTCAAGAGGAATTCAGCACATTTCATTTGTAGTTGAGCATTTCTTTAGTATTACAAATTGTATTTCTGGAGCCTCTATATGGTCCCTCAGTTAAGATTTGATGCATTTTACTTCAGCTGCCTGGGAATGTGCCAGGCATTACAGGGCAGTGCTGCAACTTTCTCAGACTTCTGCAAGAAACTAGTGTGGGATGCAGAAGAGTTTATAGTAAGTATTAAACTATTTGTACGGGCTTTAATTTCTGAGCCTGGATAAGAAAATCTGGTTGTAATTGTTTCAATTACTTAATTCCCATTCCATATATGTTTTTCTGATTTTAGAATGTTCACTGCAATGATGTCTGATTGCGGAATTTTAGTCTCTGGATTTTTATGCACTCTTACACCACTGAAGTTCTCACTATAAATACTGAAAAATGTAGTCAGCAAGAGTTTATGGAACCTTTAAAGATCTGACATGTACCAGTGAGTTTGCTATCTCTATTTGGATAGTCAGTAACTGCTTGCATTGATAAGTCACTTAAAAACTGCCAGCTTCAGTGGTTCACTGATTCTATGATTAAAAGTTATACTCTTGTATGTTTGGTTTGCCTGGGGCTTTCAGGTGGTATATTTTTTGATATCTTCATTTATTCACCTGAGAATTAAATGTGTTATTTCCCACTCTCAATGTTATCACACTCCTTCAAGGTAAAATAATTATGAAAGTCGGAAAATTTCTATTGTTTACATGAGGAGAAACATCCCAGAAAATCTAGGTATTTTCCTTACTTCTGTGAATTCACATTTCTTGTGATGAGTTTATATAACTACTTGTACTTGATGCCCTCTTTAAAAATGACCCTAGGACTGAGATGGCATCTACACGTAGAATAGCAGAGAATGAAGCATTAATATCATATTATTTCCATACTGTGAATTACAACTTACCTATTGCAAATGTTTTAGAATATTGAGTGAAGTCTCACTTCCGTTTGCTTCTTTGTGATATGTGAGTGTTTGCAATGCTCCAATTAAAACAAAAGCTACATTTCTGGCTTATCCCAAAGGGTAAACATATAAAATAACTTTGGTTGTTGAATTGTGAGAAGAAGTTGCCAGGTGGGAGCAGGTTCAGCTAGCCCCTCCCATCTGTTTTCTGCTTTCATTTCATGTAACACAGATACCTGTGTGACAGTGGAGCAACCATTTTGCCTCCACAAGATGGCAAGAATAAGAGTGGTATCACTTTCTAAAGAGACTATATTTATCTCGAGCACCGTGAACTTGCCATGTCAGAATTGCACCATCTACCTCTGATCTTGTGTGAAAAAAAGAATCTCTTTTTGGTTAAACCACTACAGCTTGGGTTTTCTCTTGCTTGTAGCCATGTTAAAATCCTAACTTATATACCAGACCAAAAATATTTACTACACATGCTAAATTTAATATATTTATAATATAGTGCTAAGTTTTTAAAAAAATAAATGTGAGCTTTTGCTTCTGGAATAACTGGTGTGGAATTACTCTCTCCAGACAAACAACGAGAAAAATGAAACTATGATAAAACCACCATTTCAGATGTTGGACAGCAGACAGCACAGGACTGAGATCCCCGAGAGAAGGCAAACACATAGTGTGGGCCATATGCTTGACCAGACGTATTGCCTGGAGGCAATTTCTGGATGGCCGTGCAAAAAAGGAAAATCCATGAAGAGTCTGTAAGTCTTCCTGATTTGAGGAGAAGGGGGTTGTCTAATCAGAAATGAATAGGTATATGAAGACTAAATATGGCCCAAAATGGGGAAAAAGATCAATAAGTATAAACAGTTGTAAAAAAAGTACTAAAATGATGGAAAAGAACATTTAAAAAGTTATGGTCAATATGTACAAAAATTTCAGAATTGAAAATATAGATAAAAAAGCAAGTTAGAACTTCTAGAGATGAAAAATACAATGTCTAAATTAAAATTTTACAGGGTGGGGTTAACAGTGTACACACTGCATGATTAAAGACCAGTGAACATTAAAATGAAGCATCAAAAACCAACCAAGGTGAAATACAGAGAGTAAAAATATGGAACAACAACAACAACAAACAGAACCTCAGTGACCTATGAGACACTGTCATGTTTCTTTAACATATGTGAAATTGGAGTCACAGAAGGAAGGTAGCCAGGAAAAAAAGTATTTTAATAAACAAGGGCCTGAAACATTCAAAATTTGATGAAAGAAGTATGACAGACCCAGGAAGTTGAATAAATCCAAACATTATGCACACATACAGTATATTAAAATCAAATAGCTGAAAACCAGTAATAAAGATAAAATGTTAAAAAGCAGCCAGAGCAAAGAGACACATATTGCAAAGGAGTGAGTACAGTCATGAGTTGCTTAATAACAGAAGACATTCTGAGAAATGCATCATTAGGTGATTACATCATTGTGCGAACACCATAGGGTGTACTTACACAAACATAACTAGCATAGCCTACTACACACCTGGGCTATATGGTTTTTCCTATTGCTTCTAGACTACAAACTTTCACAATACATTACTATATTGAATACTGTAGGTAATTGTAAAATAATAGTATTTGTGTATCTAAACATAAAAATGGTGCAGTAAAAACACAGTATTATAATCTTATGAAACCACTGTTGTATATGCAGTTTACCATTGACCAAAACATTTTTCTCATCAGAAACTGTGCAAGACCTATGACAATGGAATGACACGATATTAAGAGATTAAAATAGAAAATCAATGTTATCATTTAAATAGATGCAGAAAAGCTTCTGACAAAACATTTATTTAGGATTAAAAATTCAAAATTAGAAAAGAAGAAAACATTTTCAACTTGATAAAAGGTATCGATAAAGCTTACAATTGATATCATACTTAACAGTAAAATACTTCTCTAAAATACTGATGCTTCTTCCTTCTCCCCTAATATTGGTAACAAAACAAGGATGTCCACTCTCATCACTGCAATACACCATGATACATAATATTTAGGTGACTGCATTGGTTCATTAAGAGAATAAAAATAAATACAAGGAAAGAAAAAAGTAAATTTATCTTTATTGAGACAACATGATTTTTGTAATCACTCTGCAGAAGCAGGATCGGTCCCTCACCCAAAATTTGTTTTAGTTGTTGAGACAGATGACCCCACACATGTACCAAAAATGTATAAAACAACTTACTACTCACAGAATGAGGCTTTCTAGGAATAGCACAATGATCTTTTAACGAGGTATGAAAATGGCTTGAGGCTGGGTATGGTGGCTCATGCCTGTAATCCCAGCACTTTGGAGGTTGAGGCCTGTGGATCACCTGAAGTCAGGAGTTTGAGACTATCCTGGGCAACATGGTGAAACACTGTCTCTACTAAAAATACAAAAAGTAGTCAGGCGTGGTGGTGTGTGCCTGTAATCTCAGCTACTCAGGAGGCTGAGGCAGGAGAATCTCTTGAACCTGAGAGGTTGAGGTTGCAGTGAGCCGAGATTGTGCCACTGCACACCAGCCTGGGCAACAGAATGACTATGTCTGGAAAAAAAAAAAAAGAAGAAGAAGAAGAAGAAAGGAAACGACTTGAGAAAGCAAAGAAAATAGATTGAGTTGGGGTTTTATGGTGGTTAGTAAGAGTGGGTTGAGAGTCTCTGCATCCCTGCTGACACTAAAGGATTAGAAATGGAAGATAAAATGGTATCGAATAATTTCCAGATAGAAGGAATCTGAGCTTTCTTATCAGTTTGCCTAAATGTTGGGCAGAAGGAGAAGAGAAAGAGGTCAGGCTTAAAAGCCATCAGTTGTCAAATATCAAAAATAGAGTCAAAATTTTTAGTACAATTGTGTGCACAGAAAATTCTAAGGAATTTCTTAGAATTAATCAAAATGAGAGATCACAAAAAGGTCAATATAAAAAATCAATCTGTGTGCTAAAAATGAACAACAGGTAAATAAGTTAAAAATATCATTTTTACTAGGCTCCAAAAGCATGAAACATTTAATGTTCATTTTAATGTTTGTGCAAATTCTGTACATTTAAATCTGTAAACTATTTAGAGCTATTTTTAAAAAACAAATAAATGGAGACATATATCATGTTTGTTCAATAGATGACTTATCATCAAGATATCAATTATCCACAAATTGATCAATAGATTCAATGTAATTCCAGTCTTAGTCTGTTTGTGCTGCTATGACAAAATACTTGAGGCTGGGTAATTCATAAAAAGAAATGTATTTCAGCAGGTTTGGTGATCTGGTTAGGGCTGTATCCTCCAGAGGGGAGAAACACCATGTCCACACGTGGCAGAAGACAGAAGAGCGAATTAGCTTGCAGAACACTGTATGAAGCCTCTTTTATAATGGCTTAAATTCCATTAAGGAGGAAGGAGTCCTCATGCCTTAATCACCTCTTAAAAAGCTCCACCTTGAGAAATAGAAACACTTTTACACTGTTGGTGGTAGTGTAAATTAGTTCAACCATTGTGGAAGACAGTGTGACGATCCCTCAAGGTTCTAGAACCAGAAATACCATTTGACCCAGCAATCCCATTACTGAGTATATACCCAAAGGATTATAAATCATTCTACTATAAAGACACATGAATACGTATGTTTATTGCAGCACTATTCACAGTAGCAAAGACTTGGAACCAACCCAAATGCCCATCAATGTTAGACTGGCCGTAAAGAAAATGTGGCACAGGGAATACTATGCAGCCATAAAAAACATGAGTTCATATCCTTTGCAGGGACATGGATGAAGCTGAAGACCATTCTCAGCAAACTAACACAGAAACAGAAAATCAGACACCACATGTTTTAACTCATAAGCGGGAGGGGAACAATGAGAACACATGGACACTGGAAGGGTAACATCACATACTGGGGCCTGTCACGGGGTGGGGGACTAGGGGAGGGATAGCATTAGGAGAAATACCTAATGTAGATGACAGGTTGATGGACGCAGCAAATCACCATGGCACGTGTATACCTACGTAACAAATCTGCACGTTCTGCACATGTATCCCAGACTTAATAATAATAATAATAATAAAGAACAGCTTTAAAAAACTCCACCTCTTGATACTATCAGATTGGCCATACTGAATACTGAATTATTCAAGAAACACATTCAAGCCATAACGACATCCCAATATGCTTTTGTAAAAATTGATAAGTTGATTTAAAAATGTGTATGAGAAAGGCAAATGATCTAGAGTATCCAAAAATAAATGATAAAGAAAAAATTTGGAGGACTTGCGATTTCTGATTTCAAGTCTTAGTGTAAAGCTCTAATAATAAAGACAGATTTCACATAATGTTAAATATGTAGATCAATAGAATAGAATTATAAATCCAGTATATGATTGATTTTTGAGAAATATGTCAATATTGTTCAATAAGGAAAACTAACTTTTCCAAAAACGGCACTGAAATAATTTCATATCCACATTAAAATAAAATTTTATATTATAAAAGTTATATAAATATTATCTCAAAATGTATTATAGAACCAAACCAAAAAATCTGTAAGTATAAGTCTTATAGAAGACTATAGAGGAGATAAATGTTGCAGACAGTAATTTTTTAGATAGGACACAACACAAATGTTAAGAAGAAAACAGTGTTAAATTATACTCCAACAAAATTAAAACCACAGACTGAGAATATTTGATCAAAGATGTGTATCCAGAATATATAAAGACCCTCTAACAACTCAAAGACAAAAACTCAATTAAAAATGGGCAAATATTTGATTGGACACTTCATCAAATAAAATATATGAAGACCAACATGCACATTAAAGATGTTCAACATCCTTAGTCGTATGAAAATGGAAATTGCCACATGATTCCACTGTACACATGTTAGAATGGCTAAAATTAAAAAGATTAAACACCAAGTTGAAGCTCTCATATGTTGCTTTTGGGAAGATAAGTAGTATAATCTCTTTGAAAAACAATTTATCATTTTTTAATTAACACACACTTATATACCTGGGGCAATCCCAATTCTGATTATATACCAAAGAGTACTGAAACATGTCCAGATATGTGCATTCTAGCTTTACTCACAATAACCCCAAACTGGAAAACCCCCAAGGGTTTTCAACAGGAAAACGAATGTACAAGTTTTTCTCTACCCATATAATGGAATGTTATTTGAAAAAGTACTACTAATACATGGAAAAACATGGCTAAATATCAAAGTATTACTCTATGCAAAAGAAGCCATGTACACTGTTTTTACTGCATGATTTTATTTATATGAAAATCTAGAAAAAACAAATCACATCTATGATGACTGAAAGATCAGGTTGTCAAGAGTTTACAGTGTAACAGTAATGACTGGGAAGAGTCATAAGGAAACTTTTTTTGAGTGTTAAAATGTTCTGTATCTTGAGTGCGGTGGTGGTTAGACTGGCAAATATATTTGCAAAATTATCAAACTACACTAAAATCAGTGCAGTCTCTTGAATATAAATTATGCCTAAAGTATATTAAAAGTTATAATAAAATATACATACATGTATTTACAGATGCACTATAACATTTATAATGCAATATAAAACATGACCCCAAAATATTAGAAAGTTCTATAACTATATTTTAATAATAATTACCCATAAGTTTTCTTCTTGGTATTAACCTTTATTTTCTTTACTTTCCAAATGAACTCATGTTGCCTTTATAAACAAACAAAAACAAGAGGAAACAAAGAGTTTCAGGGCTGAAATTAGCAACATGGATCTAATCTATTTCCTCTGGTCTTGTGTATAGAGATCATGGTTATTTCTTTAAAAATTGAACTTTCTTGTCTTAATCCTTAACAAAATATTATCAATTTTAAAATATCTAAATGACAATATTAGCTTTCAACTGAAATATAAATGATTTTTAACAAAATAGTGTTTAGAAATTCCTACATTTATATATCCTAAACCCAGTATCTAGTGTTCCAAGAAAATAATCTATAGAGAATATATTTTAGTTCATTTCACACTGTTAATTGTGTAACACACTGTAACCATTACCTTTTACCAACTATAATTACTCTTCTAATGAAAAGTGATGAATTTAACAAGAAATTATTAGATCTGTTTGATCTAAGCATGAACAAGTGGTTGATGGGAAATGCTTCCTAATGAATATTTAATTCCTTTTACCACTCCCTCCTTCAATTTTATAATTGAATTACATGCTTCAGCTTAGTTAAATAATAATTTTACACATCTAGTGTACAAAATACCATAATGTGCAGCAGTGGCTATAAATAATCTTGATTTCAGACCAGTGAAGATATTGGCTTTTTGACTGCTTCTGTCATTTGCTTTTACTTCATCCAGCATGTAAAGGCAAACATTTGGAAGTTATTTTTGTTCTTTTAAATTTTTTCTTCTTCCTAATTTTTCTATCTCCCAAATAGTTTTGAAATATATTCATATATTCTCTTCTTATTTTATCACTGTCTATGTAAACCATTATCTCTGGGAACCTAATCTGCTGCTTCCCTTTCTTCTCTCCCATTTTTCTTCCAGTTCTACATCAGAAAACTCTTCAGAAATGCTTAAATTCTGGTTTCAATCTTGTAGTGGCCTCCAATTGCCTTTTAGGACAAGGTGCAAATGTCTTAGAATAATGTAAGAATTCCATTGAAAGTTTTTCTGGCTACTTCTCATGTCATTTTCCCCATGCCAAAGTATATCATAAACATATTTTTATCCTAAGAATACTGTAAAATAATACATATTTTAACCCATCTTCCTTATCAACTTTCCATTTTTTAAAATATTTCTATCATGTTTACAAACAGAGAGCCTTCAAAGAACCTTAAAAGAATGCTTAATGAAGAAAAGTGCAATGGACACGACAAATACACCACTCACATCGCCTCACTCTTTTCAATGGGCACCAGAAATGCAGAGAACTAGAAATCACTGGGGCAGCCCTCAACAAATTATGGAGATAAGTTGATATATGAATACCACAGGCCCTTGTTCCTAGTTTTGGTAAGAATCTTTTATTTGCAGTGACAATTTGCTGGATAGCTCACTCTTTATTCCTTTTCCTTCCCACTCCCTCTCCCCATTTCAGATCCTCTCCAAAATAAACTGCTTGTACTAAAATGTTTGTCTAACATTCTGCTTCTTGGAGAACACATAATAAGACATGGGTATAATGTCACTTTTGCATTAAACAGTTTTTACATGTCATCATCTATTAATGTTTATTTAATCAGAATATCTTAGGAGTTGCAAAGTAAATGATGATACCCCCACGTGAGCACATAAACTTATATACAGTTTGTATATAAGGATACAAATTTTGAACATATAAACTTGATATCCAAATAAATGAAAGTAATTTGAAGGCTAAATAATGAGATAAAATAAACCAAAGAAGGTGATATAAAACCAGCCTCAATCTATGGGTATTATTTGACGTACAGCATTCTTCCTTTAGCTTTGGGAAAAAAAAAAAATCCCTGAGTGAAAGTTACTATCAAAATATCACTTAAATCTATGTATTATTCTTACAATCTGGAAATACAACTTTAGACTTTTCTTACTTTTTTGGTTTTCTTTTTAAAATTAATTTCTGCCATTTATTTTACAATAAAATTTTATTTTAACACAATATAGTAAATCAAAAGGCAAAAGAAAATAAAAAAGCATAGCCCTTGTGATTTCTCCCTGAAAGATAACACTATAAAAAATCTGGCATACCTTTCCATATAATTTTCCATATGTACTGATATAAACAAATGTAGGATATCACTGTTCATATTTTTATGAACAGTTTCCCATTGAATATATTTGGAAATATTTCTGTGTAATTAAATATTCTCATAAAATTATTGAATAGATTTGGAAATATTTGTCATAAAATATTGTCATAACATTATTTTGATGGTTATAGTTACTCCCTTTAAAATGTTTCATTTTGTTTTGTGTTGGTTTTCTATTATAAGTGACATGTTTATAAATCTTTAATGTTAAATTTTATAGAATGATACAGATAACAGAGCCCACCCGCGGTAGTCATATACTATAATCATACAGCTTGCAGAATCTTGGGAAATTTTAAGGGGGAAATGATGCCAACTGGCATCAGAGAATCAAGTAATTCATTGATGTCTCAAACCAACTTCAAATTTGTCTCTGCTCAGATTTTATTTTATCAAAGATCCTTCTCCTATATAAGCACTTTCCCTAATTTTCACTTTAATTTCATCACTAACCATCCTCTTATTCTGCTTCCTTTCCCCCACACATCATGCACATCATAACCTGATTTATTACATAGTTACTCATTTTTGTGTGTTTCTTGTCAGTATCCCTAATATACTTTAAGAACAACCCAAATGTCCATCAGTGACAGACTGGATTAAGAAAATGTGGCACATGTACACCATGGAATACTATGCAGCCACAAAAAAGGATGAGTTTGTGTCCTTTGTAGGGACATGGATGCAGCTGGAAACCATCATTCTTAGCAAACTATGACAAGAACAGAAAACCAAACACCGCATGTTCTCACTCATAGGTGGGAACTGAACAATGAGATCACTTGGACTCGGGAAGGGGAACATCACACACCGGGGCCTATCATGGGGAGGGGGGAGGGGGGAGGGATTGCATTGGGAGTTATACCTGATGTAAATGACGAGTTGATGGGTGCTGACGAGTTGATGGCTGCAGCACACCAACATGGCACAAGTATACATATGTAACAAACCTGCACATTGTGCACATGTACCCTAGAACTCAAAGTATAATAATAAAAAAAAATTAAAAAAAAAAAAAAGAATCATGGAGATTCTGGCTATTGTCTTCCATTTACTGTAAGAACCAACATCCCAAAATAGTCAATACTTTATATCTTTTCTTCAGATTGGAGACTTTTGTCCAAGAGTTGTTCAGTTGCTAATTTTCCTGTGAGTTCTTGGACTATTTGGACATGTATCATCTGTTCATTTGCACTAGAAGTTTATTTAATATTATTTAATAATATGAAACTGGGTGCTTTAAACACAAAGGCAGAAAGGACTGAGCTAAAATCTACCTGAGTTCTTCTCAGAACCCAGTATCAAAGTTAAGGTATACCAAGCATGTCCAACCCACGGCCCACAGGACACGTGTGGCCCAGGATGGCTATGAATGTGGCCCAATACAAATTTCATAAACTTTCTGAAACCATTATGAGGGTTTTTTATTTTTTTCCAGCTTAACAGCGATTGTTAGTGTTAGTGTTTTTATGCACGGCCCAAGCCAATTCTTCATCTTCCAGTGTGGCCCAGGGAAGTCAAAAGATTGAACATCCCTGGGTAACCATTACAACCATTACAAAAGTAAATGTGAACACTCACTTGATAAGTATGTATTATCTATAATATGTTAATGTCTATAAAAATCATTATCTACATATTTTACATACTATATTTATTTTTATTTTCAATTTTCATGGGTACATAGTAGGTGTATATATTTATGGGATGCATGAAATATTTTTATAGAGGCATGCAATGCTTAATAATCACACCAGGGAAAATGATGGATATTCACCCATCACCTCCAGCTTTTATCCTTTCTTTGTGGTACAAACAATCCAATTATACTCTTAGTTAACATGTACAATAAATTATTGTTGACTACATTCACCTTGTTTTGCTATCAAATACTAGATCTTATTCATTCTTTCTATGTTTTTGTACCCACATTAACCATCTCCAATTCCCTTCCCCACCCACTAACCTTCCCAGCATCTGGCAATTATCATTCTATTTTTCTATATCTCCATGAGTTCAATTGTTTTAATTTTTAGTTAAAGAATTAGTTCCTGTCATTTACAACAACACTGTCTATATTTTTCCCACAGAATATCTTCCTAATAGAAATGAAAGTGCATGAGCATTTTAAGGATGTTGTACATTCATTATTTTTACTTAGATTTTGTCATATTAAACATTTTGATATGACTTGGAGTAGGGGAGTGAAAAAGTTTTCGTTTACTCACATTTTGTTTGCTCATTAAACACAGGTATTTCTCTTTATTTGCTGCTTTTGGGGGTAACACTAGGTGCTTTCAGAGGAGAACTTTCCCTTTCCATTGCTGAGCTTAGCTAACACTGTACCAGAGGCCAGGGTATTTCATCATGAGCTGCTGCTGGTTAGCACAGGTCTTGACATATGAGTTTTGAGTATTATCTTAGCTCTATAATCATAAATGTTATTGAGCAAGAAATTATTCATCTCTATTTAGAAAGAGCTTTGGTAGTTGACTCTATGACCTCTAGAGTTGAGTCAATGCACCAGGCAGATTTATTAGAAATACTGTAATATATATTATAAAAAAGGAAGAAGTTCCTCAATAAAAATTAGCTTGACATCAATGCCACCAAAATTCTCCCTTTTACCAGAGAAAGAGATTGTCAAAGTTTATATATCATCAAGGAAGAAAATCTTATGAATACATTTATATGTTTTAAAAACTGACAAAGATAATTACTTTATCATGGTTGTTACTCTGTAGAAATGAATTTTGGTATCGTTTTAAACACTACACTTAAGATTAATGCCTCTGATTACCCAGCCTCAATAAACACAAAGAAAAAAAGAAACACAAAGACATGAGTAATGTATTACAAATTGAATAATGTACATTTGAGTCCCCTAAATGGTATATAAACAAATTTAAAAGATAAAGCAGAGTCTAGAAAAAAAAATTTGTAATACATAGGATTCTCAAAAAATCAAGACCTAGAATATATGAAAATTCTTATATTCGGCAAGAGACAATTCCAAAGAGAAATGAGCAAAAGGTATAAAAAGACAATTCAAAGTAAAGTAAACCTGTGTGTTCAATAAAGGGTACAAAGTTCCAATGAGAAGGAATAGGTTCCAGTGATACATTACCATATTACTGACTTTCATCATCATGCTATTTATTATATAATAAAAAATTGCTGAGTAGATTGAAAAGGTTCTTGTCATCAAAAATGAAAAGTGTATGATGTGACAGATATATTAACTTCATTTAATCATTTTGCTATACATGCATATCAAAATATCACACTGTATACCATATATACAATGAAAAATTAAACTTAAAAAAGAATGAAAACCAAAAACATATACACACCCACATATACACAAAAAATGAAAAAGTATGTGTTCTCAATAGTAAACAGGAAAATGCAAATAGCACATCACTGAAATACTTTTTCAATGCCAATCAGAAAGGATTACAGTATCAAATGCTGACGATGCTGTCATTTGCAACAACACTGGAAGTGTTGAAGTGATCATGAGGTTAAACACAGTAACTTCACACTATCTTAATATAATTTCATGCAACCTTAATGGAAAACAATTTAGCAATATCTAATGTAAATGAAAGTACAGATAACAAGTAATCCAGTAATTCTACTCCTAGTCATATATTCTAGAGAAACTCTTTCAAAAGGAGCCTGCCAAGTACTGGACAAATGAATGGGTCTAATCCATGAGTCCACTCAGATTTGTCTGATCTCTGAGTGTAGTTACAAGACAAATCAACCCAGACCAAGGGAATTATGAGAATTAAAAAATACGGTTTTAAGTCACTAAAGTTGGGAGTAATTTTTTTTACATAAGGCTAGCTGGTGTTTTTTTCCCATAAATATCTATGCTGTATATGAATATAAATAATATTGTAAAAATAAAAATGGGATATTATTTATGCAACAATATTATAAAACAGTATTTCCATAGGAGCCAAGATATATCTTTTTTTTCCCCTGTGGTTAGAGAAAACCAAAAAAATAAGTAGAAAGAGAAATATATTTCCCTATAATTACAAGAAAGGAGCTGAGCCTGTTGTGTCCTGAGACTGAGTTCTCCTGTCCCCGATGATCTTTGGGGACCTTAGTATTTTATTGTCAGAAACAGAATTTGCTTTGTCTTCACCCATTGAGAAAGGCTGTTTCTGAGAGTTGAAGAGGCTGAAGGGTCCAGATCTAAAAGGAAAAAGAAAATTGGGTAGTTTAGCTTAGTCCAAGAAGCAGACACTGAACAAAGGATATGAGTGCCAGAGATTCTTTTGGGAAGTGCAGGAAATACCAATGAGGAAGAGGGGAAATGATGCAGGGACAGAAAGGAGATAAAACATACATTACCCAGCCTGCTCCCACAGGGGTGACTGGAGCTGAATCCTGTGCAGAAACTACAAAGTGGTGCAAAACATCTGACTTACATTAATTACCACACCTACCCTCATCCTCTGAGTGGTGGGGGAGCTGGTGTACTTACACCAACTCCAGCAAGTTGAGCCCTATTCTAGCGGAAGAGTGGTGTTAATTCTCTGGAATTTCCAGGCTGCTATGTAGGAGAAAGTTCTCCAGTTCTGGGAGAAAAAAAAAAAAAAAAAAATCCCTCATGCATGGAGTTCACTGGAGAACATGAAACACTGGAGAATATGAAGGGTCTGAGAGATATGGGCAGAGCCTGTATCTGCCCCAGGGATCTTCCCCAAAATTGGGCAAAGGAGAGGGGTAGTTGATTTGGGAGTTTCAGAGCCTGGCCTACTTGCCCAGAGTTTGGGAAATGGGTCTTGAGATGGCTCCAGGTTGCCATGGTTATTGTGAAACAAGACCTTTTGTGCAGGGTAGAGGCTGATACTTGGCCTTTCAGACTACCAGGCTCTCACGAGTTCTCATGCTTCACAAAGTAGGCTCTATAGCAAAGCACAGCAGAAGAAGGAACAGCAGTTTCAGCCGTGTAAATGGAAGACATGTGTATTGTTAGGGAATAGGATGCCCCATTGTCAGATATAATTAAGGTAAAGTTTTGGCCTCATTGTTAAGTGGGGCATAAAGACAGGGTAAGTTAGAAAAACAATACTATATAAGGTTTCTTGTATCCAATTATATAAAACAAATTAAAACCTGCAATGCATGACAGTATATCTTATAATATATATGCAATAAAATTTTAATCTAGTTTCTGTATTCCATGATAAAGATATATCATAATTTATGTAACCAGTCTCCTATTGTTGGGCATCCAATGTATTTTGAATAAAACTGAGATGGTCATCCTTGACTTTTATCTGTGTGAGGCTAAGAATTTTCTAACGAGAAATTTCTTACTGTGGAATTCTGGGTCAAAAGATGTACAGAGTTGAAGAGTTTTAAAATATATTCCACAATAGTCTTTCAGATGTATCTATTTATTTATGTATATTTCCACAATCTACTTGGGGTTTTATAGATGCACAAGAAACATTTCAAAGTACATCATTTAACTACATACAACCATTCCTAACTTCACTGTCTTAATCTTCTTTTATGTCACAATTTAACAGAAAGTCATCAGTTATTAGGACAGGTATATCAAATGGTACCACATTGTTCTTAATGAGACTAGTTGAGATTCTTCTCATTTTTGAGATATATTTGGAAATGAAGATTTTTTTCTTTGATGTTTAAGTTATCCAAACCCATTTGTTAAATTTGCTAGCTTTTGTCTAATATTCAATTCAGGTTTGATTTAATGTCAAGGAGTCACCAAAATTCAAGTTCTTTGACTCATGTTTTTCAGTTTTGTTATTATCTTCTTATTTTGTTCGCATGATAGAAAACTGATAAACAGAAGTTCATGTATATTTTAAATACCACTTATTTTCTTTACAACACTTGAAAATTCCCATAAATAAAAGGAAGATGAGAGAGACTGAATTTTTGAAAAGATTAGAGTCCCATCAGGAAGTAATATTAAAAATGACTTTCAGAATATAGGAAAGTATTTGTCCAGTTATCTTTAATTGATCTGCTATAAAAATGAGAGTGCAAATTGTAGATGAAATTGCAGTGCATTAGAAATCAAAGAAGAGGATAAAATAAAGCAATAAGTTAGGATGGGGATTTTTAGTTCTTTTTTCATCTGGGTACTCATGGGCTACTTAGTATTTTTCAATACAGCTAGTAAGGGAAAAATGTTCAATAACTTAAAATCAACCTGGACTTTAAAATGAAATGAAAAAGCAAGTTCTCATAATTTCAGTTACTTTTTATTCAGGAAGGGAGTTCTGTGACAGACTGCTTGTTACTGCATTGTCTGACAGCCTGGAGAAACCACTCACTCAGGCAGCATGGGTGAAGGGCTAATTATGACAACGAGGGGAGAGAGGGGAATAGAAATTAATGAGCCTGAATCTCCCCAGTGCTATGCTACTCCCTTACTCCCTGTTACTAAGTTAGGCTTGGAAAGATGTGAGTTTCTTTTGTAGCCAGAAGTGCTCAGGGAAGCAGTCAAGAGCATGCAATTGGGCATCACAGAAACTGAATCTCACCTGTTTCTTACTATCTGATTTAGAAGTTATTTAATATCCTTGAGCCTCAGTTTCCTTGTCTACAAAATGGGAAAGATAATGTCAATCTCATTGGGTTATTGTGAAGGTTAGCAAAGATGAAAGTCTATGCATTGTCCAAGTTTGTATGTGACATACATTAAGCATCAAAGGATAGCTATATTATTTTTACTTGCTGTTTTGGCTATTATTTCTACTATTACATTATAGTTATTGTAATGGTTTACTTTGGTTGGGGGTTAAGTCATTTACTAGAAACAAAGGAAGCACTTTGTAAGATTCAACTTTCCTACAAGTCACACTTAAAAATGAGTTGCAAGTGATTCTTTTACTATAATCAGAATAGGCTTTGTTAGATCTGTTGAAGGGGGATTCTTACTAAGATTCTAACTCTGCACAATTATTAAGAGAATTAATACATAAATGTGAGCACTGATATAATTTATTCATATGAATAACAACAATACAAATACTACAGTGGTTACCAAAACTGGATGATGATCAAAATCACTTGGACAGCTTTTACAACAAAACAGAAACAGAGGTCCTATCCCAGACCTTCTGAATTAATGTTTCCAGGTAAATAATTTATCTATAAGACAAGGAGAACTTGTGATGGTCTGATCCATGCAGCAACTCTTCCTGTATTTGAGGATTAACTTTCAGAAATGCACTGAAAGGTAAACGAGCTCTTCCCCTTCACTTTTCTAATAATATAGTCCTTAGAGTTATTCTAGCCTAGTCTTCATACGCAAGTATCCTGGCACTCCTGACTCACCCAACAGAGAGAATATATATCACTCCATGGATGCATCTAATTTAGTTAACAGAAATCCCTCCTCATGAAGTTAAATATACCACCTTGTAACATTCGCAGAAACTTAGGGAGACAGTTCTCTGAGTGCTTCTGTGTTTACATTTGAAACTATATTGTTTAAAAACCAAATATTTGTATAAAATGCTGGGAAATAAAATTCAGCTGTGATTTGTGGGAGAGGAATGTGACAGAAGTTCAATGGCTTGTTTGTCCATTGAGTTTTCTTTATCCAAACCATTGTTGCTCTCTTCAGACCAAGTTTTCAAAATTAAATGCCAACAAAAACTCAGCAGGTAGTATATATGAGTGAAGTAGCTAGAGATTATCATATAACGGTGTTCTTAATTACCTAAATTGAATTCTTTCTGAATCGTTTTGTTTGCAGGTTATATATGTAGTGATAATTCACTTTTCAGAAGGTGTATGTATTCCTCCAGTTTAGTTGAAAGTGGTAGTCCTCTTGGTAGAAGTTTTCCTTCCTTTTTAAATTTTGATAGAGACATGGGTCCAACAAATATTTCATATTCCTTTTACTTTAAGAAAACTGACAGGGCAAGTGTAATGATAAACGTGACTGACACTGGGCTTCACTATCTGGAGACAGCAGGGAGTAGAGAGGATGATGATGAATGGAAGAATTTGTTTATTATCTTAGGAGAATACCATTTCTTAGTTCACTGCTGCCATGTAGGAATAAAGATGCAATGTTCCTGGATCTAATTTTTTAAAAAAGGTACCTCCACATGTCTGAGAGTTGGAAATTAATAAAAACTTTAAAAATACATTGTTGGTCTGTACAATCAGGCCAACAAAGACACATCTGTGAGATAAGATGTGGCCTATCTTACACTTTCCTTCAACTTCACTTTAGATCTTTAATTTTTCCTAACTTATACGTAATCATGGATATTTACCATCAATCCCCAGTAATGCCATGCATTATTTTTTTATGTGTATTCAAGAATAAGATTTTAAATTTTAAATTCTATAAAACTTTTTACCTATAATTTTCTAACATTTAGATATAAGCCACTAGAAGAATATCTAGAGTCACAGAATATTAGAGTTGGAAGTGTTCTTGAAATTTTCATCTACTAATTTTGCAGATGAAGAAACTGAGAGGAAAACAGAGTTGCTAAAATTCATGCATCCAGTTAGTGGTAGAGTCAAGGTTTGAACCCAGAATTCCTCAGTATTTCTCTAATGCTGTTTTACCACTACCATAGTGCCTCTGATTTGCTTGTTTGTTTATTATATAAGGCCTGGTAAATAAGTCTCAATTTTCTTATGCAAATTTTTCCACTGATCTGTTCCATAAGGGAAGATACATATATTTGGCACTTTAGATTGTAGCAAACTAAAAATGACCTCCTAACTGTATGCTTTGTTATGTATGATACTTCAACACAACAGACTAAGTGACAGCAGAATTAAAATTGTCAAACTCCCTGCCATACATTATCCATTTATAAACTACTAGTTTTGTGCTTGATTGATTATACTAGATTGGTTTCAGCATTGGATCAAGCTTCAGAAGTAGGGAAGCAAGGCACACACTGTGCTACTCATTAGTTTTAATTCCTGAAATTCATGAAAGGTGAGCTTTCCTTGAATCTAGTTTTGATATTTTTATTTTGACTTTGTTCAGCACATTTATTAACACTAGTAAATTTCGGGCTATTTTCCAATAGAACTCAGATGTTTGAACACAACCATATTTAGGAAATAGCAATTGATAATGCAGCTATTTAGTTTCTGTTCAGAATCTGCTATTTCTAGTGCTGAAAGATGCAGCCCAAATCCCATTTGCAGTGTTTATTACCTCTCAGAATCTGTGAGCAAGCATCTTTCCTGGTCCTTTTACTTGTCTGTCTTGTCTATTGGCTATCCATTTTCCATTGTTGTCCCAGGTTGGCTGCCAATGGTACATTTCTCAGCCACTTAATAACTTTACTTAGACAGATTTATAAGAAGCCAAGTGCTGTCAAGTCCCTGAGATGTATAGATTGAAGCGTTCTTCCTCTCCTCTACCCGTTCCAACTTTACAGTGTAAGTCTGTCTCCTTAATAGCACTCTGGTCTTAATAGAGTGTGTCTCTCAGGGTCCGGCATCTGCTGCATTGTTGGAGGATGCTCATCTCTTCTGAGCTGGACGGCAGTTAAATAGGAGCAATTTATTTTTGCTGTTGTCAATATCACATTTCATGAACCTGAAACTCATTACATTTTTTTTAAATTACCTTGCTTGGCTTTGTAAGGGCATTTCGTATTTGCCACAGATCAGTCTTTTAGATTTGGAAAGAACTGAAACTTTTTGTTACACTTCTGATTGGTATAATAGGGTGCCATTTAGGCTAAGTGTAGGCAGGAGAAGAAAAGCACACCTTTTGACTGCAGAAACTGCACTTGACATGCTTAATAACAAGGATAGTGGTTGTGGAGCATCTAGCTCACAGTGCAATAGAGAGAAAAGACAGCTTCTGGCATCAAGAAGTTTCTAGAAATACATAGAGACTGGAAAAGTTTTCTCAAAAAGAAATTAAGAAACATACCTGAGGGAGAGTTATCGGTATTATAAACGTATAGCTGGGTGGGTATTATAATGCTGAATCCAGATAAAATGGTTTTTTCCTAAGCACATTTTATGTTGCAGTTGTGCCCTCTATCATTTCTATCTGTATGTTTCTCTAAAGCAGAGGATGATAAACTGCAGCTCACCACCTCTTTTTGTATGGCATGAGAGCTAAGATTTTTACAGTTTTATATAGTTGAAAAAATCAAAAGAATAATCTTTGTGACACATGAACATTATATGAAATTCAAATTTCAGTATCTACAAATAAAGTTTTATTGGAACACAGCTGAACTCTTTCGTTTACATATAAGGTCTGTGGCTGCTTTCATGCTACAACAACAGTAACTGTTTATCCCACAAAGCCTAAAATATATACTATCCAGATTTTTACAGAAAAGCTGCCAGTCCCTGGTCTAGAGCAAAGTGCTAGGCAATCAGGCATATTTCTTTCCCTTTCACCTACCCATTCTGCTACTTAGAGAAAACACTGATAACAGAAGTTGCAAAGTCAGAGCTGGCTCTTGGCCCAGATGGAGTTGCATAAATGAAATGATTTATAGTGTACAGTAAAGTTTCTTCTACCTACCAATGTCTTACTATGTCCTGTCAAGATACAATTCTATCCTTGTCTGATGTGAGTCATTCCTTTGAGTTCAATTATCTAAAAGTGATGGGGAGGAGCATTATTTATAGAAGACTACAAAAAATATTGTAGAGTAGAAAAAGTCTGTACTGAGACTTAAACCTGAGATCTAATTAGTAATTACCATGACTCAGCCATATGCACTTAAGCACTGCATTTGAGCTTTTGCAGAATTTTCTTGTCTGTAAGGATGATTAACCACGTGCTCTCTAATGCCTGTTTTAACTTCTTATTTTGCATTTCCCAATATATGAGAGGGAAGCTTAGGGCATAATTTGGATTTCTCCCATTACTATGATTGAATTTACTAAATAATGTGCTACTAAGGAAAGATGCAGAGATTCTGTCCCTTCATGCACATTGATCACCATATCAACAACACCTAGAACAAATGAGATGGTTAATAATCTGTTTTGAATTAATGAATAAATGATTGCATGAATGAAATAGCCTTATCATGAATTGGGTAACATGTCACTAAATTTATCTTTTTTACTAGATTCTGTCTTTGTGATTTTTCTTTTTATTTATGACCGTACCTTACATTTGTAGATTGGGAATGAACTTGACCTTTTGCTATCATTCTCAATATCATGGCATAGATTTTCAGATTGCCTTCTGCTGGCTTGGCTTACTCAGGACAAACATATCAGTCAGATCTGCTGGTATGCTAGACACTTAGCAGAGATTTCCCTGCCAGACTGGCTGAATTCCCACAAGTGGGAGGTGGAAACCTTAGGGAGCTGAGAAGCAGCCATAGAATGCCAAGTCAGAGGAGATAGCATCTAGATTTTTGGATGAAGCCCAATTAGATGACTATCAGTAACAAACTTTAATACTTCTAAAACTTGTTCAGAATGAATGTTCCATTGAATGTCAACATATAATGAGTATATGTTGGCTTTGTGGGTTTTTGTGCTTAGAAGCTCCCATAGCTCTAGCATGTCTATGTTCAGAAGGGTCCTTATTTCTAAACAGTAGCTAAATGTATGTTTAAGGAAGCAAAATACAGTCTTTTTAAGTAGGAAAGTCCTAATTTTGTTTTGGACCTCAAGAAATAAAAACCATTTAGAAATAGTGGTTACCTGGGAATGTTTGCCTTGAGAAAGAAGCTATTATAAAGGAACCTCCTTTATTATAGTTTTGTTTTCTTTTGGTCACTTCTGAGGTGGTAATACCTTCAAATATCTTCTTTCCAAGATGAAGACAGATAGAAAAAGCTATGTGTGTTGATCTAACACTTGAATTCACTCTATTAAGGGAATTTAATAGAGATGTTCTTTAGCCAAGAAACTGTAGCATCTCAAATATGATGCAGGAAATATTAAAACATGTTTAAAGGACATTCATATTTACTTTTCTTGCCTGTGGTTTAGGAGGCAAATGGCTATGAAAAGATGAATGGGACAAAAACAATAAGCAAAAATAATATATAATTATTCTGTTTTATAAATTGAGTATCATTAATATAATCTGTATGTGTGTGCTTCTGTCTTTTGCCAAAAGTTACCACTGATTGCTTATTAGACCAATGAAGTAGCTAACTATTTGTATATAATCAATGTTTACCTTGTATAATGTTGGTGTGAAATTCAATGATTGTAAATATGAAGAACATCTTTGAGTCTTCCTATAACAATCCCAGTTCCTAGAATGCATTTATGTGAGGTTGAGGTGTAGATGAAGAGGCAGGAATAGTATCGCATCAGATGGCTATTTGGCTATTTACTTAGATTTTCTCTATCTACATTGAAATAATTGCTCTATGTACCTTCACAAATGTAAAAAACAGATTAAGAAGACCTAGTTATATTCCTAGGTCAATCCTTGATAGGTATTATTTTAAAGACTTCTACAGGAGAAATTTCTAAACTTTTCCCATAACATTTCTGTGTTATTTTAAAGTAACTTTTCCTTTCCCACATTTGAAATTCTGGTTCATTGCCTATATCAAGTGGTTATAGCAAAGGTGAAGTGAACAATCACAGCACTGTCATTGATTTTGATATAATCATGCTGACATAATTATGTTTTTTATGGACACATTAATACCATAGTCGATGATAAATAATAAAACCTTCAAAAAGAACAGCAGATTATGATGACTAGTTTTTATTGAGAACGTCAATATGTCAGGAATGGTTCTACGTACTTTGTAAGTTATAACGTTTATTTTCAAAATAATTTTGTGAGTAGGTACTCATTGTTGTTTTATAGAAATGTTATAGATGAGGAAATTGAAGTACTGAGTTTTTAGGCAACTTGCCCAAAGTGACACAGTTATTAGGTAATGGAACCAAAATTTGAATCCAGATAGTCTGATATCAAAATCTGTGTGCCATCTGATTAGTTACTTTTTAGACATATTTCTGAACTTATTCTATTTGTCACAAAAATACTATTGATTTACTATACTCAACTTCCAAGTTGCATTTTGCAAAATCGTTCCTTGGAAAGAAGTTCCAAGAGGTGTTAACTCATATGGGACATTCCTTGGCTGAATATGATTGGGAAGTAATGGGTTTAATAAACAAACCAGTTTTTCTCATGCAGGCCTTCTCACAGCACTTCCTCTGTAATGCACATTGTAGTACTCCAAAACTAGGAGAGAATATGCAGTATTTGCCCCTCCTGAAAACACTAGTACGTTGGACAGTGCATATATAGAACATTTCAATCCTCACAGGTATTTCTGATAGGCAGCAATGCTGTTGACTTTTGTGTCTGCATTTGTGGCTAGATAGAAATAATGGTTACATGGGTTATTAAACCACATAGGCAGACACTGATGACACTGAAAGTGAATCATCTAGAGATTAAAACAATGCATTTTGACTGGCTTAGTTTTTCTATTGAAAATGAATCTTTTGATTACAATAAAATTTCAGTACATATGACTCACAAATCCCTTACATCTATAGAACAATTACATTTATAGTACTTGGAGTTCAGAATTTAAATAAATATAAGCATTAAAACAAAATGGGGGAAAGCATTGAAGAAAGGATAGGTTAGTAATTGATCTTGAGAGCAAGAAGCTGCATTCAGGGATTCCCCTTCCTTTGTACTGTATACAAAAATCAAATGTAATTGTAAGATACAAATGGCATATTTATGCCTCAAACTTTAGAGCAATAATGATTGTGATACCCAGCTTGATAAAACTAATGATATAAGACAGACCCTCCCATCAAAGTAGCATTAATGGAGGTGTGGGAGTCAGAAAATAGATTATACTTAGGGTTACTTTTAGATACTTAGGAATATTGAAAGTAATTATCTTAGAGATCAGGTAAGTGAGGTAAATACATAGAGAGGACATGCAAGTAGGACAGTATATTAGTCTGTTCTCACGCTGCTAATAAAGACATACCTGAGACTGGGTAATTTATAAAGGAAAGAGGTTTAATTGACTCACAGTTCCACATGGCTGGGGAGACCTCACAATTACAGCTGAAGGCAGAGGAGCAAAGGCACGTCTTACATGGTGGCAGGCAAGAGTGTGTGCAGGGGGACTGTCCTTCATGAAACCATCAGATCTCATGAGATATATTCACTATCATGAGAATAGCCTGGGAAATACCTGCCCCCATGATTCAATTACCTCCCACTGGGTCTCCCATGACATGTGGAGATTATGAGAGCTACAATTTAAGATGAGATTTGGGTGGGGACAAACCCAAACCATATTATTCTGCCCCTGGCTCCTCCCAAATTTCAGGTCCTCACATTACAAAAATAATCATGCCTTCCCAACAGTCCCCCAAAACCTTAACTCATTTCAGTATTAACTCAAAAGTCCACAGTTCAAAGTCACATCTGAGACAAAGCAAGTCCCTTCTGCCTATAAACCTATAAAACTAAAAGCAAGTTAGCTACTTCCTAGATACAATGGGGATACAGGCATTGGGTAAATACGCTCATTCCAAGTGGGAGAAATTGGCCAAAAAGGGCTACAACCCCCATGCAAGTCCAAAATCCAATAGGGCAGTCATTAAACTGTAAAGTTCCAAAATAATCTGCTTTGAGTCATGTCTGATATCCAGAGCATGCTTATGCAAGAAGTGGCTCCCATAGCCTGGGGCAGCTCCACCCCTGTGGTTTTACAGGGTACAGCCCTGCTCCCAGCTGCTTTTACAGGCTGTTGTTGAGTGTCTGCAGCTTTCCCAGGTGAATGGTGCAAGCTGTCAGTGGATCTACCATTCTGGGGTCTGGAGGATAGTGGCCCTCTTCTCACAGCTCTACTAGGCAGTGCCTCAGTGAGGACTAAGCCCATATTTCCCTTCTGCACTGCCTTATCAGAGGTTCTCTACAAGGCCCCTACCCCTGTAACAAACTTCTGCCTGGACATTCAGGTATTTCTGTACATCCTCTGAAATCTAAGTGGAGATGCCCAAACCTCAGTTCTTGACTTCAGTGCACCTGCAGACTCAACTCCACGTGGAAGCTGCCAAGGCTTGCACCTTCTGAAGCAATGTCCTGAGCTATACCTTGGCCCCTTTTAGCCAAGGATAGAACACCTGGGATGCAGGGCACCAAGTCCCTAGGCTGCACAGAGCAGCGGGGCCCTGGGCCTGGCCCAGGAAACCATTTTTTCCTCCTAGGCCTCCAGGCTTGTGATCGGAGGGCTGCCTTGAAGGTCTCTGACATGCCCTGGAGACAATTTATTCATTTTCTTGGTGATTAACATTCAGTTCCTTGTTACCTATGCAAATTTCTGCAGCATGCTTGAATTTCTCCCCAGAATATAGGTTTCTTTTCTTTTTTATTGCATTGTCAGGCTGTAAATTTTCCCAAAATTTCTTCCACCAGATACCTTAAATCACCTCTCTCAAGTTCGAAGTTCCACAGATCTCTAGGGCAGAGGCAAAATGCCACCACCTTCTTTGTTAAAGCAACAAGAGTCATCTTTGCTCCAGTTCCCAACGGGTTCCTCATCTCCATCTGAAACCACCTCAGCCTGGACTTTATTGTTCATATCACTATCAGCATTTTGGCCGAAGCCATTCAACAAGTCTCTAGGAAGTTCCAAACTTTTCCACATCTTCTTGTCTTTGTCTCAGCCCTCCAAACTCTTCCAGCTTCTGCCTGATACCCAGTTCCCAAGTTTCTTCCACATTTTCAGGTATCTTTACAGCAGTGCCTCACACCTGGTGCCAATTTACTGTATTAGTCTTTTCTCACGCTGCTAATAAAGACATACCTGAGACTAGGTAATTTATACAGGAAAGAGTTTTAATGGACTCACAGTTACACATGGCTGGGGAGACCTCACAATCATGGCATGGCAGAGAAAAATGAGGAGCAAAGTTCCATCTTACATGGGGGCAGGCAAGAGAGTGTGTGCAGGGGAACTGCCCTTCATAAAACCATCAAATCTTTTGAGACTTATTCATTATCATGAGAATAGCATAGAAAAAACCCGTCCCCTGATTCAATTACCTTGCACCGGGTCCCTCCCACAACACATGGGGATTACGGGAGCTACAATTCAAGATGAGATTTGGGTGGGGACATGGTCAAACCATATCAGGCAAGGATTGGGCAGTGGGGTGAGGGTGTGTATATAACATAACAGGGAATTTTTCCCAAACCAATACTTCTGTCACTGGCTACCAATGTGTGACATTTGAATCTGAATTGCTCCATAGTAAATGGAAATCAAAGTTCCACACTCACTAAATTGAATGGAAAAACTATTCTAAGTTAGGGAATTAGTATGTACATACTAAGTATGTATTTACATTGTTATACTTGCATAACCAGAAAGCGAGACATTGCCACCATCTGGAGGGAGCTGTTATGAATTGCAAGTTCACCATCTCATCTCAGAGATAAAAGCAGTTTCTGAAGTTTCCTAAATGCATACCTGGAAAAATCTGTGATATTTGGTGGCATTAAATATTACTCACATTGAAGAAATTTTAAAATGTTGTAAAGGTAAGTTCTGCTACATACAAGCAAAATTATGATACACTTGAGTGTAGGGATAATGTTTTATTTTTAAATTATTCCTATTTGTATCCAAGTAATGCATGTATATGACTTAGAAAGGAAAGTACATACTTAGCTCAGTTATCAATATTTCCAAGACTCCTACAAACTTTTGTCACTTTATATATCTACATAATATGCTTATACATCTTATTCATCAAATTTAGATGTTAAATTTACTTCCTATTAGAGAAGTTAAAGATAGCTGTGTCTACTTCTCTTCCCTCCAGTTGTTTAAATCAATCAATACTCAACATTCACATTATCATAGTTGTGGAAATATTGTTTCCTCCTCAAATATATATTATAGGTTGTATTTCTTTTTTGCTTCAGTTTTCCTGTAATTAATAATTGCTGTTTCTCCTTTGCTTATGTTTCTATGTCATCATTTTACCAAAATTGTCATTAAAATTATAAAATATTTTATAAAAATTCGAATATATTAAAATTATCTCACCTCCTTTTTTCTTGGAAATATTCATTTGGAGTTTATCATCTTTCTGCTCCAGTGTGAGCTTGGATGCTCCCTAGTTTCTGAAAGTTGTCATCTGGGACTTCCCTATAACACACTCCTGGGTTGGAGCCTCTGTGTCCTATGCCAGGGTTTTCCTCTTTGCTAGTATATGCCTTCATTTAGTACTGGCTGCACATCTTTCTACAGCTTCTCTAAAAGAGGACATGGGATTTTGTATGTTTAAAATGATTTTTATTTTATTCCTGATAACTTTGCCTGCATCAACAATTACTATCAGTGAGATATAACTTAATGGGTTGTTATTCAGAAGCATAATCCTATTTTGTCTCTCAAATTTTGTTTATAGTTTTTGTTCCCATGAAATCCTTTAGAATACTTTATCATTCATCTTCAGAAATGTTATAGTGATGAGACCTAAAATAAGTCCATTTTCATTTATGGTGCCAAATGCCAGACAATAACTCACATTTTTCCCCCTTCACTTCTGGGAAACTTTCTTCTTTGAATATTATTTTAGAGACACATTGCTCTTTTCCCTTTTTCCTTCCTTCATGAAATTCTGAGAGGCTGAAACTTTTGGATTATTATTCTTATTTTCTTACCTATTTTGGTCTGTTCTGCATTTTTTTTTCAACTTTCTGGGTGATTTTCTCAATTTTATTCCCAGCATTTTTATTATTTACTTATTTCTGCTGTTGTTTCTCGATCCTTTATAAGTTTTTACTGAAGTATAAAATGTATAAATCATAAGTGTAACAGTTCAAAGAATAATCACAAAGACAACATGTTACCACTACCAAGTCAAGAAACGAAATGCCCCTTACATCTTTTCATGCTCCCTTTCAATCTCTACCCCTTCCTGCATTGTCGGAGGTAATCACCATCCTAACTTCTAATACCATAAATGAGCTTTGCTTGTTTTAAACTTCATAGTAATAGAGTTACTTCCTTCTTACTCTTTTGAGTCTGGCTTATTTTATCTAATTTACATTTATAAACATATTATGTTTGTATGTTTATAATTATAAATTTCATGTGTATTTACATATTTTATTATTTGTAAATTGCACATGTATTGTTATTCCATCTAGCAGGGGTTCTTTTTCATTGCTCTATAATCTTATTACATACTGTACAAATATAATTTATATATTCATTCTACAGTTGATCAACTCAGGGCTTCCAGGGTTGTGTATTATGAATAATGCTGCTATGAATATTTTTGTTTAGGCATTTTTGTACATGTATGATACACTTCTAAGAGTGGCATTGCTGGGTTTAAATGTGTAAGTTTACATTTTGCAAATACTAACCCATGAGTTTCCAAAATTCTTGCATGAGTCTCCACTTCCTTCTGTAATTTATGAGACTTCCAGATGCTCCATATTCTTTTAACATGTAGTATTGGCAGTCCTTTAAACTTTAGCCTCTTTTTAGGTGTGTGATGCCAATTTTAAATTTTCAATTCCCAGCTGACTGATGAAATTGAACACCTGTTCATACATTTATTGTCCATTTGGGTATCTTCTTTCTTGATATGACCCATTTTTTTCTATCTTTTCTCATTTTTCTATTAGATTATATGTCTTTTTCTTATTGATATGCCAGCATTTTTATATACTCTCATTATGTATATTTTATATACTCTCTTTTATCCATTAAATGTATTACAATTATATTCTGGTTTCTTTTATTCTCTCTTAATGGATTCTTTGGTTGAACAGAAACTCTTAATTTTAATATAATTAGTCATTTAGTTATTTATTTCTACTTTATCTAGTGCTATTTCATCTTAGAAAATTTCAACTATTCTAAATTTATGAAGATGTTTTCTGTCATCTAGAAGTTATTTGATTTTAATATTTCCTATTTAGAATATCAACACACATGCAATTGATTTTTGTGTAAGGTATGAGTTAGCAGACCACCTTTGTTATTTTTCTGTTATATCTTTAAACACAATTGTTTATCAAAAAGAATATTCATTCTCTGCTGCACTGTAGTGTCAGATTTATAATAAATTATATATCTCCATTTGTGTAGGACTGTTCCAGACTCTCTTGTATTCCTCCAAATCATGCATCTATCCTTGTGTCAGCACCTCAAAACTTTTTGTATACTATTTCAAGTCTTGATATCTAACTGTGTAACTTTTCTTTAAGATAATGCTGACTATTCTTGGCAGTTTGCATTTCTACATAAATTTTAGAATTGATATTTCCCCAAACCTTGGTTTTTGATTTGGGCTATTTCAAACCTATACATCAACTTGGGGAAATTTACAATATGTAATCTCCCAGTTCATAAATATTTATATCTCCACATTTACTGGTGACTACCTTAGTTTCTTTAATATTTTGTAGATCTACTCTGTTGAGATCTTATCTTGCACATTTATCAAAAGATTTATTGTCTAATAGTTATTTTTTCAATTATTTTATTTTGGTAACATACACACAACATAAAATTTATCACATTAACTATTTTAAGCGTACAGTTTAGTTGTAGTAAATACATTCCTAATGGTAGGCAATCATCAGCACCATATATCTCTTGAATTGTTTCATCTTATAAAACTCAAACTCTATATTTGTTAAACAATAATTCCTCATTCTTTCTTCCTCATATCGGCTGGCAATCACCATACTACTTTCTGTCTATAATTTTGAGTATTCTGAGTACCTCATGTAAGTGCAATCATATAGCTTTGTCTTTTTGTGACTGGCTTATTTCACTTAGCATAATATCCTCAAGGTTGGTTACTTCTAAGTTTTCTAAATGAACTGAAATATTCTAAATTTTCTTGTGCTGTTATTAGGAAGTTCATCCTTTTATTCCTTTATTTGGGTTGAGAAATGAGGGATATCTCCCGCTCCTCCTATCCCAGTCATCTTCTCAACAAATCTTACTTCTTATAAATAACTGCTTTTAAGGGCCAGAAACTTCTAAGGTTGTCTAAGAACAAACAGAATTGTCTAAGAAACAGAAAAAGGCAAGGACATGAAACTCTTGTGGGGCCTCTAGTCCTTCTGCTTCAATAGATATCTCAGCTTGTAGATATCATATTCATCCAAGAAAGCTGGTTGCAAATTCTTGGCCCAACTCTATTTCAAGGGCTGTTATTGTTCTTTTCCTTCTCTCTTCCTTCTAACTCTTCATCTCTTGCTTTGTTGCTTTCTTTCTACATCCTGTCTGCCTTTGTCTCTGTCTGTGTCTCTTACCTTCAAACTCAGCTTGTTTAGTTGAAAATTGTTAAAGCACATGTTTGCAACTTATTTCTTCTGCCTTAATGATACCTCTGAAGTTCAGATAACAATTCCAAAAGGGCACAATAATGATAATAAAAGACATGAGTGAGTCCAAACATACTTTAAAAATGTTCTTTATGTTTTTATTTTTCTTTCCATTGCATGAAATAAAAAATGAAATGCATGTGTAATGGAATACATAATTTATACAGGAATGTCATGGTATATATATTTGCACTAAAATCAGTATTTAAAGACCAAGCAGAGTATAAAACCAACTGAGAACTCTCCCAAAGTCTGCCTTTCCAGCAGGAATCCAGAAAAATCTTATTTTCTGTGGCTACAAGTGGATCCACAGTTCAATGCCTCACATCATTTATGAGCAAATAATCTTTTAATTACTGCACTGTAAAATTTTAAAAATGTTGACCATAAAAATTGCTAGAATTATTCCATTTAAAGAACATATCTGGTGATGGTAGGTCCAAGTGGCTTATTTTCTACTATATTGTAAATATTTTCACAACCATATTTCCCTTTAAATTTGTTTTCTCACATACAAGTTTTCAGCTCATAATTCATCCTCATCCTTAATTCCATCTAAAATAACAGTTTGTTTTCCATATTACCGGTTTTTATCATTTTGCTAAACAGTTTTATTGCTTCTCTACACATTTTGAGAATTCAGTTTTAGCCTTTAATTTTTTGGCTTTATTGAGTTGTAATACACAAAAACTTCATATATTTACAGTGTACAACATGATGTTTTGATAAATGTATACAACATGACATGATTACCACAATCAAGCCAAATAACATATTCATCATCACTTCACGTAGTTATATTTTTCTTTCTGTGGTGAGAACATTTATTGAAAAAGATTGTCCTTCCCCATCGTGCATTTTTGGCACCTTTGTTAAAGAACAGTTGCCCGTAAATATGTACATTTATTTTTGTGCTGTTTGTATGCTCCATTTATGTACATGTAGTTTTTATGCCAGTGCCATGTTGTTTTGATTACCAAAATTTTGTAATATGTTATATCTTAAAGTCAGGTGTTATGAGACCTCCACTTTGATCATTATGTTCGAGATTGCTTTGGTTGTTCAGGATCTTTTGTTTTTCCATATTAGTTTTATGATTGTTTTTTCCATTTCTGTAAAAAATGCCACTGGAGTTTTGATAAGGTTAGCATTAAATATTTTGTCACTGTAGGTAGTATGAACATCTTACCAATATTAATTCTTCCAATCCATGAACATGGAATGTCTTTCCATTTAATTGTGCCTTCTTCGATTTCTTTCAACATTTTAGTTTTCAGTGTATGGATATTTCACCTAACAGGTTAAATTTATTCGAAAATTTATTTTACTGCTGTTGTAAATGAGGTTGCTTTCTTGATTTCTTTTTTGGATAGCTCATTGTTAGTATATAGAAACCCCTACTAATTTTTGTACATCAATTTTGTATCCTGTACCTTTACTGAATTGTTTATTAGTCTTAATAGATTTTTGGTAGAGGCTTTAAGGTTTCCTATATACAAGATCATGTCATCTACAAACAGTTTGGGATAATTTTACTTCTTCCTTACCTATTAGAATGCCTTTTATTTATTTATTTTTCTTACTTCCTCCAGCTAGGACCTTCAGACTATCTTGAGTAGAGTGGCTAGATTGGACATCCTTGTCTTTTTCCTGATCTTAGAAAAAAAGCTTTCAGCTTTTCACCATTGAGTATCATAATAGCTATGGACTTACCATATAAGGCCTTTATTATGTTGAGTTACATTCCTCTATACCTAATTGATTAAGATGTTTACCACAAAGTCACACTGGATTTTTTCAAATATTTTTTCTATCTGTTTCGATAATCATAAAATTTTTGTCCTATTTTTCTGTTAATGCAGTGTGTCACATTTCCTGGTTTACATATGTAAAAGATTCTTGCACCCCAAGGATAAATCCTGCTTGACTATGTTATATTATCCGTTCAATGTGCTGTTAAATCAGTTTGCTAGTATTTTGTTGAGGATTTTTGTGTATTTGCTTTTTGCATATTTACATATAGCCTGTAATTTTTTTCTTTACTGTCCTAGTCTAGCTTTAGTATCTGAATAATACTGGTCTTGTAAAATAAGTTTGAAAGTGTTTGAGAAGGATTATCAGTAATTCTTTCTAGAATTTAGTAATTTTTAAGAAACCACTATACTCCCTTTTCATAGCTGCTGCACTATTTTATATTCCCACCAACAGCATACAAAGCTTCCAGTTACTCCACATCCTCATCAACATTTTCTGTCTTTTGATAGTCATCCGAATGAGTGTAAAGTGGTATCTCATTATAGTTTTGATTCGCATTTACCTAATGATTATCAATACTGAGTATTTTTTAATGTGCCTTTGGCATTTGTGTATATTCTTTGGAGAAATGGCTGTGCAACTCCTTTGCCTATATTTGAATTGAGTTTTTTTTGTTGTTGTTCTTTTTGAGTTGTACATGTTCTCTATATATTCTGGATATTAATCCCTTATCAGGTATATGGCTTGCATATATTTTCTACCATTCTCTGTATTGCCTTTTTAGTCTATTGAGTCTTTAAGTGCACACATTTACTTAAAGTTTTGTTAAGTCCAATTTGTCAATTTTTTTTTTTTTATTGTTGTGCTATTGGTGTCATATTCAAGCAATCATTGCCAATGTCAATGTCATGCAGATTTTGCCCTATCGGTTCTTCCAAGATTGTTGTAATTTTTGCTCTGATATTTAGGCCTTTTGATTTATTTTGAATTAATTTTTGTAAGTGGTGTTATCTAAAGGTCTAACTTAATTCTTTTGCGTGTGGATATACAATTTCTCAGCACCATTCATTGAAAAGACTTTTTCCTATTGAATGTTATTGACACACTTGTCAAAAATCTCTTAACTATATTTGTGAGGGTTTATTTATGGGATATCTATTCATTCTATAGGTCTGTATGCCAGTATCAAACTCTTGATTACTGCATCTTTGTCGTAAGTTTTGAAATTAAGAAAGTGGGAGTCCTCCATCTTAGTTCTTCATTTTTAAGATTGTTTTGCCTATTTGGGTTCCATTGAAATTTCCTAAGAATTTTAGCATGAGTTTTTTTTTTATTCCTTCAAAATAATTATTGGTTTTGTGATAGGGATTACATTGAATATGTAGGTTGCTTTGGGTAGTATTTACTCTTAATATTAAGCCTTCCAGTCCTTGAATGTGTAATATATTTCTATTATTTATGCCTTTATTAAACTTCTTTTAACAATGTTAGTTGTTATTGTTCAGTATTTTACTTATTTTGTTAAATGAATGCCTAAGTATTTTACTCTTTATGATACTAATGTAAATAAGATAGTTTTCTTAATTTTCTTTTCAGGTTTTTATATGTAGTATAAAAATACAACAGATTTTTGCATGCTCACTTTGTATCCTGCTGTTTGGATTAATTCATTTAGTTCTAAGAGTTTTTTGTGAAATCTTTAAGGTTTTCTACATATAAGATTGCATCACCTGCAAACAGATCATTTAACTTCTTTCCAGTTTGGATGCATTTTATGTATTTTTCTTGCCTACTTGCTCTGGCTAGAACTTCCAATACTTACAGCCTTTCACCTTTGGGAATAATTACGGTGTGCATTTTTTTCACATATGAATTTTATTATGTTGAGGTAGTTCTCTTCTATTTCGACTTTGAGGGTTTTTACCATGAAAGAACATTCAATTCTGTCAAATCAGTTGCATAATTGCATTAGTTGGGATAATAATATGGTTTTTCCCCCTTAATTCTGTTAATGTGATGTATTACATTGAGGAATTTTCATGTTAGACCATCCCTGCGTTCCATGAATAAATCTCCACTTGGGTATGGTGTAGAATCCTTTCGATATGCTGCTGAATTTAGTTTGTTAGTATTTTGTTGAGGATTTTTGCATCGATGTTCATAAGATTTAGTGATTTGCAGGTTTTTGTTTATTTGGTTTTTTTTTTTTTTTTTTTTTTTTTGGCAGTGTTCATACAAGGCTCATGGGTTTGGTATCAGGGTAATGTTTATTTCATAGAATGTGGTAAGACGTGCTCTCTCGTTTTGGAAGGATTAGTGTCCTCAAATGTTTGCTAGAATTTACCAGCGAAGCCATCAAGTCCAAGGGCTTTCCCCCCCACTCACCCCCCCAGAGATGTTTGATTACTGATTCAACCTTCTCACTAGTTATAGGTCTATTCAGTTTTCTACTGCTTTATAATTTAGTCTTGGTAGCTTTTGTGTTTCTAGAAATTTGCCAATTTTATCTAGTTTATTCAATTTGTTGAAATATAATTGTACAGAGCACTCGCTTATAATCCCGTTTCTGTAGTGTTGTTAGTAATGTCTCCACTTGATTTCTGATTTTAGTAATTTGAGTCTATTTTTTTCTTAGTATACTTAACTAAAGGTATGTTAATCTTTTGATCTTTTCGAAGTACCAACTTTCTTAAAAATAATACTATATTTTACTGATGGCATAAGGGAGAGATATTAACATGGCTTTTTAAGTGAAGAAAAAACCAGGGGTCCCAATAGGTCCTTAAGTAGATTTTCAACCAAATGTCTCATTTTCAACTCTATCCTCCACTGAGATTTTAATATCCTCAACTCTACCAATCCACTGGGATTTTAATATTGCTAATATGAATTGACTGCTTTTATAATGGAGCTATGGAAATAGACAAATTAATGATTTGAGTATGCCAAATTTCCATAGAATTCAATTGTGTCCTTTTTGTATTTTCATCACCTGGCTCAATGTCTAGTATGGGATGAATAGTTGTTTTGTTGATTGAATAACTTTTTGACAAACTAGAAATAATTTTTTTTAAAATTTAAAAAATGTTTTAAAGAATTAAAATTGTGTATTTATGTAAGTACTGTATTTCACCCCACATAATAAATATTGTTAGGTAAATTGTAGGGACTATTTAAGAATACGCATTTCACTGTCTACATTTTGAGTCTTCACTACCATAAACAAAAAATTTACTGAGGATGCCAAATAAAAGTTCTGGGCTTTGTAAAAAAAAAAAAATGTAGGCAAATTATGGAAAAATATTAGTGCAGACAAATTCTCAGCAGTTTTAATGAATCAAAAATGTAACCTATGAATCCATCATGTGACTACTACCTAATGGAGCTATCAGAGGGACTGCACATGGAGGAAGCAGAGCCAGGAATACAATACTCTAATACTGAGCAGAAGCACATCAATATTACTGCACAGTCCAAGAGCAGAAGTTCATTTGGGTCCCACATTTTGGTTTTTCAGCTGTAATTTTTGTAACAGAGATAGTGGACATCATTATATTTGTTTTACTATTTCTTTAAATATCATTGAAGCAAGGATATTAAAATACTTTCGGCCCTTGAAAGAGTAACATTCTACCTAGTTTGAAATCTTATTCTAGGCCTTATTAGGAACTGGAGTAATATATTAGAATGTGAACACTAGATAATTGATACATCTTGAGCTAGGCACTAGGGAGGCATTGGACCGTGGTGAGAAGGACACAGGTTCTGAAATTAGTCACACCTGAGTTTAAACACTGCATGGGCCACTTACTAATTGTATGAGCTTGGCCATTTTAGTTTTAGCATTAAAATGGGATTGTGATGTCCACTTAAGAACAATGTTCACGAAATCAACATAGCACATAGTTCGCTTTAGCTTTTTCTCTTATTACTCAGTTTACCCTTAATGTATTCTCCTGTCACACAAAACTCTAATATTTATTCAATATTTCAAGTATTATTTTACCTGTAGATTATTTTTTTCCTTCCCTGCATGTAACTTTGCCTGGTTAACTCTTACTATTTCTTGAGGTCTCAATTAACTATCACTTTCTCTGCGAAATTCTCATAAACCTCCATACTAGGATCAGTGCCCGTTCTTTCTGTATTCTCACACAACTGTAATCAAGCCACTTACCGCATGTATTAAAACTGCCTATTAACTTGTCTGTCTTTCTTACTATGCTACATGATAGTAGTGACTATGTCTTTTTTATTGCTAAATCTTCAGTGCCTGTTACTAAGAAGGAAGTCTATAAAACATACTGAGCAAATGACTAAATGTTTACTGGGGATTCAGACATAAACATGGCACAACTTATAAGTACAATTTTTGGTTTAATGGATATAGCTTTCCAGAGATGGAAGAATACATTAATAAGTAATTACAAAATGGGTCACTGAGTTACAGTTATTATAGGTGCTACAAAGAAAAGTAACAATAGAAATAAAAGCATGTAACAAGGGATCTTGACCAAATTATGACTAGAAAATTGTGAGTCTGTGATGGTTTATTTTGTGTGTCAACTCAGCTAACACACAGTACCCAAGCATTTGTCCCAGTGCTGGTGTAGATGTTGCTGTGAAGGTACTTTTTTAGATTAGATCAATATTTAAATCAGTAGACTTTGAGTAAAACAGATTATCATCCACATATGGGCAAGCCCCAGTTAGTCAGTTGAAGGGCTGGGGGTGGGGGGGGAAACTGAGGTTTTTTTTTTTTTTTTTTTTTTCCCCCTCTCATTTATATCCATTAAAGAAGGAATTCTACTTCCAGATTGGCTTTGAACTTAAAACTACAACATCAACTTTTTCCAGGGTCTCTAATCTGCTGACCTGCTCTGCAAAGTTTGGCATTGCCAGGTCCTACAATCTTATGAACCAATTCTTTAAAATAAATCTCTTTCTCTTTATATACACACACATCCTTTTGCTTTTGGTTCTATTTCTCTGGGACATGCTAATACATAGCCATAGAAAGGCAACATTGAGGAAGTGATGCTTAGTTTGAGCTTTGAAAAAAAGAGAAGGAATAGCTGAATGAAGAGGGAATAGAAATGACATTCCAGCAGAAGGAAGAACATGATCAAAGGCCTTCAGGTGATAAGATACTGCACAAAGAATAAATGCAGAGAGTATTGAGGAATGTGCCTTGAGACAAGTCAAGTGAGACAGACAAAATAAAATCATACAGAACTTGGCCATTTTATATGAGGGAAATTCACAGACCACCTTTTTTTTGTATTTAACTTTATAAATGATAACGTTAGATCTATATAGCGGTATTAATTATATTTTAAATTGTTCATAATTTAAATGGTAGTTTAGTAGTTCTTTTTTTCTTCTATTAATGCAATGATCAAGAGCAAACTGTTATCTGCTTTTTGTTATCCAAACTCAGACACAATCTGTAAAAAATAATAGAAAGAAATCCCACATGGCTCAAATGGGTATTTGAAAATGTGAGAAAAGATCAAATATCTGCTACATTGAATCAAAACATCAGTAAAGCGTTAGCAGAGGTTGAGCGAGCCTGACAACAGTTCACACAACAATTCACTTGAGGTAATGAAGAGGGAAGTTCAAGTGTGAGGCAGGCAGAAACAGATTCAGATTATTTAATATTCCTTAGTTATTGTGCTTTAAAAAGTACAATTTGGCCGTCTTCTAAAATGTCAGTGCACATTTTTGTAAATTTCACTGCACATCTATTCATTGTATAGCTTCTTTTAGACCTTTTAATGCTGTTGTGCACGTTCTTGGGATTGTCAAATATTTTTGAAACCATACACGTATTAGTGTTATAGAAAAAAGTGGATGGGTAAAAGAAAAAAAAGCATAAAGCTTGAAAAAAGCTTTATGATAGATGCTTTTAAAATAATTTGGATTTAAAAAATCAGAATAGATTTTTAAAAGGAAAGGATATAGTAGTACATGAACACATTAAGTGTTTCCCATTCTTAAATCCGTTTTTTGTAATTAAGAAGTTGAGCATAAGGTGGGAGAATAATTTTTTTAGCATATAAACTAGGCCAGGCACCTAGATTACGTGGCTCATGCCTGTAATCCCAGCACTTTGGGAGGCTGAGGTGAGCAAATCACGAGGTCAGCGGTTCAAGACAAGACTGGCCAACATGGTGAAACCCCGTCTCTACTAAAAATACTAAAATTAGCCGGGCATGGCGACACATACCTGTAGTCCCAGCTACTCTGGAGGCTAAGACAGAAGAATTGCTTGAACCCAGGAGGTAGAGGTTACAGTGAGCTGGGGTCGTGCCACTGCACTCCAGCCTGGGCGACAGAATGAGACTTCATTTCTAAATAAATAAATAAATAAATAATAAAAAAGAATATATAAGCTACTTTTCCCCTAAGAATTTAGTGAATAACCTTTTAGGAAATATGTTAAATTCTGCATTATACACACACATATACATTATAATGTATTGACTCACATAGTCATGAAGGCAAAGCTCAACAATGCGCTTTCTGCAAGCTGGTGTCCCAGAAAAGTTGCTGGTGTATTTCGAAGGCATCAGAGCCAGAGAGCTGATAGTCAGATTCTAGTAAGAATAAGAAACCCTGAGAACAAGGAGTACCAAAAGGGCAGAAGAGTGATGTTACAGCTCAAGCAATTAGGCAGAGGTTGAATTCAATCTTATTTGGCCCTTTTGTCCTATTCAGGACACTGGGGGTGGCCATCTGTTTTACTCAGTTTATCAGTTCAAATGTTAATCTCTTCTGAAAATACTCTCACAGACACACAAAAATATGTTTAACTAGCTATCTGGGAATCCTGTAGCCACGTTAATTTGACACATAAAGTTAACCGTTACACTAACATGTAAATGTTATATTTTTCTGAGAAATGAAAATTAAAAATTTTGTATTTGTATGGGATTTAGGGGTACAAGTGTAGTGCTCCTGAAACCATGAGGTTTTTTGAAAAGTCAGTTCTACCTTGGAAATTTTTCCATGTTCCCCTTATCTGCTCCACCAACTATTTTAGCTTTACACTGTTGAGGTTTTTGCTGCCAGGATGTTCACGTCTTTGTGTTTCTTAAATTGCTATATGTATCTGTTTTACGTCTGCTAACATTGTGACAGCAATCATAATCATAATCTTTTTTGGTTTTAGTCCTCTCTGAACAATTTTTTTTGTTGTTGCTTTAGCTGAAGAGGGTAGATTAGGGAATGGCAAACGTCCATGATACTATTAATTAGCATACCTTCAAAAATCTGTTTGGAGCCACTGCAGCAAGAAAGATAGAAAAGAGAAGCACTGAAACTTCAGCTGTCAACAACTGGCTACCTTCTGCCAGGAGAATATAAAACCTACTAAAGGGATTTTTGTTCTGAGAGAGAATGTTGCTGTGATGCTAATGAGATGCTAGCTTCTAAGTTCAGCTATCAGATGACATAATTTACAGTGCACATATCTCATCAAAAGCCTTTAAAATGACCAAAAGATCACTTGTGGGAATAGAAGTTATGTAACATCTGGGCAGGTGGCTGGCAATATTTGTTCAAGGGTCTGGCAATTGGCTCACTTCACTAAGGACTGTGTGGTTCTTGGGTTTCTTCTGTTTAATATCATTCATTGGTCCTTCACTTTCATAGCCACTTCCAGGTTACATTTCAAAAGAATTTTATTTAGTAGGATGTATAATTACATGTATTGAGGAAATGTAAAATTAAATTACTGCAGACATAACTAAATCTCATACTAGGGAAAGTTTTTAGACTTAGAGACTTAAATAGTTAGGAAATAAAAGATATCTTATTTCTTCAACCCTGAGACCACTTTAAGTTTTAGTCTAATCCACTCTACACCCCCATACCACCAATAGATTTCTTGACTGTATTGTAACCACATATCTAATTTCAATTAGCGACAAGATTCTTAACTTACAGCCTAGTACTCCTTCTACTATTTCATACTGTCTTTACTGCCCTCCAGGAGAAAACACAGAAACAAGAAACAATTTGACTAGAACTCACCAAGATAAATCATTACCACTTTTCTTTGCTTCCTTTTGTGCTATACACCCAAAGGCTTGGAAAATTAAAAACGTGAGCTTTAGTAGTGAATGTTCTTGCCAGCATTGTTTGCCAAGGAACCACATAAAAGTACTGAACCCTTGTTTCCTTAGTAACATTTCCTTTCTTTATTGGGAAATGGATAGGTTGCAAGTACTGATTAATTGTATTATAGAACAAACAATTACTGAGAAGCAATTTGATTTTAAAAATTAAGCTACTTGAGGGGAAACTTTTATTAAACCTCATGAACTAATACATCAACCAGAATGTCCAGACAGTACAGGCTGATTTTTGTTATTCTTGGGCAGCCAGCCTTTGGTATTGGATATAAGATATCATACTCACAGAAATATAGTGAGTGGCAATTTTTAAATTATAGTAGTTCTTTGCCGCATGAAGAGTGTTTTAAAAAATGTTTTTTTTTTTTTTTTCTCAAATAGCATTGCTCCCTGAAAATGACAAGAATGAAAGAACTAGCTATCCCTTAATTTCAAACAGTGTTATCTCAAGCAACAGTAGTTCAATGATTTTGTTCTTCTTTTTAATGACCTAAGCCCAGGGTAAATGATTTATAATGTTTGCTTCACAGTCACACCAGTAAAATCATATCGTGAAATGATCTCTTCATTTTTCATGATAGATTACTTTGAATAAAATTGCATTTAGGCAATATCCAATATTTACCAGCCTCTTCCAGATATATCTAAATTACAATAAACAGTAGGCTCTTTTAGCTGCAAATTGCTGTATTTCCACAACAGAAATTTCTTTTCTCTTTCTTATAACCCTTATTCAGATAGTAAAGATAATTCTAGAAATGCTGATGTCATCTTAATATTATAGTCAGTCTCTGAAAAGTAGATATGAAATAGACTTATAATGTAGGATTACAATAGCTTTTTTAATTTCGCCAAATATACAGTTACATGTGCGTATTTATTACACATACACACACACACATATACATATCTATATGTGTATATATATATATACACACACACACTCTTGGAAATGATCTTGAAACCAAATTTATCTTATAGCCCTGGAGCACTGTAGTTCTTATTAGTAATTAATTTTTTAAGATAACTTTATGAATTAAAACAGAATTTTAAAAAGTTCATATTTGTATGGATTTAGGGGTACAAGTGTAGTTATATTACATGCATAATGGTGAAGTCCAGACTTTTAGTGCACCCATCACACTAATACTGTACATTGTAGCCAATAGGTAGTGTTTCATCCCTCATTCCTCTTCCCTTTCAAAGTTTCTGATGTCTGTTATTTCACTCTGTATGTCCTTGTGTGCTGTCATTTAACTCCCACTTATAAGTGAGGACACATGGTTTTTGACTTTCTGCTTCTGAATTATTTTACTTAGGAAAATGGTCTGTAGTTCCATCTATGTTGCTGCTAAAGACATGGTTTCATTCTTTTTTATGGCTATGTAGTATTCCATGGTGTATTATCTCCCACATTTTCGTTTTGCAATCCACTACTGATGGGCACCTAGGTTGATTTCATGACTTTCCTATTGTGAATAGTGCTGCAATGAACGTATGAGTTTATGTGTCTTTTTGATATATTTTCCTTGGGGTAGATACCCGGTAGTGTGGTTGCTGGATCAAAGGGTAGTTCTATTTTTAGTTCTTTGAGAAATTTCCATACTGTTTTCCATAAAAGCTGTATTCATTTATAGCCCCACCAACACTTTGTACTTACTAATTCCCTTTTCTCTGCATTCTTGCCAACATCTGTTGTTTCTTGACTTTTTAATAACAGACATTCTGACTGGTATGAGATATTATCTCATTGTTGTTTTGATTTAAATTTCTCTGATGATTAGTGATGTTGAGCATTCTTTCACATGTTTTTTGGCTGCTTGTATATCTTCCTGTAAAAGATGTCTGTTCGTGTCTTCTGTCTGCTTTTTAATGGGGTTATTTGGTATTGTTCTTGTTGAGTTGTTTGCGTTCCTTGTAAATTCTGGATATTAACCTTTTGTCTAATTCATTATTTACAAATATTCTCTCCCAATTTGTAGGTTGCCTGTTTATAGATTACTTCTTCTGCTGTGCAAAAGCTTTTTCATTTAATTAAGTCCCATTTGTCTATTTTTGTTTTTGTTGTGTTTTCTTTTGAGCACATACTCAAATTCTTTACCTTGACCAGTGTCCAGAAGAGTTTTTTTTTTTTTTAATAGGTTTTCTACTAGGATTTTTATAGTTTCAGGTCTCATATTTAAGTCTTAATCCATCTTGAGCTTTTTTTTTTTATGGTGAGAGATAGGGGTTCAGTTTCACTGTTCTACATATGGCTCTCCAGTTTTTTCAGCACTGTTTATTGAATAGGGTATCCTTTCTCCAGTGTATGCTTTTGTTGACTTTGTCAAAGGTCACTTGGTTGTGGGTGTGCAGCTTTATTTCTGGCTTCTTTATTATGCTTCATTGATCTACGTATCTATTTCTATACCACTACCATGCTGTTTTGGTTACTATACCTTGTAGTATAGTTTGAAGTCATGCATTGTAATGCCTCTGGCTTTATTCTTTTTTCCTTAGAATAGCTTTGGCTATTCAGGCTCTGTTTTGGTTGCATATTAATTTTAGGGTTGTTTTTCTAATGCTGTGGAGAATGATATTGGTAATTTGATAAATTTGTATTAAATATGTAGATCGTTTTGGGCAATGTGGTCATATTAATTCTTCTGTTCTATGAGTATGGTATGTTTTTCCATTTGAAATAAAACAATATCTTATTTGGAGTCTTTTTATGTGAAATCCAAAATTCATTTACTCTCCTGTATAGCTAAGGGGATTTGAATTGTGTTATGTGAGTGTAAATTAATACTAATTTTAAATAATAATCTTCAATCATTTCCATAGATGAATATGATGTACAAAATAAGATATTTGAAGATTGAGCTAGTGTGAAAGTCTCTTAATAAACTGAGAAGATTTTGAGATACTTATTAATAAATTGCAGTTTATTTGTTGTATAATAAGGGTTTAATTGGTTTCGGGTATTTCATTTCTGGGTTATTAGCGTTCTTTAGATAAGTTTCAAACAGTAAGTATTTGTTTTGTTTCTGAACACACATCAATTTGAGCACATTACCAAATCTGGCAGCACTGACTTGTTGAGCACTTGGTATAATGAACTAAGTTGCAGGTCATATTTATTCCACATACAGATTTGTAATTAGTACATAAAATTTTACTTTGAAATATTTTATAAGCAGAATATAAAATCCTGACCTGCAAGGAAAAAATGTATATAACAAATGGCAAGAAAGGAGTATAAATCAGAAGGAAGAGAACATTAAAAAATAGTGAGATCATGAGATCAAGCCCCTCAGACAGTCTTGGTCTCAGTCTAGAGTGATATGTGATTGAAGAGCATTATTATTCTGTAATCATAATTTATGTTTAAGAACTTCTTGACACTTTAAAACTGTGAGCTGTTTTGCATAATTTACATGATAACCAATGATATGAAGAGATGAAGGAGGAGGTCATTCATACCTAAGTGTAGGAGCACATTTATATTGAATATACATTTTATTTTTCCTTTCAAGGAGGCTAATTTCTTTTTAGGGAAGTGTCACCAAGGATGGCATGAAAAGAAGGAAAAAGAAAAAAAAAAAACATGTAGGCAGAGCAAATATGCATAAGAAAAATGAATTAATTAGGGAAAAACAAATTTTATCCCTTGCTGTAGGATTTAATATGACTTGGAGAGTATATAACCTCCTTGAGAACAACTTGAAAAATAAAAGAATGGTATTCTAGTTTGAATGTTAAAAAAAAGATTAAATGTTCTTAGTATAATAATAAGCTCAGAAAAATAATGAAATTCACTCAGATGCTAATGTGCAAACACCAGGGGGGTCTAGGAAAAATATAACAATAAAAATCTTGTTTCATATTAATTACGTCATTTGACAAACTAAACATTGAGTTGCTTATGTCCAGTAGCCCTTACATAGGCAAGATCACAGATGTACTCTGAGATGTTAAAATGCTAGAAATCCATCTTCCCAGGAGGATTTTTGCCAATTAGTTTAGGACTAAAGAATCCTGCCAGGCATGTGGCTGCCCAGCAAGGTAGAGGATCAGAAACAGGAAAAAAGAAATATTTTATAAGAGAGAGCTAAAAAATCAGCAACTCAGCTGGTAGCACAAAACTATGCTTAAAAGTAAGTTTTTAGGATTAGGAAGCTTTCATAGTGGATTGCATTATAATTTTAGAAGTCTTTTTGGGAAGATTTACTGTATTTTTGGCATCAAAAAATTGTGTAAAGATTAAATGATGTGCTTAATCATAATGATAGCCTGCACTTAATACTCTAATCAATTGCTTTTGCAGGTATTACAGAGCAATTGATGGGATCATGATGAGCCAATGTTATCACCTTAGAAATATTTTTGGATATTTGGACCTCTGTAACAATTGATTAGATGGACTTTTACTTTTTAAGTCTATTTGGAGATGAAGCATCACCATATGTGGAGAAAAAACTCTACTCAGTAAAATAAAAATCTAAAACATAAATATAACTTCCAAATTATTGAGCAGCTCTAACACATTGACAGAACTAAGGTATGACTTTCTCCTTACTTGAGTTAATTAGCTACATTGTTTTCCTCCTTACCTGAGTAAGCTACATGGCTTATAAAGAAAAACAGAAATACATTTTCTGCTCATTCTTTTTTTGTTCTTATTTCTAAACTATTTAGCCATAATTTATTCCAAGATATCTTGAAATAAATATGTTTGTTTGGTAGAGGCTTGCATTCTATGAAAACCTACAAGGAGATATGTCTTCTGAGTTTTAGTAGCTTGCTTGCCTTTATTGACCTTTAGTCAATTTTCAATTTGTGTTTTCATGACACAACTAAAAAATATTGAATGGCAGGAAGACATAACTGAAAGACAAAGCTAGAAAAATTTAGGTCTCAAAAACTCACCATAAATGATCTGAATATTCTGACTGTCCTTCATACTCTTCACTGTTTTTCTTAAAAACTCTAGTCTTTAGGCCTGGGTGATATTATACTCTTCTAGATTTCCTATTCCTTTTTTAGGGTAAGCAGTAGGTAAGATGTTTGACATATTCCCAAACATTCAGAATACTGCTGCAGACCTTGCAAATATGCAAACAGTACTTACTGGATATAAGCCAATTATAGAGAAATGACCACCTACTGAATGCTAGACCAACAGTGATCAAGCAAGAGAGATCACTGCGATAATACATAAAAGAAAATTTTCATAGTACAGAAATCAGCTTTATACAATCAAGGCTCAGAACATTTAAGTGTTTGGGTATGAATCAGTCAGGGCCCAACCAGAGACACAGAATCAGTTGGAGATATACATGAGTAGAATTATTGCAAGTAACTGCCCTACAGGATTGTGGAAGCTGGCTATGTGAGTCTGACATTCGTAGAGCAGGCTGTCAGAAAGGGCGGACTTGCATGCTCAAGTATGGGCTAAAGCTGCTGTCCACAGCCACAATTTCTACTGCCTCAGGGAAGCCTCAGCTCTGTTCTCACAGCCTTTCAAAAGGTTGAATTAGGCCCCCAGAAATTATCTAGTATACTTTCCTTTACCTCTAGTTAACAATAGACTTTAATCACATCTACAAAATAACTCAAGAGCAACACCTAGATTAGGGTTTGAATAACTAGGAACTGTGAGCTTGCCAAGTAGACACATGAAACTGCCTAATGCATGGTAATTCGCAGAGGACTGTCTGGCATAGAAAAAGAAGATAGCTTTGAATTTAGTAAGATTTGGGCACTAACTGAAACTTTATTATTAGCTATGGGATCTTGAGTAAATTACAAAATCTTTATGTAGTTATTTCTAAAATTTGACATATTATTATTATTGAAGTATGTGGTATCATCATTATCAGAATGAGGCTAGGTGTAACACACTTACTGGCACTTAGTACTCAATGAGTGTTAGTTCTTCCTGTCCTTAAAAAATCACATCTTATGGTTAGAACAGTGATGTTTCTAAATAGCAATGCTTTGTACAATTTAAGAAATTAAAAAAAAAAAAAAAGAAGTGAAAGCTGTGACAGAAGGATGGTAAAATATATTGCAGTTTCCTTAAGATATATTATCAGAGTGGTTGGAATGAGGCCTAAATTTGAGTATTATCTTAATTAGTGAACAAGTGTGACAACCTGGTGTGCCACTTGATCATTTTAAATCTTGGCTGACTCATCTATAAAATGGGGAACGTAAATACTTGCTCTACCCACCTTATAGGAAAATTATTAGATAATTAGCTACATCTTTTCTCCTTACCTGAGTTAGCTATGTGGCTTATAAAGAAAAAATACTTGCTCTACCCACCTTATAGGAAAATTATGAAAAACAAATAAATGCATATGAACTCCAGAAATTATACAAATAAGTATTATGTTGGTCATTGATTCTGATCTACCCTCTGTTGAGTAGATTGTAAGGATCTCTTGCCTATTTCCTTCAAAGATTTAGAGTACCAAAGGGCTGTTTAAAAAAAAAATACATTATAAATGGGGAAAATCCAAAATCTTTTAGTTAATATAAAAATTAGTTTCTTAGGGCTGAGAGAAAAATAACTAGTAATTAATATATTATAGAGTTCTCCTAGGCTTTATGAAAATTATTTAAAACATTTATCTTAAGAAATGGCGCAGCTAAGTAAGTTTAAAACTCTATTGTGACACAGAACTCATTCTGTTCAGGTTATGGAACTTTGAAGTTATCAGCAATTTACTTCTGTTTAGTATAAAGAGCAATCTCCCTGTACTTTATGAACAGGAAATCTTTATGGAGTTTGTGTGTTTAATCCAGTTATCAACTGCTGAGTAATAAACCGTCTCAAAACCCAGTTGCATCAGAAAAAAACATTTTTCTTAATGCTCATGAATTCTGTGCGATAGGAATTCAGACAAGGCATAGTGGTGATAATTTGTGTCTTTTCCAAGGTATTTGGGGCCTGAGATGGGAAGAATAGGATGTTTGGGTAACTTGAACAACCGTGGGCTGGAAAGAGGTGAAGGCTTGGGGCAGGCTTGAGATGTTTCTAAGACTCAGCTACAACTAACACATAATTTTCCATGTGACTTTGACTTTCTTACACCGTGGTTGACAAAAATAGTTGGGCTTCTTATATAGTGGCTCAGAGCATCAAAAGTGACCAATTTCAGGGATCAAGGCAGAAGTTGATCACCCTTTGTGACCTAGTCTCAGAAGAAACAAAGTATCACTTCAGCCACATCTATTGGTCAAAGTAGTCACAAACTTATCTAGACTGAAGGTGACGAGACATAGTACCCACATCTTACCAGGTAGAAAATAAGTTTTAGCAATTTAAATTTAGTTCTATGATGCATTTCAAATCGAATTTTGCATATGGAATAGATATTTGAGATATTGGTTGAGGTTAATTTTTCATGATAGACCTTCAATGTTTCCAACTCCTTTTGTTGAACAGATTATTTCTCCCAGTACTACATATATGTAGTCCCTGACTGAATGTGCAACTTGCATACCAAGTTAAAGCCAGAGGAGACCTGTAAACTGTTGAAGGTTAAAAAGCATTTCCAGACCCACACACAGATCCATTAGCAAAGGGTTAAAACTTAACTGCTTCAAGGGGTTTAAACACAACCCCTTACCAATTATTGGCTGACCACTAAGCTATATTGATCCAGGTATAACTACTAGGAAATCAGGCTTAAAATTAAAAATACTACACACCACTGGAGAGATATGCTTTATTGTGTTACTCTAAGCAAATAATGCATACACACACACACACACACACACACACACACACACCCAAAAACAGCAACAGAGAGATTGGAATCCAGAGTTGCTGCAATATACTGTCTAAAATGTCCAGTTTTCAACAAAAGCATGAGACATGCTGCTATGACTTGAATGTCCCCACCAAAGCTCATGTTGGAATGTAATTGTCAACATAATAATATTGGAAGGTGATTAGATCATGGTGGCTTTGGCCTAATGAGTAGATTAAAGCCATTATCATGAGAGGGGTTTTGTTATTGCTGGCTTGAGCTCCTGATAAAAGGATGAGTATAGTCCCTCCCTCTCTTGCTCTCTGTCTGGCATGCTCTTTCCCTCTCTTCTACTTTTTTTGCCATGTGATGCCTTCCCCAATCAAATGACCCTTGCTAAATTGTGGTACCATGCTTTGTGCTCTGCTGCAATGACAGAAAATCACAAATGGGGTAATTTATAAAGAAAAGCCAAGATCTTTGCTACTGCTTAACCAGAATGGTCTTTAGTCCAGTTTTCAATACCTTCATCTTTATTTCCATCTAAGGAACCCCAAAAGTGGGCCTGTTGCTATGCTAAATACCTGAAAATGTGGAAGCCGTTTTATAGAATTGGGTGAGTAAAGCCTGAAAGAATTTAAAGGGTAAGGCTAGAAAAAGTCTATATTGCTGTGAACGGAGCATCAATGATGATTTTGATGAGGACTTAGAAGAAAAGGAGAGCTGTGGGGAAAAAATCTAAATCTTCTTAGAGATTACTTAAGTGGTAATGATGAGAATGCTTGTAGAAATAGACAGTAAAGGTCATTCTGAAAGGACTAGATGGAAACAAGAAGCAAGGTACTGAAAACTAGTGTAAAGGCCATTTTTGTTCTACAGTAGCAAAGGCCGTCACTGAATTGTGTCCATGCTTTAGGACTTTATAGAAGGCAGAACTTAAGAGCAATGAACTAGAATATCTGGTGGAAGAAATATCTAGACAATAAGACATCCAAGGCTGTTGTTGCATGGTTACTTTTAACCACAAACAGTAAAATGTAAGGGGAAAGAAATAACTTAAAGATCGAATTTATAATTGAAAGGGAAGCATAGTAGAAAGATTTGGAAAATTTACAGCCTGGCTATACAAAGGGTGAAAAAGGGTGTTTGGGGGAGTATACTAGGAGTGTGAGCAAGTAACCCTTTGTTTAAAAGTATTACTCTAGATAGAAGGGAACCAGGTACTATTCATTAAAGCAACAGGAGAACGATATCAAAGGCATTTTAGAGATCTTCAAGGCTACCCCCTCCCATCACAGGTCCAGAGCTCTAGGAGACAAACATTTTCCTAAGGGGTAGGCCCAGAACACCTTTCATAGACTCATGGCCCAGAGCCACCTAGAGACTCCGCTCCCTACATTCCAGTCCCAGAACGGCTCAAGTGGACTCAGGTGTGGCTAGATTAATTGCTCCAGAAGGTACAAGCCATAAGCCTTAGTGGTGTCCACATGATGTTAATAAATCTGCAGGTACACAGAATGAAAGAGCTTTGGAGTCATGACTCCCTCCCTCCAGCTAGGTTTCAAATGATGTAGCACACCACCAGGAAATCCAGGCAAAAGGTTGGAGCTACCACAGAGTCTCCCTGCTAGGCAATATCTAGTAGTGCCATTAGAGTGAGGCCACATCAAAGACCCCAGAATGGTAGGGTTATCAGTGTGTAAATCCAGCCTGGGAAGGCTGCAGGCACAAAGACTCCAACGCATAAGAGCTGCTAAGTTGACTGGGTCCAGCGAAGCTTGTTGAGGCTGCCCAGGGTTTTGGGGGCCCACTTCCCACCACGGTATATCCAGGAAGCAGGACACGAAATCAAAGGAGATCATTCTTCAGCTTTAAGACTTAATGTTGTTTTCCCTCCTGAGTTTTACACTTACTAGGGACCAGTTGTCTCTCTCTTGTTGCCTATTTCTCCTTTTTGGAATGAGAACGTCTATACTATGCTTGTTCCACCATTGTTTTTTGGAAGTAGATAATTTCATAAACTCACAGATGGAGGAAATTTCTCAGAGTGAATGGTACTGAGTCTCACTTGGATGAGACTCTGAACTTTAAACATTTGAGCTGATGCTGAAACAGGGTAAGACTTTTAGGGCTATTGGGATAGTATAAATGTATTCTGTATGTGAGAAGGACGTGAGTTTGAGGGGGAGCGGGGTAGGAAGGGGCAGAAACTATGATTTAAATGTCCCTACCAATACTCGTGTTGAAATTTAACTGTCAATGTAACAATACTGGGACATTTTAGAGGTGATAAGGTCATGAGGGCTCTATCCTTGTGAATGGATTAATGCTGTTATTGTGAAAGAGGGTTAATTATTTTGAGTTTGGGGTCCTGATGAAAGGATGAGTTTAGCCCCTCACTTTGTTGCTCTCTGGAACACTCTTGCCCTCCCTCGTGCACACTCTCATTATGTGATACCTTCTGCCATGATATGACCCTTGCCAGATGCCAGTACCATGCTCTTGGACTTCCCAGTCTCCAGAACCATCAGCCAGAATGTCTTATTTTCCTTATAATTTACCCAATCTGTGGTATTGTTAGAGCAGCAGAAAATGAACTAAGACACATACAAAACAATAGGACAGTATAACCCTACACAGGAAGAAAGAAAACAACATTTAAAGAAAATATATCAGTGACTCATCAAATAAAGATAATAAGTAAATTAAATCATATCAAAGAACCAAATGGAAATTCCAGAGTTGGAAGACTACAATTACTGAAATTTTAAAAAATTCAGTAGAGACGCTAGGTAGCAAATTTGATCAGAAAGAAAACCGAAAACATAAACATAGATCAATAGGGGGGAAAAAAGAGAATAAGCCCTTAGAGATCTATGATACATCAAGTTTCTAATGTATCCATAATGAGTGCTTCAGAAGTAGATGAGAAATAAAAGTGTAGAAATATTGGCTGCAGACTTCTCAAATTCGAGAAAAACTAGCTATCTACATATTCAAGAAGTATAATGACTCCAAATAGGATCAATGCAATGACATCCACACCTACACATATTATAGTCAAACTGTTGAATTTCAAACACAAAGAGAAAATCTTGAAAGCAGCTAGAGAATATCAACTCATCACATAGAGACAAAAGAAACATTTTGAGATGAACAGTTAACCTCTTATCTGAAACAATGAAGGCCAGAAAACAATGTTATAATGTATGTAAATTTGGGAAAGAAAATAAACTGTTAAATAATTTTATACTAAGGAAATCTATCAAAAATAGATTAAAACAAAGACAATTTCGGATAAACAAAAACTACAATGTTCTGCTAGTATATCTATAGGAAATACTCAAGGAAGTTCTTCAGCCTGAAATAAAATAGTACCAGAATGTAACCTGAGTCTAAATAAAAAATACATGGCACCAATAAAAGTAATTATGTAAGTAAATATAACATTTTATCTTCTTTTAATTGATTTAAAATAATTGCATAAGACAATAATTATAAGACAGTTTTTAAAATAATTTCAGGCTCTTATATTTTGGGCTTATTATGTGTAAAGCAGTATATATACATATAACTATATATACGAAACAATATATTTATATACCTATAACAATAAAAACAAAGGGGGAAATATAACTATACTAGAGCAAAGTTTCTATATTTTAAAATTAGTATTAATCTGAGATAGTTTTTTTCAAGTTTTACGTATTATGTATTATGATACATTACAGTTCTAGAATTTTGTTGAAGATTTTTGATTCTATGGTTATGAGAGATATCATTTTATATTTTCCTTATTTTGTAATGCCTTTGCCAAGTTTGGTATTAGTTGAATTTGGGTTTAAGTAATAAATTGGGAAGTATTCCTTCATAATCCATTTTCTGAAAAAGTTTGAGTAAATTAATATTAATTCTTTAATATTTAATAGAAATCACTAGAAGAACTGTTTGGGCCTAGAGATTTTTCGGTGGGATTAAAACTTAATTTTTAGATAAATTTAGATTTATAGAACAGTTGAAAGATAGTACTAAGAGTTCTCATATACCAGCTTCCTCTAACTATATAACAAGATATACAAAGGAACAGTGCCAAATCTAAGAAATAGTAAAATAATATTAATTAAATTAAAAATTTTACTCAGATTTCACCAACTTTTTCAGTAATGTCATTTTTCTGTTTGCAGATCCAATTCTGGATATGACATTGCATTTAAGCATCATATCTCCTTAGATCTCTTCTAATTTGAGAGTCTCAATTTTTCCTTATACACTTTTGAGTGTATTGATTAGACATTTTGTTGAAAAACTCTCATTTTGGGTTTTTAGATATTTTCTAGGGATTAGAGTTGCGTTATGAGTTTTGGGAAAGAATATCATAGAGGTGAATTACCCTTATTATAGTATATCAAGAAATTAGTGATATCAACTTGCCTCATCACTAGCGACACTAACCTTGATCAGTTAGTTAAGTTCATGTTTTCTAGGTTTATCCATTGTAAATCCACTGTAAATTTACTATTTTTTCTTCTTTGGGACTCTAAAATATTTAAAATGGAATATCTTTAACAGACGTTAATATTGTTTGGATATGTATCCCCACCCAAACATCTCATGTTGAATTGTAATCTCCAGTGTTGGAGGTGGGGCCGGAAGGGAGGTAACTGAATCATGGGGGCAGATTGCTCATGAATGGTTTAGCACTATCCCCTTGGTGCTGTCGTCACAGTAGTGATAGTGAATTATTGTGAGAACTTGTCATTTAAAAATGTGTGGCACCTCCCTCTCCATCTATCTTTCCTATTCCTGCTCTGGCCATGTGACATACCTTCTCCCCTTTACTTTCTGCCATGATTGTAAGTTTCCTGAGGCCTCTCCAGAATTCAAGCAGATGCCAGCATCATGCTTCCTCCACAACCTGCAGAACTATATACTAATTAAGCTGCTATTCTTTATATACTACCCAGTCTCAGGTATTTCTTTATAGCAATGTGAGAATAAACTAATACAGATACTGAGTTATTATTTTCTATTTTATCTTTAGTTTTGGTAAGTTGTATTTTATAAATAATTTGTCTGTTTTTATGTTGTCAATTTATTGGCACAAATTTGTTTTTAAAAATCAATTTAGTATCAGTAAGATCTATAGGAATATTCCAACTTACTTTTCTCATGTTGATAGTTGGTGTTTCTCTTTTATTCCCCTTGATTAGTCTTAGTCTTGCCAGTAGTTTATCAATGTTATTTGTTTTTAGCTTTACAATTTTCTGTTTTATATTTTTTACAATTTTTAGCTTTACAATTTTCTGTTTTATATTTCATTAAGCTATTTTCTTATTTCCTTTCTTCCTTTCATTTAATTTGCTCTGGTTCTTCTCTTTTATTAAGGTAGAAATGTAGGAAAGTTCAAATATTTCATGGTATACATTTTTGTCCACAAGATGCTCTAGTTTTATTACCTAAATTTTTATATATTGTGTTTTTATCATTCAGTTTGAAAAATTTTTTAAATTTCTCTTGTGATTTTTTCTTTGAAACAAAATTTTTAAAGAATATTTTAAAATTTCTAGACATTTTGGAACTCTTGATATTCAATATGTTTCTACTTTAATCACATTATAGTAAGAAACATATTTTGCTAAGTATCAATCTTCTGCTATTTTTTTGAGACTTATAAACCAGCATTTTGTGTATCCTGGTGAATGGTACCTGTGCATTAAAAAAACGGCTTTATTGCTGTTAGATTTCTTTTTGTAGTTGTTTGGTAGTGTGCTCTTTCAATTTTTGCTTCATTATTTTTGTATGCTTTGTTATTAAATGCATACAGGTTTAGAATGTTTATTCTCTAGTTGATTTGTTCCTTTTCACAATATGTAATGTTTCACTTAATATTTTGTAACGTTTTTTACCTTGAAGTCTACTAGTCTACTTTGTCCGATGTTAAGATATTCCAGTTTTCTGGTAATTACTGTTTGCATGAGATAACATTTTCTATAATATAATTCCATCTTTGTCTTTATACTTAAAATTTATTTTCTTATAACATATAACTTTATAATAAACTGATTTTCTGTGGAATCTAGAAGTTAGTCTATAAATGAAGAGGTGACTTCTGATTCACAAAAATTGAACTTGTTTTCAGAAATATTGATCTAGTGATTCTTTTTATTCTTGAGATGAATCAGAAATGAAAAATGGTTTGAGAAGTATATTTACTAGAAAGCTGGGAGAAGTCAAGTGTCAGAAAAACTATCTCAAATTTGCTGGAAATAGTGATAAAAGTTTATGGTCAAAGATGTGGGATTTTTGGACAAATATCATAATTCTCCCAAACCCATGAAACTACCCATAATAGTTTGGGAAGTTGGGCTTTTATTAATTAGAAAGTAAATATAGTATGTGGTATTTTTATTCTCTGATTTTCTAAACAGGCATTTATTATTATATTGTTTCATGAAAAAAATCAATACTTTTTAAAGGTTAAACAGTAGTGAGAAAAAATAACTGTCATATTCACAAGTTCCTTATCTTGGGAATTGATAATTATAATAAAGTATTTTATTGTTATTCATTTTCTCCAAATAGTCTTGGTGAACTAAGAATATTCCAAATATTAATTCAATTTTTCAAAAGGCTCATTTATTAGACAAATATCAAAGATGATATGATTGCTGATTATACTTGTCATTAATTTTCTTACTTTACAAGGCATATATAACTGTAAATTCGCTTAAAAATATGAAGGAAGAGCAGTAGTAAGAAGAGTCAGGTCGTAAAGATCAATCTATTCAGCATTAAGTGAAAACTCCTGCTTAATTTACCAAATTAAACATTAATTAAATAAAATGAAAAGTTTTGTTTCCTGTACAAAGTTTTTTTTTTCCTAATTGTAAACACCATTTGGTGTTTTATTTATCACAGTATTTCAGATCTAAAGCATGAAATGCCACACACTAACTTGTTATTTATTTGCAATCTGGGACCACTTACATTGAGTTGCACCTGGGGGGTTGTCTAGTACATAGTAGATAATGTGAATTTTATTTCATCAATGCACACAACCAAGCACACATACTTAAATGGATAACTAGCTTCCCTTTGTTGCCATTTGTTGGTAGCTGGATAACACCTTGGAACAAAAATAATAGCAGTTCATATGACAAAGCACTTTGAATGGAAGAATAAATTTTAGAGGTGTTTACCTATTTTTGGATTGAAGGTCCGTAAGCTAAACTACATAATTTCTCAACCAAAGATATTTAAAAAAAAATAAAGAAAAGCTTTTATTTAGTAATAAAGTAAGAGAAACTCAAAGAATATCTTGAAGAATGTCATCTGTAGGCTTACATTATTTGGATTATTTTTTAATAGATGCACAGAATTGTTTGGAGATTTGGCTGAATTTTTAAAAAATGGTCTAATTTCTTGCAAATCCCATATAGCACTACAACAATAGCCAAACTCTTCAGCAACTCAATTTTCTGCATTCTAATACCTCTAGAAATCTTATTTAGAAGTGTAGCTATTTAATTCCTGTGTCTAGTTTTTGTCATTTTTGTCCAATGAGGATATGTTCCCAAAATAATAATTCTTGCCAGTTCCAAAACAAAACATCTTTGCATACACAGATAACAACACAAATATATAATTTTTGAGCTATGTTAGAAGAGGTATATGCTTCATATAACAATTATTACTTGGCTAATCTTCAGAGTACATTACAAATTAGTGATGATGGGTGTCACTCTCTCTTCCTTCTAGTTGCATAATGAATGACATTTCAACATTTCAGTAAAGTCCTATATTTACATTTCCTTATTTTTATTAAATTTTTTTTTGCCATATAATATTTTAAGTTTAATCAAAAGGCAACTTAGAAAGGCCATTCTGCCTAAGGGATATTTTTCTATTAAGTATTATGACATATTGGTGGCCTTGAGGGATTATTGGTTTTTGAAGAAATATTAACAGCTGGAAATTTGCATTTTAATACAGTTCTCCTCAGCTACTCAAGCAATTTTATTTTTAAGACTTGTGACAAGTTTTAAAGCTTTAGTTCTAAAGCAATCTAGTCAAGTAGAGCTAACATAATTTTATTACAAATAACTAAGTTTCTAACAGTATTTTTTTTACCTGAAATTTTTAGTTTGAGATGTCGGGGAAATCAACACCCAAATTTTATATCTGCACTGAAACCAGACTTGATAATTAGGGCAAGTAGAGAAGAATTATTTTTAAGCCTTTACTTTCAAAAATTGAGGAATGATAAAATAGCACATCTAATTAGGTTTCTTTGATTAGTAGTTAAAAGTGAAGTAGATGCAAAGCAACCCTTCACACAATTGTTTCAGTCTATCTAGGTGGTTGTCCCTGGGAAAATGATTCCTGTGATAGCACTAGAAGATTCTGTGAAATGAGAACAGAATCCATCACCCTTGATCCTGGTATTAAATACATATTCAGAATCGCTATTGAAATTAATTGGGGATTTTGAGTCAGGATCAAGTGTCTTATCACCACTTAAAATGGTGGCAGTGAATAGAACCTAATGTTAGCCTCAACAATTACAAATGGATTTTTCCGTTAAAAATGACTAAGTAGTTAAATACCCAAGGATGGTGCAATGAGTGATACCAACTTTCTCCCTGGATTTTCAGTCTGAAGTGAAAATTTGATTTGTTAATCAAACCTAAACATCTGAAATAACAAAATCAGAGCATGAACAATTGCCCATTTGCTAATGAGCAAATCAAATCACCATGTATTAGTGCTCTTGATACATTGTAATATGTACAATGCCATTCTGGGAGAATGGAAGACTGGAGAAGAAAAAGTAAGAAAGGAAGAAGAGAAAACCTGGATTTCTGGCAAAGAGATGAGTGCAGTTCTTACCATACCAAATCAGCACCATTACTTTTATAAATGATTTTCAAAAGATTCTTACTTTGCAAATTCTGGCACCTAACAGATTCTTACACTATAATTTTAAAAATTCACCCTTATTTAGCAATTTTCTTTCATATGTAGACCCATTTGTAGAGAGGAAATGATATATAAACATATGCTAGCCCTCTTGAAATAAGGGGTTTTTGTATTTCTTTGGCTAGCCTTGGTGATGCTGGTTTCTTCTTATCTTTCATGCATATTTTGTTTGCAATTCTATTAAGACCACAAGTCAAATGGGTAGTAATTATTTCCAACCATATTTTGAGTGGTGTCTACTGCATTGCTTTTGCTAGATAATATTTTAAAATAATACAACAAACAGCTAGAATCATATAACAAAATCAGCTGATTAAAAGAGATCACTGTTTTAGGGATATGGAGAAACCATTACTTTTTCAACATAATTTAAGCCCCAGTAGATTTTTAGGTCTAAATTCTGTGATACAAAATGGCATTATTCTCATTTAGCCAATTATAAAGTAAGGCTTAGAGAATATAAATAATTTGCCTAAAATCCTACCACCTGAAAATGGAGAGGTCATTCAATCCCATATTTGTCTGACTTCAAATGTCGTATTGCCTTCAGCAGAGCATGATTTGATGGAAAAGACATGTGAATGTGCCCTTGTCATTAGACAGGTGGAATCTGTAATTCCCCCTCCCAACAAAGAAAAATTATGGGATGATTTATTTGTCTCTATCACCTGCATTTTATTTTCTTTCAGGATATAGCCAGTAATGTCCATTGATGGTGGAATTCTCATGAACAATAACAAATATATAGACAAAACCCAACTTATGACATATCTTTTATTTGCTTATGTGATATTTACGTATAACACTTGACTTTTAGAATACTCTATCATCTGTGGGATTATGTTTTGTATATGACCTTCAGTATCTTAAAATTTTAGTATATTAAAAAGGCACATATCTTGAAATTTGTTATAAATAGGTTCATTTACTGTTTATATTTTAGTAACACTATGATATAATTAATTTTTGAGCCTTAGTTTATTCATCTTTAAAATGGGATTGTTCCTCCTCTATCCTCATGGAGAATAACAAGACAGAGGATTAAATAGATGAAGACATTATAACACTTTGCAATTTGCCACAGAAAATATGCTCAGCAAATACTGGCTGTCCATTTCATTCTGCTTCTAGAAAATATACTTTTAATTTTTTCACAGCTCTTCAAAAGCAAAGGACATTTGCTATTCTTTACTCATAAAATACCTGGGAAAAAGTACTGAGTCTCTGACAATTAGGAGACAGGCATCATTGGGTGATCTATTCTAAGGAAATTGCAAGGGATGGAAAACCAGAACTGAGTCTGATTTCTGCTTTGTCAGTAATAGCTGTGTAGGCCTAAATAAATTACTTAATCTTTTCTTAGGCTCAGCATTCTCACCAATGAAATAAGTCTAAACCCAATACTTATTCAATAAAAGATGAAATTAATTCAATCTGAGACATGTTAAAAATGACTAATAAGGAAGGCCACTGAGAAGTCCAGATAGATGTAATGAAATCCTTTCCCAAGAATCATAGTCAGGCAGATGCATAGGAAGTATCTCCATTGTCTTATTTTAATCCAGGGGGTAACAGTGTGGTTTCCATGTACTCATTATACTAGATGTAAGAATAACAAGTTGCTATGGGTACATGTAATGTAACAACATGGATAGGGCAGAAAAAAAATTGTCCACAAACTAATATAAGGCCTCCGAAAATAAAATAATTGGGGGGTACATCAAGTAGTGAGGAAAAATACTCTATATAACTGCAAAGGCTTCAAGAGCAGTCATGTACAACAACAAAATAAAACAGATGCATATAATAAAAACTCTAGTCACTTAATAACCATCCAACCTAAAAATATAAACTCTCTGCTTCCCAGAGTTATCAGTTTAGGAGGGAAAGAAATATTTCATATATTCTCTTAAGAAGGTGAGAGATTTTTGTGTTCATTTGAACCAAAGAACAGAGAAAATAATGCTTCATCCTACTTAGAGAGGTCAGGTAAAACTTCCAGGGCAGGTGACATTTGTGCCAGTAGGATGTGTCCTAATCTGATAGACTGCTGTAAGACCATCCTTGACACACCTGACAAACTCCTCTTCCACTGTGATTTGTTTATCCAGCTAAGCTACTTAAAAATGGCCTAAAATTTTATCTGTCTTTATACATCCCTTTGAATCTTTTTAATCTGTTACATCTTTGGGACAGTAAAGCATTCACAAAATATGCTTGGGATTTTTGGACTAAAAATCACTTGTAAGAACAACATACTCCATAATAAACTTACTCTTGTGTTCTTTATATTCTTCTTACTTGCTTTTAAATGACCTCAACCACCTTAATTTATTATTGAGAAAATAGCTATTTCTGTCAATTTGAAGATCAAAAGGAAAGCTGTTATATGCTTTATTGTTTCCTCTCTAAAGTTTTAGGTTAAAAAATAAAGTTAAATAGAGTTGGCCTCAAAGCACTAGCGTTTTTGCAAATTGACATAGAACCATCAAACTTGATTGTATAAGCATTTTTTCTTTTCTTCTTCTGAGACTGGGTCTAGCTCTGTCACCCAGACTGGAGTGCAGTGGCGCAATCTTGGCTCAGCACAACCTCTGCCTCCTGGTCCCAAGCAGTTCTCCCGCCTCAGCCTCCCAAGTAGCTGGGACTACAGGACCGCACCACCATGACTGGCTAATTTTTGCTTTTTTTTTTTTTTTTTTTTTGTAGAGACAAAGTTTTGCCATGTTGCCCAGGCTGCTCTCGAACTCCTGGGCTCAAGTGATTTGCCTACCTAGGCCTCCCAAAGTGCTAGGATTACAAGCATGAGCCATTGTGTCTGGCAATCAATGTAACTTTAAGTGTCAAAATTCTTTCTGTTTATAGAATCTATAGAACTGAAAGTGAACCTATAGGATTTGCCATAACCAGATGCAACACCAGTTTATTACATATTTAACAGCAGTATCTAAATAAACAGATCAATGGAATTAAATGAATAACATAGTACTTATATAGGAAAGAAAACATCTAAAATTCACAATATAGCCCTTGCATTGTACCTCATGAACCAAGAGCTCAGAGGTATGAATTAATCAATCCAATCTCATGTTGATTCTGGGTACCATTTAGTGAAAATAAAAACCATCTGGGTTTTATTTTATATGTAACTGTAGAGTCAACAACACACATTCTTTTTTTAAAAATCTGATATGTTAAGAATTTTTTTCCTATATAAAATACTTTCTCACTTTCTATTTCCATTTTTACTCCCAACAATCTTGTAAGCAAGGTTTAGACTAATTTTCTAGATAAAGGACACCGAGTCTTAGAGTTAAGTGGGCTGAGTGTGGTGGCTTATGCCTGTAATCCCAGCACTTTGGGAAGCTGAGGCAAGTGGATCACCTGAGGTCAGAAGTTTGAGACCAGCCTGGCCAACGTGGTGAAAACCTGTCTCTACTAAAAATACAAAAGTTAGCCAGGTGTGGTGGTGCGTGCTTGTAATACCACCTACTCAGGAGACTGAGGTAGGAGAATTGCTTAAACCCAGGAGGCAGAGTTTGCAGTGAGGTGAGACCATGCCACTGTACTCCAGCCTGGCCAACAGAGCCAGACTCCATCTCAAAGTTGAGAGAGAGAGAGAGACAAAAAGACAAAGACAGAAAGAAAGTAGTGTTTCTCTGCCATGTAATGCCATATGCATCTATCAAACATATATATCCACCTGTAGGAAATAGCTGTCATTGCCATAACAATGAAAGCAGACATTGTCCCTGTTCTTGTGGAGCTTATGTTTGAATGTGTTCCAGTGGTGAGAGGATAAAAATAAACAAATGAAAATAAAAACCAGTGTAGTTTCATGGAATGATAAATGCTATGGAAAGTCGGGGTCTATGATAAATTGGTGGTCAAGGAAGTCCTTTTTGGGGAAGTGACATTTGAACTAGGAACTGAATAATGAGGAATCAGCCAAGTGAAGATCTGGGCAGAAATGTTCCAGGTAGAAATTTGTATATTACGAGATATCACAGCATTTTTCCCCCCACTCTGTTGCCCAGGCTGGAGTGCAGTGGCATGATCTCAGCTCACTGCAACCTCTGCCTCCTGGGTTCAGGTGATTCTTCTGCCTTAGCCTCCTGAGTAGCTGGTAATACAGGTGCGCACCACCACACCGGGCTAATTTTTGTATTTTTAGTAGAGATGGGGTTTCACCATGTTGGCCCGGCTGGTCTTGAACTCCTGACCTTGTGATCTGCCTGCCTCGGCCTCCCAAAGTGCTGGGATTATAGGCATGAGCCACTGTGTCTGGCCCATCACAGCATTTTTATATGAAGTAGACCAGGATTTAGAGAAAAAGCTCTGCTTGAGGCACAGCCTTTTAAAAATGTGTTTGTACAGTTATTTCCTAAACACATGTTCTTTAGTATTTGAGAGTGTCCTTGCAACTCTGGCAATAATTCTAAAGTTAAAGTTAGGTCCTGGCTGTGCTTTCATTCTTTTATTTATTTATTTATTTATTTAAAAACTTATATTTTCTGGCAGTTGTAATACACCATGAATATTAAATTAAAATCAATTGCACACTTACTTATCCCACTCTAGGGATAAAAAGCATAAGCTAACTTTGAATTAACTTTCACTTTAAAAACATGACTTCATTTCAAAAGCTTAGGGTGCTTTCTGAGACAGTTTGATAGCTCCATGTCTCTTCATTGGAAGTTTTATGCATTTATTTTGGGTAGAAGGAGGAAAAAGGAATAAAATAAATATGTAAAGTAAAGCATATGTCAAGCAGACATGCAATCAACTCTGCTTTTTTGCCCAGATACTTTATTACTACTGGACTATACAGTGGATGACAATTGGATGTTTTCCAAATCTATATGTTTTCTCACTCCCACCGATAAAGCCTCTATGTTCCAAACCAGGGAGAATCTTACTACTCTCCTACTTAACAATCACTTCAGGTGCTGACTGCTAAAAAGAGGTATGCTTTTGACATTCCAGAAGATCCACATGTTTGGGCACATAAGAGCCCAATGCTGTGGCTAATTCTGAGACCCAGGAGCTGGACTGGCCATGGAGTGGTCAGCCTCAATTTGAGCACAGAAAAATGCAGCCTGGGTTAATTATGATTGTGATACAGTGTTACTTACAATAGTATCTATGGGTTGTGTGGAAGATCATTGGAAAAGGGCAACTACAATCAATGACTTAGGGAAGAGCCAACTGAAAGGGGAAGACATGCTATCAAGACCAAGGGAAATGGGGCAGTGGCAACTTACAGCATCAAGTGGTTTGCTTTATGATTTTTGTAGGTCAGTATGGATATTTGAATTAGAGACATAAGGAATCATTAGCAAACTGGTGATATTGAGGGTTATGAAAATGGTTCGCATTATTTAGGGAGGTGTGAGGCTGGGAAGAAATTGAAGAACTGTGTACTAACATTTAAACGTAAGGTAAAAAAAGAAGGACTTGGGTATAAACTGTGAGAAAAATCAGAAGTATAAAGACTAGAAGATTTTGATGTTATGGAAGCCAAGGAGAAGAGCATTTCAGGAGTAAGAGGTCAATTGTGTTCCTTAATGCTGAGAGATGAAAAAGTTGAGGACAGAAATGCCTCTGTCAGGTTTACCATCCTTTACATTTAACAAAACGCAGGTTATTAGTGATCTCCCCTAAAGCAGTCCTGGCACACTGGTGGGAAGGGAAAAACCAGAGAAGGGTGGATTGAGGTTGGTGAAAGGGCGTTGAGGAAATGGCGACCGGCTGTATATTCAAGAAGCTTTTTCAGCAAGTTAGGATGTAAATCTGAAGTGGAAATCTTGATTTGTAGTGTAAGTGGGGCCTCCGGAATTGAATGTCTTGCTTGGGAGATGAGAGATGGTAGAGATTTCAGAATATGTTAACAGTCTTGGGCCAAATCCATTAGAGAAGAATATAGGAGGGAACAGGAGTTGGAGGCCAGTTGGAGTATGGCCTTTAATTTGAGGGAACTATCCATTCCTCTTTAGTTGGATTGGAGGAAAATATGAAGAGATAAAAGAAAGGAAATGGGAGAGAGTTGAGAAGTGTCCCTTCTCTTAAACATGGCTGGTTGGGAAGGAATGGAAAGCAATTAAGTTCATGGAGCTACTTCAGATGCAGAATTTTAAAACCATCACAATTCTGCTCCAGTGGTTTCCCCCTATGGCCTTTCTTCTGAGCCAAGTCACACTCCATTTACTGATTAAGTGCAGAGGATGCAGCAATAGCAAGGGGGACCACGTCTAGACTAGAGCAGATATTCTTTCTTTTTGCTAGGGAATGTGAAGGTTTTCAAAGCATTCCAAATTGGCCCAAGGGTAAATACGTGAAGTGAAAAAAATAAAAAACATCATATATTGAATACCATCTATGGGTCAGTCATTTTAATTACTTTACTTTTCTAATTTCCTATGAAAGGAGGATACCACTCTAATTTAGGAAACTGAGACATTAAGAAACTAACTCAAAGTCATATAAATAGAAGGTAGCAGGGCAGAATTACTCCTCTTCCTCCAAGAGAAGGGGGATAAATGTGAACCAACCAAAATGCCTTTCTCTCTCGAGTTATATATAGCAAATTATACAATACTTCATAGCTCTGAAAACCTGAGGCTTCTGTGTTAGATTTATATAAAACATTATTTTTGTTGACAAGTGATTTAAATGTGCCTCCATACAAAGGAGTGCTCATAGTTAGAACTTACATATTGTAATACGTATCTCTTCTTTACAAAATAAATTCAGTTGAGAAATGTTTAAACATCTAAGCACTAACAAGCATAAATGAATAATAGACGAATGACAGATGAATCATGTTACTATATCAATATTCAGATTTTTTTTAAAAAAAATCTTACCCATAATTATTAAGAAACAATGACCAAACCTCTGCTCTTTCCAAAATACCAATAACTGGCTTTCAACACCTACTTTAAGTGATTGAACCGCTTAAAAAAGAAAGCATTAAATAGAGTTTTTGTATATAGAACCTAACCGTTTTGTCTGGCATTTGGTAAACATTTGTTAATATTGGTTGGTTGAATAAACAAATTAATGGAAATAGAATGTAGTGTTTCAGTAACTATTGTTACCAAATGGTACCCATGGCATCTCCGGAAAGTGAGAAGTATACTTTTAAAAATTAGTTTAATCTAGACAAGCTCATCATTTGATTGTGACTATTGTTTATTCAATTTCTGTAGTACTTAAGAACAGAATATTACTGTGATTACAACTGAAATTAAGTAGATAAAGGGTTTCCAAATGGGTAAAGGAAGGTCTATACATTAATCTACCATTTTTCACCTTTTCCTTCAAGTATGAATGATTCATAGCACTTCCATATCTGTGACATTTTCATTATTAAAAGTTGATTTAATTATCAGTATGATGCCCCTTTCTCTTAAGAAAATCATATTTTACACTGGCCATTGTTGGTGAATGGAGTTATCAATGTCCTTCAATCCACTTGGAAATCTGAACATCAGTTCCATTAAGCTGATGGAGTTTGCTATTGACAGGTTAAATAGAATACATCTTCCCAGGGCTCTGGCAACTTTTCCACATATTCAATTGAACTCTTTTGTGCAAGTAATGCAACAAATAAAGTGACTTTCTTGTTGTTTCCATTTCTTCTATGTTCTGGAGTGATGATAAATTCAATCACAGTGCCCACTATTTGGTTTTTTCAGATTAATTTATTTAGCTGCTATTGCATTATAAATGCATAACAAGAAATAATCACCTCTTGTAAATTAACAACTGGATGCATAGACTAACCACATTTATTATTTTCTGTTAATGTTGGTTGTTTCCAGTTTGTCAAAGCACATTAAAAACATATTATAATATTATGTGAATGCTGAAATTTACATATTTTAATACATGTACCTATTTTTGTCTTCCATCCCAGATAGAAATCCATTATTAAGACTGATGTTTTATTCCTCTTGTGCTTGTAACTGAATTCTTCATCAGAATAGATAGTAGCTATTTTATGAGAAAATTAGAATCTCCCAAACAGAAGACGATTTCCCCTCCTAGTTAAGCTGGTTGTCATGCTTAAAGAGTATATTTTGCTTTGTTGTTATTTCCAATTGTTTTTGAATTGGAAAATTCTCACCATGCTACAGAATTATTATAAGTAACATAACACAATAAAAATTCTAAGATTTTTTACTTTGCTAACTGCTTGTCAGAAAGTATTTTTTTCTTTGCCAGATCTCCTTCCTTGCCATATTATTTGGTAACCGGTAACCTGGCATAGGATTCTATCCAAGGAATGGTTTTCTTAATAACCCTTAGTGTTAATACTAGATTTCCATTTAGGGATTACCAAGACACCATGTATTCTAATTATACTCTATCAGCTGCAGCAAAACTTTGTATGTATTTTCAAGGAAGATGTTGGTGTATTTTTCTCTTTTGTAGAAAGATATGACAGAATGAAAATCACATAGTAACCCTAGATTATAAATATTCGTTTCTTTTCTAAGACACTTAAAAATCTAAACTGTGTCAAGAGATTTGTTTTTAAAGGACCTATCACTCTATAACACAAGAATGGCATTTGTTTTGCATTTTACAATCTTATAATAGATACTTTCACACACAGACACAAGTAGAAAAAGACAGTGAATCTCTGTGTGCACCATTTTTGGAAACAATTTTCTGACATTATAGTTGACAAATCTCAGTAAGTTAATGATTGTGGGTTCACAAGTAACTAAAAAGTTACCTGATTGTCCTTATGCCCCCAAAAAGTCAAAGTTGTTTTTCCAGGTTGTTTTCTTGAGTAATAGAGTACTTTATAAGAAAACCTGACACCTTATCATATTTAAGCTATATCACTATGTATATTAAAAAATCACATCTTTATTGAACAGCAAATTCTCTAAGAATTATAAAATACAGATTAGACTTCTTTCCTACCCTCAGGAATCTTATCTATTTATTAGAGGAAAAGTGTAGAGATATTACATATATTAATGTAAGCTAGACTTGAGTTGATATCTATAACTAGAGAATAACTATTAGCATATTAATTAGGATATTTGCATTTCCATTGTCATGAAAAATATCTGTGTTTTAATTTAGATCTCCATGTGATATTATTCTCATTACTGCCTCTCAGTAAAAGGTAATCAGCTTGAAATTTATATGCTTGTATAAATAATACAGGCTTATATTTGGCAGAAGGAACCTATCCTGGTCAATATTTCACAGCATAACACTTCAACATGACAAGGTTGTACTTAGATTATTAGATAATTATGCTTTACAATATAGCTATTAATAAGAGAATTAATGAATAAATTTGCTTAAAGCCCCTTCATATATTTGGACAATTAACCTGAGTACTTTTTATGCAATAATACGATATAGAGATACACTCATATATGCTACATATGGATGCACTCACAATGAAAAAACAAAGGTGGTCTTAATATTAAGTGCATGGATTGGCCAGGTGTGGTAGCTCACACTTGTAACCCAGCACTTTGGGACAATGAAGCAGGTGGGTTATTTGCAGTCAGGAACTTAAGACCAGACTGAAAAACATGGTGAAACCCCATCTCTCCTAAAAATACAAAAAACTTAGCTGGGCATGGTAGTGCATGCCTGTAGTGCCAGCTACTCAAGAGACTGAGGCAGGAGAATTGCTTGAACTTGGGAGGCAGAGTTTGCAATGAGCCAAGATTGCACTACTACACTCCAGCCTGGGCGACAGACCAAGACACTGTCCAAAAAAAAAAAAAAAAAGGAAAAACAGTACATGGATTGGTGTCTGGCTTCTGTTAACTGAAGACTATTTCACAAATAAATATATTTTGCAATGCAAAATATAGAGTGGTAAGGGAACATTTGATGATTGGAAAGATATTATAAGGCAACCACATGTAGAAGACAAAATTTGCTCAGAAATGGGGAAGAAAGACATCAATGCAGAATGCAAGGAGGCAGGGAATCAAAGCATCCTGAGAGTTTATGAGTAGTTATAGCCATAGAGCACTGGAAATCTAGAATTAGATTTTCATATTTTAACCATGAAATATTTGGAAGTCTTGAAATTCTTTATAAAGTCTTCAGACGTGATTTAAAACATTAGTGATGGGTAATATTAGAGTGGCTAACTTGTCAATCATGCTCTGTATAGCTGGGCATGCTTATCTATATTGAACTTAAAAATAAAACAATAGCATAGTTCATCCTTTATTTGATAATTATGTATTTAATAAGTATTCTCTCATAATTTTCCAATTAAAAAGGTATTCTTTTGACAGTGACTAATCAGCAATTACAAATTTGGCCATTTGATAACAAACTTGGGAAACATGACTAGTTTACTTCACAATAAAAGTAAGAATTTTATTGGTCTGATCTTTTTGTAATCCTAGGAAAAAAGAAATATGTGGATTCAGCATAGCATTTAGCATGTAAATACTTGAACTGAAATATTCAGCAGAAAAGCAAATCTGATTTGATGGTGGAATTTAGCTCTCAGAGGGATTAGAGTCCATTATTTTGAGGAAGATTCTCTGTATTAAAGCAAACGTAAAGATGGGTTTGTTTATTCAGCAGAGTATACAGTGTTAACCAACTGTTTTGCTTCAATACACTTATTAAAGCTCTAATTATTGTGGAGAGTCTTTTTTTGATTAATGTTGCTATTTCTATTTGATGGCTTTGCCTCAAGTTTCTGTTTTTGTGGAACATAATACAGTTTAAGCTTGTTAGATCGATCAATTCCCATATCAGATAGTCATAAACATTTACACACATCTTTTAATCTGAAAGTTATATAATAATATATTTCAGATGCTCTTTAGTGTAACTCATACTAATCAGCCACCCATGTTTCTGAAACTGTTTTCATAAATATATGTGAATATGAAAAAAGATACTGCAGCGTATAGCATATGAAGAAGTTATGGGGTGAGCAGATGAATGTATTATTGAATTCCATATGAAGTCTTTCATGATTTTTTTTAAGAGGACTAGAGATACTGCATAGTAAATATCCTCAAAACAGATTATTTTATAAAGCAAAATAATATCATATATAATACATGATTTTGAGATCCAAAGATAATATCAACACAACCAAATACAGACAACAAAAGGTCATTTACGATCTATATGTATTTATTCAGTGAATGCTTCTGTGAAGTGGGAGGGGCACTAATGTTTGTAGAGATACATTTTGATGTCTAAGCAGCCAGACTTTTCAGATGGATGATCTTATTTGGCTCAGGGCTGAGGAAGATGTCAGAAATCTGAAGGGGATCTTTGAACACTATTGATACTGGCTAATATAAATCAGTATACATACCTGAAATTAATGTAAAAATTGACTGATTAAAAACAAAAAAGTAGCCAACTACAAATGATCAGCTACCCTTGCCTAGAAACTTTGTCAGTATATGAAGTACGTATTGTAGAACATTAATCAAATGAGTCAGATTGCCAATAAGTAAAGCATTATCATATTTCACAAAGGATATAGAAGATGGACCTAAGCCTTTATATCATCCAGAAGGAAAACAAACATTTAGTATGCTCTTTGGGTGTTGGCCTGGGGAAACCAAGTGTCACTATTATTTTCTGTCAGTGTCCCATGTTTCAATTGGTAGTATATGTGAGACAGCAAAGAAAAAGATACCCTTCTGGAAGATTCGCATGACTTGAAAGAACAATATTCATGTTGATTCTAAGTCCTACTGCTATTTCCTCACACAATGGGGATTTTGAAAATATCAGGACTGAGTAACACAGAAGAACTTGATAGGGGCTCAAAAGTGATTGTAGCATTAATCAGAGCTCCATGATTCTTTGTCCATAATACACAAATGACACTCCAGAGCAGAGGCAGATATACTGTGTAACTGAGCTGGCATGAGGAGAGCCATGGAGTCTCATATTTCATAATCATAGTATTGTAGTCTAAAACATTTAACTCTTTATTCTCATAATGTCCAGTAATAGAAAATATAAGGCAGTAGACATATAAACATAGTTTTCTTAATTGTCATACCACTTGAACTATCTATGACTCTTTTCATTGAATAATTTGCATATAATAAATTTAGTATGATTAAAGTAGATAAAGGCCACACTAAATGCAGATATTATTTTATCAGTCATTATTTATGTTTATCTAGATATACACACACCTAAATGCATACTTTTTCATAATTGTGAACATATATAATATGCAGTTATGTTGACTTCAAGTTAATTATCCTTAAGTTGAACAAATATTTAATGCAATGATAAAAAATTCATAAATTATTTAAGTAATTTTGTGTTTAAAGCTATTACCACAATGAATTAAGTAGAAAGTTATAATATTGAGTTCTTAAATGTATGTCATAAAATTATATTTTTATATATATGTAATTGTAATTTATATTACTTTTACATTACAATGTCTGAGTCAAATATTTTCTTGTAGCATCCAGGGTTTTGGTCTGAATCTTGAGCTCCAGTTCTAAGTGTATCATTAATTTATTGGATGACCATTACAAATAATTTCAAACATTAACTAAATTATTTGGGAAAACAATTTTTGCCTCTTCTGCATCAATAGTTTTTCCATCTGAATGATTATTCACATTAGTGATGAAACATGCTGTTATTTTTCCTATAAGTAACAACTGAAATAACCTTCAGATTATACATTTCCTTCCCCCTGATATTCTAATTCCCCTAATTAAAAAAGTTCTCTAACAATTTATCTGTTTTTTAAATCTTCAATTATTTTTTTCCTATTCTCTCTTGAATCTGTGCATATCTGCCTTTATGTTCATGCAGTCATGGAAAAAACTATTGTCAAGTTCACAATGACTCGCATTTTGAAATGAAACGGTTAATTCTCAGACCTTATTTTATCAGTTTTATTGATATAACTGATCACTCTTGCCCTTGAAACAGTTTTTTCACTTAAATTCCCATCTCTTCTTGGTCTTTCTGTTTTCTCACCTTGTTCTTCGTCTCTATTCCTTAGTCTTTCTTTTCTGCTCAACCCTTATATGTTTGGTCATTGGGCCTCTTTTCTAATAGCACTCTCTACATTTCTTTTAGATTCATGGCTTTAAACACCATTGTGGCAACCAAGGTCAAGTCAAAGAGATAGGACCATGTAGCAATTTGAACAGAGAAAGCTTAATGTAAATAATTATCATGTGCAATATATAATTGCCTACTATAGAGATATGAGAACTGTAAAGAATACAGGAATGCAACTCTAACGAGTACCCGCTATCTCTAGGGCTAAAGCAGAACATCCAAGACAGTAACAAATCTGGTAAAAGACTTCTTTCCCCCAGGCGTGAAGTCCAAATCTTGTTGGAAAGTATATGGCTATGGCCAGCTGGATGGCATAGAAGTCGCTGAAATATTGTACTTTGGAACATATTGGGCTGCTGCCTGAGATGATATTGGGAGAAACTGCATTGAATCCTCTGGAAAACCACTTTTTGGGGTTCCAGGGGAAGCTAGCCAGTGGGAGCTACTCTGTGCTCCTGTCTGCCTCATTGCAGGGGCCTTCTAAGAGAAACACACTACCCAATAAGAAGAGCCATTACTTCCTTCAGTGTTCTTCCAGAACTTTCTACTTAGCTTTACCTGGAACCAGCTAGCCAAGAAAAAATGAGCTGCATTACAGCAGGGTAAAGAAAGGTGAATTTGAAGCTGAGAAGTAATAGGTTCAATAACTGATACAACTATGTCTATGCGATTGAGTCTGTAAGTAATAAATATATATTTATACATCTCTATATGTTTTATATTTATAAGTCTATGACTCTAAATATGCACATGTATATTTATATATCTATGCCTATTTGCCTGCCTGACATCTTCACTTGACATAGTAGCTACTGTGAACCTTTAAAAAATATCAGGCCATGTCATTCTTCTTTCAAAGCTTTTCCATATTTTCTCATCTCACAGAAAGAACCGTTGTCTTTAAAATGGCCTCAAGACTCAACAAGACGATGTACTGGAGACACAATGATCTTCCTGCTAATCCTTGAACAACCCACACATGCTTCAACCTCAGGACCTTCGCACCTGTTCTCCCTACAGACACTGAGGTTCGCCCTTCCCCTTTCTTCCAGATTTGAGTAAACGTCATCATCCCCCACTATGTTAAATAAATCCTCAATAGCGCTTACCCACTCTGATAAACTCTTCCCCTTTTCTATCTTAGATCTTGCCATATGGATTATCAATATCAATTTCTTTATGTGTTTTAGTCATTTTCTGCCTCTGGCACTAGGAGTTACATTCCTTAAAGGCATAATTTTTGGTATGTGTTGTTCTCTGTTGTGTCCCCAGTGTCTGTCCCAAAGGAAACATTCAATAAAATACTACTTGAATAAATGAATTATTTGATAAGATGTCAAAAACGAATTAGTATCATTCGTTAAACTGAAAGCAGTATTTAAGTTTAATATGCATTAAACTTAACTATGCATCAATTATAATTTTTAAATCTTTTCATAAAATGAAGCTAATTTGTTTAAATATATTATTCTTTTCTTCTTCCCTATACTTGATACAAGTATATATACAGAAAATTCCACCTTTTGATGTTATAATATTTGTACTTTTTCCCAGAATAAAACTATTTGTAAATGTCAAACAAATTATAGTTATGAATAAATGTGTTAAAATTTAAGAAACAACATTGGGTGTATCTTAAAAATTTTTTTAAAGGACTATTTTGTAGAAATAAATACACTGTGCTCAAATTGCAATAATTGTGGAAGGTGATTAAATATACTTGTTATGAAGTATATATGAAAAACATAAGCATAATATTTCACATTATATAATATTAAAATTTAAATGTACTTAAATACTTTTAACCTCTATTTTAGAATAATTTTATAGAATTTAGATGCCACAGATATTTTTAAATGTCACCAAATTAGAAATATTATTTCTTTGCCATTTTGAATGTTTCTTCATAGAAAGCAGAGGAATTCAAGTCATTACACTGACCACACATAAAGACTAATTGTAGCATACCCTAAAATTATAGTCATTGGTGATGCTATTTCTTCCACTGTAAGAAAAAAACTTTTTAAAAGTAAGATCTAAAGCTCCATTTAGGTCTATTATCTTCTACATCCTCAGATACACGTGTGTCTATTCATTAGCAATACAGCAAAGAATCCATAGTCCTGTTAAAATATTCTCAGATTTTATGGTGTTGGTACAACAGGAGTACTTCACACATCGTTGGAAAGCCAAGGGAACTAGTTCCAGATTGTTATCACAAACTCTGAAGCATTGCTCACAGGGTTGCTTGCTTAGCACTAATGCTATTTTCTTTGAGTTTCATGGACCAGTTTATTATTTACCTTACATTCTGTGTTAGCATAACACTGTATGTAGTCCTCTATTGACACTGCTCATTTTGTATAATAATTATAGCATAGTCTCTGGCCTATGTTTACACAAAAATTCTTACTGAAATTATATAAATATATTTATATATATGAGTTTATGGGTATATTCTCATAGAAACAAAAATTTTATTTCTAAATTTTTCCAAATGTTTTCCTAAGACACTTTACAATTTCATGTCTAGGTAATATTCAGTATTTATACAACAAAATTAAGTAGATAGTTTTGCAATTTTTTGGATTCTATCCTTTGTTACAGTTAACACAAATATTTGTTATATGAAAGAATAACATTCCAAATAGTGAGTACATATCTTGTACATCTTTATTATCCATATTTTATAAAGCAAATGCTTGTGTTTACAAAGACTATTACTAAAGGCTAAGCAATAACATGCTTACCCAAAAGTGAGTTATCAATCTGTACTTATATGTATCTCACTGATTACAAATTTGCATTTTGTAAAGTACCATGTGTGTTTTCTTCACCAAATAACATGTTATGTCTAATTCATATCTACAGCCTCATGTACTTTATAATAATTCATACAAAAGAGATATTTAATGCTAATTTAATTCATACAAAAACCAATTTAGATTTTTGGTTCTAGAAATGGACAAGTAGCTTTTTAACCAAACTAATTCTCCTAGAGGTACAAATTATAATATTTGCAAAAGATTAAAATGAATATTTGAAAATACTAAAAAGTGACAAACACGTAGAAACTGAAGGGGATCAAACCCTTGAAATCAAGGGACTCCCTTGGTTGAGATATAGTCTTATATATCTTTCTCCCTGAAACTGTTCCTAATATTGTGTGGAATAGGGCAGCTGCAACTCAAGCAGAAAGCTTAAAGTTTAGAAATATGAACTTCAGAGTTACAAAAGCAGCTACAAACTGGGAGAAAAAATTAGGAAAGGGAAGATGTCATGGAGGGAGCCCAAACATCTTGATATTCTCCCCAGAAATTCTACATACACTCAAAAAGTCCAAGGAACAACAGCAGCTGAATAGCAGAAAATTTGAGCATGGATTTGAGAATCTTCTCACTCCAAAGTAAACATAATTTGCAGTTTGAATTTTCCCATATATGAAGCATTTGGTAATATGTAAATACCTTAGGTTTTCATCAAAACCCGAGAATGACCACACTTTAGGATTAGTGACTAAATTCCCTGAGATTAAAACCAAGACCAAAACAGACTTTTTCTTAAAAAGTATAAAAGCCAGATCAGTCATTAACTGAAGTCATTCTCAGAAGAAAAATCCATACTCAAAGAATCCAAACTTCTTAGAGGGTATTATTCTCAATGTCTAGTATACAATGAAAAAGTTAAGCCAATATTTCATGCAAAGATAAGAGTGTCTCAAGGTCAAGTGAAAAAGTAGTCAATGGAATCACACAAGATGATCTGAACATTAGAACTAGAACATTAGAACTAAAGAATTGCAAAGTAGATATTATAACTATGCTGAAGGACTTAAATGAAAGTCATAATGGGTAAAAATATGGATCGTTATCAGAGGAATAGGAATTACAAAAACGGAAATTCCAAAACCAAAAACTACAATTTCTGAAATGAAAAGTTCAACAGATACACTTAACAATAAATTTAAGATTACAAAATAATAGGTAAGTAAAAATGAAGAGAGAGTAATATAAATTATCCAATCAAAAGAAAATAGAGATAAAGGATAAAATTTTTAAAAGAACAGTACCCTATTGACCTATAGGACAATATCAAGTGGCATAATAAATGTATTATTGGATTTCCAGAAAGATAGAGAGGAGAAAGGATAGGAAAAACATCTTCCAAAAAAAAAATCATTGAAAATTTTGATGAAAAACATTGTTATAAGTCCAAGGATATTAGAAAAGATAAAGCATGATAAATACATAGAAAATGACATATAGGTTAGAATTTTACACTCAGCAAAAATAATCTTTAAAACAGAGAGGTAAAGACTTTCAGATAAAAAACTAAGAATTTTTCATCAGCAGATGTATATGGTATAAGAGATGCTGAAAGAGCTTTTCTGGCTAAAGAAAATGACATCAGATAAAAATTTAGAGCTACGTGAAGTTATGACATCACCATAAATGGCAAATATGTGAGCAAATGTAAAAGGCTATTTCCCCCTTCTCTTTAATTCTGAACTAAAAAATTATAGCCATTTATATTTATAATATATATGTAATTAAAATATATGATCCAATAGCACAAAAATAAATGTAGGTAGAAATAAAATCATATTACTTCAAAATTCTTACATTTTATGTAAATGATACAATATTCTAATCAGTCATAACTTGAAGATACATATTGTAAGCCCTATAGCAACTACCAAAAATAACATTAAAAGTTTGAAGAAAAAGCTAATAAATTTAATTATTAAAAGATATTCAATTTACCCAACATAAATCAGAAAAAGAGAAATAAAATTGAGATGATATAAATAGAAGAAAAATAGCAAAATAATAAACCTAAATCTAACCATACTAATAATTACACAAAATTTCAATAGACTAAACACTTTAATTAAAAGGCAAAGATTATTAGAGTAGACCAGAGGTTGACAAATTATGGCCCACGGACTAGCTACCTGTTTTGGTAAATAAAGTTTTATGGAATACTATTATACACATTCACTAACACATTGTCTGTGGTTGCTTTTGTGCTCTGATGATAGACTCAAGTATTTGGAACATATGATTCTCAAAGCCTGAAGGGAGCATAAGATGATTTTCTGAGATGATGGAAATAGTATGTATTTTAATCGGGTTGATTGTTGTAACAGTGTATTCACACATCAAAACTCAGAGTTGTAAAATTAAAATCTATACATTTTGTTTATATAAATTTTTATCAAAAATTAAAAAACAACAAAAATCACTGGGAAAAGACTTTATTCCTGAAATTCTAAATGCACAATGTTTGGGAAAACTACTTTTAGCCATTTTGTTTTTGGTTTTTTGAATTAGATAAAATGTTAATTTTTAGTTTGTGTATTGGTGTAAAGATGATAAAGTGTCCTTCAACAAATTACATAAATTATTGGTATTTTATTCTTAAGAAAAATGTTGCTGTTAATAGTTTTATTTGCTGACCTCCTAGTAATATAAGCCAAATGAATAGGGCTGGTATATGTCATTAATATGTTGAGCCTTTTCATTGAGTCCATGTTTGGTTTTGTATTTCAATATACATGAACTGTTAAGTTTCCAGAGAGCTTTCAGGATACACATTGGTTTCATTGCTAAGGAGGTATTAAATATTTGTCTCTGAATTTCTATAGTAGTTTTGGAAAATGTTATTTAAATGTTGTAAATTTGTGAGTAAATGGTAGAATGCTATGAACTATATAGGACTTAATGATATATAGGTTAGTCTATAATGAGTTACTAATCTATAATGTTACTAATAAGACTTGTTACAAAATTATGACAATGATGTACTGTGAAAAACAGTAAGTACTATTGTAATAAGAGTTGGGAAATGATTTGAATTGAATCAATACGGAGCACGCAAAATCTCCAAAAGTATTTGTGCACGAGAAAGACAAAGAACATATAGTTGGCTATCAATATTTAAGGTAATTCATTACATTAAAGACTTCCCAAAAGCTAGAATTGGTAAAACTCTAAAAATAAATGGCAACGCTATAAAAGTGAGATTTACAAAACTCCTGGATTATGTAACATTTTTATACATAAAACCCACTATTTCCATGTAATTAAACTATACTTCAAGTGTTCTTTCAACCAGATCCAGCTGCTTTGGATAACTGGGGCATATGTACAAAAGTGGGTATATGCCAAAATTTACTTGCTTCCTTCAAGTTAACTTTGTGCTTCAGGTCAAACTTTAGTTCTAGTTTTAAGATAAACATTGAGAAAGAAGCACGGCTGACAGGTGGGGACATGTGGACCTGCCATGTTCCCTGCATAACTGGCTCAGTGTATACATTTGCTGTTCTTCTTTATGATCACATGCAGCTCTATGCCATAAAAAGAAAGGCAACCCACTGTTTAAAATGCATTTATGTGGTATGAAGGTCACAATTGAAGTGCGAATTTATTTTAGTTGGTTTGAGTTTCAATTCTAAATGCTTTTACTTTACTGTGTAAAATCTCTCTCTCTTGCTGTTTTGAAAATTGCACCTGAACAGAGAAAGGTCTCATTTAATTCAATATTACTTTACTTTTATATAGTCTTTCTTTAAAATCATGTTCCAAAAGGCTGAGTTAAATAATACTGCTTCAAAGTGAAAATTAAAAAGTATAGTTGGGGAGGAAAAAAAGCAATGTCCACCAAAAAATACTAAGACAAATAATTTTAATATTATTACACACATAGCCAGGTTTTCAGATAAATACCATATTGTTGGTGAGTACAAGAAAAGCCATAGCTGAAGACCTCCCTGCAGTGTTGGTATAGATTTTGCTTCCCCTGTTTTTGTCCCCAGTTTTTCAGGCCCCTCCTCTTACAGTGCCAGATTTACAAAACGAAAATACAAGATGCCAACTTAAATTTGAATTTCAGGTAAACGATGAATTTGTTTTAAATAAGTATGTTCTGAGCAATATTTTTTTCTTTTTTTTAATTATACTTTATGTTCTAGGGTACATGTGCACAACGTGCAGGTTTGTTACATATGTATAAATGTGCCATGTTGGTGTGCTGCACCCATTAACTCATCATTTACGGTAGGTATATCTCCTAATGCTACCCCTCCCCCACCCCCCCACACCACGACAGGCCCCGGTGCGTGATGTTCCCCTTCCTGTGTCCGAGTGCTCTCATCGTTCAATTTCCACCTATGAGTGAGAACATGCAGTGTTTGGTTTTGTGTTCTTGCGATAGTTTGCTGAGAATGATGGTTTCCAGCTTCATCCATGTCCCTACAAAGGATATGAACTCATCCTTTTTTATGGCTACATAGTATTCCATGGTATATGTGTGCCAAAACACACTAATATATGTCCTGTATTTTACTTGTGCCCTTTTCTCACAGTCAAACAACCAGTGGGGAACTAAGTGGTGGTCTTTCTGTTGACCGAGGGCTACAAGAGAGATCAAAGTAAAATTTTGTGTAAGATCCTGGTCTGTAAATATAGCTCATGGTGTCATCACAATATGGCAAAGGGGCAAATATATATACTGGAGGATAATGATGGCTCTAGATTCTAGAACTTTTTCTACATGACAGATTCTCTAGAGAGTGGTTGCAATGATATGAAATATTGCCCAATGTGTATATATTTGTCATTAACTGCCAAAATCAATAACTCCTTTGTACTAGCTTGACTCTCCTTGTATAAATATTTGCTCTCCTTCTACAGACCCCAAACCACCAAATCCAACCATATATTCTGGTCCCCAGAACCCCCAGTCACTATAAAACCCCATCTGATTTTTTTTTTCCATGACATACATTATCATCAACAATGTCTTTTTTTCTGCGAATCTACTTTTACAGATTTTTTTATGCTTTAAATAAGAAGTGTCTGGTTACCAATACATTTCATTGGAGTTAAAAAATACGACTTCCCTTTATAACCACTCATCAAACTAAAGTTGATAAGGTATCGTAGTTATTCAGACTGATGATACTTTCTACTTTCATATGGTATGATTAATTCAATAGAGAATGTACTTTTCTTAACAAGTAGGCTTATCATGCACGGCAGATTTTTCCATACTATTAGAGGATTAATAGTACTGTGAATATATCAGGAACTCAAAATGCAGACCTTTTTCTAGAATACTTTATCTACTCTTGATAAAACCTACTTAATTCTGCTATATCCCGTACTGTATTTACCTTACAACAGGACTTAATCTCTAAATGTATTAAAAATTTTTACCTTGCGAATTTAACATCAAGAAGGATCAAAACAATATGTATGGTAATAATATTAATAAAAACTGATATTTCCAAAAACCTAATGTCAGCTCACAGATAGTTATGGAGAAGAGAAATGCTGAACCCCACCAAATACAATTAAATACAATCTGAAGCTTTATAATTAGGAATAAGACAATGAATAAAAGTATAATCATCCTAAATATTGGTATCTGGCAAGCAAGTTTTCCAGAATTCATTAAGGAGTTTCACAGGTACTCCATAATAGGATGTGAATAATAGGATTAATACAGCTATGGGCAGTGTTAGGTCAGCGGGCAGTAAATCAATCAAAAACACATAAAATATTAAAAGGGTTATAGATTAGCAATTAGATGGCTTCACAAACAAGGAATAGTTCCTTGAGCATATCTAAAGGTGAACAGATGAAATGTCAATTTTCTCAGTTTATAACCCAACATAAAACATCTAAGGATGAGAGAAGAGATGGGACTTAGACTGTGAGTATGATTGACATAATCCAACCAAACCATCCTTTTAGTATCAACATCTGGATTTCAGAAGGGAAGAGATTTCAGCATTAGGTGAGGGAAACACTTGTGAAATACAATGAAGTGGTTTGAAGTACAAAGGTTGGGGTGTTAGAATTCTGAGATACATGTCATAGCCACTGATTCAGATCTTGTATTCAGTACTTAGCTTCCAAGTATTTGCGAGATCCCCTGGGAGAGGTAAGTGAATTCTCCATTTCTGTGGATGAAAATCAATGCTGTACATTATGACAACCATGTTCTACTGAAATTTTGCTTGACACATACTTTAAATTTATCAATATTACATAGCTATCTGAGTCTTGATTTTATTGTTTTCCACGGAGACATTGCCAAATAGTAATACTATACTACTATACTGCTTTTGATTATGCTTTGTATGAAGAAAGTATAGTATATAAGAACCTGCCCACATTTAAGATATGAGTTATTGTAATTTACAACTTCATGACTAAGGAGTTTGCACCAAAGAACTACTAAACTGTTTCCAGGAAAGTTTTTGAATGCCCTCATAAAATGATATAAAAATCAATGGAAAACCTGGAAAATAAACCTGCTAAATCCCATTAAATCAGAGTATATAGACCGGACCTCATATTTCTGGCATGTTAACATCGTTGTTCTGACCCTCAGCTCCTCTGTAGTTTTTGACCTTCATGAATAGGCAATTGGGCACAGAAATAAAGTTTAGTATTTAAGAGCCATGTTTTTACAATGGTCCTTTATCCATGTATAAGTTTCTCCATGGCTTTCTGAGCTCTATCTATTGATTTCTATTGGAATTGAGCTCACAAATTTCCATAGACAGTCGACTCACCTATTCAGGGGTATACTCCCACATATAATTTGCTACATCTAATTGGTAAAGGAATGCATATTATGGGTAAGGTAAGTCAGTACAACATAAAGTCTCACAGCCAGAGTTCTTTTTCAAGTTCTTTGAACCAGTGAATAAACATGCTGAGTCAACCTTTGTCGCTTTGATATTCAATGGTGCTAACCCTTATGGCAGGCAATTGGTTGTCTGAAATTGTCTGAGAATCATATGCTCAGTTTAAAAGAATATATTCTCACAACAAAAACAAAAATTGACAATGGTATTGAACTGAAATAAAGAGCTTCTGCACAGCAAAAGAAACTATCAACAGAGTAAACAGGCAACCAACCAAATGGGAAAAAATATATGCAAACTATGCACCCTACAAAGGTCTAATATCCAGAATCTATAAGGAACATGAATTGAAAAGCAAAAAAAATGCCATTAAAAAGTGGCAAAGGACATGAACAGACACTTTTTAAAAGACATACATGTAGCCAACAAACATATGAAAAAATGAATAACATCACTAATCAGAGAAATGCAAGTCAAAACCACAATGAGATACCATTTCACACAAGTCAGAATGGTTATTATTAAAAAGTCAAGAAATAACATGCTAGTGAGGTTGCAGAGCAAAGGGAACACTTATACATTGCTGGTGGGAATGTAAATTAGTTCAGCTACTGTGGAAAGCAGTTAGCGATTTCTTAGCAAAGCAGAATTATCATTCAACTCAGCAATCCCATTATTGGGTATATACCCCCAAACATCTAAATTGTTCTACCATAAAGACACATGCACATGTGTGATCATCGCAGCACTGCTCACAATAGCAAAGACATGGAATCAACCTTAATGCCCATCAACAGTAGGCTTGATAAAGAAAATATGGCACATATATGATGTGGAATACTACACAACCATAACAAAGAAAGAAATCATGTCCTTTGCAGAAACATAGAGGGAGCTGAAGGCCTTTATCCTAAGTGAATAGACAAACACAGAAACAGAAAATGAAATACCACATTTCTCACTTATAAGTGGGAGCTAAACATTGAGTACATGTGGACACAAAGAAGAGAACAAGACACTGGGGTTTACTTAAGGGTGGAGGGTAGGAGGAGTGTGAAGATTTAAAAATCTATTGGGTATTCACTCTGCTTATCACCTGCGTGATGAAACAATCTAAACTAAACCCTGTGACATGCAATTTACCTATATAACAAACCTGCATGTGTACCCCTGAACCTAACATAAAATTAAATTTTAAAAAGAATGTATTTTCAGACTTTTGTGGAACCTTGGTGTGATGATTTTTACTAAAATGTTTGGCTTTCCAAAAAGAAAAATTGACAGTGGGTTTGTTTGACTCAAGTTTAAAAATTCATTTTTACACACATTCTGTTAGAAATCTGCCAGTGGGGGATTTTCTGACACTTTATTGCTTAATAAACATTAATATGAGACCTCAATAATGCTTAGAAATTATACATGTATATGTGTAGAGCATCCAAGTAACAATTATATTTCCTGGTTTTCAAAAAACTGTTCAAAGTTATCATAAACAGAATCACTTATTTCCTTGCTTCTTATAAATGATTGATCAGGAGTATTCCATATAGATATTTTGCATATCTCTATAAAAGGTTCACTGTTACAGACTATCAATGCTCTCTGTATTACTGTAAGTAGAGTATTTTTAAGTTCACAGAATGCCAATGCAAGAAACCCTAAAACAATTAAAAATACTAATCCTTAAAAAGTTTTTAGTCATGGTTCTCCAGAGACATAAAACCAACCTAATACACAGAGAGAAATATAAAAAGGGATTTATTGGAATTGGGTCATTTGATCATGGAGGCCGAGAAGTCCCAAGATAGAAGGACTGGAAACCAAGAAAGTTGGTAACATAACTCAGTCCAAGTCCAAAAACCTCAGAACGAAGGAAGCCAATGAGGCATTATTCTCAGTCTGAGGCAACGGCCCAGAGTCAGGCGGTGCAGCCCAGGGCAAGACTGCTGGTGTGAAACTTGGGGTCTGACATCCAGGGGTAAAAGAAGAAGGGTGTCCTGGCTCTGGGAGAGAGAGAATTCACCCTCCCTCAGCCTTTTTGTTCCATCTAGGCCCCCAGCGGATTGGATGGGGCCTGCCCACATTAAGGGCAGAACTTTCCCACTCAATCCAGTGACTGAACACACCAATCTCCTCTGGAAACAACCTCAAAGACACACCTGGGGCAGCCCAATCATTTTAAATCGAAAGTAAGCCCATCTGGGTTTCCCTTTCAGCAGAAGAGGACAAGCTCAGTGCCTACTGAAGCATTGAGAATCATACTTCACCAGCTATCTGAGTATCCCTTAATCCAGGAAAGTTGACACCTGAAAGCAAACATCACCCAAGAGCAGACACGGAATTCACAGTAATTTTCAGGTTTAATTCGAGTACAGTTACACTGAATATACCTTGGTGGTTTTAAATACAATTCATTTATTTTTCTGTTTATATCTTCTAATTTATAAATGACTTACAACTTAATTTTATCTTATTGTATTTATATCTTTTGAGACATTAAGTTTACATTTAACTTATTAGAATTGGTGCACTTAAAATGTTATTTTCCCTGTGTGATTTAGAATATATATTTAAAATTTTATTATATTTCTGTGTGATTTTATATTTCATTTTTATTTTAAATTATATTTTATTTAAGGCAGTCTTTAAAATACCAATAGTTGTTCTTTTGCTCCTATTCTAAAATTAATGTCTGGTTTTATTGTACTACAGTGGGACAATATAGAATACATAATTATATTAATTTGATTTTTAAGATTTTCTTTAATAGGGTGGTAAGTTGTTAACAATAAGAGGTTAATTGTTTTTTGCTTTCATATATAACATATCAGTTTTATTATCAGCTTAGAAATGCTGTAAAGGTAGTTCTCACCCTAAGTCAGTGAGCATATTATAAAAGAAATTCCATGGAAGTGATTTAAAATTCATCAAAATTTCCACTTATCTAATATGACTGGCATGTCAGAAAATGTTTCTCAGAGGAGAAGCTTCATAATTAAGTTGTATATGATGAATTGATGTAGTCAGTACCAGAAGCAGGGAACATGTAAGCCTGGCAACAAGAGAACATGTAAAAAACCACCTAGGATAGAGAGCTCCTAAAAGAGAAAAAGTCTAGTATGATTCCAGGTTTCTGGACTGAATGACTGAGTAACTGGTGCTGCTTCTTATCAAGGTGCAAATACAGAGATTGTGAGAAGGAAGATATCAAGTTTAGTATGAGCCATATAACCATGCAATCATACCATTATTTACACATTTCAAAGCAATTTCAATATAACATTCCATTTTGTCCATTCACAAAATGGTGAAGGAAACAAGGCAGCTAACATTTCCATTTTACAAATGAAGAAATTAATTAAATTAAGTGATTTGCTGAAGGTCACAAAGCAACTAAGAATGGACTCAGGAATCAAATTGTTTCTGATTTATGAATTTAGGGCTTTTTCCTATTGTACTAGAAATCCATATTGTAACTATTAGCATCCCCTGTACACATTGCTTGTATAAATTTTGAAATGAAGCAGATGCTCATTCATGACCTGCTACATATATTCATCTCTTTCTCTCTGTAAAATCATTGACTTCCTGACAATATTAATGACATAACTTTTAATACATTTTTAATGTACTAAAAATTCCTCATTTTCAACTTTAGGAGAGACTGAACATGACAGCAAGAAAAAGTAAAATTTTTACATCATGACACTAGTTCTGGAGAAAAACTATTTCTAAAGGCAAGAATTTAGTTGAGCTGGTAAAACGAAAACCATTCCTTTCATTACAAATAGCTTAAATCTGTAGTCTCATAACTACCCCCTAGCCATGAACTTCAAAGCTCTGCCAGAGCAGTCCTGGAACAGGTTTCTTATTTTTTCATTTGAACTTCTTAATCAATCTTCCTCACTACCTGCTATTCACGCTTTGGAAGCTGAAGAAAATAGAAATCTGAGTTTTAGCTGAATCAGACATAAACAAAAGCTAGGAACCAGAGTGAAATCTGCCATTCAGCTCAGGTCTATTTTAATTCTGGAAAACTCTCTGAGCTCTATCTTCTTTATAATGAACCAAATTGAATCAGTCACTTGCACATGCTAAGAAGTTTGTACTATAAAAAAAGATTTGTGAAATATAGCAGCAACTTAAACACAAGAAAATAGGTAGTGGAGCAACAAACTTCATTAACTTCATTCTACTTAGTTCATATGTATGTATGATTTAAAGAAAATACATACTTGAGATAGAGCCTAATTTATTTTGCAGTGGTTTGTGTTTATTTTACTTACTTCCATGAGGAATAATGCATAGGATCTAGGATTGCTAAGAGGGAAAAAAATTGCAAAGGGTGAAATCAGTTACTAACTTGAGATGTAAGAGCACATTTTTCAAAATTGGCCACAGCAATATTGCATTCTTCCAGGTGCTTGTCAAACCTCATCAAGAGTTGGAGACAATGTTTCTTCTCCTTAAACTTGGGTGGGGCTTTGTGACTGTCTTTATGAATAGAATGGTGTGGAAGTACATTTTAAGGCTACATCACAAAAAGGGAATTGAGCTTCCACACAGCTTCCTCTCTCCCTTGGGAAATTCATCTGGGGAGCTCTAAGATCAGATGTAAGCAGTGGGGATTCCTGAGCTAGAGACACTACAATTAGAGGCCACATAAGAGAAAAGGAGAGATTCCTGAAGACCTCCAGCTGTTAAAGCCCTTAGCTGAGTCTTCGCAGCATCAGCTGCCAGATGTGTGAGTGAACAAGTCTTAAGATGATTCCACCCCAGCCTTCAAGCTGTCCCAGCTGACACTGAGTGGAACCGACAAGCTGCCTCTACTAAGCCTTGATCAAATTGCAGATTTTCAAGGAGACTAAATGTTGTCACTCTTTTAAGCCACTAAATTTTGAAGTGATTGGTTACACATTTGATAAGAAAAAGATGTTATATATATTTTAAATTGCATGCTGTCAATAAATTCAGTCCTCCATTATTTAGGAAATAGTTTATACTTTATTTGTACACTTTTATACTTTGTCATCTCTCTTCTGCCCATCTATTGGATGTTGCATCCCTAATAATGCTACACTGGAAATAAAAATAACATTAAATAATATGTTTGTCAGTAGAATATTTAAAAAGAGATAGTTGGGGAGAGAAATTGGGGAGAAGAATTTGCAATACTAGCTTAAAAGAAGTTGTAGGAATGATTTCATTGTAATTTTCCACGAAGGTCAGTGCTCCTTCAGGCAACAAAACCTTTGATGTATTACAGTTTGAAACAATTAAGTGATTTCCACTACAAATAACCTATAGGACTTCTGTCCCAAACCATAGGGTAACAATATTTTTTAAAAAGTCAACCTCTAGTAGGACTACTACCATCTTCATTAGATTTTAGATCCAACTAGATTGAACAAATCTCCATGTTTCATAAAAGTCTTAAACACAAGTCTATGCAATAAGAAGATGGGATCATTATTTAACAATATATAAGAGTAAATTGGGCTTGGCACTCATCAGGGAAGCCATCAGAGATCACTTACCCACAGAAATGTTTTAGGTTCTCATTCCAGTGGGACAAAGGGCCTGGCCCCTCATAGGTACCTTGGTACTGTCTCCTTCCAAAATATAGCAGTTCCCTCAGGGTTAGGGTCACTGCTGTCTTTGGAACCTGTTAGCTTTTTCTATGCCTTTAATAGCTAACAGGGATTTGGTTACAGAAGATACATTCATCCCTTTAAAAACAAAGCCTCCATTTTCTCCCTGATAGAGCAATCATTGTATAATTATAGTGTCAGGCATTTGCACCAACTTCCAATCATACATTTCCCTGTCAAAGTTGTCTCTGTGCTTGCTTACCCTCACTTTGGCATGCACACACACACACTCAAACAAGTAGACATGCCTATTTCCTGCCCCTCAGAAGAAGTACGGCTAACATTTATAGAAATACAAAACTATTCTGAAAGAGGAGTATAAGAAAAAGGGTGGGTTGAAGGAGGAGGTAAGGTTCAATGTTTTTACATGAAACTATAACCTGAAAAGAAAAAAAAGACTTCAATATTATATAATTGAGCACTTTAAAAAAATTCAACAGAGCCACCAAATCACTGAGAAGTATATTGTTTAGAGAAAACAATGTAGAAATTTTATTTCTAGGACCTATTGCTAATTTTCTGAAAACAAAATACACATGCCAGTTAAAGGTATTTTAAAAGATGCTCAATCTTACTTAACAAAGAAGAAAGCACAAGAAAAAATACCAAAACAAGGTATATAACTTTTTTTCACCTATCAAATTAGCAGAAGTAAAAAAAAACTGGCAGGCAAGCAGAGAAAGGGGCACATTCATGGATGTTGCTGGTGAACACATAAATTGCTACCGCATCCACGGAAAGCATATTTTTTATAGCTGCCATAACAAAATACAAAATACAAAAGTCACCTGGGTGACTTTAAACAACAGAAACGTTTTGTTTCAAAATTCTAGAAGTCAGAAGTCCAAAATCAAGGTGTCGTCAGGGCCATACTCTCTCTGAAGGCATCAGGGAAGAATCTGTTGCAGGTCTCTCCTAGCTTCTGACAGGTCTTTGGCATTGCCAGGCACTTGTGGCAGCATAACTTCAGTCTCCTACGGCATTGTGTGTGTGTGTGTGTATATATATGTATGTGTGTGTGTATCTGTTTCCAAAGTTTCCCCTTTTCATAAAGACATCTGTCAAATTGGATTAGGAGCCCATCCTACTCCAGTATGACCTCATGACCTCATTTTAACTTTTCACATCTACAAAGACCCTAGTTCAAAAAAAAAAAAAAGCACATCTGGAGTACTGGGAGCTAAATCTTTAACATGAATTTTGGGAGAAAGGAAGGACACAATTCAATCCATAACAGAGGGCAATTTAGAGATATATGTCAACACTTAAAATGCAAATAGCCATTAAGCCAACACAGGCATTTATCCTACAGATAAGCTAGCACATGTGGAAAAGCAATAAACATAAGAAATAGCTGCAGCATTGACTGTAATAGTAAAAGGCTAGAAAGAATAGAAATGACTTCTAATGGACAACTAAAAAATAAAGATCTATATGTATCCATAGAAACATTACCAAGATATTAAGTAGAAAAAGAAGCAAGGGGCACAACAGTTGTATGACATTTCATCATTTGTATGAATATGGGTTTGTATATATTATAAGTATACACACACACGCTTAAGAAAAAATATCTAAAATATTTTGCAGCTTCTCCCATGAAGAAGGTGTTTATTTCCTCAGCCCTATGAATCTGGTCTGGCTTTGTGACTGGCTTTGACCAACAGCATACAGCTAAATTGACTTTGCAGGAGTTCCAAGTCTAGGATTCATGAAGCTTTGCATCTTCTTTTTTTGCCTTCTTGCTGTCTTGAGATATCCATGTGAGGAAACTGGACTTGGCTCTTCTAAGATGAGAGGCCACATGGAAACAGAGGCCCAGCACCAACTGTCATATGTAATTGAGGACATCTTCAACCTTTCACAGCCCCATTTGAGCTTCCATAGCAAGTCATATGAGTGATGCCAAAATCTATCAGCAGAAAAACAAGCAAGGTGATAACACTGAAGCCCAAAATGCTAAAGCACAAAATCATGAGTGAAGAAAATGGTAATTTTGAGCCACTCATTTTAGGGTGGTGTAGGGCATAGCAATAATTAACTGGTTCATATAAATACAAAAAGGGATTGTGTGTATGTATGCACACATACACGAACACATATATACATATATGTGTTTGTAAATACATAGAATATTTCTGGATGGAGGCAGAAAATGTAACAGGGTTTGCCTCTGGGAGGGGCAACTGGTGTCTAGCAAAGAAGAAAGCAGGGGGATCAATGGTGTTGCTTGTTTGTGTGTGTTTTCTCTTCAAATCGGTTGAATTTTGTGTCTGATGTTATCTATTCAGAAGTAGGATAATTAAAGAGTCAGTGTTCTGTTAAGCCCCAAGCAATGTGATATATTGGGAGATTATTTGTCCATCCTGTTAAGGCCACTCTTTAGAGAAAAACTGGCAGTGGTAATACTGGAGAAGGAATACTATTAGAAGAACTTTGCAGTGAAAGTAGTTTCTATAGTTATTTTAATCCTGAAAAACTCACAAAATCTTATCAGGAAGTAAATTAGCAGTACGGCTTATTAATGAAAACCCAAGTAATTGCTACATACTCAGTGATATTTTGAGGATGGACTGATAAAGTGGATGAAAATATCAAAACATCTTATACAGTCCTTTAAGTCTCTGCCAAGGAAAGCAACAAAAATCAAATCCACAAAATAACGCAGGACAATGAAAACCAAACTTGTACTTTGCTATTTAATTTCTTATTTTTCTTGTTGAAAAAATGCACATGTATTTTGTAGCACAGAATGAACAATTTATTTGAAAAAGCACAAAAGTAAAATTTAAAAAATTGCCAATTTGAAAGAAAAGAGCACAAATGGTATGTGTATATGTGAGCACACGTGCTTGCATGTGTACACACAGGCCAGAGTGTTCTCGTTATCAAATTATTAGAAAAAAAATCTGTATCAAAGACATCTGTTGTAAGATGTCATTTGTTGGGGGTTTAATGTGGTTTGGATATTTGTCCCTTCCAAATCTCATGTTGAAATATGACCCCCGCCCCCAATGTTGAAGGTGGGGCCTAGTGGGAGGTGTTGGGTCAAGGGGATGGATCCCTCATGAATGACTTTGTGCCTTCCTCTTGATAATGAGTGTGTTCCTGCTCTGTAAGTGAATGTGAGAGCTGGTGGTTAAAAGGAGCCTGGAACTTTGTCTTCTCTCTCTTGCTTCCTCTCTCACCATGTGATACCCATTACCTGCCTTCTGCCATGATTGTAAGCTTCCTGGGACCTCATCAGAAGCCTCACTATGCTTCTTGTACAGCTTGCAGAACCATGAATCATATAAGCCTCTTTTCTTTATAAATTTCCCAGCCTGAGGTATTCCTTTATAGCAACACAAAACAGATTAATATGGGGTTGGAAATAATTTATAAAATACTACCATGGGAAAAAGTTTAAATTACTGGTTAGTGGAATGAGGGTGGAAAATAATCCTGTGCACAAAGAGTGAAATATGTCTCCTTAATTCAGCTAATTAAATAAATCATATTTGAAATGATGAAAACTGAATTTAAAAAATTCTCCTCCAAAATAACCATCACAGGGCAAAAGTTTTATTACATGCCAGAAAACAATGACAACAAATAGCCTTGGTTTTGTTTTGAAAATAGCAAATTATTTCTGGGAATAAAACGTTTCCAGAAGTACATGTTTTGTTACCTAAAATTCTTTGCTTTTAACAGACGTAGATCCATAAACTGTGCTTGTCATTGAAAAACCTAATTTTATAATTACAAAAGCTACATTATTGCAGTCATCCTTTGGGTTAAAAACATCATAAACATTGGTATTATAAGTACATCATAAATTAAAACTATAAAACTACTATTTTAAGTATCTGCTATGTGGCAGATATTTTATATTAATTATCTTTAATTCTCATCTCATGACTTTTGTCTTTCACATACTTCAGTGTGATGTTTACTGATGTTTCTGCCTCAAGAATATACCACACATTTATTTCCATCATTTTATATCTACTACCTCCACTTCCATAGGCCACCAATCTACAACAGCTTATAAATATAAATCCTTTCCTTCCTTGTATCCTCCCCCTTAGCACTGATTCTCCACATTATTGCAAGTTGATGTTCTCAAATCACACCTAAATAAAACCTTTACTGGCTAACCATGACCCTAAGAATAAAATACAACTACTTACTATGGCATATACTGGTCTCCTCATCTCAATCCACTCTTTTTCAGTAGCTGAACTGCAGTTACCCCATATTCTTATATTGTCCAAAATGCCTACTCTAAACTCAGAACCTTTAAGTGCTCTTTGCTGTTTTTCAAATCTTTTATTCTATCCTTTGCAATAGCTCCTAGACTCTGCTCATCTCTCACCATATGGAAGGTTCTTGCTCAAGCATATTACTTAAATTAGAAATCACCCTATACTTATTATTCTCTACCTCAGTTACTAGTAGGTAAACTCCATTGCACTTCTTACAATTTGTGTGTATTATTTCATTTATTTATTTATATCTTTCTATAACCAAATAAACTATCATTCATGTTTAAGAACAAAATAAAGACATTTTCAAACAAAAACTAAGAGTTTACCTACCTTGAGGGAATATTAATATTCTAAAAGTGAGACAGTAAATTCAGAAAAAAAAGAGAAAAAACGGAAAATTAAATAAAAGCATTATATTTCTATAGCACTGTTTAACTACACTTATAGTATTTAAAAAATAATTTAAAGAGAATGGCCCATATTTATTCAAGCAAATTTATTTGAAAGTCCAGAAGGAGTAGACAATTTTGAGGAAAGGTATCTCAATAAATAGAAACAGAAATTTCATGATTACATAAGTCAAATATTTTAAAGTATCTTCATCCAACAAACTTCAAATCAGTTATTTCAGACATCAAAAGAATAAGAACGCATGATATATATTGTATACAAACTCTTTCAGAAGATTAGAAAAATCTCTCCCAATTTCTTCAGTTATTATTATTTTGACTGGTAAACATTGTAAGAACTTGGTAGACTAAAATTATAGTGTAGCTTCATAAAGAAACCTAGATGCAAAAATTCTAAATAAACTTCTAGCAAATTCAAATAGTATATAAAAATAAAATATATTACCAAAGCAGACATTTTCTAAAAATAAAGAGGTGAGCCAATATCAGAGAAATCTATCAATGCAAGTTACCACATTAGTAAAGGATAAAACTCAATGATAATTTCAATAAACAAAAGACATTTAATAAAATTCAGCATTGATTCATGACAAAACACTAAGCCAACTCAGAAGAATGCTCTTTAACTGATAAGGTCTACCTACCCAAACTGTTACAGCAAGTTAATCCTAATTTTTGGAAGCATTTCTACAAAGTCAGAAACAAGACAAGAATGCCCATTGTCATTACATTCAATATTGTACCAAAGATAACTGGTCAAAGTAATTAAGGAAAAATGAGAGCGATAACATAAAAAGAGGTAGGAGAGAAAGAGAGAGAAAGAGTCAGAAAGAGTGGAGAGGGAGATGGAGAGAAGGAGTAAGATTGCTGATTTTTATAGACATGATAATGTTTATACAAAAAATCCAAATGAAAATAGATACACAATTAGAATAAGATAATTAGGACACTGTGATATATTCAGGAAATATATAAAAATAATATTTCTCAATAGCATATTCAATGAGAATATATAGGGTAATGTTTTTTTACAGTAGCCATAAAATTAATATAGATTCCAGAAATAAACTTAGATGACACTTGATATAGTGACAACTTTTTGGATATAACACCAAAGACATGATCCATGAAAAAAATAATTGATAAACTGAACTTCATTAAAATTTAAAAAACTTCTGCACTGCAAAAGACACTGTCAAGAATCTGAGAAGACAAGCCACAGACTGGGAAAATATATTGCCAAAAGACATATCTGATTAAGGACTGTATCCAGAATACACAAAAAACTCTTAAAACTGAATAAACAAAAGACCTTATCAAAAAATGGGCCAAATGCCTGAACAAATGTTTCACCAAAGAAGATATACAGATGGAAAATAAGCATGTAAAAAGATATTCCACATCTTATGTTATGTTTTAATTTAATGCAAATTAAAACAAGAATGAGATACCACTACATAGCTATTAGAATGGCCAAAATCTGGAACACTGACACAGCAAGTGCTAGTAAGAATGTGGAGTAACAGGAACTCACATTCTTTGCTGGTGGGAAGGCAAACTAGTGCAACCCCTTTTACAGACAGTTTAAACATTATGTAAAATTAAACATACTCTTACTACACAATCCAGGAATCAAATTTTTGGTATTTACCCCAAAGAATAGAAAACTTCTGCCCACACACACACACACAAAAACACGCACATGGATGCTTATAGCAATTGTATATTTATAATTGCCAGAACTTGGAAGCAACCAAGATGTCTTTCAGTAAGTGAATAAACTGTGTACAGACAGGCAATGGAATATTATTCAGCAATAAAAGTAAATGAGCTATCAAGCCATGAAAAGATGTGGAAGACCCTTAAATGCATATTACTAAGTGGAAGAAGCCAATTTGAAAAGTCTATATACTGCATGAGTTCAATTACATAACATTCTGAGAAAGGCAAAACTATGGAGACAGTAAAAAAAAAAAATGTTTGCCAGGGGTTGGAGGTAAGGAGGAATTAATGGGTAGAGCATAGATGTTTTTAGAGCAGTGGAGCTATTCTGTATCATACTCCATTGGTGGATACCAGACATTATACATTCATCCATACCCACTGAAGGTACAACACCAAGAGTATACCCTAATATAAAGAATGAACTTTGGATGATTATGAAGTGACAATGTAAGTTTATCAATTTAATAAATGCACTCTTCTAGTGGGGGATGTTGATAATGGGAGAAACTGCATGGACAGGGGCAGGGACTGTATGGGAAATCTCTGTACTTTCCTGTTACTTTCTCTGTGAAACTAAAAGTGTAATAAAAATTGTCTCAAACAATATTGGCATACATCATGGGAGATTAGTAAAATATGATAGGTATATTGATTTTGTAAAAGGTAGGAGTGATTAAAGACTATAGCAGACTTTAATGTTAACTTTATATTATTTTATTTTATTTTTTTTGAGATGGAGTCTTGCTCTGTCGCCCAGGCTGGAGTGGAGTGGCGTGATCTCGGCTCACTGCAACCTCCACCTCCTGGGTTCCAACTATTCTCCCACCTCAGCCTCCCGAGTGGCTGGGACTATAGGAATGTGCCACCACGCCCAGCTACTTTTTGTATTTTTAGTAGAGATGGAATTTCACCATGTTGGCTAGGCTGGTTTCAAACTCCTGGCCTAAGGTGATCTGCCCGACTTGGCCTCCCAAAATGCTGGGATTACAGGCGTGAGCCACCACACCCTGCCATATAAATGTGTTTTATTCAAATAATATTTTAATGCTTTCAGTTTAGAAAATTACTACTTGTGAAAATATTTAGTCTTTTTAATTACTTCATACATAATATGTTATCATAATATATTTCTTTTAGGTTAGTACATAAGTCTTTCATTTCCCCACCATGTGGTAAGTACAAAACATCTCATTGTTCCTATCACAGAAAACATGCTAGTAGAACAGGAAGATGTTTTGATATGTTGGGTTCTAAAAATATAGTTAAATATAAAATCCAATGAGTCTGTAGTTCTGATGTGCTAAAAAATACATAAAATCACTTTGGATACTGTTAGGTATTCTTCATTGTTTATGGTGAGGGAAATAAGAGTACAATTAAGGTACAGCTTTTTATGTAAGTTGTGGATTTTTATATTGTTTTATGAGAAAGAATAGTCAGTGTATTAAGGAGTTTAATAGATCATACATTTTCAACCAACATTAATCTTTAAATTTTATGATTTACTGAACTTTTGAATCCTCATAGTTAAGTATTGTGATTTGATAGTTCATTAGATTTTAAAATTTAACATTAATCAAATTAAATCTAAATAATTAAATCTAGTGTTATTGGAGAAGAATCATGACATGCCAGGGAGATGAGGAAGGAGTATATTCAGTACTTATTTAAAAAAACAAAAATAAAACACTGTAGTTATTAATTGCTTCATATAAGTGTACTTAAAAGTGTCCATTTATAGAATGCATAGGCCATATTCCTTGCTTAAATTTATCTGCAAGTATCCTAAAAGTTCATATGCAACTATTTTAAAATTAAACTATTTAAAAATTATATGCATATTTTTATTAATGAATGATAAATTTAGGTAAAATTTAATATACTTATATACACAAATATAGAGCTAAATTTGCCGTTTTAAAAATTATGCTATGATTCTCATATTTATGTCTCTATGTGATATATGGAAACTACATTATTTTGTGTTCCTTAAATACTGAATAATTACAGCTTGTTTATAGCTGGAATTTTTTCTTCTGTAAGATAGAGAGTGAAATAATATAGTATGGTTTCTTTCGTATCTTATTCTCATTTCCTGACAAGTAAATAAAAAGTGTTATCAACTTCAGTTTCAGGTCCTTAGTTAGTTATGATGATTTCTCTTTGTGTAATACAATATCATTTTTGTGAGTTTATTTCTTTTATTCTGCTGTCACTGACCCGGCCCACAAAAATACAATTTCATAGAGCATTTCTTAGACAGTACTTTCAGAAATGTCATTGCACCACTAGAGAATTGGCATTTTCTGTGCCAAGATGTCATTCCTAATAATACTGTGTCTTAGGAAGTGAAGCTGGGAGAAATAGCTAGCAGGGTGGTGAAGGATGGGTTGCCACATCTGTAAATAACAGTGATTTGTGGGATGATGATCTCACCACCAGGGCTCATCTCCTCCTCTCTTCCTCCACATTAGGATATTCAGCAGCACCAGGGTGAGGCTGTCAAGGACTCCAGTGGGGACTGAGAGTGATGATGGAAGCTGTTTTGCATTTTAAAGTCATTCCTGAATGAACTCTAGCTCTCTCCATTGCAGAAGGTAAGACAGCAGGATGTTCTATACAGACAAACAGAACTTGTCTTATCTTTCCATGCTGCTAAGTGCAGTTCTTCTCTCTGCTAGAGTTATATTCACTCTGTTATTCAACCTAAAATTCCTTTAAGGGTACATGGTTAGGTAATGTTGGTGGAAAAATCAGGATCCATATTCAGGTGGTAACTTAGTAACTTACTCTGTGGTTGCTACTGCCAAGCTCTGGGGGAAATTTCTTCAGTCACTGTACCAGAGAAGATTTAGTGAGTGTATTTAAGGTTTTTACTAGACAAAATTGTCTAGTGTCCATGTTCCTTTGAATCACACTGCATATAACCTACAATAGCACCACACTCATGGTCACATAAAATTTTCTACAGAGATTAAGTTGCATATGGAAATATATCTTAAAGCAGATTCCACTATAGACTAAGGAACAGGGACGTGCTTCAATAAAAGCATCTTCTTCCAGGTACCAAAATGTATAATGTCAGAAGACTTTGTGGTACTAGAAAAGTCAAGTTAAACTAACTTAAACAACAAAAGTATTTTACTATTTAAAAAACCTGAAAACTCCAGAGACAATGTGATAGGCATTACTAACATCAATATCCAATTCACTCCTCCTGTCTGAAACCTAGAGTGACACAGAACATGCTTTTCTCACAACTCCCACTCTAGCAGAACTCAAGGTGTTTTCATATTTGGGTGATCTCAATCAACTTTTCCAAAACTGTCTTCCTTCATTCACCCATTAGTCTTTTCCACTGAAATTATGCAGGGCTAAGTACTGGTATAGGAGCACATACCTTGTGTCCATATTCCCTTACTTAAAAAGATCCTGGCAGTGCTCTGTCCAATTGTATAATAATTCCACTAGTTAACATCTGCTTCATGACCAACCTTTTCAATAATACCTTCTGTGATTGCCTATAGCCCAGGTTGATAAATTCTTATAAATTTTTGTGGGTTATAATGTTATTTGAACATCAAAATTCAGATCAGAGTTTCGATCAGATTCAGAAGTTTAGTGAAGAGTAAGAGTGGAGGTAGTTTTGTGTCACCCAACTCTTCTCTAAGACTGTCAGGAGAGATGATGATGACAATCATGAGTAGTATATCTTCCAGTAACTTTAAATTTTTTGCATGTATGAAAACATTTAATTTACATGAAAACCTTGTGAAATATATACTCACATTATTATTATCTCACAAGTGTAGAAATTGAGGCAATGAGGTAGTGAGCTACTTGCAAATGTCATAGAGTTAGTAGGTACCAGGGCCAATGTTTGAATCTATGCTTAACTATCATACTGTACGTAGCAGTCAAAGGGCACAGGCTTTTTAAAAATGTTATGACTTAATGGCTGATAATCCAGCACATGAAAATCAGAATTTAAAAACACTTAAAAGACACTTAAATTCATTTCAGAAAGAAATGGGTCAGGAAAACATAGGACAGACATGATAAGGAGAAAATATAGGGTAGACATGTTTACTGTCTTCAAGTATTATATAGACTGAAATGTGGGGGATTCACTTGTCTTAAATTGCCCCAGGACTAGAATTAGAAGCATTAGGCACATATTTTCACCAAAAATACAAAAGAAGCTCTTTCTACCTGTCAGAACTGTCTAAAAATAATTTCAAAAAAGCTTTGTGAGAGAGAACATTTCCTTTAACTGAAAGTTTCCCCACTTTGGGTTAGTTGACATCTTTTGGCAAGAGTTTTGTCGGTGGGTATCAAATATCAGAAACTAGTTAGAACACACACATTACAAGAACCTGAACATCCCATGAATTATCAGAAGACTATCTTCTGACTGCTGGGACTGGGAGACAATGTAATACCATGGGTAGATCAGGGACAGAAGGCAAAAACGTGAAGGAGAAAAACAGGAAATAAAAATGGAAATGGAGTGGGTGGGTGATGACTGGGAGAAGAGCAAAAAAGATAAACCATGTCATCTAGTGAGGCCCCACTGGGCAGAGCCGCTAAGGCAGAGAGAATTGAGCCCCTGTACAGCCTTTCTCCGACCTTTCCAATGTTCACACGTTTAACAGTGGTTTAGGGTTGGCTTAGCTCTGCTGTTATGTTTTTCCTTTGAGACAGCTTTTTCCTCTTTAGTTAGGAAGGCAGAGCTCTGACTCTGTTGTGGAGAAAAAGCTATTAAAAGAAAATTGTGGTATATAAAATGGAGACACATTTTTGATCATATTTCAAAGGATTTGAAGGGAAAGACAAGAAAATCAATAAATGCATGGATTCTTTTACACTTTAAAAAGACAATTCTTTCCTTTCTAAAGTCTGTTTCTGGGTGTTCCTGCTGTGAAATCAGCCCATAACACAAAGATTTAATGGAAATTTACTTGGTAAAAGGATAAAATAGTAAACAGAAGAGTGAAGATTTCAGTTGCTTCCCACCCTTTCTACTTTTTGACAACTGATAATACCTTCAATGGGAACCATGTAGTTTTCAACCTATTTATTTATTTGGTTAGAGAAAGGTTGACATTCATTTTCAAATCTAAAGTGTAAAATGAAGTCCTTTTTATTAATCATAATTCCCAATATTTTATAGATTTAAATTATCTATGACCCAGGGACTTCTTTCTCATTGTTATTTTGGCTAACAAGAACATAAATAACATGTTACATAATACCATAAAGAGAAAATCACCATAACAATAAAATCTCTGGCAATTTGTGAACATAGGTCTCCATTTGAGATGCTTGATGATTTATTGTAAACAACAAACTATTCTGAAAATTTAAAAAATAGTAATTTTTGCTTTGAGATATTTTTTCCAAACCAAATCCTCCTCCTTTCAGTAAGTAGAAAAATGGAAACTCTGCCCCTGTAATTACTCCACGTAATTGGAAATTTTGTCCTGATTCATCTAAATCATTTGGTTCTTGCTGGGAGTATTAGATGCTATTAACTTCTCTTTCTCTGTGATTCATAGCATTTTTAAACATTTTTATTTTGAGATATTGTGGGTGTATATATACTTATAAGAAATAATATAAAGAAATCCCATGTACACTTTTCTCAATTTCTCCCACCAGTAGCATCTTGTAAATCCATAGTAAAATAACCAAGATATTGACATTAACACAGTCAAGACAGAGCAGTTTCCTTACCATGACAGTCTCTCAGATGGTCATTTTATAGCCATACCCATTTCTCTCCTGCTTCTATCCATCCTTTAAGCACTGACAACCACTGATTATTTCTTCATTTATATCATTTGGTCATTTCAAAAATGTTGTATAATTGGAATCATATAGTGCCTTAATCTGTTCATGCTGTCATAAAAAAAATGCCATAGACTGGGTGGCTTAACAGAAATTTATCTTCTCACAGTTCTGGAGACTGTGAAGTTCAAAATCAAGCTGTTGGCCAATTTAGTTTCAGGTGAAGGCTCCTCTCCTGTCTTGCAGATAACTGCCTTCTCGCTGTGTTCTTTCTGTCACATGGCTGAGAGAAAAAGCCAGCAAGCATTCTGGTGTTTCTTCTTATAAGGGCACTAATCCCATTATGAGGGTCCCACCTTCATGATCTTATCTAACTTTAACCACCAAAAGGTGCCATCTCCAAACACCATCACCTTAGGGATTAGAGCTTCCACATATAAATTTGTGGGGGACACAAACATTAGTCTAGAACATACAGCATGGAATCTTTTGATAGTGGTTTTTTCCCCACTTATCATAATCTCTAATTTATCCAAGTAGTTGTGTGTATTGATAGTTCATTACTTTTTATCACTATTATTGCCTAATATGAATGTGCCATAGATTGTTTAACCATTCACTTACTGAAGGCCATCTGGACTGGTTCGTTTTTGGCTATTACAATTAAGCTGCTATAAACATTTGTGTACTGTGTGTGTGTGTACTGTGTGTGTGTGAGAGAGAGAGGAGAGAGAGAGGAAAGAGAGATGAGAGAGAGAGAGAGAGAGAGAGGAAAGAGAGATGAGAGAGAGAGAGGAAAGAGAGATGAGAGAGAGAGAGAGAGAGAGGAAAGAGAGATGAGAGAGAGAGAGGAAAGAGAGATGAGAGAGAGAGAGAGAGAGAGAGAGAGAGAGAGAGAGAGAGGTTTCTTTACTCTGAGATAAATGCCTAGGAGTACAATTGTTGGATCATATAATAGTTGCATGTTTAGTTTTTAAGAAATGATCAAACTTTTCCAGAGAGGCTATACCTTCTTACATTCACACCAGTGATTTTTCCCATTTTCTAATTGGAATTTTTATTGTTGAGTTTTAGAACTTATATATTCTATATTCTCATCCTTCATTTGTTATGTAATTTGCAAATATTTACCTCCAGTAAGTATTCTTCTCTTAACAGGACATTTAGCAGACCAAAAGTTGTGAATTAATGTTTTAGTTTGTCAAATTTTCCTTCTATAGAATATGCTTTTGGTGTCAAGGATGAGAACTCTTTGCCTAATTCTAGATCCCAGTGATTTTCTCAGATATTTTTCTTAAAGCTTTATAGTTTACATTTTACATTTAGGTCTGTAATCCATTTTGAGTTACGTTTATGTAAAGTGAGTCTTTTGTTTCACTTTTGGACTGTGAGTATCCAAGTGTCCCTAAACTATTTATTGAAAAGCCTCCTTTACTGAATTGTGTTACCTTTCACAGGAAATTCCAAATGAAGCATGGAGTTTAGCTACCCATTCCAAACTAAAGTTTTTGTTTTTAGTCAAACTTCCTCTACATCTCATATGTCATCTTATGCTTTTGTACTTAGGTACAAATATGGTACACAAAATTGATGACCATTCTTTTTTTCCTTTTTTTTTTTTTTTGAGATGGAGAAGTCTCACTTGTTGCCCTGGCTGGTGTGCCAGTGGCATGATCTCGGCTTACTGCAACCTCCGTCTCCCAGGTTCAAGCAATTCTCCTGCCTCAGCCTCCTGAGTAGAGTAGCTGGGACTAGAGGTGTACACAACCATGCCTGACTAATTTTTATATTCGTAGTAGAGACAGGGGTTTCAATGTGTTGGTCAGGTTAGTCTCAAACTCCTGACCTCAGGTGACCCACCTGCCTTGGCCTCCCAAAGAGCTGAGATTACAGGCATGAGCCACCATGCCCAGCCCCATTCTCTTATTTTTCTAATCAATCATCTAAACTTTCACTTATCTTATTAATGAGAACATCAACAACTTTTAAATTTGCATATATACTTTATATTGTTAAGGAACCAGAATAACTTATGCAGTTAAAGAAAAAAAGGAAAATGTTGGCTGTTCCAAGCCAAATGCCAGATGATTAGTATATTACTATCATTTCCTATTACTGCCAAACTAAATTATGTTTGGAGACTGGCCTGAGAGATGAAGTCTATCCACTGCTGCAATGACTTTTTAAAGTTTCAGATCCTTTCCCAGACTCTGATGAAATTTAAGGGGTGGCAGGGGATGATCTTTCTCAATGCCAACCTAGCCAATGGTCCTCCATGCTATGGATCCCAAAGTTGAAGACTCGATTGCAGCAATTTCAGTTAGTTCACAAAATCACTTATCTTAGTTTATACTGAACCTGAGAGAGAAAAATCAGGCCTGGTTTGTGCATCTGCTCCCAATTATTCTTAAAACACTTCTTCCTCTACTCAGTTAACTCAATCTTCCCGAGTTCACCTAACAAGTTGATAAATTATTTTTTTAATTCTGAAAACAAAGATCTTCTGACTACTTACTCCCAATCAATTCTTCCAAGGAAGTTTACTCTTATTGATACCAAGATGATTTATTCCTAATCAATACAGTGTAATTCATGGCTCCGCTCTCACCAAATAAAGAAACATTTAATCTTTGGCGGATATATCACATAAGAGCTGCAGTAATTTCTAAGAAGGGTATATAATGGACCAGCTTCTCATACTTGATCTTGGAATCAGTCTTTTCAATATCTCTTGGGACCAGTGTATTATTGATATTTGCAGAATATTTTGTTTTTCCAAAACTTGAATGGGGGAAACAAAACATTTCTAAAGAAATGTGAAATTAGGAAAGTAAAATGACTGTCTCAAGATCATACCAAAAGTTCTGGTACATGTTTATTTACAATTTATTTTAACACTGTTTTACAGACAAGGACCTGAGAAATGCCAACTACATTCCAGAAATTGTTATTCAAATGGAAACCTTTAATGAGATTCTTAAATGTATGTTATCTTGGATTTTATGTTTTAAAACTTTTTATTTCCAGAATGATGAAAGCAAAAGAGAAAATATGTACTTGTATGTCACAAGTAAACCATTTCCGGTCCCTGGGGTTTGTCATTAATTATTTGCAAGCTCACTTGTTTGCCTTGTGAATTATCTATGCTTCCTCTTCAAAATCACTGAAATACATTTCCTTATAGAAACCCAATAATCTTGAGACAGAGTGGTGTAACGTATCATCCAAAACACAAAATCACTTACCTGGGTTCATACTGAACCTGAGAGAGAAAACTCAGACCTGGTTTGTGAATAGGAGTAAGATTTCCCTACATTTTTAATGGAAGATATCTGAGGTGTCATAGAGGAGGAAAAAAAAAAATGGCTTTTGCTTCTTAGAATGGCAAGTTAATGTCATAATAGTATTACCATCTTTGTGAGTTGCTCCGTTTTCAAAGTCTCATCTTCAAAAGAAAAAAATCTCAAGAATAAAGCAAAACTATTTTTGGGGTGAAATATATTAATTTTCTAGTCTGCATACCGGCTGTTATCTGTATAATTACTGGTTTGACTTAACCTCGGTATACAGGAAATTCTTTAAAATGGTTTTTTATGTTAAATTTTGACAGCTGCTTTGATTTTGACAGACATCTAGTGAAGTGTTTCCTATGCAGTATGACAGTGCCAGCCATGACGTTAATTGCATCTTTTGTTGGAAAATGCCACATGTAACATTTCAAACAGAATCCAAACACTAGGATGACTATTCATTTATTTTGCTTTGCAGAATTCTAAAATATTAGACTTCATTTTGTCTTTCTCAGTTTTCTAATTGACTACTTCAACTATGTGCACTGATCACATTAGCCAGCACTATCAGTTCACTAGATAGTCTAATCAAGGATGTCTTTTATCAACAACATACCATACTCAGTCCTTTTAAGAACATGTTAGAGTTATAAATTGGTTTTTAAGTGTAAAGTTAATGTGAGAAACAAGTCAGTATCTTTTCTAGAAAATCTTAAAATGTGAACTTCAGACTTAAAGACATTGATATGAATGTGCATAAAGTAATCTAACAGGAATTAAGTTTGTTAGGTTTTCTGCTTTTTTTGGACAGGACCTTTCTTAGCATACATTGCAAAAGTGTTATGGTTATTCATTGTATGCTTTCTTATATGTATTTATATTCATATATTGATTTAATAAAGACTACAGAATCTATTCAGTGTCAGGTACAATAGTGAGAAAAATAATAAATGGTTGCTGCCTTCATGAGCGTTGCTTTACATCAAAATATTGTTTTAAAATAATACATAGTATCATCAAAAGACCCATGTTTTCTCGCACCTGGAATCAGCTTTGCCATTGGATACATAATAACCCCTTCTCTACAATCATGAGGTTCAATTTTGCCTCAGAAGCAATACAATAATGTTTACAATTTTATTTGTCATAGGGTCAAGTTGTGTTTCTAAACTACACTACATACCTTCTTGAGAGACTTAAAATCCACAGACACATTTACAATACCACAATTCTAACCTTAGGAAGTTAAAATATCCCTGCTTGTTTTCTGATTTATTACTACCATGACAATGCAAAGAAAATTAAAAATGAACCTGAAAGTGTGCCAGATAATTTAGGCCCACTACAGGAAATATTTTCACTGAACTAATCATTATCTTTTGGGTTTGGTGATAACGATCAGTTGCTATGACATCTATTTCCATATTGATAATGTCAAATTGTTTACCAGATTTGTGCTCATACTGGTGTAATTTTTAAAAATTGACCACCAGCAACTGGTGCCATCCAATGCCCTTGGAAGCGTCAGTCAAAATATGAACATCCAACCTTCATTATCGATGGTGCCACTGGAGAAAAAGACATTTAGAAATGACGGAGAATATATGGATTATCAGATGTTATTAAGATATTGAAGGGACTAAATGTCCTCAATTTGCTGTTTAGACTCTTGGGACATCAATAGAGTTATCAGCACTGAATCAGATGATGCATTATTCATTTGCTTTCAGTCTTGACCCATTACTTAAATATAAGAAGTTCGAGATTTTGTAATCACCTCTTATGTTTTATCTTAACATTTTCCTTGAGTGAATGTCTGCTCTTATAAATTTATTTTAATGGCTTTCAAATCTAGATCACTCTCCTAAACACAATTTTCAATAATTTGCTCTGTATCTTTATACTATTTCTTTTTTATTATATCTTTGAGATTTAACTGAGGTGCTATCCCAAATTCTGTTAAATGTCTTTTGTTTCCTAAATTGATTTTCTATCATTTAGCTAATTCAGAATATTGGTAGTGGCTAACCTCTACGTCTAGTCCTAACCTCTACTTCTAATTTACCAAAATGGGCACTTTTTTTATATGGTGTTCTATTTTTTATTTCTAATGCCACCTCTCTAAGTCGGCCCATATGTATTTTTTGGGTGTGTACAACACACATTTGCCTATTACCATAGCCTTCCAACATACACTTTCTCAGAGTTCTCTTTAAAAATTACAGGATCATTTCTATTCCTACATTGCTAGCAAATCCTTAGTAGCTCATCACCCCAGGCTCCTGAGCCTGACATCAAGGCCCTCTCCCCCAACTTGTTTTCCTGCTTCCACACATGCCCACTTCCAAACTAGTCTCCTCATACACACGAGAGACAAGTTAAACATGTAAATCAGAGCATGTCCAAACACTGCTTATGATAACAGCATATAAGCTATAAGCTTTCCATCGCTGCTAGAATACAATCCAACTTCTGTTCCTCGGGGCTGTGCATGGTCTGGACTGACTACTTGCCTGTCTTTCCAGATTCTACTTGTGCCACTCTACTCTTTGCTATGTTCTGGAAACACTGTTCTTGATAATTAAAAAATACTTTATACACTGTGTCCTCTTAAGTACCAACTGGGAAGGATGAGAAAATAATTTCCCAGACCAACTTAAAACAGGGAAAAGAGAAGTATATGAGGAATAATTGCTGTAATTCATGCCATATTACCACTAATAAGGAAAACCAAAGAAATCTTTATCACTAGTACACACTTACTTAGTGTCATTAGTATATATTTTATCATAAAAGTCTGAGAATGTTTGATTTGTGATTTTTGACATAATTCATGAGTTTCTGTAAGTGTATAGATGTAAATATACAACTTTACACATATTAACCCAGTCAAGCTGAAAACATTAAATTATGTACAATTTGTTTCTATACTCTGAGTTGTATTTCTCAATACTTCACAAATTTTAGCAGACTTTAAAATTATTTTACATTTGTTTCGATCTTGAAATGTTTATCTTACTCAAGTCATTTCTGGCACTTTTTTCTTAGTATTACTTATTGGTCTGGTTCACTATCACCACCAGAATACAAGTCTCATTAGATACATCCATAGGCATCTATGGATTATGTGAGAGACAGGAAGATGAGCAAGGAAGGTTGAGCTGCTACAGCTCAGTTGAGAGGCTTCACAAACACTAACAGCTGAATTCTCTTGTATATTCCTATTTGTCCCTTAACTGAATTCTTTTATCTCCTCTTCTTTCACAAATGGGAAGACTCTTATGACATCTTCTGAGTTGAAATAGAATCAAGAGACAACAGGTTTTGAAGCTGTATTAAATTGCAAGACTGAAGAAAACCTTTATGCAGGAAATAAATTGGCCCTCCCTTTAGAAGATTTGTGTGTGTTTTGTGTTTGTTTGTTTTATTAACTGACAGTTGTTATAGGTAAACTATGTGTCAAATGAATTTAGTTGAGAGTTTACCATTTATATATGGGTTAAAGACTGAAATTAAAGGCCTGGTTAACTATGCCCTTATGTATTAAGGAAGGTCATACAGAGCAATATCCACGTGTTCACAGATCCATGAGTTGTTATATCATAGCACAATATTATTTTAAAACATTTCAAAATTAACTGTCGCTTTAAGTACATCAGTAATAAACATTTACTAAAGTTTGTTGAGTTGTCAGTCATTTGTGTTATTTATGGGAAAATTTATATTTTTTGCCAAAATTGAATTATTAATTTGTCCTTGGGGAATTGTTTGAATTTGAAATAAATTTTTAATCTAAATTTATATTTTTAAAGAGTTTGTTTTAGGAGGACATGTAATTATTCCCTTAATTTTTTTTTAGGATCAACCCCTCCAACTTTCAAAATTCTGTACTTCACCTGTTCATTAATTTTTATAATAATTGGAACACTGAGAATTTTACATAGAGTTGTTTCTACACTCTTCTGAGTAGTATTTGTGGATGATTTAGAGACAGGGGATTAAATCTGCATGAAATCATCACGTTTCCCTAGATGTCACCATGAAATTACTACTTTCCCCTGCAAATTTCCATGAAATTACAAAAATTATTGCATCTTTGTCTCTGGATATCTTGCTTGAAAATATAAATGACACTGAGTTAACCTTTCTTTTAGTTCATTTCCTGGTATAGCTACTTATTCGTGAATTTATTAAGCAATAGGAGAAAAATGTATACATTTTATATAGGAAAAAGTTAAAGTTGGGTCATATTAAATGCCTAAATCCAATGATCAGAGACCTATTTCCAGTGAGTGACAGCCTGTAGCATAGGCAAGTTGCCTATTTTTGCCAGTTTCACAATAGTGTTTGCTCTCACCAAATATTTCATGTAATATGAATTTTCATCAAGATTGACTAAATTGGTGAATTGTAATGAAGTATGCTTTTGTCTATGGAGATAGTCTTTCGAGTATGATTTAAAATACATACTCTGATCTCACACACATAAATACTCAGCTACCTCTTATGTACTATACTTCCAACAATTTTAAAGTTGCTGTAAGAGATCTTTAAATATAATTTTGCCCTCATTTTGTTGGGATTATATATCACACACTTTTAATGTACTGTTTGGATATGTGACTTACACAGTCCCTTTTTGCAAGACAGTGGTTTCTTGCAAACCATATACCAGGCTTGATATATGATTTGCCTGGGGCAATTTAATGTGAGTAAAGGAGCCTTGTACCATTTCCAAACAAATGTTTTCCGGGTCATTGTATGGCTTTGTTATGGTGTCTTTTCCTTCTGCCATATAACTTTTAAGTCTCTAGATAGGGGCTGCTTCTTTATTCCAGACTACCTCAGTCCTGAAATAGAAAAGGAACTTGAGTTACAGTTTATCAACAATGAATATGTGAAATAAGTGAAAAATAATGCTTTATTCTTTTAAGGTAAATCCACTGAGAATATGGATTTGTTTGTTACTACAGCAAAACTCACACAAAGTTCACTGATACACTAAGCAAACCAAATTTTGAATTAACTTGTTCAAATAGAAGACCATTTATTGACGTTTCTTATTTTTGAAAAAGAAAACAAATGCTATTTATTCTACATATTTCTAATTATCTGACAATTTCTCTTGACATCCAATATCAAAGCATAATCAAATTAACCTGATCAAATGTAACATTGAATCAGTAATAAAAATATGTTTTTAATGTCCTTATTTTATTTAAAGTATTCTTTTAAATTTTAGCTTTTGATTCATGGTTAAACCCTTTTAAGAGTATATCCTCTTATTATATAGTGTTTTCTCACAGAGGAAAATAACATAGACCTAATACCAACTCTATCTTAGAACACCTAGTTTTTAAATGATTTATCTTCAAAAATTCTTCAACAAGCATTAATGTGTTGTCTACTATAATAACATGTATTAATACTTATTGAGTATTAACACTATGCCAGGAACTTTTTCAAGCACTTTTATCTATGTTGACTCAATTTTATCCTAAAGTAGATGCCATTATTAACTCCATTTTACAATTTAGTAGCATAAAGGACTGGCGGGGTTGTGCGGAGGGGCGGTACAGGGAACTTGCTCACAGCACACAGCAGAATGAAAACTTGAGCCCAGTCAGTCTGGCTCTTAGGTTCTGGGAATATGGTAATAAACAAGATGGTAAAGAGCCTAACGCAATGGAGCTACAGTAAGTAATAAAATAACTACCATAGTCTCAGTTAGTATAAGTACTTTAAAGGAGGAGAAGTGAATGATGACTGAGAAGGAGTAACAAGTGTGGAAATAGAACTAGGGAAGGATAATTTCTAGAAACCAATGACACTAGGTGTTTTTTGAAAAATGAAGTATAACGATGTCATATGCTAACGAATATTGAATATGAGAATAGCCTTTGAGTTCGGCAACACCGGAAACTTTAGTGAGGTGGAAAGGGTGGTTTCAGTGGATTTGTACATAAAATTCACAGTGTATTAAATCCTGATAGAGACAAATTAAGGAAAGATTAAGGACCTCTGATTCTATTTTTATATATACTTTAAGTTCTGGGATACATGTACAGAACATGCAGGTTTGTTACATAAGCATACATGTGCCATAGTGGTTTGCTGCACCCATCAACCTGTCATCTACATTAGGTATTTCTCCTAATGCTATCCTTCCCTTAGCCCCCCACCCCTTGACATGCCCCGGTGTGTGATGCTCCCCTCCCTGTGTCCATGTGTTCCTCATTTTTCAACTCCCACTTATGAGTGAGAACATGCGGTTTTTGCTTTTCTGTTCCTATGTTAGTTTGCTGAGATTGATGGTTTCCAGCTTCGTCTGTGTCTCTGCAAAGCACATGAATTCATCCTTTTTCATGGCTGCATAGTGTTTAATGGTATATATGTGCAGAATATTCTTTAACCAGTCCATCATTAATGAGCATTTGGGTTGGTTCCAAATCTTTGCTATTGTGAATACTACTGTAATGAACATATGTGTGCATGTGTATTTATGGTAGAATGATTTATAATCCTTTGTATATATACCTAGTAATGGGATTACTGGGTCAAATGGTATTTCTGGTTCTAGATCCTTGAGGAATCGCCACACTGTCTTCCACAATGGTTGAACTAATTTACACTCCCACCAACAGTGTAAAAGCATTCCTGTTTCTCCACATCCTCTCCAGCATCTGTTTCCTGACTTTTTAATGATCACCATTCTAACTGGCATGAGATGGTATCTCACTGTGGTTTTGATTTGCATTTCTCTAATGACCAGTGATGAGCTTTTTTTCATATGTTTGTTGGCTGCATAAATGTCTTCTTTTGAGAAATATCTGTTCATATTCTTTGCCCACTTTTTGATGGGTTGTTTTTCTTCTTGTAAATTTAAGTTATTTGTAGATTCTGGATATTAGCCTTTTGTCAGATGGATAGATTGCAAAAATTTTCTCCCATTCTGTAGGTTGCCTGTTCACTCTGATGATAGTTGCTTTTGCTGTGTAGAAGCTCTTTAGTTTAATTAGATCCCATTTGTCAATTTTGTCTTTTGTTGCCATTGCTTTTGGTGTTTTAGTCATGAAGTCTTTGCCCATGCCTATGTCCTAAACGGCATTGCTTAGGTTTTCCTCTAGGGTTTTTATGATTTTAGGTCTTGTGTTTAAGTCTTCAATTCCTCTTGAGTTAATTTTTGTATAAGGTGTTAAGGGATCCAGTTTCAGTTTTCTGCATATGGCTAGCCAGTTTTCCCAACACCATTTATTAAATGGGAAATCCTTTCCCCATTACTTGTTTTTGTCAGGTTTGTCAAAGATCAGATGGGTTGTAGATATGTGGCATTATTTCTGAGGCCTCTGTTCTGTTCCATTGGTCTATATATCTGTTTTGGTTACTGCAGCCTTGTAGTGTAGTTTGAAGTCACGTAGCATGATGCCTCCAGCTTTCTTTTTGCTTAGGATGTCTTGGCTCTATGGGCTTTTTGGTTCTATATGAAATTTAAAGTAGTTTATTCTAGTGCTGTGAAGAAAATCAATGGTAGCTTAATGGGGATAGTATTGAATCTATAAATTACTTTGGACAGTATGGCTGTTTTCATGATATCGATTCTTCCTATCCATGAGCATGGAATGTTTTTTCCATTTGTTTGTGTCCCCTCTTAGTTCCTTGAGCAGTGGTTTGTAGTTCTCCTTGAAGAGGTCCTTCACATCCCTTGTAAGTTGTATTCCTAGGTATTATTTTCTTTGCAGTGATTATGAATGGAAGTTCACTCATGATTTGGCTGTCTGTTATTAGTGTATAGGAATGCTTAGGTTTTTTGCACATTGATTTTGTATCCCAAGACTTCACTAAAGTTGCTTCTCAGCTTAAGGAGATTTTGGGCTGAGACGATGGGGTTTTCTAAATACACAGTCATGTCATCTGCAAACAGACAATTTGACTGTCTCTCTTCCTATTTGAATACACTTTATTTCTTTCTCTTGCCTGATTGCCCTCGCCAGAACTTACAACACTATGTTGAATAGGAATGGTGAGAGAGGGCATCCTTGTCTTGTGCTGGTTTTCAAAGGGAATGCTTCCTGCTTTTGCCCATTTAGTATGATATTGACTGTAGTTTGTCATAAATAACTCTTATTATCTTGAGATATGTTCCATCATTAGCTAGTTTGAGAGTTCTTAGCATGAAAGGGTGTTGAATGTCATTGAAGGAATTTTATGCATCTATTGAGATAATCATGTGGTTTTTATAATGGGTTCTGTTTATGTGATAGATTATGTTTATTGATTTGCATATGTTGAACCAGCCTTGCATCCCAGGGATGAAGCCGACTTGATCATGGTGTATAAACTTTTTGATGTGCTGCTGGATTCGGTTTGCCAGTACTTTATTGAGGATTTCTGCATTGATGTTCATCAGAGATATTGGCCAGAAAATTTTTTTGTTGTGTCTCTGCCAGGTTTTGATGTCAGGATGATGCTGGCCTCATAAAATTAGTTAGGGAGGAGTCCCTCTTTTTCTGTTGTTTGGAATAGTTTCAGAAGGAATGGTACCAGCTCCTCCTTGTACCTCTCGTAGAATCGGCTGTGAATCCATCTGGTCCTAGACTTTTTCTGGTTGGTAGGCTATTAATTACTGCCTTAATTTCAGAGCCTGATATTGATCTATTCAGGGATTTGACCTCTTCCTGGTTTGCAGAAGCCAAGAAATAAGATCAGAGTGGAAATGAAGGAGTCAGAGACATGAAGAACCCTTCAGAAAAATCAATGAATCCAGGAGCTAGTTTTTGAAGATTAACAAAATAGATAGACCTGTAGCCATACTAATTAGGAAAAGAGAGAAGAATCAAATAGACACAATAAAAATTATAAAGGGGATATCACCACTGATCTCACAGAAATACAAACTACCATCAGAGAATACTATAAACACTTCTATGCAAATAAACTAGAAAAACTAGAAGAAATGGATAAATTACTGGACACATGCACCCTTCTCTTTAGTTTGGAGTACTTTATACTCTGAATAAACTTTTCTCTGAAAACTAGCCACAGTGATAAAAAACAAAACGCTTAAAATAAAAATTTGAAAAAATCTAATAAATTGCTTAGTGAAGAAAATGAGCAATTCTCATTTTCTGCACACAGAGACTGGTAAGTTTGTGTGTTATAAACAAAATTTGAATAAAAACTAAAATATATCATTTATGAAATCATAAGACATAACTAAAATGCTGAAAGATATTTCATAAGAAGGTGGTGAGATTTAATGATTTGTCTCCTTAAACTGAGAGAAGCATACAAATATTAACATAATTTTTGCTAAATATTCTACCAAAATTGCTAAAAGAATAGAAGTTGAATATGTTAATTCAAAATGAAAAAGAAGGAAAAATGGGATAAAGCAATAATGCGTAACAAATAAATGCAAGACAGAAAAAGGGAAAAGGAGCAAAAAAAGATTAAAATGACAGGAAAAAGTTAAATGTATTAATAATCACAAATAATCTGCAATTAAAACTAGTTTAAGTAGAATTTAAAACCTTACCTGTATTCTATTTTAGAGAAACATTAGACTTCTGGTTTCCAGTTCATCATGCAAAGAGCTTGGAAGTCATCACTCCATCCTAACAAGTAAAAAGATGAACAAGCTGAAAAATCAATAATTCTTCTTAGGTGTGTCAGATAAGTGAGGTCACAGGACAAACTACTGACCCCAAAATTGGAGAGACAGACAGGCAAATGCAAACAATCACAACCGACCTGAAATGCCAAGCAGAAACCTCCCGGGGACACCGTGCTATGGTAGGAAAACCTAGACTGACAAATTGCTGGAGGCTCAGAGCAGAGGCAAGTCTGAGAGTTAAACTCTAAAGGGACCCAGTCATAGAAGTCTCTCACACTTTTATGAGTTTTTACCTCTAGAAATTTTACTAGGTTCTCACAATGAAAAGCTGAGAAAAATCCCCTCATAACTTTGGCAGGGAGATAGGAAAAGAAATCACTGGAGATATTCTGGAGCATTGTTCTTTTTGTTTTCTTTTGTTGTTGTTGTTTTTTAAATTATACTTTAAGTTCTAGGGTACATGTGCACAATGTGCAGGTTTGTTACATATATATACTTGTGCCATGTTGGTGTGCTGCACCCATTAACTCATGATTTACATTAGGTATATCCCCTAATTCTATCCCTCCCCCCTCCCCCTTTCCCCTCCCCACAATAGGACCCAGTGTGTGTCCAAGTGATCCCATTGTTCGATTCCCACCTATGAGTGAGAACATGCGGTATTTGGTTTTCTGTTCTTGGCAATAGTTTGCTGAGAATGATGGTTCCAGCTGCATCCATGTCCCTACAAAGGGCATGAACTCATCCTTTTTTATGGCTGCATAGTATTCCATGGTGTATGTGTGCCAAAACACACTAATATATGTCCTGTATTTTACTTGTGTCCTTTTCTCACACTCAAACACCCAGTGGGGAACTAAGTGGTGGTCTTTCTGTTGACCAAGGGCTAGTAAATAGTATTTTCCTTTCCATGTAGTGAAAAATATTTTAACTTTTCATAAAGATTTCTCACTAAGTACATTTTTATAGGAAAAATTTAATTCTCTTAAACCATGCACATCCTTCTGGAACCTAAATGTTAATTTTGATTTAAACTCACTAACCTACGTTTCAGTAAACTGTGCAAAACCGTCTAACTTCATTTGGTTTAAAATAACTATATAGGGTTATAAAGCAGAAGTACTGATGGGATACAATAAGTAGATAGTAACTTGAAAGATCTACTGTTCAAACTATTAATTCTTTACCAGACTGTTCTTGTGAAGTACACAATTTCTCTTTTCAGATTAGATATACAAGTTTTTCCATGAAAATAAAATTAAACGTTTTGTAGTTTTGCAGGCCTTCATAACTGTGTTGGTTTGGTAACCTTTGTGATTCATAAGGTTATGTGATCCAAAAACCTCAATAGCTGTGTATGTACTGGACTTTTGCCCCTGGTATTGGGATACATACAAAAAGAGCTTCAAGGGACTTGAACATCAACTAAACAATCATCTTTTAACAGAAAAGAAATAAGGGTCAGGCTTTCCTATTTCCCAAAATTCTATGTGAGGTGTCTATTTTTGATAGTGTTTTGTGTATCTCTTATCATAGCAGTATATTAAAATTGGTTTTTACTTGCCTGCTTTTCACTATAATGAAAGCTCACTGATTGCTAGCATTGAATTCTCAGAATATATAAGGCATTTTAAAATCTAGAATTATAATAACATATAACATTCACTGAACATTTACTATGTTTCAGGAAATCTAAGTTTTATATATGTTATATAACATGTTATATATGTGTGTATATATGTATAATATACGTATATACATATATGTACAACATATCTGTATCTGTTATACATACACACAACACATACCTATGTGAGTGTGTATAAATGTAGACATCTCTTCATATAAAACCTGTCAATTCTGTGAGGAATGGGCTTTTATTATCCCCTGCTCACAGAAGAAGAAATTAAGAGTCAGCAAGGTGAAGCAACTTGTCCAAGATTACAGTGCAGTTAGTAAGTGGATTCAAGATCTAAAGGTATCATTTTAATTAGAGCCTTCATTTTTAGCCATTATATTTAATTGCCTATTATAGAGTAGACGTGCCATAGATATTGAAAGTGGATTAAATACATCCAATCGGGGAAATGAACATGTAAAACACAATGACAATATGATTCAACATGCTAAATTATATAAAATCTGTAAGCAAAAGGTGTGCTATACTATTTGTATGCTAGGTACACAAGAATGGCTCAGAGAAAGCTTCATAGAACATTAACATTTCAAACTAATATTTAAAGTAATATTTTAAAGAAATATCTTATGTTCAAATCAAATATAAGAATCAAATCAAATATAAGAAATTATATTTTATCTTTGTCAGTAGAATGCCCACTTAGGTTTTTCTTCTGCCTTACCGATTTATTTAGTAATTAGTAAAATACACTGCAAATCATTCTTAATACACATTTGACACAGATCCTACCTATTTGCATTTTCTTATATATTTAGCTGTAATTTTCCTGTGAAGAATGAATGAAAACCAGAATGAATAACAACGTCCTCTGATGGCTGAGAGTAAAGTATCCTGGTCTTTGTATCATTTGTTAAGTTCCCCATTCTTGAATTATCAGCATTTGGTTTAACTGACTGGGGTTTCAGAAAAGGGTGCCCCTTCTTTTTTTGGCTGAAACTAAGGAATTTGATGTACTGGTACTTATATGCACTTTAAATTTTCAAGATTTAAAATAATTTGGTGGGATAATGGAATGTTATGTTTAGCTATGAAATAATTAATTTTAAAGCAGTACTTCCTAAATGATTGTCTTTTTTGTTGTTGTAAAACTTAAGATTTTTATAAGGCAACTAAATATATTGATTTTAACTTTAAATGGCATTACCAAGGTTCTTAAATTCAATTTTTAATTTTTGTGATAGTCAATAATGTTTGTCCTGCCTTACCCACTCCCTCCTAGCTCTCCCACTAACTTGAAATTAAAAGTGTGGAATAACATGCCTCATTCTAATCATGAGAAAAACATCAGACAAACTGGGAGATTTTCTATATAATAACCTAGTATTCCTCAAAACTATCAAGGTTATCAAAACAAGGAAAGTCTGTGAAACACTATCAGAATTAAGAGACACCTAAGGATACCTGACAGCTAAATAACGTAATGTGGTCTACATGGATGCATCCTGGAACAGGAAGATAACATTGAGCAAAAATGGAGAAAATCTGAATATGGACATTTATTAAGAGGCATGTATCAATATTGGTTCAGTAATTATAATAAGTATACCATACTCACATAAGATGTTAATCACAGGAGTATCTGGATATGGGGAATTCATAAACCCTCTTTACAACTATTTTGTAAATCTAAAATTTTTCTAAAATAACAAGTTCATTTAAAAAATATCCAATGAATGATGTGCTTATTCATGTTAGTGGCTCCGCCAGGAAATCTTGAAAGATTGAACTCTTGATGTTTGCCTACAAGTGATAAAATTGGGACATTTTATAAAAGTATTTGTAATAGAAAATTAGAGAGCAACTTTAGTGAATTCATTTGAATATAGACATTGAGCATACTCTGCTACTAAATATTCACATGCAAATTCATTCAGAAGAACTCTTTTCCATATACTGATTTTTCAGTGTTAGAACATAAATGTGAAGAAAATCTGTGTTCAACAAACTTCCTGAGGGAGTCTTCAGATTTAAACAGAACCCTGACTTGTCCTCTGTGTCCCCACAGTGTCACTTGACACATCATGGGGGAAGGGTTAACCTTTAACTAAAAAAATATAAGTAACTGTACTCCCTTTTGAAGCAATTGTATTTTGGGCAAGTAGGTAGTGTTTCTATTACAGGGCAGGCACAATATAAAAATTTTATTTAAAATGAGTACAATATTGGTAACTTAGAATCTCTTGATACAGTGACTTTCCCTGAGGATAAGGCTTTAACCACATCTGTCTCTAAAAAAATATTTAAGCCAAACTTTCATCTTAGTATAGAGCAAAAGCAGTACATTCATTGCCCCTGCTTGATACATACCTGGATATGATTAATGTAGATATGCTCTCAGGACTAGGATGACTATTCCCAGAAGTTGGGACTGTCAAGCCCTGAGCTGAGTCAATCCTTATGCTTCAGAGTTGCAGTTTCTATTCCTCACCAAAATTTAACATTTTCTGTTTGGATATTCTTTTCCCAGTTAAAAAGCTATCATCCTCTTCTTATTAATCCCTGTCGTCATCCCCAAGCCTTTCTCCTGTGCCCTGCAGAACTTCTCTTCCAGTTGAGAGCAATTTACAAAGTTCTTTCAGTTAACATGAATAGTTTCTTCCATTCTTTTTTGATTGAATCCAGGATCTTCTGGGGTCACTACTTTCCTTGCAGACCTGAGTCACTTTTTATATTTTCATATAACATAACATGTGTCCCCAAGGGTCAGAAGTGATCTACTTTTTTTCCTAAAATTAAAAATGACTATTTGAAAGCCCAGTGAAAATAGAATGTTAACATTTATGTGTTTTCTAGACATAAATTCTCTTCAGATGCCTCATTTCCTTCACTAAAAATATACTGAGTATTTTTTCTTGAGCAAGGTACTTGATCAGTCCTGCTTTAGATGCAGCAAATTCAGGTTTAATAAACATTTGACTCACATTGGTTATCTCTGCCTATGCATACATTTAACCCCAGAACTTACAGGCTTAATACAACACATATTTATTATCTCACAGATCTGTGGACTATAAATCTGGTCATTATTTAACTGGGTCCCTTTGCCTCAGAGTCTCTCACAAAGATGTAATCAATGTGTCAGATCTCTAGTCTCGTCTGAAGATCTGATTGGGGAATAATCCACTTCTAAGCTCATGTTGTTGGCAAGATTCAGTTCCTGGTGGACTGTGAACAGAGGACTTGATTTTCTTGCTGCTAGTTGGTCAGAGGCCACCCTGAGTGGTTCTCACTGCTTTGTTTCACCAGAGTTCCAGAGTTGGAAGTGAGAGGGTGGGAGGGAGGGAGGGAGAACAAGAGAGCAAGCTAACAAGACCAAAGTCAGTCTTTTGGAATGTAATTACATAAGTGACATACCATCAACTTTTCTGTATTCTACTTGTTAGAAATGAGTCAATAAATTCAGCCTATACTCAAAATAATGGGATGACAGGAAGGGATGAATACCAAGTGGGGATTTGAAAGCTGCTTGCCACAAACAGTCCGGATAAAAATCATGCACTGAAACTTTTCCTTTATGTGCCTCATACTTTTTGCCTCTAGGCGTCTGCCTGCATTTTCCTGTGCTGGAAGTATGCTTCAATGGCTGCCTCCTCACTCTATTATCAGTATATTTCCTCATCTTTAAAATGCAGATCAGGTGTGATGGCTAATTTTATGTGTCAATTTGACTGTGCCATGGGATGCTTCAATTAAACATTATTTCTGGGTGTGTCTATGAAAGTACTCTGAATGAAATGAACATTTGAATCAGCGGGAATCATTCAATCCATTGAAAGCATGAATAGAGCAAAAGGAAGATTAATGAAAACTTAGCCCCTTTTGCTTCCTGCCTTGAGCTGGAACTTTAGTCTTTTCTGCCCTTGGACAGGAATTTGTATCATCACATTCTGATTCTCGGGCCTTCAACTCTTAAAGTAGAATTATACCACTGGCTTACCTGGGTCTCCAGTTTGCAGATGGCAAATTATGTGATTCCAGATTCCATAATTATGTGAGACAATTTTTTATTTTATAATATATCCTATTCATTCTCTTTCTCTGAAGAATCATAATACAAAATCGATCACCATGGTCCTCTCTCTGCTAATGTTATCTTTCTCATGCAAACCTTTAACACCAATATAAGGTACAAGAGATCTTTTTTAAAAAATATTTTTTATAATAGAGGGCTGAAACTTGGAGACCAAAGATAGTATCTGTTTTTTTTTTTTTTTTAAATAGGCATTGACTAGGTATATTTACTTTCCTAGTGCTGTATGATTTTTCAGACAAAAAATGGTTTCTTGGCCCTGAGATTCTGATAATCTTACCACTTCTCTAAACTGGGTGATATGTTGTCATTAGTAAAATTGTCAAAGGACTGTTTGAATTCATAGTAATGGGTTTATTTTTCTCTGAATGGTAGCTATACCTGAACACATGCTAATGAATATATCAACTTGAAGTTACATGTTATTTTAGTATGGAGAAAGGTGTATAAACAAATCCCTTTTCCCATAGATGACCCAGAATACCTTGTTAGGGTAGAAAGAATTTTAAAAGGGGGAAACTAACTATTTTCTAGGTTTCTCACGTAAGAAGTGTGTTAAATTTATCAAATTTGCCTCACAAGGTGTGAAACAAGTGACAATTCATATCAGTAACTGATTCACTATAAATGAGGCTTATTTCAATTCAGTGTATATTGGCCCTGATCACTAAATGTTTTTTAATTTAAAATACTACTGATGTCTTTAAGCTGCACACTGTTTTAGACTTTGAGTGTGAACCTATATGTATGAATTCATAAACACACACAGAACACTTAGATATTCAGAAAATAACTGAAGACAATGAACTAAGTCTTTTATAACTCAGTAACTGATACAGAAAAGGTACCATTGAATGAGAGTATACACAGCTACTAGAGCTTGCAACTTCAAGTTACATCGCTACGTGGTGCAAAAATGTTATTGAAGTCTGCATCTACAAATGACAAACATTCACTTTTCTCATTCATTTATAATGTTGAAGTGATAGAGGAACATAATTGCCTGCATGATGGTAGGCCATATACCAGAAGAACAAGGAGTTTAGCACGAAGTTTTCTCTCTTATTTGAACGCTGATGCATAATTTGATCATATTGATGTCATCTAAACTTAGTTGACCACACAAACAAAAAGGTTTCCATTCTTTTCTTGACTTGTCACACTGGCCAGTTACTATGACATTGATAGTTGAAAACTGATCTTTGCAGGACAAATAGCTAATGCACGTGGGGCTTAAAACCTAAGTGATAGGTTGATGGGTGTAGCCATGAACTATGGCACACATATACCTATGTAACAAGCCTGCACATTGTTCACATGTATCCTGCAACTTAAAGTAAAAAAGAATTTAAATTAAATTCTAGCAGCCAAAGAAAAAAAAAAATGACCTTGAATACTTCCAATCAGATTTTTGAACCACCTTCTTGTACCAAATTTCCTTCTCGTTAAAATGGAGAGAGTATTGTACATTGACAATTATTAAGGTGACTGGAGAGCACTTAAGTGGCTATACCACAGAGCATGACTATCATGAAGCATAGCCATGGCGTATTGTGTCAGTCATTGCTGTGACTGTGCTTAATGTAGACATGGAACTATTTGATGGAATTATGATGAAAAAATGTCAGGCCTCATGGGAGATGCTGGGTAATGATAATGAGCCAAGTGTTGTAACCCATTGGTGCTGGTTGCCTGATTTGTCTGGATGGGCTTGTGCCTGGAGGGTTAGCATTAGCCTTTTGACAACATGCCCATTAAATATCACTTTACAAAGAGTGATGGCATGGAAACCAGTCTCAATTCTTGTGCTTATGAGATGTGTGACAGTAAGACACACCTACCATTTTAGGGAATGGTACGGGCAACACTTAAAATTTGTGGTCCTGAAAAACAGTCCAAGAAGGCATTAAACATCTTCAAAACTTGAAAATAATTTTTTTTAAAGTGCCTTTATTAAACTCAGCATGGGAGACAATCTGAACCAGGATCTTCATCAATCAGATTAACTACTTTCCAAGATGAAAACAGACGAGGCACAGTGTGAGGCTGAGCAGATATTTATCAAAAGCCATATTAATAACCACTTTTCAGCTTTTTCCTGACAGTTTCATCTGAGGTTCCATGTTTAACATTTGAGTATCATATGTTTTTGTCAGAATGAGGCTGCTAAGAGCATCAATTAATTAATTATTTTGAAGTACGGTTCAGAAAGGTAATGAAGTAACTGTCCCTAAGGCCAAACCAGTAATGGTAAGCAACATTCTGGAGCTACACAATTTGTTACTTGAGAGAGAAATTAAAAGCAAAATGTCTTCATGAGCCCACATGAGAATAAACACAGATATATTTTGCAAAGTGGCAATAAGGTATACATGTATTTATATATGTATAGCCACAAATACATATTTGGTATACATACATAATTGGCTACTTGGCTGAAATATTTCTCATTTACATTCTTGTGTATACTTTAGCAGAATAAAAATGGACTCTTTAATTAGCATTATCTAAATGGCCTGTAAATAGGGCAAAATTAAACCTGGAAAAATGAGGAAATTTTTATATTATTATCAACCACACTTTAGTGTTTCAGAAAATTAATTTGGTGGGTTAAAAAATTCTCAGCTCATGAAAATTAACACTTGAAGTAATGCAACTCAGAGTGTAGAAGAAATTTGTACCTTGTCACAGCCAGATGTGAGTTACATATATTCAGAGACCCCTTCTGCCATCTCCACTTTATGCAAGGCACATCACAGACATGGTTAATGTAGTTCTCATTTCAATGATGTAATATTAGCAACTAGCAAGCAACTAAATCATAGTAATCTCAGAGATACTTTGTATACATAAGATGGCAAGCCAAAGTGGGAAATAAAAATAAGACAGGTGTGTGCTGACATAGGCTCATTTTACATGGGATATTTCTTCAGTCTGGAGTCATGTTCCTTATGAATAATTTAGAATGAGCTTTCTCTCTCTGTTACTTGAAGCTTTATATCATCCACATTTACAGTGGTCCAGCCTTATGACAAATCTGTTTCATAAATTCCTGGATGAGACAGTCTGTTTTGTAAAACTCTTTGACTAATAAACAGATACTAATGAAAAGTGGCATGACTTGGAGTGTGAGCTACCTTTGGAGGTAGATGGCCTGCCGGGCAACAGCAATATAAGGTGCCTTCTCACACTGATGACCTGTGAGTGACAACTCTCAATTATTATGCTCCTGCATCAGAAGCTTGTATCATAACTTTCTTGCTATTGTGATGTGGGTCCACGTATTTTGTTTGCCTTTCATTTTCTTCCATTTCCTATCCCTATTCTAAGACAGGTTATTTTTTCTTCTAATCAGTTAAAAAAAAGATAGTGATTTATCAATTCATACTCTTAATACTTCTAGTATAGGAGTATTAGGAGTTTCATGGTCTCATCTTTTTTGGTCAGCTAGGATTTCAGAGATTTTTAAACTGATACCTTTATGGGAGCCTGGTAACCATGGTCTCAGTAATCGTCCCCCTAAAATTCATATGTTGAAACTTACTCCACAGTGTCATATTATTAAGAGGTGGAATCTTTAGGAAGTAATAAGGTCAAGAGGGCTCTGACCTCATGAATAGAGTTAGTGATCTTGTAAAAGAGGCTTGAGGGAACCCTTTTGCTCCTCTGGCATGTGAGGACACACAGTAGGTACACTGGGACATGGTCTATGTGGTGCCTTAATGGTGTACTTCCAAGCCTCCATAACTGTAAACAATAAATTTATATTGTTTATAAATTACCTATAGCATTTTATTATTGCAACCCAAACAGATGAAGACAGCTGGCTTCTCAGTTCTCCAGGTATGTTTAAGTGAAGTCATGATACATTGAGTGGAACAACAAAAAAAAGGTATTAGGTCAAACATCAGCAATAAGTTATAGGAGCTCAAGTCATTGAACAGAACGTTTTGAAACCTCAATTGTCAGATTTTCTTTTTGAAATCACTCCTTCAAAACAGATGTTTGTAATGGTAAAACATTCCATTGTTTTGTACTTTTAAAGTGCATTCACATATGACATCCAATTTTCCTTCTCATACCAAACCAACATAAGACAGTTTTTGAGCACATGAAGGAGTTTGTCATAGTGGAGGAGGTGCCTGGGAGAGACTGGGCTGCCTGGACCAACAGCAAGTGACACAGTTGACCTTAATTATAGAGCCACAACATCTGTGGTGACAATATGAGCTGAAAGAATGAGACATGAAAAGAGGGAGGGTGGAGACAGGTGAGATTCTTCACCTTCCCCAGGAAGGGGACTTTCAAACACATGAAACTCTGAACAATGAAACTAAGGCATTCTAATTATATGCATAATTGACTCCAGCTGATTTTTCCTTTCCCTGCCACCATCCTTCCCCTCTCCCTTTGTGGTATATTGTATTAAATTGACGTTTTTGAGTTTGTTAAAATACAGACACACACACGCACACACTTATTTATATAAATTTATGTTAACTTAGAATTGTTATAAGTCATTCCACTGCCTTGATTTATGCCCTTTAGATTTCCTTTTAAATTCTGTCATTTGCTTCATGCATTTCTTTAGAGTTTATATGTTATGTTTTATATAATGTTTTTAATTTTATATATTATTTTTTAATGTTATTTTTTACATTAAAGTAGGAACTATTTTTTATTTTTCAGTACTTACTATATGCTAGCAATTACACATTAATAATGCATAAACTAAATTCAATGTAAAAATCATTTCTAAACCACATGGACTGGCCTATTTGCTATTCTGAGTGTGAGATCGTGTATTGCTTCTGATGGTTTTGATCACCTGCATTATTTTACTGGCTTTTTCTGTTCATGTCGGATGCTAATTTTTCTATTGAAATTTTTTTTTGAAATATTTTTGTACATTACATAAAAAGAACACTATAAAATTATGTATATTCATATGTATTTTAAACTTTTGCCTTTGAAGACATTTACTGATGTAATTCTATGTGCTAGTTATTGTACTTTTTACGAGTGTGTGTGTATATATACATACATACACACACACACACACACACCAGTATAACCTTCTTGGTATTCCTAATTTGATAGTATTGCAATATCCATTTTAACTTGAAGAAATTTAAAAGTGAGGAAAACTTTGTTGAAAGTCACATGGCTAGTAGCAGATAGACTAATATTAAAGCTATATATCTTATTTTAAACCCATGTACTTAACTCCATTTTATGCTACCTTCCTATCTATGCAATAATTATTTCCCTCAGGCTTTTACTTTTAACTTAAATTTCTTTCTCCTTAAAAATTGTTTAATATTTATGTAGTGAACCACATTTATATTTTCCTTTAGGGTGTGTGCTTTTGCTGTTATGCTTAGAGAGTCTTTACCTGCTTCAATATTATATAAATATCACTTAAATGTTCCTCTAGTTTACTGTTCTAAACTTTACTGTTCTAATCTTAAAAAGTATTAATTATAGATCCTTTCACAAAGCTTTTGAAAGGCAAAGTCTTTCAGTAAAAATGTGCACAAATTTCCATATTTAGAAAACTTTTCCTACAACTTCAGGAAGTTTATAAAATCTCTGAAACCTGTGCATTGAGGTCAAAAGGACAATATTCTAGTATGTTTTGAAAATTCTTAATTCTTTTGAAACGAATTTTATGAGTATAACGCACTGAATCATAAGCTCCCAACATTCATATGGTGAAGTCCTAACATCCATTATCTCAGAATATGACTGCATTTGGAGATTGGCCCTTTGAGAAGGTAATTAAGGTAAAATGAGATCATTAGGGTAGGCCCTAATACAACATAACGTTCTTATAAGAATAGATTAGGACACAGGCATCCCAAGAAAAGACCACGTGAAGACACAGGGAGAAGATTAGCTGGCCATCTACAAGCCCAGGAAGGAGGACTCAGAAGAAATCAACCCTGCTGACATTCTGATCTTGAATGGCTAGTATCCAGAATTGTCAGAAAATAAACTTCTAATATTTAAACCACCAAGTCTGTGGTACTTTGCCCTGGCAAAAAAGTTTATCATTTCAACACCATGTATTCAGTAACTTCTTATGTACTTATTGGGAATATCACTTACATATTTTAAATTCATACTGTGCCCAAATGTAAGATGTGTGTCTTGATATATAGGATGTGTATGCATGCATACAGGCATGTGCAGGGTGACTTCTGATTTCATCTTAATTCATATGGTAAAAGCATATGCCCTTAACTATTCCTATTTTTAAAAAATAAGTTACAGTAAAGAAAAGCGAATCTTCCCACATTTCTTATTCTTTTGTTATTGCTGTTTGTATGTCCTTTATATGTCAAAGGAACTGTAAAATTGCTTTTTGTTTCATAACCCAAGAAAATTCAGTATTTGGAGTTAGATCGGACTCAATTTATAGCTTCATGCAAAGAGGTTCAACATTTTTATAATAATCTTTAAATCTGGGGCAATGTATATGGCTTTCTCTTGGCTATGCCTTGTTTTTCTGCTCCTGGTTATGATTTGCTAGTGTTCTTCCCATAATGTTGTATATTTCATGATTTATTTTTTCCTAGGTGTTTTATATTTCTGAGGTTACAAATACGATTTCCTTTACATTTTATTTCCTACTAGTTTCTGGCAGTATGAGTAAAGCTCTTGGTGTTGATGATTTTGATAATGACGATAGGGATAACAAGGACAATGATGACTTGCCTTCTATTGTGTTTTCATTTTCATTATATGATATTGTCATTACCTCCCCCTACTTTCTTTTTCTTAAAAATAGTCTTCTCTTTTTTCTTTATGATATTTATTTTGGGATTCACATATATCAGAGTCATAAACAAACATTAAGATAGCTAGTCCAAAACAGTTTGGCCTTTAGGGTCATAAAAAATATCAGTTCTGGAATTTTTTCTGGGACGGAGTCTTGCTCTGTTGCCAGGCTGAAGCACAGCGGTGCAATCTTGGTTCACTGCAACCTCCTGCCTGCCTGGTTCAAGCCATTCTCCTACTTCAGCCTCCCAAGTAGCTGGGACTACAGGCCCTCGTCAACACACTCAGCTAATTTTTGTATTTTTAGTAGACACATGGTTTCACCATGTTGGCCAGGATGGTCTCGATCTTGACCTCATGACCCACACACCTTGACCCCCCAAAGTGCTGGGATGACAGTTCCCAGCTTCATTTCTGGAATTGTTGAAGATCTTTTCTGTAAGACCCTTGCTTTTAATATATCTGTTTTTGTCTCTATTAAGAGCAAGAGATATCTTTGCTTTATACTTTCATAGATGACCTTGAGGTAGTTCCCTGCTAGATCCTAGAACCAAAACTTTTTTTTTTTTTTTTAAATCAAATAACTAGAAAGATCAGCAATAGTCTTTTCTTTATTGTTGGCCTGTGACCTTTTATCATGACCTGGGAGACTAATGCATTGTCTTTGTCCATTTTATTCTATTCTTGTTGCTCTCAATATCCCTTTCTTCTTTACTGTTACCACATCCAAATGCACTCACAAATTGTTCTATGTTTTTAAAACTAAAGCTGCCACTCCAAAACAACACTTTTACAAGCATTTTTACCTTATTTAATGAAGCAAGACCTTTGCATCCTTCCTTCTGGGCTTTTTCACATGAGCTCAAATGAGAGGCGTAGTTGGGAAGACTGTGGAGGCAGTGGTATTGGTTACAAGGCAATAAAAAGAAACCAAATTGACTATTTGTGTAGATGAGAACATAGAGAAAGGCCTAAAAATAAATTAGTGTTGAGATGCTGAGAGTAAATAGTTTGGGAGTCTTCAGAGAGAGTGGGTAGTTGGAAATACAAACTTAGCCCTTAACAAAAAGATTTTTATAGGGCATATTGGGGAGTCCATGTCATTTTCATGTTTCCCCTCATTCTCTAAAAAGCTACACATAGTGCAAAATTTAGCCTTGTAATGTTTGTAATATTTCCTTAATTTCTTAATTTTTGCCCTCTCCCATTGTCTTGAAATCAATTTTGAAAAAATATCAACTGTTTTCAAACTACTCTTTTGTTCTGTCTCTACACAACACCCCTCCAAACTGTAGCCAGAGTTGGATCAACGTATTCCCTTGTCAAATAACCTTGGTATCAATGTTTGCAGAATAAAGCATGCTTTTTATCAAGAGATAAGAAACCCTACACTGATTAGTTTGCTTAACTCTTTCCTTTCTGTAGATGTTAACTGGGTTTCTATGAATACCAGGCTATTCGAGCTTCACCACTATGAATATGGCAGCCTTTCCCCTCAAGTTGCTCACAATGTAATGGAGCTGTCAAAAAGGTTAATAAACCTACCTTTGCAGTCGAATAAGCCATGGCACCTTGCTTTGAACCCTATGCAGCAGACATGCTCTATCTCCAGCAGTTTTTGTTCCCAGAATACACATGCCCTTATCTTTGCAAATGCTCTTACTGGACTGTAATGCCTTGCTCTCTTCCAATTACAAAGTATCACATTTTGTTGGTAAATGTTTATCAATTAAATATTATCGAAACTTATACATGACTTACAACTGATTTCGTTTAAATACTGTTTAGCCCAGCAATCCTGTTTGTACAGTTAATCCAGAATATCTCCTCAGATTCTCTGAGAAGTTCTTATCTTCCACATTCCCAATTCCACACAGCAATTTATCATGACTGAAATGCAATCTAAAGTGAGATTTCTAATTAACTTTTCCAGTGTGTTTAGTTAAGTTCAAATTTCCACATAGGTTTTGTTTATAAATAAGAAAATAGTTTTTATTTGGGTGGCAAAGGGCATATAGAAATCTGTTTGGAAGAAAAGGAAATACATCAAACACATACTTGGAAGTGGTACATAATTTCAAAGGAAGATTGCCAGTGAGGTTAATTGTGACCCAGTGATAAATGACAACAGAGCGGATTTGTATTTATATTATTTTTCTTTGATTTTCCTTCATAGTTTGCATTTTTTAATCTCGATTATTCTGTTAATATCAATAATGTCCAATTTATAAAAGTTGGTTTCAAATCTGATTACCATTTTATAACATTTCAAGTGATAAAATAACTACTCATGCATTAAATCTAATATTTGAATTAAACAAATTTAAAATGAGCAATAAATGTTGTGTTCAATAAAAACTAGACTTGAGAAAGTATATACAAAATAAAACAACACAAGCAGATGACATCAAATAACTTACCTTTTAATTCTAATTAACAGAATTATCTGTTACTAAATATATATTTACTAACAGATAATATATTATCTGTTACTATATATAAAATACATATTATATACTAAATATGATATAAAATATAATATATTTTATATATATATATATATATATATATATATAGGTTCAACATATAAAGAAATATTTAAGGCACACTTTGGCTGTCTGACCTACCCCAAGTCACCAATAAATGTTTTGGTTCTCAATATTAAAATGTTTTTTAAACATTTTAGATGTCAGTATGCTTATATCAAAACAAAAGCCTTATCAATGTGGATGCCATATATATAGACACAACAAAATGTTGAACAAAGTTATATTGCCCAATTCTCATGCTATCATAGTCTTTATTGAGAGAGAAGGGTCAAAGTCTTATTTTTTGTTTGTGAATGATTATTTGGACATTTCAGAAAGATCTCTCCTAGTCTCTTGTCAAGGAAAAAATGACATATGACAAGAGGTAACGAAAATAAAGTGTTTAATGAAAATTTACTATAATGGAACAATCGTAAAAATGAGTCAGATACACACAACCATGCATCAGCATGGTTGGCAGATCTGGCTTTGGGTTATTTTGTGCTGATTAAGAGACGTTAAGTTTCTTAATCTAAATTTTTACCTTTTGATTTCTCATCTGTAAAATGGACTTTATACTAGTGCCTGTACATACAACTGTTAGGAAGTAAGGTGGTGTAAGTAAAATACTTAGCCTCCTAGCATTTCAAAAAGCCAGCTCTTTTGCTGACTTTAGAACCATTATCTTCATTACAGTGATGTCATTTGGGGTTGGCAGTGAATATTTGTGTTATTAGAAACAGTATATATATAGTGCTGTGTGAGGTAAAAAGCACTAGATTTGGAGTTAGCCCCTTGTGATTGAATCTAGGTTCTTGTACATAGAAAATGTGACCTTGGGTATATTAACTCCTGAAAGATTGACTTCCTCAACTGTAAAATGGGGATAAAAACAATTGCCTTTCAGGGTAAGAATTGCTCGGGATAATGACAAACATTTAAGTCTCAAAAGTTAGTCCTTCCTTTCCTTTAAATTATAGGAGATATTTAGGTAAGTCACTTAAGCTCGATTCTTTACCCACATTGATAGGAATTTACTGAACTGATACTGTTCAGGTTTGTAGGACTTGAAGCCATTTATAAAGCTATTGGTTGAACAACTGCTCAGCTACCACATATCAATTAGAAAGACCACAGTTGCCAGCCAACCTCCCTCATGGTGAGCTGACCAGTCAAACACCAAGAGGGATAATGCTTTGGTCTTTGTACTTTAAAAGGTTCACACGATAAATCTCATTGTAAAGGTCTACGCAGTGAGTATCGCAGTGAGTATAGCAAACAAATACTGAAGTAAGTAAATGGCCTAAGGTTATAGCCAGTGCATATAAACACAGTTCTCCCAGTGTCTTAGAATGTATGAGTTCCCACAACCTGGGCTTAAAGAGCTCACATAATTTGAGTAAGAAATATGTTTCTATTAAGGGAAATGAAAACATTTAGACATTCTAATGCTAATAGCACTTGTTTTCACTAGCACCTCTGTGGTCTCCCTTCAGGTATCCCTCCCCCATGTTTGAACCATTGATATGCCATAGAATATTGAACCTGTATTTTTTTGAAAAATTTAATCAAGTTACAGCCATTCCTCCTTGGCCTTTGACTTGAGGGTATTAATAAGGCAAGACCTCACATTAAGGCAGCGTGTATTCAACTATAAGGCAAGATTTCTATGAGATTAAAGAGCTCATAAGAACCATTGCACAGCCTTGTAGAAGTTGTAGGTATGAGTGCTGATGTTGCCTAAAGAAAGGAGTTGTCTGTAGCTCATTCTTTGACCAGTTTTGACCTAGAATTGAAAACTGGCAGGTCAACTTTGTTGCTTGGCAGTGGCAGTAGCTGATATACAAATGATTAGTCTTTTATCATTTCAAAAGTTTTTTTTTTTTTGTATTCATTTTAACAGTAGTATTCATAGTAGTTCCAGTAGTACTTTTACTAGTATTTTTGTGGGGCTTGTTAATTTTAAAAAGTTTAGAATAACTTCATTGTGGAAATAATTTCGTTTTATTCTGCTAAAGATATTCTTTACGTTTTACGTATTTGGGAGGAAGGTCACTTTTTAAAACATCTGCTTAAGTAGGGAGGGTGCCTGGGAATGAATGGGGTGGGGCTGCTTTGGCAGAGCAGGAGTGGTCAGATTACATATCATTCTTATCTCTCTCCTCATGGTGGAAGATATAACCCAAGAGCCATGTGACTTTGTGGGGCCTGAGGCAAGACTGGCACTGATCAATCATTTCAAGCTTCACTGGCATTGATGCAATCTAGACAGCAGAACATAATTTTGCATTTTTTAAACATGTACCATAATTAGATCATTTTATGTTCGTATTTATCATAATCTTGCTAGATTCCATTAGGCCTCAGGGCATAGTAAAATCTGAAAATGCCAACAATTAAGTGTTTAAAATCATTTAAAAAACAGCAATAAACAAAGTCACACTTTCTACTAATAAATGCACTACTAACAATTTTAATTTAGACTATTCTTGAAGGAGTAAGACTGGCCAAGTTTACAGGAAAACAATTTCGAAAACATGGGAAAATACTGTGCTCCCAACAGCCTGATATACACATTCAGCAAACACAAGCTGAAATTGGTTAGCCAATTTATGATACCATGACTGGCATCCAAATCCAAGCCTATAAATGATGCAATATTTATCAATTTACTCAATTATTTTCCCGGAGCTAGAGAATTTGAAGTCAGACATTAAAGCTCATCTGTAGTCCAGAATTCTATGACGGTAAGACCAAGGGAAATCAGAAAAAATCCAAGTCCTGTGACATCTTTCATAATTTAGGAGGAGCTTCATAGTTAATACTTTAAATCTTTAAAACTTTGCTGTATTTTGGACATTTTCATTTTAGTAAACATATTAAATGTGATGCCAGATTTTTATCTTACATGATATTTCATTGTATGGAGATGTGATAGTTTTATTTATGACCTATGGCTGGAAATTTAGGTGGATTGTAAGTGATAGATATTTGAAAGAATTCTGGAGTAAACATCTTTTTCAATAAATGTATAAATTTCTGATGATTTCCTTAGGATGGTTTTCTGGCATTAAAATTAGGGTAAAAAAATGTTAGACATTTTGTGTTGTTGAATGATAAAATACATTTTTAAATTGCATAACTATTTTCTATATAGGACAGAATGATAGACGATTTTTTCTTTAAAGTTCTTCTGTACACAGTTAACTAAAATCGGGAATGAAAGTGGGGACATTACTAGAGACCTGACCAAAAAAAAAAAAAAAGAATGCTATGAACAATTGCATGCCAATAAATTAGATCAACTAACATGGACAAATTGTTAGAAACACGCAAATAACCTAAACTATAGAATTAGAAAATCTTTACAGAACTGTAACAAATATAGAGATTGAATTAATCAAAAAAACCTCTCAACACAATGTTCAGGGCCAGTGTCACCAGTGAACTCTACCAAATATTTAAAGAATTAACCACTACTTTTCAAACTCTTCCAAAAAACAGAGGGAACACCTCCTAATTCACTCAGTGAGGAATTACCTTGATGCTAATACCAGTTAAAGACATAATATAAAAAGAAAATTACAGACATATTCCTTATGAATATAAGATGCAAACATCCTCAACAAAATATTAGAAACATAATCTAACAGTGTTTGAATAGATTATACACCATGGTGAAGTAGGATTTATCCCAGGAACAGAAGCATGGTTTAACACAAGAAAATCAGTCAATGTAATACACCAAATTGCTAGTATGAAAGGGAAAGCACGCAGCTCATAGTGATCTCGATGCAGAAAAAAAAAGACTTAAGGGAAGCCAATACCCCTTCTTGATAGAACACTCAACAAAATCAGGAGTACAAGGAACCTCTTATAAGGAAATGACAAGAGAATTTACAAAAAACAAAACAAAACACAAACAACAACAAAAAAAAACCACACACACAGCTAACATTACAGTAAATGACAAAAGACAGAAAGCTTTCCCTCTAAGATTAGGAAAAAAGACAAATATGTCCAGTTTCTCCACTGGTATTCATCATTGTTCTGAAAGTTCTATCAAGAGAAATTAGACAAAGAAAATAAATAAAAGTCACCCAAATTGGGGAGGAAGAAGTACAACTATCTATCTATCTATATATATATATATTTGCAGATGATATGTGTACATAGTTTTGTATAAGTGGAAATGCACATTCTTAAATTCATATGGAATTGCAAGGGGTGCCAAATACCAAAAACAGTATTAAAAACAAGAACAAAGTTGGAATACTCACACTTCCCAGTTTCAAAATTTAATACAAAGCTACAATAACCAAAACACTGTGGGACAGGCATATGTCTATATAATGACCTATAAAGATGCAGAGGCCAACGAAATAGAATTGCGAGTCCAGAAATAAACCTATACATCTATGGTCAATTGCCTTTTAACAAGGGTGACAAATCCATTGAAATGAGGAAAGATTATCATCAAATGGTGTTGAAACAACTGGATTTCAACAGATAAATCAATTGGACCCCTTAAACTGTATAAAAACTCTAAAAATAGATTAATGACATACAAATAAGAACTAACACCACAAAACTTTTAGAAACACATATAAGGGTGAGTCTTCATGTTCTTGAATTTGGCAACAGATTCTTAGATGTGACTTCAGAAGCATAAGCAAAAAAAAAAGATAAATCTTACAGTGAAACATTTTTTGTGCATTAAAGGGGATTATCAACAAAGCAAAAAGACAACCTGAATGGAAGAAAATATTTGCAAAGCATATATCTTGTAAAGGTTTAATATGCAGAATATGTAAAGAATGTCTACAATTCAACAACAATTTAAAAAACTGACACAGGACTTTAATACTATAAGCCCACAAAAAGCAGCTCAACAATACTAGTCATTAGGGAAATGCAAATTGAAACCACAATGAGATGCTGCTTCACACCTATGAGGATACCTATAACAACAACAACAACAACAACAACAGAAAAATAAGTATATTCAGGGATGTGGAGGTATTGGAACTTTCATAAATTGCTGTTAGAAATGTAAAATGATGCAACCATTATGGAAAACAGTTTAACGATTCCTCAAAAAAATCAAACATAGAATTATCATATGATGCAGCAATTCCACTTCTGGCTATATACCCAAAAGAATTGGAGACAGGAATTCAAATTGATATTCATACACCAGTGTTTCCAATAGCCAAAAGGTGGAAACAATGCAGGTTTCCATCAACAGATTAATGGATAAACAAAATGCAGTTGTCATACCTTGCTTAATGACAGAGATACGTTCTGAGAAATGCATCTTTGGGCAACTTCGTCATTGTGCGAACACCATAGAGTACTTACACAAACCCTAGATTGAATAGCCTACTACACACCTAGTCTATATGGCATAGTCTATTGCTCTTAGGCTACAAACCTGAACAACATGTTACTGTACTGAATACTGTAGGCAATTATAACTCAATGGTAAGTATTTGAGTATGTAAACATACTAAATATAGAAAGGGCACCATCAAAATATGGAATAAAAGACAGATAATGGAACCCTAGTATGGGGCACTTACCATATATGGAGCTTTCAAGACTGCAAGTTGCTCTGGGTGAGTGAGTACTAAGTAAACGTGAAGGCCATAGATGTTATTGTACACATTATTGTATAATGTAGACATTATAAATACTGTACACTTAGGCTATGACAAATGTAAATGATGTTTCTTTAAAAATTAACCTATAACTTTATAAAATTTTGTACTTAACGACTTTTGTAATAACACTTAGCTTAAAACACATTGTACAGTTGTACAAAAAATTTTCTTGTTTATATTCTTGTAAGTTTTAGTCTTTTTATGATTTCATGTTCAAAATTTTTGATTAAAAACTAAGACACAAAAACACATATTAGACTAGGCCTATGCAGGGTCAACATCAATATTACTGTCTTCCACCTCCGCGCCTTGCCCTGCTGGCAGGTCTTCTAGTGCAATGACATACATGGAGCTATCATATTCTATGATAACAATGTCTTCTTCGGGAGTATCTCCTGAAGGACTTTGTCTGAGGCTATTTTACAGTGAACTTTTGTTTAGAAAGAGTACACTCAAATATTGATAAAAATATAATATATAAACCAGTAACAGTCTTTATTACATACTGTACATAATTGTATATCCTCTACTTTAGGACTGGCAGTGCAATATGTTTACACTGGTATCACAATCATGAGTGATATGTTGCAAATATGACATTATGATATATACCTTATGATACAATCCTTATGGCAGGAATTTTTCAGCTGTATTATAATCATATTAGACTACCATTGTGTACATGATTTATCATTGACCATGTTCATTGTGCAGAGCATGACTGTATATACAATACAGTATTATTTCACCATAAAATGAAGCTATGATATATATAGTACAACATAGATGGGCCTTGAAGACATTATACTACTAAGTGAAGGAAGCCAGGCACAAAAGGATAATACTGTATAATTCCACTTGCATGAAATGTCTAGAATAGGCAAATTCATAGAGACCGAAATTGGAATAAAGGTTACCAGGGGTTTGAGAGGTTAATGGGGAGTCATTTCCTTAATGGTTTCTGCTTGGAGTGATGCGAAAGTTTGGGAAATATAGTAGATAGTAGTGATAGTTGCACAGCATTTTGAATGTAATTGATGTTACTTAGTTGTAACACTCGGCAATGGTTAAAATGGAAAATTTTATATTTTATCACAATATTTTTTAAAAAGTGTATACTAGTCCGTTTTCACACTGCTGATAAAGACAAGACTAGGCAATTTACAAAAGAAAGAGGTTTAATGGACTTAAGTTCCACGTGGCTAGGGAAGCTTCACAATCATGGTGGAAGGCAAGGAGGAGCAAGTCCAGTCTTGCACGGATGGCAGCAGACAAAGGGAGAACTTGTGCAGGGAGACTCCCATGTTTATAGCCATCAGATCTCATGAGACTTATTCACTATCACAAGAGCAGCACAGGAAAGACCCACCCTCATGATTCAATTGCCTCCCACCAGGTTCCCTCAACGCCACATGGGAATTGTGGGACTTACAATTCAAAATGAGATTTGGTTGCGGACACAGCCAAACCATATCAGTGTGTGTGTCATTAGAAGTCATAGTAATAGACCCAGCAACAGCCAATGATTATCTAGGGCTATATTTTAGTTTCTGCCTGAACATTTTATAGTAATTTATTGTACACTTACAATAAGTTTATGAGGAAAGTTCTTTGACTATATCTATTTTACACATGAGGAATATCAAGCCAAAAGATTTTGAGTGCTTTTCTCAAGATCACATTATGTACTAGTGGCAGATCCAGGATTTAAACCCAGGCAGTTTGGTTCCAGAAGCCGTGCTTATCCACTATACTGTGCGGCCTTTATTCAACCACCATATTCTCTAGTCATTACTTTGCAGAATACACTTAGTGTAATATTTCAAAAATTTACATAAAAGCATACATCTAAGTTTTGCATCATTAAGTAGTGTACTGGGTTAAATTGTAGGCCCCAAAGTTCATGTTCCCTCAAACCTATAAATGTGTCTTTATTTGGGTATGGGGGTTTGCATATGTAATCATATTAGGTTGAAGTCATACTAGATTAGAATAGGCCTGTAGTACAATATAACTGGTGTTCTTATTAGAAATGGACAATTGGAACATAGACACAGGGAAGAAGGTCATGTGAAGACCTAGGCAGAGATTGGAGTGATGTAGCTGCCAGGCAAGGAATGCCAAGGATTGCAAGTAGCACCAGGAAGAGGCAAAGAAGGAGCCTTCCCTTGGAGTCTTTACAAAGATCATGGCTCTACCGACACCTGGGATTTCAGACTTCAAGTCTCCAGAACTGTGAGAAAAATTTATCTGGTTTTAGCCATCCAAGTTATGGTAATTTGTTATGTAGCCCAAGAAAACTAATAAAATTAATACAGATAGCATACAGCTATTACTTTTTTAAATTTTGCAGGTATAACTGATACGTTTCATTGAGATTCAGACTGCTCTTGACTTATAAACAAAGAAAATCTGCATGCAACTATAAGTAAACAGCAGTGTGTTGTAAAAGTTCTAAAATTATAGTGATACTAACGATGGAATTTTATTTTGATAGAGCTTTTGTTCTATAGTTTTGTTGTAGCAGGTGGTAATAACAAAGAATCTGATGAAGAGTTTTATTACTAAAATTAATTTGAATAAAAAGGTCAGCCATGGATAATTTATAATTATATTTTGAAAATAAAAGTCAGTAGACAAATTGCATAGCAATGTTTCTGAAATGTCTATGTAGCATACCTTTAATAACCGTCTGCTTCTCTACCCCACCCCAATAGGTGTAAGTTCAGGCCCAATTTAAAATAAATTCTGAAAACACTACTACATACAACATGACACATACCCATTGATAGAACTCACTGTTTAAAAAGTTAAACCAAATGTGTATACAATTGAAGAAAACTAATAGGTATTTGAAAACTCAAAAAATTGCTATTCATGTGAATAGAGCTTAGACAAACATTAAGGGATAAATGCAATTTGTCTATTTTGGTGGGCACAGTATCTAAATATTTAAGGAAAACAATACCAGAGATTGCACTTTTTTACTGACATTTCAAAACCCATTGTGAAAGGATGTATAATATTTATTTTTAAAGTAGTGCTACAGAACAATGATCTCCCAGAGTAATACTAAAAGATCACTTGCAACTATTAAATCTTGGGTTTGCTCTTCCTTACTAAAAATGAGATCCAAACCATTTGGCTTGATCAGAAAATCTAATCATGGCTGGACACTTGACTTCAGGTGGTCTCTATATTGGATATTAAGCTAAATAATTACCAAAAAAAGGTAAGAGGCAATTTTTCTTCACCATTACTTGCATATTTCTCTAAGCATTTTATTAGAAATAGGTTTAACATTTGAGTTATTTTGGGTTCCTACTGTGAACCAGACCTTCTGCTTGAGACTAGAGAATAGTAAGCAAGGCAGACATGATCCATGCCTGCATGGAGTGTATAATGTAGTAGGACTGATAAAAATTGAGCAAATAATTATAAATAGTATGTTTTATATAAATATTTAAATATGAAAGTAGTTATAAATGTAAAAAAAGTAATGAAAAATGCTTTCCTATATTAGTCAAATTCTTGGTTGTAAGTCATATAAACCCAACTCAAATTATTTTTAGCAATAGAAATTCATCGGCATGCCTACCTGAAGAGTTTAACAGTATTTTCGCTTCAAGCATAGCAGGATTTAGGTGTTCAAACACAGAGGCCAGAAATCAATTTTCCTCCATAATTTGGCTTTGTTTCCTTTAGTTTGTCTTTACTCTCAGACAGAATGGAGTGGCTAAGTTTACCACTAACAGGTCTAAGGTTTATATTCTACTAACTTAATAACACAAACGGAAAGAGAATCCCTCTTAAACATTTTAGCAAAAGCCCTGGAGCTGATTTTTGTTGGCAGTCTTTCCATTTGTGAACTGATCATAGATTCATTGGCTGATTCTTGGTTACCCATTTAGGTAAATTCACACAACTGGGGTAGCTAGAATTCTAGAATTGGCTTGACTCAGACCACATGGACTAAAATAAGAAACTAGTTGATTTTCTAGAGGAAAACTGATATGTTTAAAACATAAACGAAGAAAACAGGAAAATGATCAGTGAGAAAGCAAATATGTGCACAGCAGAGGTGGATACCTTTCCACTGCTCACCTTGAATGTTAAGTATACACTAATTACATAGAAATGCAAATCTTGAGTCCAGCTTAAGACTATATTGCCTGTAGTATGTTTAAAGTAGACTATTTCCATGACAAGTTAAGAACGCATTTTCTGCATAGTTCCCAAGACTGTTTGCCACAAAATTCTATGGGTTTAGGATGTTTGGATTTTGTTGGCAAGCCAGGTATAATTTCATTGTCTGAATGTTGTTGAATGTTAAATTGCAGCCTTTAAGCGCTTTGCCTTTTGAGATAAAAATGACAATGTCCAGAAATATGATCCGACTGCTTTTTGAAAACACGTGCGGCATGTTATAAAATACAAAAGATTAAACAGAAGAATGTAAGTTTCCCCTCCACCCCCGTTCTTAAGTCAGTTTTTGTTCATAAATACAACTAGTGTTATGACTATCATATTTTTCATAGATATGAATGCATAACTTTTTTAAAATCACAAAGTTATTTGATATAGTATATTTATAAAGGCAATGAAAATAATATATCTCAGGTTTTTGCACACAGAGCTGACAAGATCTCTTTAAGGTCTGCATTGTATTTTATTCTATAGCTATGATTTTAATTGTAACATCTTTATAGTTGGATATTTAAAAAATATTTTGCTAGTTTTTAAGGTACTGCAATGGATATCCTTGCACATAATCATTTCACACAAATCAGAGTTTATCTGGAGGAAAATTCCTGAAATTAGAACTCCTGTGTCAAAAATAAACAATGTATGCATTAAAAAATGATAGCTATTGGAGGAGGTGGGAGGGAAGACAGAAAATACCTGCCCACCATGTGGGTTGTATTCATTTTATCAACAATGTATTAGTGTGTGCTATCAAACCTTCTGGAAATTTGTACCTTTTGGAAATTTGTAATACTAATGGGTGAAATGTGGTTTGCCATAAGTTTAATGTACTTGTCTCCTATTATGAAGTTGAGCGTTTGTATTTCTCTTTATATGTAAATTTAACTTTTGAAAAACTTAAAATGTATATTATAGATTATTGAATTTTAGGAGCTCCTAATGCATATTAAATAAATTGATTCATTTTCTGTGATATAGATTGAATTTAAAAACAAACTAATTTTTAAATCTTAGTTTGTGGAGATTTTGCTATTTGGGGTGGGGGAAAATATTTTAGATACTGAAGTGTTGTCAACTTAAAAATATATCTGAAGAACATCAAATGATTGCTACCTTTTCCTATTTTGTTGAGATTGACTTTTACATTTAATTCTTTGATCCATTTGGACAATATTTTTTTCCAGGTATCTTTCCATAATCATATGATACTGGTTGAATAAAGCTTTAAGAGATTTAAATCTGACAGAGCTAGTCTCCCCTTATTATTCAGATTTCCTCCCAGTTTTCTGTTATTCTTGACTATTTTTTTCCATATAATATTTAGAATAAGCTTATTTAATACATTATAGATACATGGATTGAAAGAGTATTTGACATCTATTTAGTGAAAACTAATTGTATACAGTGTATTGCATTAGAGTTTGTAAAAGTATAAAATACAAAATCTAAAACATATCCTTGTCGAGCTCACAGTCTAGTAAGAAAAATAAAACTCGAATAGATTATAACTCAAAAAATATGTGGTGCTGAAAGGGTAAAAATGCATAGTATTCTAAAGTGGGAAGAGATTAATTTTAGCTGGGAAACAGGGAGGAATTCCTGGCAATGGCGAGATGTGACAAAGATTTTAAAATTAGAAGGATTTAGATAAACAGGGCATTTAATGCAAATGGAGGTATATGACCAAAGGCCCAGGGCAGAGAGGCAGAGGATATGCATGGAGAATGATAAACCTTAGGATTGTTGGTGACAGGGGCAGTTTCCCTCAAGACTGGAATGTAAGTTAGTGTCAGAAAATGGAGAACATAGCCTACATGATGGTGTAGGGAATTTGTCCTCAGAAAAATTAAATATTTTTGAACAAGAAATTAAGAATCTATGAAGAGTTTATGTTAACAATATGTAAACTAAAATGTAAGCAGATATATTCGGAGTTGATGGGCCCCATGAGCTTGTAAGTGCTAGATAAACAGAAGTATACAAAGTAGAATGAAGGTCATGGGAATGAAAAATGAGATATTAATACAATTTTAAGTGAAAAAAAATCAGAGTTGTCAACCAATTTGACAGAGAGTGAGAGAATAGAGTTAAAACAAGTTTGAGGTTTAGGACTTCAGTATCTGGCAAATGAATTGTGCTCCTATGGACTGAATGTGTCCCCCTCAAAATACCTGTGTTGAAACCTAATCCCCAATGTATTGGTATTTGAAGGGAGGCCTTTGGGAAGTGCTTAGGTCACAAGGGTAGAAACTTCTTCATGAATGGTTTAGTGCCATTATAATAAGTGCCCATATAAGAGGCCAGAGAACTTCCTAGCACCCTTTCAGCATGTGAGGAAACAGCAAGTGGCTGGCAGTCTACGAACCAGAAAGTGGGTCCCCACTAGATTCTAAATCTGTGGGTATTTTGATCTCAGACTTCCCAACTCCGGAACTTTGAGAAATAAATTTGTTTTTTATGCCATCCAGTCTATGATAGTTTGATATAACAGCCTGAACAGACTAAGCCAGATGCTACTGATGAATATTGGAAATGATTAAAATTTGACAAAGAATAAATCCTTGAAGATGACTCAATATTGGAAACAATCAGATGTTGGAGAAGTATGAGAAGCCAAGGCCACCCATTAATAACTATAGAGAACAATGAGCAGGAAAATCAAGAAATGACTGTTGGTTTGAGACAGATCATCAAAAGCCTTTGAGAAACTCCTTTTGCTGTTGTAGTAAGGATGGAAGCCACACATTAAAGCATATAGAGGTATTTTGCTCTATAATCGTCTAGCTCTGTGAATAGTGTCAATGTTTCATTCATTCTTGCCAGCTTAACCCTTGGCATTATTCTCAGTACTCCTTCCCTCTCTGCTACTCTCCACAACCAGTTCAATAATTTCTATTGATTTTACTCATCAAATGTCTCTTAAATATATCCATCACTCTCCTTTCCTATTCCCAAAACACTTCTTCTAAGCCAGGTCTGTCAGTGTCTCCGTACTTAGCCACTGCAATGACATCACTCAATCCATTCTCTGCAAGGCAGCATCTCTGATTTTGACAATATACCACCAAATGTCCTTTAATATCATCCTTTTCATTTAAGATAAAGACAAAATTCCTTGATATAGATCCCTTAGAACTAAACTATTTGGGTCCCACATCTCTCTCCAGACTCATTTAGTAATTTTCTTCTCCAGATGTTACAGTCCAGTCACACTTGCTTCCTTAGAGTTCTCCAAATATACTTGTCTCTGTTACCTACTAGATTGGAATGCTTATTGGGAGGGAAGATATTTTCACTAGAGTTTCTCCCTTTTGTACCTCCTCTAACACATGGGATATAGTAAAGTTGTAGGTTTTCAATAAAAGCTTCTGGAGAAAATGCATTTGACGTGGTACATTTCCTCACTTTGGTGTCAGTGCCCAGTACCAGTGAATGATAGTTTAGAAAGACATTCAAGGTCAGTAAGACATATTTTCAGAGTGTCATTTGTGAGCAGAAAGCAGTTATTTTTGGATAATTCAGATGAACACAAACTGCTGATTGTTAAATATTTAAATCAGAGTTTCCTGTTGAAAAGCATGATTTGAATTGAGGCATTATATGAGGGTATTTACTCTCCCAAGGAGATAAACTAGGAAACCACTTAGTAGCTCTTATTACCTCTTGACCTGCAGTATTTATATTTACATTTCCCTGTTGGTTCTGTTTATAATCTCTAGGTCAAACATTGGTCTCATCAGCCTGCACAAAGTTTGGTATTATCATTGATATAAATGTGCATTGTCATTGAAATAATTTTAAGGCTTGTTAATATTTGTATTTCTGGAAACTTTAATGGATATCGATTTCAAGTCAACATCATTTTAAAGAATATTGATTCACTTTCTAGTTGTAATCTAATTTAGGTTAACTGGTATTATATTTTTATAACAAAAAATAATTTTCCCTGTACAGGTTGTCCATCAGTTGGCTTTCTTTACCCTTGCTGCCTGCTGTGCTCCCCTCTACTACAGTTGTAGGCTCCTGTTCTGCCTGCTGCATCAGAGGGAATATAAAACTTTGGCATTTCTGCAAAACAGGATTATGTTTCCCTAGCATCACCTATTTCAGTGACTAGCACTTGTCTTCTTAGTTGGGTGAGCTGAAATTTCCTTGCATCTCACATGTAGTTCGTCAGCTCCAAAAATCTCAGGAGCACAGTGACTAAGGGCACTAAGTAACACCGCTTTCTCTTGTGCTTCTCCTTTCCAAGGGTAGTGAGCAGTTTCCTCAGTTATTATATTAATCTCTAAGTCATCTCATTTCACTATCTTTTGGTTTTCCAGTTTTTTCCAGTCCTTTAATGCTATATTAAATCCCTTTATATAACTTGAATGACTATAGAAGGTTGGCCTATGCTGGGTAGTTGTTTGTTGGCGTGCTCCTTAATTCTGCACTGTATCCTCTCCTCTGTATTGCAGAGAGCTAGAGGTTAAAAAGATTTCCCTGGCAGGATTCTGATTAAATTCTTCAAATGGGAAGCACAAGCCAGGATATTGAAAATTGGAAAGAAAGGAGAAACAATTTATATCTATTGCTGGTAAAGTTTCAAGCAACAGTAGCTGAGAGGTGGCAAGTGTGGGCACCTGACTTGCATGGGCAGCATGGTTTTAACAGTATGAGAAGTAATGACATCAGTCAACCTAGACTCAGTACTCATTGTCTCTGAACACGTGGCAGTAGGAGTGTTCTCCAACACTTCTGCAGTGACAGTAGTTTTGAGTCCTGTAAAGCCACCATGGCAGTGATTCTTACAGCAGATATATCAGCAGAAATGTCTTGGGTTTTCAGATACATTATTCCTTTTTTTAGTCTAGGAGTTGTGTCACTTTCTGCATTTACTATTCTCTGAGCATCCTAATTTTGATCTTATATCCTAGACTTTTCAATACTTTAGTAACTATCTGTGTTAAATTCACTTTGTATGAAATGCTGTTTTAGTTAGGGTTCTCTAGAGGCACAGGACTAGTATATATATATATATATATGAAAGGTAGTTTATTAAGGAATATTGACTCACATGGTCACAAGGTAAAATCCCACAATAGGCCCTCTCTGCAAGCTGAAGCACAAGAAGCCAGTTCGAGTCCCAAAACCTCGGAAGTAGGGAGCTGACAGTGCAGCCTTCAGTCTGTGGCCAAAGCCCAAGAGTCCCTGGAAAACCACTGGTGTAAGTCCAAGAGTCCAAAAGCTGAAGAACTTGGAGTTTGATGTTCAAGAGCAAGAAGCATCCAGCAAGGGAGAGAGATGAAGGCTATAAGACTCAGCCAGTCTAGTCCTTCCATATTCTTCTGCCTGCTTTTATTCTTGTCCCAATTGCAGCTGATTAGATGGTGCCCACCCAGACTGAGTGTGGGCTGCCTCTCCCAGTCAATGACTCAAATTGTTAATCTCCTTTGGCAATAAGCTCACAAACACACTCAGAAACAATACTTTGCATCCTTCAATCCAATCAAGTTGATACTCAATATTAATCACAAATACCTTGAAACAAATACCTTTTTAAAAAATAACTGGACACTATATACATTTTATACATTTTAAAATACTATATATACTTATGTCTAGATTTCATTTTGTAATTGTAAATTAATCATGTTGATGAATCATTGTATTTTACATTTTTAAAACTTCGTATTTCCTTGATTCCTTAACATTCTCACAAACAGGTTGTGAACAGTCTGCTCAGGTGACCAGGTGCACTAGTGTGATAAGACTGGTCTCTTCCCCAGTATAGGTCCACATCTGCTTGGCTGAGCACACTCCCTGGGAGCTCTTTGTATATGACCCCCTGTGTGGTGTGCTGTGCCTACCTCTTGCAGTACCTATGAGTAATAATAAATTTTAACTTCAAATACCTCTCTAAATGTAATTTCTGATGTTGTAATGATCTACAAAGATACTACCAAAGAGACTTACTTCCCCACTTACAATACAATCATTAGTTCTCTATTTCATATTACTGTGTAACAACATTACATCGTATGGTATAAATTACATTGTATTACATTATAAGAATAAACCCCAACTTCCTTATCCATTCTAACATTTTCATTTCAAGATATTAGGAAGATGTTTCATTCTATGAATATTCTTATACGTCTTTTGGTGTCTATGTTCTTACATATCTTGTGGTATCTTTCTATAATATATGTTAGAATATACAACTTGGTATATGACTTGAAAAATTGGTTTATAGAATATTAATGTATTAATTCTTAGATACTACCAAAAGGTTTTCATAGTGGATGTACCAATTAATAGTCACCGAAACTTTTGGACAGTTTCACTTCTTTCATTCTAATACTTGGTATTTGTTTTACAATCTACTTTTAGTGCCTTAAAATAAAAACATGACTTTCTTAGAAATGAGCAATTTAGGCAAGACTTGGTGAGATAATTGTCTTTGTCCACCCACCATTATCTGGGTCAACTTGAAACCTGATGACTGGACTTACCTGAATTTTCACTAACGTATATATTTGGTGGTAGACACTGGTCATTGGCACATAAATAAGGCCTTTGTACATGTAGCTTTCTCACAGCATGATGTCTAGATTCCTGGGGAAAGCACACACATGCAGAAACACACAAATAGAAAGAGGGAGGGAAGGGGGAAACTGGCAAAGGACGTGTGCCACTAATTATGAGTTAGATGTCAATTTTACTGTAATATGAGTTGTTAGAAGCAAATTACTAGATATGGAGATTACAATATCTTTGTAAGAGTTTATTTAAAAGAGATTGTTGACTTTATCAATAATCATAAGTGAGAAATGATAAAGTCAACAATTTAAAATCTTTATCAACAATCATAATAAAATACAAACCAAAGTATGTTTTCTGGTAACCCCAATATCTAGTTTATTTGAGGGTCTCACCTCATTGTGTACTTTGACTTTCAGTGCTGGCCTTTTTTCTGCCATAAGTCATAACTTTTAAATAAATACTCGTTTTAGGCCAGGCACGACTTTGGGAGGCCAAGGTGGGTGGATCACGAGGTCAGGAGATCAAGATTATCCTGGCTAACATGGTGAAACCCCGTTTCCACTAAAAAACAAAAAATCATCAAAACAGTAATAATAAAATACTCATTTTATATAAAATAATTGTGGTTGGCTCTGAGTCATAGTGATAGTTCTCATTATTTATAGTAGTTACATTCTATGAACTCACTGCAAACATTGAAACAGTGGATATTGAATCAATTATCCCAAGAAAAACAGTTAGGTTTGTGGGATCTCTAGTCATAACATTCTCATTAATCAATCTTGTTTGATGTGTGTTTGTTTGAAAACATCTTATTTAGCCATACATTGTTGATTCATTCATATTAAACTCATGGCCAACAGCACTATATAACTTATGTCTAAATGTAGCTTATCTAAGGTGTGCATTTTCTCCATAAGGCACATATAGCCTTCTTGTACTTAGGAAGGCTGGACAGCACTTCAAGCACTATGCTTTGGGCTCGTTTTAAAAAATGAAATAAAAAAATGACACTAAGTGGAACACAAAAAGCAGACTTATAAGAGCTGAAATGAGAAGGTAGAGTAGTACCTTGTTCAATCTCAGCTGGGAACATTAAGTTTGGGAAACAAATTTTTCACCACTTTGTGCATGCCCATAAATGACTTCAAAAGCACTGAAAGTATTGATTTGGGATGCCTACTAAATTTCAGCGAGTAAGCAAATTTGCAAATATATAGTCTTCAAATAATGAAGATCAACTATAGCTTTCCAGAACATAATTTAATTTTCTCCTGGCAGACAAATTATCCTTGCCCCACCAGTAACTGAAGTGATTCCAGGCTCTCCATTTAGAGCATTGAGGAATGTTCTTCTTTGGTGAATTTTGTGTCTTACAAACACCATATTTCCAAAGTCTCTTTTTAAATTTTTAGTCTCTTAGCAGCCATCTTTTAAGCACTTACTCAGTGTATGTGTACCTTAGGAATCCCCAAATGCCCTTAGAATTATAAAATATCGGACTTTCATCTTTATTGTTTATCTCTAATCTTAGCTCCTATCTTTCTTGCTTCATTGGTAACCTCAGACTCCAACTTCTGACTTTTTAACCCAGTAAGGCATTCCCATGCTCCAAATCACAACTTTGTTTGAAATCTATGCTCTCTAATGCAGATTTAAAAAAAAAAAAATGTCCCAAGGAAAAAAAAGTAGTTGTGAATATAGGGCTCTCTTTAATATGTTTTCTTTTTTTTACTTTAGGGCCCTTAATCTCCTGAGTACTGAGTGCCTTAGTTGTTCCTCTATGCTGCTAAATAAATGTTTTTCTATTTTTCAAAGTTTGTATGTTATTGGTGAGAAGGTCAATCTGACACAAGCTACCTCTTTTTTGCTGATAGCACATCTGATAATTATTACCTAAATAATGAATGGACATTGAGTTCTCTTACCAAATTATTTAAGCATATATTTTTTAATACCTATGTGCTAAACACTTCGTATGCTGCAATGAATAAGCACCTTGAGAAGAGTCATTGCATGTGCTTTATCATTTTTTTTCTTTTCTGTATTTTCCTATATAACATTAAAAGTGCAATAAGAGCAAAACTTCATTGTGTTATAGGAACACATTTGGAGAGAACTGAGATGTGAGTTCAGGAAAAAATTAATAGAAAAAAGGAGTGTTCAAGTGCAGTCTTGAAGATTAAATAGAAGTTATTCACACAGGAGGTAGGAGAATTTGAAAGGATAAAGACAAATTTTGGTAATAGAAAAAAGTTCACTAAATATTATTGAAGAAAGAAAATCTGTTCTTTAAAGATAAAAATATGCCAAAAGAATAGTATTGGATGAGGTTAAAGAGAAAAGATGAGAACAGCAGTTCATAAGAAGCCTGTAAGTTCTGTAAAAAGGCCTAAACTCTGTCCTAATATGAAACCAATTCATTTAGGAGTGTAAGTGTGTGCAACATTATTATAACTTTTACATTTTGAAATAATCATTCTGGTTTCATTGTTAAGAATATATAAAGAAGATATAAGATTAAAGGTAGGAGACCAGAATGAAGCATAAAAAAGTGGCCCAGGTGAGTGCAGAGGGTGAATTAAAATATTTTACACAAAATAGTTTTAAAACTCATTATAAAACATTTGATTAAGCCATACATGGATGAACAGAGATCATGAGTCTTCCTTCTCTCAGCCTTACTCCCAGAAATAACTCCCATTACTACTATCAATAGCCTGGTGAATACTATGATGTAATCTCAAAATAAACAAATATATATATATTTTTTTCATACACAAGAAAATATATTGAAACTTTTTCCTGAAACCCATTATGAACAATTTCTTCATATCCATTGTTCCTGGGAATGAGAATTGTTTAGGGAAAAATATTTAAAAGACTAATATGAGGAAAGGTGGGATTAAGAGAGGGTGAGAGAAAGAGAAACAAGTGACTAAGAGATTTTGGCAAAAAAACCGAAACATTCCATGGAGGTTATAAAGTTATTTTGCTATGCTGTGTGTCGTTTATTCCCTTTATCTATTTCCCCACAATATCTTGCGTAAAGTTATCTAAAGCTTTATGGAAAGGATTTGATTTTGGTGCAAATTTACAAGTTTTGGATCTTCAACCTTCATCTGAGCCTGAAATAGGATATTCATAGGGTGATTTCTCAGATAGTATAAAGAGGTAGATATTGCCTGTCTGTACATACCTGTATCTGTATTTATACATATGTAATCTTTGCACATGCATGGCCTTTTATGTTAGTCCATTTGGGCTGATATAGCAAAATCTTAGATTGAGTCATTTATAAAAAAATTTATTGCTCACAGTTCAAGGCTGTAGAGTCCAAGATCAAGGCCATGTCTAGTCTGGCAAAGTCCAATGTCTGGTGAAGGCCTGGTCCTTCATGGATGGTGCCCTCTATGTGTCTTTACATGGTGGATGGGGCAAACACGCTGTAAACTCTTATATGAGGGCCTAAATCCCATTCATGAGGATGGAGCCCTAATGACTATCACTTCCCAAAGCCTGCACATCTTAGTACTATCACACCAGGGATTAAGTTTCAACATGTAAATTCTTGGGGAACGCTAATGTTCAGGCCAAAGCACACATACATACATTTATATATGTATACAAACATTATATAAGTGTGTATATATCATGTTATATATAATTGTACCTGTTTTCATTATGTCAGCCATCTTTTTATATATGTTCACACACACACACGAATATAACTCACTGAAGTGTTTCAGAAGAGTAGTTCTTAGGATTCCATGCTTTTACCATAATTAATTTAGTCAATTGCCTTTTTGACTATTTTGGTTGTTTTTATTTAGAAAAATGTCTGATCAGCACTCCCATTGAACATTCCTGGAGGGAAATCTTTTTTACACATTCATATTAAGTTCTAAAGGGCAAAATTCACTTGTGCAAGACTCACAATGTATCAGCATGTTTCTTTGAAGACTGTTACGTATATTGATTTGATGTTTAGAAAATCTTTACCTGTGTTGCCAGACATTTGAGAGTGTCAAGCCTTTTCTAGTCTGAATATTTTGATTTTGGTGAAAATATTCCCTTCTGGTATCAGTAGAGTTGCTTCAGAGGCAATTTGTACTGCCTGGCTTTTCATCGCTGGTTGCTACATCTTATCTTCATCTGGAGCATTGTGATAAAGGCTCCTCTTATTGCTAGTTTTGTCCTTGTGATACTTACCTAGCTGGTATGACAAGACATTCTACTGTTGGCTTTGCATATTCCCAATTCTCTTTTCACCTAAAAGGTGTCTGAGTTTATATTAGTTAACCCAGTTCTGACAGTTTATTGACCACTCCAAAAAAGTATAGTTTCCCATACTGGCTTGGGGTCACATCTTCGCGAGAATTACTCTAGAATTCCAAAACAATTCTAGAGTAGACGTTAGTGTACAATATCAGAATTAGTCTAATTTACAAACATACTCAACTCAAAATCTAAGGTTATAGTAGAGAATTGTAATTACAAGAAACAATATTTCCCAAAATTGTAAATATAGTGAAGCATTTATGTGAATCATGTTTAACAAATTTGCAAAATTTTTAGTATTAAATACTTAAGACAAACATTTAAAACATAATTCTCTTGTAATATTTGTGAGGGTTTGCAAACATTTTAGCTTAGGATTTTTCAAATATTTAGCTTAAGATTTCAGCTATTTTATCCAAAAAGCTACCTATTTAAGATAACTTAAAGGACTCTATTTAAACCCATTATTAAATAATTTAGGAAATGTGTTCATTGTTAGAATTTTTTGTTTGACATTATACATTTAGTAATTTATTTCAGAATTTTTACTCCATATTATGCCTTTTTACTAATGGAATACATTGCCCTAATTAATTTACAAAATGCTGAATTTGTGGAAAAATGATAAAGTCATAGTAAGAACATGCAGTGGCTTCTATTGGGAAGTCACTGGTTATTGAACGATCGATAAGGATCTCTTGATCTTACAACTCCTTTTCCATTTATTTATTTATTAAAGACCGTCTCACCCTGTCATCCAGACTGGAGTACAGTAGCACAATCGTAGCTCACTGTAACCTTGAACTTCTGTGCTCAAGCGATCCTCCTGCCTCAGCCTCCCAAGTTTCTAGGACTACAGCTACATGCCACCATGCCTGGCTTATTATTTGTTTGTGGAAATGAAGTTTCATTATGTTGCCCAGAATGACAACTCCTTTCTTTAGCATTGCCATCACCATGATGCGGTATGGATCACATGAAAATTTAGGTCAAAACTATTTGAATCAGTATTAAAAAACTCATTGAAGCTTTCAGTTAAATTATGTCTAAAAAATATATCAGACTTATGCAATAATGCAAGTGAATTTAATAAAAGTGTAGTTTAAACATTTCAGTTCTTTCAGTCAATATTGGAATATATTAAATATGTTACACAGGCCCTTAGACATTAAAAGATTTATCAAAAATTTAACTATGCATAAGAAATCTTGAATGTCCATGAGCATATCTGTCCTGTTCGCCACTATGTCTTCAGTCCCTAGCACAATACTTTACCTAAATAAAAATGGGTACAATGAAGTGGTGTGGAAAGACTGAATTCAGCAGGATTAGCCTAGATAACTACCCATCATATGCATTTAAATCATTTCTTTTAACCCTCATAATAATTCCCCAGTAGTTACTATTATTTCCATTTTCTAGGGAGAAAATATTAGTAGTGCTTATAATTTATCAAATTCTCATTTATGTAAAAATAACCTTACTAGTATAAATGTGATTAGTTGGAGAAGTTGCTAATGTATATTGCATGCTTACAAAATGCTAGGGACTGTTCTCAGGTTTTGCAATTAATCTTCGTGTCAACTTTAAGATAGATACTATTAGATACTATTATTCTCTCCAATTTATAGTTATGAGTTAATATTTTTAGATCTTACATAGATATATGATGTAGAATGCAGTTTTTGGAAGAATTCTCTTTTCTTAAAATTATATGTAGTTATTAAAAAGTCAAAGTAGTCCCAAAATGTGCAAAGTAAAAGAAGATTAAAAATCTCTGAAGTACAATCATTTGTTAACAATTGGGTAACGTTATTCCAGGTTTATCTTGGTAAAAATATAAAGGTTGTCAGATATAATTTTAAAACTTGGGTTGTTTTATGCATGAGTTTAATATAAACTGTTAAATAAAATGTATTTTACAAAAGGAAAATAAAATCCCAGGATTAAATTTCTGATAAATATTTCTTAAAACAAATGATATATGCAACTAAAGAAATTATCAACTTACAAAAGAAATATTATGGAGACCCCTAATGTTGAGTTCATTATACATGTTTCTTTTAACGGTATGTGTCCATTTTAGGCTATATTAAATTCTTGACAAAATTACTTTCTCTTTATGGTTATATTTTTATTTTTATACTGTCAAGATATATACCAGTTATTTGCAGTTATGGAACCTTCATCCCCCACATTTACTATTAGTTTTAGAGTCATACAGCTGAGTATTAGTTATGTATTAGTTACATGTGTTCAAAATCTATTATGACATATGAATTCCTAGATTCTTCAGTTTGATTAGTCTGTTAGTCTGATGTAGTTTATCATCAAATAGAAGTTTCATGTATGCTGTATTTCCAGTGTTAAAGCTTGCTGGAAGATATCTATTTGTTATTTTATTCTGATAAGACAAAGTGCCTATATGTAAGTTTGTTGTTTTTCTTTTCTCAGAATTTGGAAGATATTACTCTGTGTTCTGAAGTTGAGTGTTACTAAAGAGAAGCAGCTAAATAAAATAGCATGTTTTTACATCATGTTTGCATATGATTTGCTTTTCCTTTTCCTTTAAAAACCTCAGGTTCAAATCTTTAGTTTCAGAAATTTTCTTCAACTAAAATTGTTATTTTGGCTCATTTTTCTGTGCTTTGTTTTATTCTTCCCAGGGTCACACATTGGGTCCTTTGTTTATATAAAATATATTCTTTGTAATGTCTATACGTGTGTGCTTTTATATGATATTAAGTTGGATATGGAGGGGAAGTTTGCAGGTAGACTTGAATAATTGCTGGGTTATAAATATTAGAATGTGCACTTGATTATGTAAGTGTTGGATTGGGTAAACATGAGGTTTTATGAAGAATAAGATTCATTCTGAATGTATAAATCAAGTTGAGAACAATGTTTTTAATCTTTGTTCTCTGTTGGGTGATTTCTTATATTTTAAACATTAAACATGTGTATAGATCTGTTGAGTTCACTTTAACCACTAGATTTCCCAAAAGATTTCTACTATGTAGGATTTGAAAGTAGAAAAACATAGAAAATTGAACCATCATTGTGATCCATGCTTATTTTGGCATTACTTCATGGGATAAATTTTTCACTTTAATATTTTCACTTTATTTTCCATCTTGTGCTCCCAATGAGCTAAGCAATGGATCATTTTATAGCATTTCAGGTAAGGGATGCTTGTTTTCTCATCTTTCTGCCATAAATATTTATGATACCTTAATATTATCTAATAATCTTTAGCAAATTTCAATTTTAGTAGCATTTACATTCTCTGTACAACTATTTCTAAGAGATTACATTCTCCAGAGCTGCCATTTCCTGTGCCTTTTGAACACCAAATGCTAAACTCTTTCTTCAATTCTGGGAACCACGTAGTATCCCTACGACTATCTTCACTTTTTGGTTTAGTTTCTATTGTTTAAAACCAAATAACGACTTGTAAGAGAATAAAAATATTCTCCCCATTAAAAAAAATTCATGATCTCAGGCAAAAAATAAATCTCGATGCTTGCAAAGTTATATTCAACATAATTATGTCTTGAAATATTTGTGATCATTTAATCCTATAAAAAATCTAAACTTGATCTTTACTGTTTCTCCAACGGTTCTTGGAATAAGTTTTCTTTGTATTAAAAAATTTTAGTTGTAAATATTTAATAGGAAGAGAATATAGATTTAAGAGTGAAGTTGATAAAATATAAGTAGATGTTTTATAAAACATCTACTTGGGAAAGGCGAAGAAGCTCCCATCTTGTCTTTGAGATACTGGGACCCAGATGTGCATAAATAGGCACCCTCAAGGACACGTGGTGTCTTACCACATCGAAATGGGCTATAAAAGGAAGTTCGTAGGCAGAGTATTAGGAAGAAGACTGGAAATACAACATGATTCCATATGAAACGACTTTTGTGGGTCTACTTAACCAAGGCAATGCAAATATTGTCAAGAGTTTACCATGCCTCTAACATCCAAATTACTCTTTCTCCAGAAGCAGCAAAGACTTAAAATGTTATTCATTTAGTTGCAAAAGGAATTAGAAGATTCACTATTTGGGCTGCAGACTATTAAACAATTTGGTATTCTGTATATTCCTTTTATATTTAAAAAAGGACTTTTATGTAAAGTGAAATCAGAAAGATCAACTAAGTATTTGTTGAGAAACCCACATATTCTATCTTTATGTAACAGTATCAATTAGATTTTCATAAGAGTTCTCATTCCATCCTTTGATTCAGAAGAAAAGAGTTGCTAAACTACTTGAACCTGGTAATCTATCCCAGTGAAAATTATAAAGGAGACTTGGATCCCAAATGAGGTGTAGTCTTACCCTCTGCTGTTAACTTTGTCTCAAGTAAAAATTTGTGAAAATTGTAGTCACAGTATAAAGGTCCAGCAAAAATAAAACATCTTATGTCAAGGGCCAACCTAGAGACCTATAAGAATGATACTACAATAATACATATGTAACAAAACACTCAAATGTCCTAATTAGCTTTTTTTTTTTTTTTAAAAGGGAAACCAATTTGATAGTAGTAAAATCATAGCAAGAAATAAGAACTAGCTATATGCAGAAGATTTCGGTGACTGGCTAACTTTTGTCCCCCCTCCAAATTCCTATGTTCAAGTCCCAGTACCCCAGAAGGTGATCTTATTTGTCAATAGGATCTTTAAAAATAGTAATTGAGATTGAGATTATATAGGTAGGCCCTAATCCATGGGACTATATTTGCAAATAAGGCATTCAAAGAGATGATTAAGCTAAAATGAGGCCCAGAAGATGCGGTATTAATCCAGTATGACTGATGTCACCAGGGATTCCTGAATGCAGAGAAAAGGACAGAAAAGGCCACATGAGGACATAGCCAGAAGACAACCATTAGCTAGACAAGAAAAAAGGCCCTAGGGGAAAAAATAAATAAAAATCTGTTAACCTTGATCTTGGACTTCCAGCCTCCAAAACCATGAGAAATAAATTTCTGCTATTTAAGCTGCCCAGTCTGTGGAATTTCATTAGGGCAGTCCTAAGAAACTAATTCTCATCATCTTCCCAAAGTTCTCCTTTATACAGTGTTTTTACCTCTTTTGTATGAATTATATTATTTTCTCTTCACGTGGGGGCCATAGTACAATTAAAATATTTATGATGTAATTTTTTTCAAGTCTCCAAGTGTCCAATGTAGAGCAGGCATTATGCATACTAAATGTATTCAATGCCTTAACCATTTGTTTATGAACCCAGCCCTTAATTCTATATGCTGTAGAGTATAATGCTTTGATTTTTGTAGTGTGCTAAAAATTCAAGTGTATCCTGTTGAAATTCTCAGCAGCAGAGAATTAGCAAAAGAAAAAATGTTTTACTGGATTAAATTCATAATGCTTGCACAGCCTGAGAACACACTCCCAAAGATCTCAATAATATTTCACTGTTTTATTAGGCTACAAACTTTCCCAGTATGAACCTTTGACCGAATCATTATTCTAACGCCTATATTGATCAAAAACATCAATTGAACATTGTGTCTTTCTAGCTCAATTAAGTGAAATGTAGGTGCCATAAAAAGTACCTGAATCCAGTCTTGGAGAATGTTTTTATTTGTCTACTTTACCAGGTTTTGCTTTGAGACTATTGGTGACCGTTACAAAATTACAGGTAGTTTATACTTCCAAAGTCTGATGTTGTACATTGCCAATTGGTCATTTCATATGAAAAAATCCCATATGTCAATTAAACGCTGGCATTTTTTCTTTCATCTTTGCAATTAAATCATCACCAGAATTCGAGTTTCCTGTAGCAGTCTATCCTGCATTCCAAACATATTTCCAAGCATACAGCTAGATAATTAAAAAGGTATTATCCTTTCAATTGCCAGCCATTTGTGGCAATTCTGCCCACTAACAGGCTGGTATATTTTGGGGTATGTAAATCGGTATGGATTGAATGAAGTTTGCCAAATACTGTAGTTTTTACTCTTTTAAGGAACATACACAAAACATCACTGGCTTGGAATAGAATAAAAGATGAGTAATACTGGACAACTCACTTGTGTCCAAGCACATGCTATGAGACTTGCCAAATACCATCATATTTTTTCCCTTCCCTAAACCTTCTAAAGTAGATATTTTAATCCTCAGTTTAGAGAAGAAATTGAGGCTTCGATTAGACTAACGTATTTATCAAAATGGTTGTCTAACGGTATCTCAAGAGCAATTCCTCTAGAGTCATTTAGTCCAACTGAGATGACATGCCTGTCTCTTGTAAATACTTGGTAACCCGCTCTTCTTGCATCGTTCTTTGTGACATTTGTGGTCACTGTGAGCACTGAGATAAAAGTTTCAACATCAAGTGGCCATACTACAGAAGAAATTCTTATATAATGAGGCATTTGGCCAGAAAAACCGTGTCAGATGGACCACGAGCCAGCAGTTTTTTTCCCCCCATCACAGAATCAGAATTCACTCAACTGGGTTCCTCTGTTAAAATTGTTTGTGTCCTCACTGACATGATTATAATACAATTTCCAAGTAAAAACAATTACATTAAGTTAAGGTGATGTTTTCTGTTCTGAAGAAATTAACTGAATTTTAAAAATCTGACTAACACTTGAGGGAAATGCCTATGTTATGGTTTAGGGTTTTTAAAAACAATATTTAGAACCCCTATGCTAGGCACTATGCTAAGTGATTTCAGTTATTAGGGTGGAGAGGCAGAATAGGTCAACTTGTTTAAGAAATAAATCTTATAGAAGAGTGGAAAATTAATATGTAAATGCACCATATTATTGCTTTACTGGCACATTTTCTTATTTATCTCTTTCACAACTCAAAAGAGAATCATACAAGATTCAGTTGCTTGTCATTCCTTTTTGACTAGACAAAAAGCAAAGAAATAAAATAAAGGAAAGCATTTGCTAGTGCTAAGAAAGTCTCCTTTAGGAAAGCTGAAAGGGAATGTAATTGGTTCCAAAATACCATCTTAAATTCACTGTGCATGTATTTTTCACACACACAAAATTGAGCATTGGAGACCAAAGGGGCCTGGAATGTAAAATGATGCAGCTAAACTCCATTTAGAAATAGTTGTAATGCAATTCCCAGTTGGACTGATTTTATCTGCTCATCTTGAAAAGAAATTTAACCCTGAAATATCACTAATGTTTTCTAACTCTCATTACAAATTGACAGTGATTGATTTTGAGTAATTCTCCTAAAAAACTAAATTAGAAAATAATCTTCTGGATTATAGGGGAGTCTAGTTCATGTTTTCAATTAGTCCCTTCTTTGGAAAGTATGATGCTATCACACATTTGAATAGCACAGTGGATTTCTTAAACAACAACTTGACTTTACTATAAAAAAAACTATCTAAATTAAAAAGTTTTTAGTAAAAACCCCAATTGTGGATTAAATTCTTCTGGAAGAAAGCGTAGAATTAAAATAGCCAGGGTATCAAAAAATCAGAGAGTCTGACATATTCTTGGTTTAGCCATTAGTTACCTTCGTGAACGCAGATGACGTTTTTGTTCCCGATTTCCCGAATCTGTAAAGTGAAGAAATTCAATGAGATAATGCTCTCCAAGGCCCTTTCCTCTTCTGTTTTTATGTATTCTATAATTCTATTTTACTTAAATTAATGGTCCATTTTCCATGCAGGCCTCTAAAGTAACATTGGAGAGTGATTAAGGGGAAGTGTAAAGAAAGACTAGCTCATAGAGGAAATAGTTCCTTTATGTTTCATTGCTTATAGAAAGATGCTCTCAAGAGTAGTGCTTAAGCTTAATTTGCATTCAAATTGCCTGGAGATCTTGTTAAAATGCTGAGTCTGAGGAAGTTTGGAGAGAGGCCTGAGAATATGCATTGCTAGCACATTCCTGAGTGATGACCTTGCTGCTGGTTCCAGAATGCATTTTGTAAATGTATTTGTACTGGTTGTAAAATTATTTAATGGCAAAACTGCAATTACTTTTGCACCAACCTAATAGAAAAATCTGGGGGAGTTGTTAAAATATTGATTTCAGAGGGTGGGGCCATAAATTGAATTTTTCAAGATGCATCTTGTGTAATACTGTTGCCAGAGGTCCAGGGACCACACTTCATACATTTGAGTATACTATCATATGGAGTCGTGGAAGGGAACTATCTTCCAGCCCTTCTCTAGTCTGTTCAGTTTCTCTTTTCAAATATGGGCCCTGCCTTATTACTGCATTTTTTTTTTTTAAAAGTAACTGTGTGAAACCAGTTCTATGGTTGTCTTGTACCAGTCTTTTCATTTCATAGAATACCTGTTGTCTGGTTAAAATGACAAATTAATGTGCATAGGTCTTTTGTTCATCTTTTTTAAACTTGAAGTGCAAGAACATTTCTACCTCTTTAACAAGTATTCATGCAGTTGCCATAAAGGAAGTATGTTGAAGTGGTGGAGAAAACCATGGTAGGATCAGGCAAGCCCAAATCTCAATACTAGTACTGCTAGCTGTTCCTTTAATTCTGTGTTTCCCTCATACCTGAAACTACAGAAGATCTTAGCCATTACTAATTCACTTAGACATGCTCAACAGCATGGTGGCCTATTAGGAGTCGCCAACAACTAAAATTAGAGTTTAGATAGGGTTATAATTCACAGAATAGTCACTGAAGTTTTCTTGCGCTCCATAAGTAAAATAGTTGATCCACACATTTTACTTGCGAAAAACCATGAGATTAATATGCCAACTTGAAATGATATACCTATAGGCATATACACATTTCTGTTGGATCATATTGAAGTTAGAGTCATTTTCAGACAGCAGAAAAATGACATCAAAATTTCATAAATAGCTTAGAGATAAAAGTTGGAAAATTGTATTAAAATCCTTAAACATGTGATACAGTAATTTTTCTTCTCTGCATCTAGGGCAAAGGTTCTCTTGCCCTTCCCATGTTCAACAAATACTTGCCCTCATACGTGTATCAGAAACTGGTCTAGAACTTTGGGGTTCAAGTAGGAAACAAGTGAAGCAAAATTGTCAAGTATATTCCAATGTTCTGAGGTAAATAAATTTTAAAAATAAATGTTCCCCCATTTCTTATTTAGACTTATTTTAGATCCAGATGTACGTATGCAGGTTTGCTATATAAATTGCATGTCAAAGGTTTGGGGTACAGATTATTTCATCACCCAGGTGATAAAGCTGAGTACCTAATAGGTATTCAATCCTGACCCTCCTCCTACCTTCCAACCTCAAACAGGTCCCAGTGTGTATTGTTCTTCGTACTCATGTGTTGTCAATGTTTAGTTCCCACTTACAAGTGAGAACTTACAGTATTATTTGCTTTTCTGTTCCTGTATTAGTTTGCTTGATAGTGGCCTCCAGCTCCATCCACGTTGTTGCAAAGGACATAATCTTTATGGTGGTGCAGTATTCCATGGTGTACGTGTTCCACGTTTTCTTCATCTAGTCTACTGTTAATAGGCATCTAGGTTGATTCCATGTCTTTGCGATTGTGAATAGTGCTGCAATGAACACGTGTGCAGGTGTCTCTATGGTGGAACAATTTCTATTTCTTCGGGTTTGCACCCAACCCATTAATGGGATTGCTGGACTGAATGGTAGTTGTTTTAAGTTTGAGAAATCACCAAACTGCCTTCCATAGAAGCTAAGCTATTTTACATTCCCACCAGCAGTATATATGCATTCCTTTTTTCTCTGTAGCCTCAACCAGCATGTTATTTTTTCATTTTAAAAAATACATTTTTTAAGCAATACCAGCAGGTGAAAAAAATTTCCATGGAGAAAACCAAGCAGGAAAAGAGGATGCAACATTTTGGGAAGAGATTAGTTGTAATTTCTCAGGGAAGAAAGGCAGGCCTCACTGAAAATTTGACATGTGATCAAGGACCTAAGGAAGGTGGAGAATGAGCTCTGCAGTTTTATGGGTTGTTCTGAGTTCAAAAGAACAAATGCCCTTATGTATGTGGCAAGTTCAAAGAACAGAAAAGTCAATGTATCTGGAACACAGGAAGAAAAAAATGGAGCAAACATATTTCTTATAAGCTCAGTATGTCATATTAAGGGTTTTGGGTTTTACTGAGTGAATTTAGCAGCATGAGACATTGAGTAGAAGCATCATGTGCTACGATTTTTATTTTGAAATGGCCAGGTGGCTCTTGTGTTGAGAATGTGTACCAGGAAAGATAGATAACCATCAGGGAGATGAACTAGAGCAGATGCTGCCAAACTCCAGTACAAGGATCTAATCTGGACTGCCTGTTCTGGTAAATGAAGCCTTATTGGGACATGGACATGCTCATTCAATTGCATAGTGTTGATGGCAGTTTTCACACTGTGGCAGAATTTAGTTGAAACAAAAGATCCTGTGGCCCATTATATCTAAAACAACTTGAGATCTAACTCTAAGTACAGAAAACAGTTTGCACATCTCTGAATTAGAAGGCAATAATTCAACTGAGATGTAACGGAGGCCTGTATCAGATTAGGAGTAGGGGAAGTGATTAGAAATATTTAGATGCTGCATATATTGAAAGTAGAGCCAACAAATATGCTGACAGGAGAAAGGTCTAAAAGAAGAACGATTGACTTTCACCTGAGCAATGGGAAAGACAGAACTGCTATTTACTTAGTTGAAAGATTGTGGGAAGAGCACATTTAGAGGTTCAGATCATGAGTTGGTCTTGAGATACCTAACACATTCAACAAATAGGTACAGGAGACAGTTGCACATCTAAGTCTAGAGTTCAGCAGAAAGACCTTAGCTAGTAATATAAATTTGGGAGTTTTTGGCACGTAAGTGGTATTGCAAATCATGGATGAGATCACAGGGCAGTGATGTTGGAGGAGAGGTTCAGAAGTTACACCTGAGGCTTTCCAGATTTTGGAGGTCATGCAGATAAGGTAAAAATCAGCAAAATGCAATGATAAAGAGCAGCTAAATGAGATAGACAAGAGCACGTGAAATCTTTGATGCCTCAAAAATAAGGTCATCAGCCAAGTTAAGTGCTGCTGCTTTTTTAGGTAGGATTGAGAAGTTATTACCAGCTCAGAACAATGTGGAGATTAATGATAGCCTTGAGGGACATTTTAGTGGCATATGGGGTAAAAAATCCTGATTGGAATAAATTCAAGAGAAAAAAATGAAGAAACTGAAGATGGCTCAAAGAAAATTGGAAGTTTTTCTCTGAAAGAGAATAAAAGGTAGCAAAAAGGATGTGGTATTGAGAATTCTTTAAATTTCTTTTTCAGATAAGAGAAATAGCAGGATGCTTGTACACTATTGGATAATTTGGCCAAAAGGGGAAAAGGATAATATCTGAAAGAAAAATCGAGAGTGATGTGTTTGAGCAGGTGCATGAGTGCAAGGGATGGCCTTCAATGAGAACACAGGTTGTTCAATCAAAGCAAGATAAGTAGAAGCAGAATATATAGGCAATATAGATACAGGTGAGTAGATAGTGTAGCAGCTGGGGACAATCTTCTGATTTTAAAATTTTCCCCTTTTTCTTTTTAGCCTAAGAAGCAAAGTCAAAAAAACTGAGGGGAAAAGAGGTTTGGAGGTATGAGAGGAGTGTAGGGGGTAATATCCATTGAGAGGCAAGTGAAGAGGGGAATATAGAATTTCTGTGTAATAACGTTGGGCTAAGTCACAACAAAGCATAAATATACAGTGAAAATATTCTAAACATCCAAACAAGAATAATAAGGATTCTAGAACTTTCAGTAACTATTGTGAAGTTATTAAAATACTTTTCTAATATACTTAACAGAAAAATCTCAATGTGGAAGAATAAAACTACAGTCCTTTGTATTCTATGTTGTTGTTACCAGGAAGTGCAGGAATCCTCAAGTTCTTAGTCTTACTTGGAGAAAGTTCTGCCAAGTGATTGATTTAGCCAAAAAAGGAGAAGTTATTGAAGGAAAGTAGAGTGCAGAGAGTTTGCTTAAAGCGATAGTACACTGAAAAGATGAGTCAGAGCCAGGTGCTCAAAGGGAATGGGCCAGCTGCAGCCCCTGAGAGTTCCGCTTTGGGTTTTTATGATGTCAAATTCTTTGAGGTTCTCACTTCTGTCTTAAGTCTCTGCCTTTTTTTTTTTCTTTTTTTTTTTTTTTTGGTGGGGGGTGTCTAGTTTTTCCACTCCTGCCTTAAGTCTCCTTCCTTTCCCCACGAACTTCCCAACCCAGGCTTGTCTGGTGTCACATACAAATGGTGCCTGCATTATCCCTTAAAACTTTCTTCTTTGCCTTTTGCCTCTCATTAGGCATGTAGCTAGCTCCATTCTGACAGGTTAAATGCAGAGTGAATGATTATGGGACATCTTATTGGGCATTCCTTTCCACACAGCTATTTCCCCTCCTCTGTTCATATCTATGGTATCCAGGTTTCAGGTGATCCCTGGGCTGTGAGATTTTCCAGACCTCCCTCTTCACAGGGGCTTCCCTCTCCTGTTCATGTCTGGTTATCTGCCTACTCTAACATTATGTAATTTGATAAGTGACAAAGGCATTAAGACTCCAAAGTCACAATACTGGGAATTGATAGCCTGGGTTACAACCCAGGTTTGACTGATTTCAAACTGATTTCCAGAACACTTAAATTTTACTATGTTGAAAACCTCCAAAATTTTTTGAATAAGTATTACATAAGTATCCTGTTTTCTAACTGAACAATTGTTTCAACTGCTATGTATCAATTCATATACATTGTTTTTAATGTTCCAGGTCAATAACCCTAAACAGTTTATGCACAAACTGTTTGTCATTCAACAACTTGGTCACACTTTTGTAAAAACTTTAGCCAGCTCTGTCATTTTTAAAGTGTTCCAATGAAATCTTCTTGTAAATCAACAAGATCACTAACATGTTAATTCATTCTTGAAAATAGTAAGTAAAAGATAGAATTACAGAAGCTTCTTTGAACAATGAAAATGGTCTTATATAACTAAAAGGAATATATTACTGGAAAGAATTGTCCAAGTTCTTGGCATTTTGAAAAAAGAACAAAATTCACAAAATAGCAAAAGGATCAAAGAAAGACACAGCAACAGAGAAACTGAGTAAAGAAGGCACAGACTTACTCAAGAAAACTCAGAGCGGGAGAGAACTTTCAGAGTGGGAGAGAGCTCAAGCAAATGGCTCTAAAAGCTGACTGCATTGCTCTTCAGGGTTTTTATAAAGCCAAAAGAACTGTCAACAGGTGCCCTTTAGAGGCCTCCAAATGGTTACACCCTATGACCAATCAGAGGCTGAAGTGGATGCTTCGCTCACAGTCAATCAGAGGCTGAAGTGGAAACTTCTGTCTCCTTATCTCAGGAGCGAGGATGTGGCCTGTATGTGCCCAGTCTTGCCAAGAACTGGCTGCACCTGCTGTTGTTTAGTTTATGCCTTAACCCCCACTTACACTAATTCCCTATTCTGCCTCAGAATGAATTTCTGGCATAAATGAATCAAGAAACAAAACCCAAATTTGGTATAGTTTGCTCCTCTGTGATAATCTCTTTAAGCAAACATAGTTTAAGTTTCAGGTTGTATCCTCCAAAGACTTTTTAGGTTTTTTCCACACGTGAGACTTACCCCTGATCTCTAACAGCTGACACTTAGATGATATTACCTTGTCCCATGACCATTAATCATATTTTCTTTTACGTTAATGACTTCCAAATTTATATTTTCTATCCAGTTCTCTTCTGTTGAGCTTCAGTCAGGCATATTTATCTGTCTTCTTGATGTCTCCCTGAGGTTAATTCAAGCATAGTATGGTCAAAACAGACCATCTGAGAGTTTTGTAACATCTGCTAGAATAAAGATCATACTCAGTAATCAGACCGCTGGCATTCCAGAGAATGTTGACATCACTCTGAAGGGAGGCCTAGTTATTTTGAAGGGGCCCTGAGAAACTCTGTTGAGGGACTTTAATTATGCGAATGTAGAACTCGGTCTCTTTGGGGGATGGGGGGAAAAATGTAGAGGCTCCAGCTTGACAGATGGCAGGGAAATGGAAAGCAACTGGCTACCGTACACACTATCTGTGTCCATCCACAGAGCACGATCAAGGCGTTACAATGAGCTTCCATTACAAGAAGAGATCTGTGCGTGCTTACTTTCCCATCAATGTCATTATTCAGGAGAATGGGTCTCTTGTTGAAATTCAAAATTTCTTAGTGATAAATGCATCCACAAGTTTCAGGTGAGTCTGGGTGTTGCTTGTTTAATATCTCAAACCCAGAAAAATGAGTTAATTATTGAAGAAAATGACATTGAACTTATATCAAATTCTACTACTTTGATTCAGCAAGCCACAACAGTTAAAAACAGAAATCAGAAAAATTGTGTATGGTATCTACATCTCTGAAAAAGGAACAGTTTAGCCCCCTGATAAGTAAAGCCTAAAAGTTGTCCAGCTTAGGAAACAAAATGCTAATTCCTCAAATCCATTTATGATGTTTTAAAGATTTAACAAAAACCCTCTACTAAAAAAACAAACAACAACAACAACAACAAAACCAAGCAACCAACTAATCAGACTGTCTGAATTATAGCTCTCCCCTCAAGTTATTTCCCATTTTTATAATGACACAATCATTTGCTTGAGTTAAGAACCGTCTTTAATTCCTCTTTCTCTGAAACTATATTTACTCAGTGAACGACTTTTCCAGGACTTTTTCCAAAATACATGTAAATTCAGTCCTTTCCTCCCTTGCAGCTCTCCAGTCCAAGCTCCAATCATCTTCAGCTTGTTTTATTATAACAGTCTTCTAAATAGTCTGAATATTTTTCCAGTTCCTCTAATTTGTCCACAAAAAATATTATTTTTGAAAGATCATTCAGATAACATCCCTTTCCCAATTAAAACATCTCAATGCTTATTGTCGTGTTAATATAAAATAGAAACTCACTATTCCGGTCTGTAAGATACTACATGATTTGGATTCTGTCTGGATTTCTACCTATCACCCTACCCCCTGGCTTTTTCTTCAGTTGCACTGTTCTTTGTGTTCTTGGAAGACACCAAGATTTTCTAGCCTTAGATTCTTTGTATCCACTCTCACCACTGCCTGGACCACTTCCCATGGTTCTTATATTTCAGATCTCCTATGAAATGTCACACACTGGTAGAGTTGTTTCTTGACCATTCTATCTAGGATAGATTTTCCACCTCTGACTGTATGTTTTCTCTACCAAAACATCTGCTTATTTCTCCTATAGAACCTAACACAATCTTTAGGTATTTTGGTTATTCATGTGTTTCTTTGTTTATTTTGTGTCACACTAACAAAGGTTTGTTACTGAAACTCCAGTGCCTATCACATATCACGTTCTTAATTTTTGAATGAATGGATAAATGAATATACCATTTTCACTCATTGCAGAAGCGATAGTTCATTTTCATAGTTTATAAATTCATTAGTTTCCATGCACAGTCAATTGATATTTAGATTACAGGTGATAATTGCCTTAACATTTCTTTACTCCCCATTTTTAGGTGGGAAGGATTCTGTTTTAGTCAACTTCTACAGCTATTTGGTATATCAAACCTCTTAATCTTTTTATTTTTTCTTTTGCCTTCTTTCTGTATAATTCCAAAGGATATTTTATAAGGAAACTATTTAGCTGAATACCTCCAGCTCTTTCTCATTTTCACTCAAGCCCCAACCGATGGGTGGATGTTTTCCCTATTTTAACCACCTCTGACCAGTTTTAACATTGCATAAATCAAAATACAAATTTATAAAACACAGGATCTCTACATAAATTTGTAGAAGGTAGTAAAAATATTTTTTAAATGAATTTGAATCAGAGGGAAAAGTGTTTAATCATAAAAGCTCATCCCAAGTGGCTGAAATCACAGCATGAGACAGAATGTATTAAGACAGTACATAGCCAGCTGAAATAGATCAGATTTTTATATCACTATATCACTGACCACACTTAGGGAAATAAACATGACCACAGCCACTCGTTAGTAATTTTAGACAATGCCACTTCCAAACTTTTGGTGATCTTTAAGCTAAATTCCAGAATCTCACAGAAAGATATAACTGGAGATTATTTAATCTCCGGTTAATACCTCAAACATCTGCAATAGAAATTGTTAAATTGTCTTTGGAGATTCAGTGAATTTATACTTATAATAAGTTATCTTTTTTTTTTTTGTCACAGAAAGCATTAGAAATACACCTTTTAGATTCTGTTTTACAGCCTGCTGGGCCAAATGGACACAGCCAGAGCCCACCATTGCTGGCCCATATTAACCCAGCTAACGCTTCAACAGAGTAGAAAGCATATTTACTTTCACTATCTCATTTAATGTTCTTTATCCATCAACACGTACTGAAGAATGTTTAATGGAAAGACAGAGCATGGTTAACCAGATAGACATAACTTTTTATGGAGCTGTCTTATAGAGGCCGACACATGATGTTTTAAAGATGTAGAACAAGGAAAGGAGTGTCACAAAAAGTATCAAGTACAAGTACCCTCGCATCTAATTGGTGGAGGGGGATTGAGGTAAAGAGAAAGACCTATGGAAAAACCCAAAGTACTTCTAAGAAAATCAAGGAAAATCAACATAGCTAATAATCAGAACGTGGGTGAAATATTACTGAGATAAGGGAAGGAGGAGGAGGCCCTGATCAAGCAGTTTGTTCTTAAGAAAATGAGACGTCACTGAGAGTATAATAAGGATAATAATCAGATGAGATCGGGCACATTCAGGGTGGTATGAAAAAAAATTAAGGAGAATAATCTTTTTGAAACAGTTCTCAATACTGTCCCCCCTCACTGATTTTTTTTTTTTTTTTTTTTTTTTTGGCATCTTGGCTCCAGGGAATGGATGAGCAAATTGTAAACTCAGAAAACTGAAAGTAGAAGTAGCCATTCCCATTGCCAGAAGGGAGCTGGGTAGGCAAAGACAGAAAGTGAAGGAGAAAACTTTCCTGTTGGTCCTCCCCTTTATTTTTCCTCAGTCAGCAACATCATAATTCTAGCAATCGAAACAACCAGGTAATTTTGCAGAAGGGTGTTTCTTACTTTCCTAGCTGCCTATTAGGAAACTTTAAGTTTCCTGAAAGGGAATGTCAGTGTAACCCAGGTGGTATGTGAAGCAGTAGCATAAACAGTTGAGAAAGGGGAGATTCCCAATTGTCCACAGGTCTTCTAGTTTTCCTGTAAGCATCGAGAAGGTTGTGGAAGATAATTGGGATATGATCGGGCTTGCCACCTCATGCCAAGGTCTATCCAGTTAGGTAAAGAGCCCCACAGAGAAAGGGAAAGGAGAAGAGCAATTAGGCCTCTGACAGTATTTGCAGTGCCATGAGGCTGCAGAAAAGGTGTCCAGCTGGGTGTCTGAAGGCACTGAATGCTCCCATAGCAGAGTAGTATCCTACCTAGCGAGACCAGGTAAGAGCCAGATCAGGTAAGAGCCAGACCAGGTAAGAGCATTTATAAGAGCCAGATAAAGTGAAAAACAGGCCACCGGTTTCCCTTGCAATAGACATCAGCAGCTGTTGACAGTTAGTGCAAGGGATTTTACACTGGGGCCCAGGAAATTTCACAAAATCTTTCAGAAAAATTAATGTCAGAGAAATGAATAATGCAATCTTTGCAGAGTATGTAGTACAATAAAAGGGGTCAGGTGGAGTGGCTCACGCCTGTAATCCCATCAGTTTGGGAGGCCGAGGCAGGCAGATCATGTGAGGCCAGGAGTTCAAGACCAGCTTGGCCAACATAGAGAAATCCCCATCTCTATGAAAAATACAAAAAAAAAAAAAAAAAAAAAAAATAGGCACGTGTGGTGACTCATGCCTATAAGCCAAGCAACTTGGGAGGCTGAGGAAGGAGAATTTGAACTGGGAGGTAGAGGTTGCAGTGAGCCAAGATCCCACCATTGCACTCCAGCCTGAGTGACACAGGGAGACTCTATCTCAATTAAAAAGAAAGGAAAAGGGAGGCATAGGACAGAACTCCAAGTTTTGGAGGAAGTTTCCAAAAGAAAATAACATTCTGAGTAAGCAATGTTCAATTGCATTGACTGAAAATCTCCACTGGACTTGAAATTGGAAGACATTAGTGACTTAAATAAAAACAGATTTTGTGAAGAGGAGAAGAACTGAAGAGAGAGTGAAGTAGCTGTTGAGTAAATGAGAGGGTAAAGTGATAGATGAGGAATAGAGGCAACAACTATAGGCCTTTCAAGAAATTCAACAGTGAATGGGAGAGAAAGTAGGTGATTCTTGAAAAGGAAGTAGAGTGAGAGAAGGTTGTCTTTTGTTTGTTAAATCATTTCTTTGTTTTAAGGAAGAGTCCTGAGCGTATTTAGTTGTATGAGGGAAGGAAATAGAACACACAGAATAAATACTCCATATAGCTCCACACAAAAGAGCAGCAGGAAAGGCATTGTGGCTTCCATTTTACAAATAAGAAAACTAAGACTTAGATTTAGTGGTTTGCTGAAGGTCAGGAACTGTTGATGTATTTGGATGAGAAGAAAGCTTTTTTTGTTCATATGTTTCAATTCTTTTTCAGTGTATTTAATATCCTCATTTGCATTAGGACACTGCTGGATGTCGAGATTGGGGAAATGACCTATAACATTTCATCTCATTGCATTGAATTCACAGACTACTAAGAATTGTGGAGTCCCTGAGTGATAAGATTACTTGTGAGATTCTTGTGAGATTACTGCATTTGAGATAGTTACTTTGTAGCTCCTACTACTGTTTGTGATTTTTTTTGGTGCTGGTTACTGCAACCTCCACCTCCCAGCTCAAATGATTCTCCTGCCTCAGCCTCAAGTTGCTTGGAGTACAGGCATAAGTCACCACACTCGGCTAATTATTTTGTATTTTTAGTAGAGATGGGGGTTTCTGTATGTTGGCCAGGCTAGTTTTGAACTCCTGGCCTCACGTGGTCCACCTGCCTCAGTCTCCTGAAGCGATGAGATTACAGGCTTGAGCCACTGCACCTGACCCCTTTTCTTGTACTACACACTCTGCAGAGATTGCATTATTCATTCCTCTGACGTTAATTTTTTTGAAAGTTTTTGTAAAATCTCCTGGGCCCCCATGGAAATCACCTTGCATTAACTGGCAACAGCTCCTGATGTCTATTGCAAGGGAAACCTGTGGCCTATTTTTCAGTTTATCTGACTCTTACAAATGCTCTTACCTCATCTGGCTAGGTAGGATACTATTTTGCTATGGGAAAATAGTAGTGCCTTCAGACACCCAGCTGGGCACCTTCTCTGCAGCCTCATGGCACTGCAAATACTGTCAGAGCTACTGCTTTGCCCTTTGTAATCCTGAGGAAGAAAAACAGGGAAAGCTCAAACAATGGAAAAACAAAGAAAACACTTTTAGTCTTGGACAATGGTTAGAGGAAATAATGTTTCCAGTTCTTAGTGCTTGGTCAGCTGAAAAGCAAGAATTTCATAAGTTTTGAGAAAACTACAGTGTGGTTTTTGCTAGATGTAAGGAAAGGAGAATGCTGATTGATACTGTTTTATCTATGTTAATATAAACAGCTAAAAATGGATAACCTTTATGAATCCTGGCTATGAGCTAGGCACACTAGTATGATAGCACTAAATACCTCCTTGAATCCTTACAGGGTTCTGAGACAGGATATCCTCTCTCCATATTAGGAATAAGTAATAACTAACTTCAACTCCTCACTCTACGACTTATAAGTGATGTCACTTTTGGCTAATATGTTAGCTTTACATTGCTATAAATAAATGCCTGAGACTGGGTAATTTATAAAGCAAAGAAATTTATTTGGCCCACAGTTCTTCAGGCTGTCCAAGGATGGTGTCAGCATCTGTTCAGCTTTTGGTGAGCCTCAGGAAGCTTTTAGTTATGGCAGAAGGAAAGGGAAGCCAGCGTGACACATGGCGAGAGACAGAGCAAGAGAGATGGGGTGGAGGTGGTGGGTCTCAGAATCTTTTTAACAATCAGATCCGATGGTAACTCACTATTGTGAGAAGGCACCAAGCCATCTACAAGTGATTTGCCTCCATGATCTAGACACTTCCCACCAGGGTCCACCTATATCCAACAGTGGGTTCACATTTCAACATGAGATTTGGAGGGGACAAACATCGAAACCATCTCAGCCAGTTATTCAATCTCTTGTGCGTCAGTATCCTTATCCATTACATTTAAATGAGAATGACAATAATAATACCTTCAACATAGGGTTGTTATGAGAAGCAAATGAGTTACCATTTTTTCAAAGAACCTTACAGTGAGAGTACCTAAGTTTGTGTAATATACATAATTATCTGATTTTAAAACAAATTCTGCTTCACCAGCTCAGAACTACACATCAGTTTCTTGACTCCCCTGTTGGAATGAATAATGCATTTTTCCAGAGCAAAATAAGTATAATTATTTTAATTCTATAATTCAAGTAAGTCATAGTGTTTCTGGAATACCTTAAAGAAAAAGTCATCATGTATTACAGTAGAATCTGGAATATATTTTTGATTAGAAATGTTTACAAGTGTAAAGGAAACATTTTTTCATGAGATGAGTTGGAGATTGCTTGTTGTTTACATATAGAAAATGGGAAGAAATTTGATACCTTCCAATGAGTTATCAGATAGGGTCTATATTTACTTGGCTCAGGTTATTTTTATTTACTTGGTTCAATTTAATTGCAGCTTAATACACCTGCTGGAAATATCACCAACGAACCACAGCAGAAGAGTTTAGGTGAGAAGAGCAGTTAAAATTCCCCTCTCTAGTCTTCACTAGATCATATGGAAAGGAAGTGATTTCTGAATAAATGAATTCATTTGAACTTGTATTAGGTTATCAGGCAGTTTTGTTTTGTTTTTGACTGCTAAAAACACTATTTTCCATAAAATCCAGATACCTCCCTACCTCAGCCAACTTCTAAGTATCTTTTACTATTGATTTTGCCCTTATCAGTTGAATTCTTGAAAATGCTTCAAAAAATAAAAATGCGCTATAAAAGATAATATTTATTTATAGTATAGTGTTATTTTCTATGTTTCAGAACTCTGCTAGGTTAAGAAGTACTGAGTTTACTCCCAAATATTTTATTAGTAGGAATCAGTCGGAGGAATTATCTGAACTGGAGAAATGAGAAGGTTTTCTCGCATTTAACACATCTGCTTGGACTGAGGTTGTTATAAAGGTTGAGAAAAAGAAGAAAATGATAAAACTTTGATCAATGAAATACGTTTTTATCTTCTGGAAAGTCTCTCAAATGTCCAACATTTTCAATAATTTCTCATAATTTCTAAATGCCTGATCTCATAGTATAAACATATCATTTTAAAAATTAACATATTGAATAATCTCATTAAAATACCACAAAATATAAACCTTATACATCATTCTACAGGTATAAGAACACAAACAATTTTAGTGACATACTCATATTCATAGATTATTACCAGAAATACGTGTATTTAAAATTCTGCATGTATATCTTTTATCTGAGCAAGATACACTAAGTTCTTAACAACTTACTGTGTCTATAAAGGTGAGTGAGCACATTGTGTTACTACCTTCCATTGCTGCTTCCAATTTCCTCTCTACCCTGCTCTGTCCCCAAGAATCTGAGATCGGCCACATCAACGCATTTCTTTGCCCTCTGTTTCTAGTTGGATTTGTTCAACGGGCTGCACCAACAGAAGATCAGAGGGAGACAGAGAAGTGATGTAGGAGTATGTTTTTCCTTTTGCTGTCTCCATGCCAGATTGAGGTCAGGTGATTTTGTCCCTCTAGAAAAGGCTGTAACTTCTGTCAGGAGGCCCTGTTCTTGCAGCTATTCTCTTCAGCTTCCAGTAATAATTTGCATGCCTTCACCTGAAGCCCAGAAAAAATACCTTTTTCTCTTGCTATTATTAGTCTCAATGTATTGCATTATCTATGGATGAGGTCTTTAAACCTTAGCCTACTTTGAAAATAATTCCTTTAATAAAATTTCCTCAAATTACCCCCACTTGAGCACTCTGTTCCCTGGCTGAATCTGTTAAAGAGTGGGGAATGGATCCCTCAGAGTACTGAGTTTTAAAGCAGTAACTTTCAATGGCAACATTGTCTCTTGCTTGCCTCATTGCAATAATCTCTTTTTAGTCTCCCTTCTTCTAACCTTGATTCATCAAAGTGGATCTTCAACACTGCTGCCAGATTAATCTTGTTAAAATGTAAGGATGATCAGTTCATTTCTCTGCTCAAAGGTCTTAGAGGATTTTAAATCTAAATATCCAAGATATTTCCATGACCTCAGAGCCCTAACAATCTGCCACCACCTGGCTTCCTCACAGCTCTGGTCTCTGCCAGTTACCCCTTACTTGTTCCACTGCTCTAGATGCTGATGTTTCTTGAACACACGGGACATTCTCTCTGTTGAGGATCTTAACCCTTGCTCTTCCTGCTGCCTGGAATGCTCTTCCATATGGCTTTTTCCTTCACTGACTTCAGATCTATCTATGCTACGATTCCAGCTTCCAAACACTCCATTTAAATGAAACCACATCCTCTCCCGGGCTCCTTTACACAGTTTTTATTTTATTTTTTTCTTTAAAGTACCTATCACCAACTAACATATTTATTTGGTGCTATTTTTCTTTTAAAAGAATAAATTGTATAAAAATCGACTTATTTCCGTTTGTCCCTACAATCTACATCTGCAGAACAGCACCTGGCTCTTAGTAGGCACCTTCTGTATACTGACTGAAAGAATGAAGGAATGAATGCGTATAACTCACTAGAGTTCTACATTTTACTCAGGTCACATTTACTTTAGCTGTAATATATTGATGATTAAATTAATTAAATCAATTATTTAATAAATGTGCATTGACACTAACAGTTCTATGCTGAAAATTTTATTGCTGCCTGATATTTCCATCTTTTTAATATACACAAATAGACAGATTGCAAGTCTTAATTTACCCTTAAAACAATATTTGTAACATAAGTAAAATGAATCAGTAAATGGATTTGTGAATTAGCTCTACTAGTAATTTACACTATATAACATAAGGCAAAGTCACTTTAATTTCTCTGTGCTCCAGTTTCCCCAGCTATAAAATTAGGGATAGGATTAGATGAATTCTAAGGTCCATTCTTCTGAAATTCTGAGAGGTGGTTGTGTTACATAAAATGTCTTTTCAATATGTTTATATATTTTAAAATGTCATCTAAAATTATAGTGTAATCAATGCTAAGTACAAAGAGTAAATGACATCTGCAGGATACACACAGGCCTTATCATTTGTCTTTTCATTTTCTTTGCTAACAATATATCAGAAAGTCTCTTTCTGGAGGATAAAAACAAATAAAATTATCAGGAGACTAGTGATCATAGATAACATAATGATTGAAATGAATATAATTTTGAGTTGACTGTTTTTCACTAATGTATTAAGAAGCAGATGAAGTATGTCTGAATTCCAGATTATATTGCAATAAATATTTTTGTTGTTTATATGTCTGGAATTTTATAGAGGATCAACTCACAAATTTCCAAATTCAAAAAATGACTTTACATTGATCTCAAATGAGTACTTTAAATTGAAATGAACCTTTTGTATTTGACATATTTTTTTGCTTCTAAAATTGATACTGGACTCCCAGAAAATTCATGTAAAATTTATAGGAGTCTCTAGATGGTTCTTATCTATTTATGGATCTGAAAATACGAAGCAACAAATTTCTGAATTTTCGTCAGCACCTGTATTGTGCCAATACGGCAAAAATCAGATGCTATTTATCATTTTTGAATTTTCACCACCAGAAATGTTATTAGTTTTAATGATAAAATCCTGTTATATTTTGCATAGAGTTGACCTTTTGAGCTCCCAGAAAAAAATGTATCATATAACCATAAGATGGTATTATTGTTACTTGGAAATGAAATAGATTTCTTTTCATAATAGTATGATGGACAAAAATGTATGTGTCTCTTGTCATTTTTACCTTCTGCATATTAAGTACAATATTTTGAAAATAAGTACTTCTTGTATATTTATATGTACATTTTATTTTAAACTACTGGAAAGTATAAACAAATAAATACACACAATTGTTTACATACCTCTAGCAGGCAGCTGGAAAGTGTTTTTGTTACATTATTTTATCATCTCAATTATTTTCAATAAAATCTGAGCTAAATTATTACTTATTAATAAACTCCAGCCCATAAATATCTTTTATCCCCCTACAAAGTGCTTTTTTGTGCTGCATCAATTTATCTTGATTAGCAAACAAATTCTCAAATGAGTAAAAAATGTAGTGTCTGCTTGTCAGACATTTGGACAGTGAAAAATTCTTTTGTTTGGAAAACAAAAGAACACACAATTTCTGGCTTCTTATAGCTTGATGATATTTGTTTCCATCATGCCATTTTACTTATTGTACAATACATAGTAGAATGCTTTTTATTGGCTTCAAACGTAGGCTTAGAACAGGCATCGTTCAAAGAAAAGGCTCTCTGCATGCATCACAATTTCTTCCTTGCCGCTGCCATTTCGTATACAGTTAGGTGATACATCCATCCTCATTAGGAACCACTCCTCTTTACACACAGACTATTCCCGACAATCAACCAAGCCAGTTCTTCTCTTGGATTTAAAATATCCTCACAACATTTATTCTCACTGCTTTGCTTTTTGTGGTCCCTAATTAGTACAATCATTTTTTAAAGAATAGTATCTCCTATATTTATTAGTGCCAATAGAATGAAACAGACTTCTTGGGTAGAAACTGCAAGCAATACACAAGGCAACAATAAGAGAGGACGCTGCCAAGTACTGGATTTAAAAATAAGTAGAACCCCCAAAGAGCAACCCTTAAAGAGTATGTTTAATCATTGCTAGAAGTGCAAAGTATAACTACTTTATATGACTGGTTGCCCACCATTTAATATTTATAAAGCATATTTCTACTTTTCATGAAGTTTAATATTTTATGATTATTTCCATAATTCCACAAGAACCCCTCAGAGAAAGCATATTACAAGTTAAAAATTATCTGATAGGGCAGGGGAACACGTTTTATATGACAGATTATGTTATAGAATGGATTAAAATAACTCACTGGGAGATGGTGATATGGCTTGCATTCTGGTTCCTACCACTTACTACATTTGTGACAGAGCAAGTTCCGTGGTTTCTATGTTCTTTAGTTTTTATTCCTGGTAATGAAAGACATGACTGTCCTGTTCTACCTTTTACACTATTTTGGAGTTTATTGATAATGTGTAGGAGGATACTTTCAAAAGAGAAAATGTTTTTGAAGGATTACATTTAAACATCCTAAACTCTGTATTCCTTGCTATATACCTATGCAGAATCTGCTTGACCTATAGAATTGGCTCTAACTTGCCCTTTTCCTCATTGTTGCAACCATTTAGGTACAATTCTGTTCAATTTAATCTTTAAAAAAATTAGCCTTTATCTCTATAATTTGATCGTTTTTATTCTAAGAGTTTACAAATGTGATTCTACCTCTAACTCTTATCCAGAATCACATCCCTTCTTTAAGGTATTTTACAGTGGGCAGTCTTTTATTCATCACCTGAAACTGAGCTAAACATTGATGCTGTATTTTGGACATGAATGCTGTATTTCTCACTATAAATCTTTAACCTTTCACACTTTGTGGTTAAAAGATGGACTTGGCAATCTCACTTCTGGGTATAAATTCAAAGGAAATGAAATTAGTATCTGAAAGAGATATCTGCACTCCCATGTTTGTGCAGCACTGCTAACAATAGCTAAAATTTGGAAGTAACTTAAGTGTCCATCAACAGATGAATGAATAAAGAAAATCTGATACTTATCTACTATGGAGTGCCATTCAGCCATAAAAGAATGAGATTCTGTTATTTGCAACAACATGGATGGAACTGCAGGTCATTACGCTAAGTAAAATAAGCCAGGCAAAGGAAAACATCACATGTTCTCACGTATTCGTGGGATCTAAAAATCAAAACAATGAAACACACGGAGATAGAGAGTAGAAGGATGGCTACCAGACGCTGGAAAGAGTGGTGAGGGGGGTTGGGGAAATGGGGTGCTCTGGGGGAGGTGGAGATGGTTAATAGGTACAAAAAATTAGATAGAATGAATAAGATCTAGTTCTTACAAAACTTAAAAACAGATTTACCATATGGCCCAGTGGTCTCATTACTGTATATATCCAAAGGAAGATACATTTTTCCACCAAAAGGACCCATGAATTCATGTATTTATCTCAGTATTATTCACAACAGCAAAGACATGGAATCTACCTAGGTGCCCATCAACAATGGACTGGATAAACAAAATGTTATATATCCAGTTCACTGTTGATTGGATATCAACAAAGGATATGTAGGATATCAACAAAGGAGATATATATATAGATCTATAAATATAGATATCTATAAATATCTATAAATATAGATACATATATAGATAGATATAGATATCTATAGACAGAAATCTTGCCACTACACTCAAGTCTATGTGACAGAGCACAGCAGCTCCTTCTCCAAAAAAAAAAAAAAAGAATAAAATCATATCCTTTGTGGCAGGATGGATGCAGCTGGAAGCCATTATCCTAAGCAAATTAATGCAGGAACAGAAAACCAAATACCATATATTCTCATTTATAAGTGGGAGCTAAACATTGGGTTGACATGGACATAAAGATGGCAAGAGTAAACACTGGGGACTACTAGAGGCGGGAGGGACGGAGGGAAGAGGGTAAGGTTTGAAAAACTATCGGGTACTATGCTTGCTGCATGGTAGACAGGAACAATCATGCCCCAAACCTTAGCATCACACAATATACCCATGTAACAAACCTGCACATGTACTCCTGAATCACTAAAGTTGAAATTATTTGCAAGAAAGAAATTTGATAAGAGAACAGATTATGAGTGTCTTCATCTCTTATACCCACACACACAAATCATAACTATGGTTGGTGATGGAGGTGTTAATTAATTTGATGGTGTTGATCATTATACATTGTACATGTATATCAAATTATTACATTGTACAGCTTGGATATATACAATTTTATTGGTCAATTAAGTATTTTAATATTTTACTTAGGATGACCTGCATTTGAAACTTTGCTTTACTGTTTACAAGCTGTGTAATCACATGCAGCATGTTAAATCCTAAGCTTCAAAATGGGAATAATAATAAAACATACCTAATATAACTTTTAAGAGTAGTAAATGAGAGAACTGATTTGAGTGATAATTCTAGTTGTCCTGTGTGGGCTGGTCTCAGGTCAATTCAACTCCTTCTCTATTGCAACAGCATGGTCTCAGCGAATTGACTTTGTGTAGTGGGCAGGAAGAACCCATTAGGCAATTACATCATGCTGCTGCCCACCTGACCCAGCAGGAAACCAGCCTCTCGCAGAGCCCTATATTTCTTGGCATCCTTAAATTAGGTGGGAGCTGTTGGATGTGGTCACAGCATAGTACCTGCCTGTTCTGCCTCTCCTCCTCCATCTCCTACCTGATGCCACTTGCAGAAGCTTCACAACTGGTCCTCCTGCCACTGTGTGTGGTGAGAAAGCGAAGTTCAGTATCTGGAGTGGCCTCTACCAGTTGTCTGGGCACCCAAGGAGAAAGCCAAGGGCTGGGCCTAGCATGGACTCCACTGGTTCTCCTAGCACCTGAGCATAACTGATTTCCCTCCAGAAGATAGTTCGAGTGGACTCCCCTCTAACTCAATATGTTACTGTGCAATGAGGAACCAAGTAGCTCTGTTTAGGCCAAAATACCAAAGTCTCAAGGATGAGTTTCATAGTTCTAGGTCCTCAGATCATGCCCAGAATTTTACCACGTGTTATGGAATCACTTCCATCAGTTTTTGGTTTTCTCTTCTTTTATCCCAAGGGCTGAAACCCAGAAGAGAACAGGTGTTAAGTCATTTCTATTCAATTTTCTCCAGACCCCTTGACTAAAAACAGGCAAACAAAGAGTAGTAAATAAAATTATGTAAAGGGCTTGCTTCATGTTTGGCACTCCATCAGTTGGGCCTATCATTATCAATGCATCATACATTCTAGTTCCTTTTGCTGCCATTCCTGACTTTGCAAAATTTATGCTAGATTTTCCATTATCTTTGTTTTCCTTCCACAAAAAGTAAAGTTGCTCTTCTTTATTACAAGCACATAAGCATGTGGAAAGCTCCTCCTCATGAGCCTCTACAGTCTTAGGCATTCCTTCCTTCATTGATTTTTTTGTCATATTTTGTGCCAACTATCTCATGCCACCTTCAAAAATCCTGAAATGATAGTGTAATCAATAAATAATAACAACATTACACATACCTGGCTGTCAGTTTCAAGATACTCACACTCAATGGCATCATATCTTAATAGAGACATATCCCCAAATAGTCTTTCTAAAACTTGTGATCTACTACACTTTAAGCCCAATGTTCATTCCCCACACTATATATATATATATATAAATTTTTTTTTACTCAAATCACCCACAAATGAGCCATTTCCCTCATTGTGATAGCCCCTATTCTGTTCACAAATTTTAGATGCAATTTTGTTTACTGGACTATTATTACTATTCAGTGTTTTATTTTCTCATTTACATAAAAATGATGGAAAATCGTACATAAAGTTTTTATTTGTATTAAATGAGTAAATAAAAAATAGTGTACATATAGATTACTTGGAAGAAAGAGCCATATGGTAGTTCATGTATGTTTGTATATTTCCTATAATATTTAACACCAAATACATTTTCTGGCCATGTATACTATATGTCATTTGGCCTGCAGAGGCCAGAGACCTAATATATTTATGTATATTCATAAAACGTATATACACACACAGTATCCATACTTTTAGTTCAATGTTTTATTTAGTATTAGTATCCTCAAAAGAACTCTGAGAGGTAGACATTATAATCTTCATTTTACATATAAAGAAACTATGGCTTCAAGAAGTTATAACTTCTTTGGAACCACTCAGCTAAATAGTACAGAACAAGATTCCAAATACATGCTCTTCTCTCCTAAGCAAATGCTGCTTATGCCACTTCATCTAATTACCAATGTTTTAGTCAATGATGAGGGTTTGTGCTTTAGAGTAGCCATATCCCATGTCAAAGCCTGAGATCTCTTTCTCAGCTATTTCAACTGGATGAGACAGGACATCATTTTGTCACTTTGGAAACTCGAGTTGAGCATGCCACTGTCATTCTCCTCTGTGAAAACACAAGTGACTTTCTCCACATTAAATCTGGGAATCAAACATCTTTGAAACATCCTTGAAACATCCTCACCCCCCCAAAGCATTATCAACTTTCAGTAAGTAAGTTTTCCCCTTCATGAATTAAAAATAATAAAGATGCTTTTTGAGAATGCAAGAATTCCTTCATTTCAGTCATAGATGAGTTTCAACAAAATTGATGAAATTTTATTTTCTAATTATATTCCAGCATAAGATTGGCATCAGTTTTAGAAGTAGTTTCAAATAATCACAAATGAATTGGAAAACTTGATGAGCCAATTATTCTCTGGCCATGACATTCTCAGTATTTTAAAAATGAGTGTGTTCTGTAGGTTGTCCATAAATTATTTTCATCTTTGTATTAAACAGAGTCAGTTTCTTACATATTTCTGAAATATGCTCTATAATGTATTTCAGGTAGAAAGTTCTTGCATTCCAAGCTGCCCGTTTCCTTAAACTTAATAGTTATTCACTTTAATCCTGTGGATTCAGTGTTCTGTAAAATGAATTTACTTCAAATGAAGAACTTTTTTCTATAAGCATCCACGTGCATCGTTTTAGTTCTCTAGTGAGTCTGGTTTTATTGCTCTAAGCAAATATTCCTTGATTCCATTTGTAAAATATTTCTGAAGAAACAAAGATGACTTTGAACATATTCATTTTACCCCTTTTACTGAGATTATGATTCCTTTGAACAGTCCTCAGATGAATTTCACCTTTCCTTTTTGTCTATTTCAAAGAAAGGGAACCTTTGAAGAGTGTTTTTTTATTTTTTTATTTTTTTATTAAATATATCTAAAGCTTCTCTTACACGCAAATGAAATTTTCATTTAATATTTTGGGTTTTCACTGAGAATAGGCTATGCTCAGTGGAGAAAAGAAAAGAGAACAAACTTATTTGTAACTATTCCTACTTTCTATGGGGCCTCATGTCCCAGTCACCACACTTGCTGCTCTGCACACAACGTGGATGCAGCAGGCCCCAATTTCAGCACAATTTGCTGTGAGTATGGGGACCCTAAGTGTGCATATAGCTGGTGTCATATACCTTTTCATTTTCACGAGTTATGAGTTTAGGAGATGACCATGGGGGGACATGAGAAGGCAAGCTGTATTTCACCCCCTTATGCCCTTCCAAACATGCTTGACCAGAGACACAGAGAGAATGCTTGTACTCCCTCACTTTGGTGGTTACCAAAAGCATGAATGTGCCTATTTTAATTTTAACGAAAGAAACAGAAAATGTAGAAATTACTTCTATGGGATGCAATATTCATGATATAGCTATAGACTTTCTGGGAATCCTCTTTGCTTTTCCTCTTTAAGTGGTTGCAGGATCGCTACAGCCCAGGAGATTGAGGCTGCACTGAGCTAATATCGCACCACTGCACTCTACCCTAGGCAACAGAGACAGACACTGTCTCTAAAAATAAATAAAATATTATTCAAGTTATATATAAGTGTGAATTCTTGTTTAGTGGCAATTCTATTTAGAGTACTTTTTATGTACCAGCAAAAAATATAAACCATGTCTGATTTTAGAAATTAAAATATGAGGCCGGGCGCGGTGGCTCATGCCTGTAATCCCAGCACTTTGTGAGGCCAAGACAGGCAGATCACAAGGTCAGGAGATCGAGACCATCCTGGGTAACACGGTGAAACCCTGTCTCTACTAAAAATACAAAAAATAACCGGGCATGGTGGCGGGCGCCTGTAGTCCCAGCTCCTAGGCAGGCTGAGGCAGGAGAATGGCGTGAACCCGGGAGGCGGAGCTCGCAGTGAGCCGAGATCAGGCCACTGCACTCCAGCCTGGGCGACAGAGCGAGACTCCATCTCAAAAAAAAAAAAAAAAAAAAAAAAGAAAGAAATTAAAATATGATAGGCTATTTAATTTTATCTGAAAAATTACAACTTACATAGAAACTGACTTTATAAGGAGGACGCTGGTGACTAAGTTACAGGACATTTACTAAATAATTTTAAAATTCAGTTAAATGATGACAGTACTTCACACAAATACGTGACAACATAAAAGTGAGAATGGTAACTGTTCTTTCTTTCAATATTTAAATAAATCAAACTTTGCATTTATAGAATTAAAGTAACAAAAATAGATGTTACAGATCTGTGATACTGGCCAGAGATGAGAGATTGAAAAAAAGACTGGGTACCATTTCAAAGTCTTGGACTGTATAGTAGGCATCTTCCTACTCCCATCCATTCTTCCTGCTTCCTATTACTAAATAAATAAGTAAAAATACTCTCCCCGTACATTTTCTTGCCAAGCAAACTTTCTGTGTTTTACTACTTATACTAAAATGAATAAATCCTGAAATTTTCTTTCACTATTGAAAGTTCTAGATGTGTCCTGACTTATCTTTTTTAATAATTTTGACTTACTACTTACTCTACAAAAAAAAAAAAAAAAAAAGAAATCTCAAATGGTTCTGTTATTCCCCAATACTTTCCTCTCATTTCAACTTTGTTTATGCCAGACATGTACTGCTTTAATGCACACTTCTGCCCCACAGTAATTACTCCTTACCACATATCTTCAATCAAAATGCACTCTCTTCTTCAAGTATATGTTCAAATTCAGCCTCAACATAAAAAGCCTTCCTGATTGACTTGGCCAGTTAATAATTCTGAGCACTTCCTTTGTGCCATTTCTAGTACTTTCCCTGTACTACCTAGTATATTTTGGTTTATATATTTACTCAACTACACTCTTAATTTTATGGAAAGGAGTACCATCAAGATTTTAACACCTCTAAATTCCCCTCAGTCATGTTCTATAGAAAAAATGTGGATGAAACAATGGATTGTTCTTGAATGCCTCTGAATAGCATGATTCCATGACTTTCATCATAAATGAAGGTCTCATAATATTATACTTATAATGTTTATGGTCTTGGCTACTATCAAAATCCATTTATCTTTTCAAACTTTCCAAAGAAATTAGCCATAGAGGAGTATTCTTGGGGCTCCTGCTTTCCCTTCTTAGTTTGCGTCTTCAGTCACACTTCACACTACCTTTAGCTATTTTTTCATCACCCTTTATCACCTCAGTTTGTTTCTCCATCAACAAACCTTTGATGGATTCCTGTGTTTGCATGTAAGAAATGTCCAATTTCCTCAACCTACTTTCTTGGTCTTATAATCACTTTCTTAGGCAGTTCAGCGTCTTCCCAATCTCTTATCCTTTCAGCTTCATTGGTCTATTCCTTTCCACAATTTAACTATTTTTACAACATAAACATTTCCCATTAAAAACGAAGACATGAATATTCTTTATACTATGACTATTTAACATTGTGCTGAATTACTAGTTAATGCAATTCATAAAGAGAAAAAAAGGAGATATGGAAATTAGTCAAATATAAAATAATTACCTGCAAATAGTAAACTCTGTTTATCTGGAAAACTCAAGATAACAGAATTTTTATAAAAAGCAAGGGAATTTAGTAAAGTGGGTACAGAGCACGATCAATATATTGAAAGAAGGAGCTACAAGATCTAATAAAATAAACAACATTTTTTAATAATAGCAACAGATAGAGGAACCACCTAGGACTAAAAAAGGAGTGATCAATACCTAAATGAAGAGAACTGTAAAGCACTATGGAGATTCAAGAAAGGATATTTTAACAAATGGAAAGTATAGCATGTTCTTGCAGAGGAAGGCAAGCAATCCTAAAGATATCTCTTTACACTAAATTGACCTAGACATTTAACATGGTGCCATGAGCAAATACCAGTAGGATAATTTCGTGCAACTAAAATGGCTGATTTAAAACTATATTTAGAACAATTGGACGTATTTCCCTGAATCAGTGTTGTGCCCCTGCTCATCTATAGCTTCATCTTGTTCATCTATAGCCTCAGCCAAACTGATACTCCTATAGAGCTGGCCACAGTGCTACCTCTGTTAGGTAGCTTTATTCGCCACTAACTACCACCAATTTCATTTGACACTTAAATTACTTTTTTGCTATTCTCAGGCATGCCTTCATATGATAATAGTTCAATTCCCCACCTAAATATTGAGTCTGGGTGTCTTATATGTATCTGAATATTTCTTGGTGCAAACTATAGTGTCTGTATAGACATTAGTTATTTAGAGTAGGACTTTTATCCTACTTAATTTTAGTTATCTCCTTTATTTTCATCTATCTCATGCATGTCAGCAGAGTTGATCCCAACCTAATTACATCCCAGGATTAAATTTTGTCACTTTGTTCCAGGTGCTCTAAAATGTGCTGGATAAAATTGGGTCTAGGAAGTTGGATATATAGCTTATTAGTTTATAGCTGAAACAAGCATGGGTATTCTGGGAAATTGGTGCTTATTTTGGCTTAATCTCATGATCTTATGCAAAATAAAAGCATCCTTAATAAAGCCAGCCTTGAGTGGCTCCATGTTGCCTGATATAGTCTGGAAGTTAGAAAATTGAGGAAAAAAGGTAGAAACTGGCTCTAATAACAGATACGATGCTTAGTTGCCAGAAAGAGCAAAGATGATCTGAAAATAGAGACAGGAAAGTCTAAGCAAAATTATCTGAGCTGTGGAGATGAAGGCAACTCAGTCTCCTGTCGAGATAATGAAGCAGGAGAATACAAAAGCAAAGATCAATGTGTGTGTTATATCCTGTTAGATTTTAGTCTTGAGAAGTCCTGTAAATATTCTTTCTTTTTAATTTTGCTGTATTTTATTGAATCTGGATGGTTTTGAAGTACTGTAGGTCTATAATATAAATTACCAAAGAAAACAGAGCAGTATTAGTGAGTGGTGATTTAAGTGCCTGGGCTTAGTGAAACTAGCAGACTTGAATTTGAATTTGAATTCACTAGCTGTATGACTGTTGACAGTTTAGTTAACCTCTCTGGGTCTCATTTTCCCATCTAAAAAAGGAAAGAATCTACCTCATTGTGAAAATGAAAGGAAATTAGAATTTGTTTATGAAAATGCTGAACACATCACCCAACCCTTGGTGCATTCAAAAAATACTACTTTAAAAACAATTCTTTCAAGGTTCAAAAATACTCTAGTTCTTTTAAATACCTAATTTCTGATGAATCCTAAGAGCAAATGTCTTGCTTTTACTTGGCCATAAAATTAATCAGAAATAGTCTGTCATTTCTCAGAGGATTATATACAGTAGTTAATTTATTTCAGGGTCAAGAGAAATGTTAATATCCCAGTATATAATTCGGGTTTTTGCCAGAATTGAAATTGATGGATTATCACACCTTCTGAATTAAACTTAGTAAAATTTTTATTTTTCTTTCTCTCGTGGCAATGAAATAATGGCAAACATTTTTCAGGGTGTACCTAAAGCAAAACAAATATGATCCTAAAACCTTCCTCCCTTTCAAAATCTTGTATGATCTTAGTTTAGGCCTTCCTCCAAGTTTCTCAATTACAGTCCAGACAATCTTGCAAATGTGGTGTCTGGGGGAGGTCACAAGAGCTTTTTGCAACCCATGCCCCACTTCTATAAAAAGAGAGTAATTAATATGTGGCTGTCAAAATGTGGTAAGGATTAATTGGGTGTTTATAAAAGTCTTTAAAGGTACAAAATGCTGTAAGGGCTATTTCTTTGCTTTTGAAATTAATCATAAAATGTGGAGATTTTCCAGGAAAAGTATTAAAAATATTAGAATTTCATTGCTCCATTTCAGGCGATAATTAAAATATGTAGCATTTTTATTATATAATTTCTTGATAAGAATCATAGCTCTTTTAATTAGAGAATTTAGGAGAGGTTAAAATCAAGTTTTCATTGATCCTCAATGATCACATAGCAGAGGTATTTTTTGATGAAAGTTATTGTAAATGAAAAATGAAGAATCCATGAATCTATGTGCATTAACATCTTTTTTATCAAATGAGCTTTGATTGTCTGAAAAAGCTGGCCATTCTTTTCCTCATTTCTAACCCATGACACACTATTTCTAACACTGCTCTCCTTTGGACGTCTTATTAGTTTTCATTTAACACAAAATTCTTAGCAAGTTTAATTATTTGTTTTCCCACTCCATACAGAAGCTCTTAGAGCTAAGCACAGGGAGAACAGGAAAAATTGTATTTGATGGCACAAAAGGTGGGGAGGACAGAACTACTGTGAATGTCAGCGCACTAGGTGATGGTTGTGCTGCTGTGTTCAATGGCTTGTCTGAGGAAGCACGGATGTTAGTAAAATTCTTTAGTGCCATATCCATCAACAGTAATTGAGAATAAAACATGTGAAAGCTGCAGCATTTGAAGAGTTTATTTTGAATATGGAATATCTTTTTGCTTTATGATATTACATACTATGAGACTTTGTTGCACATAAAATATGCTGAGGAAGAACTCTGTATTTCATTACGTAAGTATGGAAATAACAAGGTATTTTTAGAGCATTCCTAGGGTAGCCCAAACCTAAAGATAGAAACTATCCATGAATAGTTTCTCTCCGGTTCTATGGAGCCAAGAATTCACCAATTAGCCAGGCAGAAATGTAAGAAAGAAAGAGAAAGTGTATGTGTGTTTGTCTGTGTGTGTGTTTAGTGTGTGCTGCACATATTTATGTCATGCGGGAGGTATTGTGAGATAGTGGTGGATGCTCTTGGGTTCATGGAAAGGCAGTATTCCACATGGATATAGACCTTTGGTTTAGATTTTGGGTTGAGGTGACTTTAAAGCCCAGATTCACCACTCATATAGTTGGGTGAGTGGACAATATCTCTGAAATAATTTCTTTTGTAAAAAGGCGGTAATAGAGGTACATGTTGTGTAGATTACTTACTAGGAAGCCTTATGTTAATTCATGTTAAAATGCTTAGCAGGGTGTCTAGTAAGCACAGAGTAAACACTTCAAAAATATTAGCTATTGTATTTATTATTGACACAATACTGACAGTCTTGGAAGCAATAATAAATTGTATTCAAGCAGCATAGAACAAAATCCACCCCCCATCTGCCCTCACCATCCTTCCCACATGAATGTCTAAGCAGTTAAATCAGTGATTCTTCCCTTTTTCCAAGCCTAACACACCAATGACAGGTATAGCACCCACATATCATTAATTGTATTCACCAACTAGTAATACGGGGAGAGCTTCTAGGGGTAGAAAGAGTAACTTCAGCTAATAATCATCTTTTATAATTTTGGGGGCTTTAGAGATCACAAATTTCTATGTATTATGCTTCACAATTTGTAAAGTTCTTCACAATTATTGTGAGTAGTAGGAGGAGTGGATCATAGAGACCTGTGTTAAAGGAGCCTCTTCAGCTTTCTTATACATACTTGTTCCTTGCTGGGTCTCTAAGCACAACATAAAATGAGGACTTTGGAAGAGTAAGGAATAACCTCAGGACTAAACCCAAGGCCAATTTGTTTTTAAGTTGATAATTCTTTTGAAAAACTTTTTGGACGTTTGAAAATTCTGGCATCTCTGTGTCACTGTTTTAAATGCTTACTGAGCGTACGGAAGAAAACCATTCTGGTGCTATTAGTGGAACAGAATTCTACATTCCAGATCGGCTTCCAGGAGCAATTTTCAGAGACCACATAATTACAGAATTATATGTATATTGCCTGTTAAGAGACAGGCAGTGCTCAAGTTAAAAGGGCCGGTCCTGGAGCCAGATGTTCTCTTCAAATCCAGCATCTATCTCCCCCTTACTGCATTGGATTCTTGAGTAAGTTACTTAATCTCTCTGTGCCTCCATTTACTCATTGTAAAACAAAGGTAAGAATAATTACCTACTACCTCATGGGATTCTGTAAAAATTAAATGAGATGGCCGGGCGCGGTGGCTGACGCCTGTAATCCCAGCACTTTGGGAGGCCGAGGTGGGCGGATTACGAGGTCAGGAGATCGAGACCATCCTGGCTAACTTGGTGAAACCCTGTATCTACTAAAATTACAAAAAAAATTAGCCAGGCGTGGTGGCGGGTGCCTGTAGTCCCAGCTACTCGGGAGGCTGAGGCAGGAGAATGGCGTGAAACCGGGAGGCAGAGCTTGCAGTGAGCCGAGATTGCGCCACTGCACTCCAGAATGGGTGACAGAGCGAGTCTCCGTCTCAAAAAAAAAAAAAAAAAAATTAAATGAGATAAAATACATAAAAAGTATAGAGTGGCTTGTAAATTGCTCAGAAATATGTTATTATGTTTTCCTATGGAAATGGCTTTCTCAAGTACTAAATTAACTGTTAATAATAATTGAATAATAACACTACATATATTTGAGTGACCTTTAATTTCTTTATATCAATTATGGTTAGAGGAGAAACCAGAATGAAGCTATTAGTTGTACAGTTGTGCTTAGTGGGGAGAGTAACTTCAGCTAATAATAATCTTTTATAATTTTGGGGGCTTTAGAGATCACAAATTTCTATGTATTATGCTTCACAATTTGTAAAGTTCTTCACAATTATTGTGTCATTTATCCCTGGCAATAATCAAACTATTCTGTTTATTTTCTTCTAAAAAAAAAATAAGATTCAAAGTGGTTGTCATGCAACCCTAGTCGAATACTATTGCTGGTTACCATAAGTCTAATAAAACAAACAAAAAGGGCCAAAAACAGATAGCATGCTGGTCTTTATTCCTCCTTTTCTCCCTGCCTTTTCCCCTTTTCCCTTTCTTCTTTTTGTTCTTTTTTCCTTTCTTCTATCCTTTCAAAATATGAGCTGAACTTAAGCACGTGTCATGTACTGTGCAAAGTGCTGGATCTAGAGTGGTGCAATGAAGGCACGTTGTTGCCTTCTCTGCAGATCACATTTTGATGGGAAAGTCATAGCATGTAAGCAAGAAAACAAATCTGTTACCTTAATGACTATATATTGTGAAACTATGAAGAAACAAATGCAGCAGTGTGATAGAAAGAAAATGAGTTGGGAGTGGGGGCTACTTTTAGGCAAGATGGTTACAATACACTTCTCTGAGGAAGTGGCTTTCCTGAAAGTTGAAGGAAGTGCAGAGCCTGTCAAGGGAGGAGGCAGGTAAAGTGCATAGATATAGTACAGTCAGTCTGGCATAAATTGTTTCAGTTCCCTATTTTCTTGCAGGTTGAAGTACTTGAAATGAGTCTGGAGTACAATTCCTCCAGGGAGCTGAGAGATTTTCAGGGTTGTGACCATCAGCGTAACCCTGATCATCAGTCTTACCCTAGCAGAGGGCTAGGACTTTGCTTCATGGTTCTACAAGGGCTACCGCAGAGTTTCCTCTTCTGCAGGCACCATGGCTACGACAAGTGGGGCCCACTCTGTATTAATCCATTCCTCTCCAAATGTATCTCCAAAGGCCCTTACTTGTAACTGCTATATTCAATGTGCAGTTTAAGTATTCCTCAAGCTTCATCACAAGGTGATTATTTTTCATTTTGTTTTTGCTGCTTTTTTCTCTATAGCTTGTTGGACCACCAAGAAGATTCTTATTCTACACTGAAACCTAGAGTTCTCATTCTAGTCTGATATATAAAAGTCTTTTGAAAAATAACAATGGCCTAGACAGGATTAAAAAGAAGTCTTATCCCTAAAAGGATGCAGTGTAAATATAGCAGCACATGGCCAGCTGTCAGAGGAAATCTCTTTGACTTTATACTCCCCAAAAGTGTGCAGCGAGCAGGTCCTTTTAGTATGTCTACCAGGATACTAATAAGATGCTAAATGAAACACCTTTTAAATATCTGTATCTGCCAATAAATTCCCAGGCTTATAAATCCAGTGGATATGACATTATGTTATCATGTTACTTACACTCTATTTATTTTGCACCTCCTGAACCAAATTCTTTAGCATCAAGTACAGAATGCTGAAAGATGCTACTATATTACATTTAAGTTTTTCTGCAGCATCTTTGGCATTTCCCATGAGATATCATCATGTACGTAGCTTTGAATGCAGAGTGATGTAATAAAGCAGGATAAAATATGGCTGCAGAATACAATGATGGCACCACGGCAGGCCTCTGTAGCTTTTTTTCATATTGAAAATTCAGCAGGACTATTAAAGTGTAATGACACAGAACATCTTGTTAAAAAACAAAAAGCTACAGCCTTGTATGATATTCTTGTTTATGGATGATATTTATTACTTTTGTATTCTTATTGTGTGCTTCGAAGTCAATTGAAATGCAAGTGCTAATGAAGCCTCCACCATAACACATTTATTCTTCCCTACCCCAAATGAGTCTACAAGATGTAAATGACTTACATATATCAACTGCTCAGGTTTTATTGTTTTGGGTTAATTTATTCACTGTAATATTCTTAATGAAAGTAATGACTCTTATACTAGTTTGTATATTCACATACTACAGTTTTATTAAATCATGCTGGGAAAGTTCACAATGAAGGTCCTAAAATAAAGTTCCATGTTTTGTCAAATATACAAATGCAATCCACTTACCAAATATCAACACTATATATTTTGTTATTCATTGTTTCCTAATTTCACCACACCAAAATTTTAAGGTTAGGGCGGTCCAGGATCTAACATGTTAGTCGTATGTTCATATTGCCTAATTTTTAAAAAGAATACTCATCAGAATTATCTACTTTTCTTTACTACCTGAAGTTTATTGCATATTTTATTGATTATGATGACCTGAAACAATCACTTTAAACTTTTATTCTCAATGTTTACATTTCTGCAAACATACGTACTTTAGACAAAAGCAAACATTTTCATAGGATTATGGAAAATTCCAGATTTAGTGAAACAGCAGCTTTCAATATACAGTTAATTCTAAACTATGTCCTAGAAAAACAACAATAAATAAGAACCCTGTATCATATAGTTTTAGAAAGAAACGTAAAAATTGTTGTATGTTCATTCCATGTTATACACTGGATGCCTGGTACTGGCATGACACCTAGGACGCTCTCTCAACATTTTGCTGAATGAGTGAGCAATCTACTAATATTTAATCTCTTATAGCCAACTTTTTTTTTTTTTTTTTTTTTTTTTTTTTTTTAGATAGAGTCTTGCTCCATCACCAGACTGGAGTGCAGTGGCGTGATCTTGGCTCACTGCAACCTCTGCCTCCTGGGTTCAAGCTATTCTCCTGCCTCAGCCTCCTGAGTAGTTGGGACTACAGGGGCACACCACTATGCCCAGCTAATTTTTGTATTTTTAGTAGAGATAGGGTTTCACCATGTTGGCCAGGATAGACTCGATCTCTTGACCTCATGATCTGCCTGCCTTGACCTCCCAAAGTGCTGGAATTACAGGCATGAGCCACTGCGTCCAGCCTGTAGGCAACAATCTTAATCTGTCCAAAACTTGGCCCTTATTCCTACTTTTTTATCTAGTCATTTTTTGGTCATGTATTGCTTTTTTTTTATTAGAAGATATTACTTACTTTTCAGACTAGTCTTAAAATTTTGAGATAATTGTCAAATCAATCTCCCTATATGACCCAGTTTAATCAAGTATACCCTCACAAGTCATTTCTTTCTAAATATGTTCCCTCTTCTTCATCACCACTGCATACTTCAGCCCTATGCTTTTATGTTTTGTACTGCAATAATCTTTAAATTGGCCATACTGATATCTTCCAACTCCAGTTGATCCCTATATGGCAATCTATTTCTCTTCCTAGCCTATAACTCTGATCATGTAACTTCACTGCTTGAAAATGATAAAGGCTCCAAAACAGTAAAAGGTTTTTCATAATCCCAATTCCCTAGTATAACATGTAAGTCTGAGATCTAATGCCAACCTACCCTTTTTAGACACTTCCCCTCCCCTTTCTTCATTTATCTTATGCTATAACTAATCTTGAAGACTCAGTATCCCCAGAATCCATTGCCTTTGATCCTTCTCTCAATTTAGATTGCCTTCCTGAACCTTTAGATCCACCTCTATAGCTTTGGCTCCATACAGCCTTCTCTGATAAAAACCAGTGAAAATTATTTGTTTATTTCTCACAACCTCTCTCCCCCCAATTATCTGTCTGAATCTTCTTTAGAGCCATTGAAGCATTTACAACTAACCGTAAAATATTTGCATACTTAAAAATATTTGCCTTCTATATTAAAGCCCCTTGAAGGTCAATATCTTGTTTGTTTCTTCTTTATGTTCCTGTATGATGCTTAGTGCAAAACTGTGAACATTTTTGGTGTTCAACAAACATTTGTTGAATGAAATTGAATCACCATAAAATATGTTACACATTTAAAAACTTCAATTCTCCATCTAATGTCTGCCAAATAACCCTTAGCTCCTTTAATCTCAAATTAAAACCTTATTTTCTAACTTACAAGTTATTTTAATTGTCCTTACTTGAAGCAGAAGAATAAAGAAAGTAGGGAGATGAGGAAGAGAAATGCAAGATGTAGGTTCCATGAAGGCACCCAGAAAAGTTAAACATGAACGTGATATAAAGAAAAAAAAAAAATCTGAGAGCCGCAGGTCTCAGAAGGCGTGTGCATGCTTCTTGAAGTAGCAAGTGGTTTTATCCATTATATGAAAAGCATTTATCACATGGTCAGCCTTTCCATTTTAAAGAAAATATGTTTTCTGAGTTTACAAAGGCACTTTCTTCCTGGTACTGATTTTCCATCCATGTGGCAGCAATTTTAAGCTCATCCCTGAGTGACAGCTAATGTTGCATCAGTGCGAACTGGTGAATGATAGCTTCCAAAGAAACAGTCAAGAAACCCTTCAAGGTATCAAAAAGCTTCTGGTGAATAATCTGTTTTTGATTTAGAACCTGTAAGAAAAGGGCTTTTTAAAGATGTCATGAGTTTCCCTGTCCTTTTCCTTCCATATCTCCCCATTCAGCCTCGGGTATTTATAGCACAGTAATGGTTACATTCTTTGCTCAGGGCAGATTTTCATTTTCATTTCTTTTATAAAATTAATTATTCACATGGCAGAGAAAACTTTTTAAAGTTAGACTTCACATTTTGATCTTCAACATAGTTTGAAACTGATACTTTTTTTGTTGGTTTGTTTTTATTTTCTAGATGACAGCACTAAGAATTGATGGAATCTTTTTTTGCAAATTCTCAAGAGAATCTGGGATGACTGCCAGTTACAGAAATGGAGGTGGGAGGTATTCTTTAAGTGTGAAGATATACCTCTCATTTTGCTGTGCTGAATGTCTATTTAACCACATGATCAGAAAATTCTTCCTTATACTCAATGAGATCTTCTTTGGAGTGAGACGAGCCTATTTTTGTTTGACACTCTATGGAGTTAAAGTCAGACATTTTCTAATAATAATTACCATCTATTTGAAGTTTATATATGCAGGACCTATGGTAAGTATCTTACATACTCTTCTGATAAATATGCATTGGTATTCTGAATTTACAGATGAAAACATTTAGGTTAAGTTGCCCAAACTTACATGAGCAGAACCTGTATTTTATATATGTATCAAGGTCCATAGTACTTTGAAACCCATGCTTTTAATCACTCTACTCTGCTCACTCTTGACGATAAATTTTCAAGTATTTAAATGGCAATGATGTAAGCAACTGTCTCTCACTGCTCTTTTAGTTTTGCCCCTGGGAGCATTGGCTGTCATTTGTTTACTGAATATGACAGTATTCTTCTTCAAGTAGTGGTACAAAATACTATCTGTTGGATTTTTTTCCTAATGGTGCTGACAGTTCATTGTACCTATAGCATACATCATTACCATATGGCTTTAGTCTGGCTTTCACTACCATAAGGCTTTAGTCTGATTGTTGTTGTTGTTTTCCTCTCCAATTGTAAATGCCAGCTTCTAGGCTTAGTTTTTATTTTCAAGACTCTTTTTGTTTAAATTTCCATTCTGGAAGCATAGTGGGGTTGTTCATTTTTAATGAAGTGCTCTGTACAGTGAAAGCTGAGAGTTAGATGGAGATATTGTATGACAGTAAGTCTGTTGTTTCAAAATGCTTGAATTTTGCATTATCACATTTTATCTTTTTGGTTAATTAGTCTTATTATCTTGATCATACTACTTAGATACTTGGAGGATTTTTTGTTAAGCTTCCCATTCTAATTTTTATTTTTAGAAGAAACCTGACTGCAACTTCAGAATCATAATTGTAAATCATGTTAAAGGATATATAAAACCACTGCATTACTTTTATAATAAGGATTTATTTGTGTTATGAACTATGAGCAATCAGTGGCTACTAAGATGTAGCCTTAGCCTACATTCTAGAATAGTAAATAAAAATTTACATCATTGTTACAAGAATTCAATGTAAAAAGGTCATAAGAGTTCCAAAAATGAATTACACAATTTCAGATAAAGAAGAACTTCTTCCCAATAATTCCTGGAGATTTCCTTGAAACAGGTGGCATGCTTTTTGTTTTGTTTTGTTTTCATTTTCCCATAAAAATATATTAATTTTATAATTAACATATATATTTTGCTTTTAGAATAGAGCAGGTAGAATTTGTAGACATGGTAGAAGAGATCAAAGTGGAAAGTATATATTCTACACATTTTAAATACAAAACAAATATTTCACCTTGAAAACTAAAACACCTGAGAACTACTACTGATTTTATTGCCGTGATAATCAAAAAGGAAAGAGAGTGGGAAAGATAAGGAGGTTATAGAGGAAAGAATGAAAAAAGATTGGCAGGGAGGAAGAAAGCAAAGCCAAATACTTTGGCTATACTTATTAACCACAACTAAAAATGAGTGTGGGTAGATGAAGCATAGGAATATGCACAGTTTCACACAATATCTCAGCATTTCCTCCTCTACCTTAGTTGTTATTGTCTACATATAACATTCATATTTATATTTGCAGGCTTTCTATAGCTGATCTTTCTTGTGGGTATGTGCACTCAGTCCTCTTCAATAATGTTGAGAGAGTTAGATAATTCTCACTCCAAGCAGTTCTTGGTCATTTAACTCTTAATGTTCTTCATTCCAGAGAACAAACTGATTCCTATTCTAGGAAATATTAGCTTTCTCTCAGGTGGCTAACAATTTTAGAAGAACCAATTTTATCATGTCATTGTACAATTTTGTGCAAATGATAGTTAGCTTGTAAATGACAAGCAGTAACATTATAGTGTTTTCAATGCTATTCAGATTGTGAACAGCCAGAAACATCATAGAGCTAGTCTGCTATTGAAACAGTAAAATAAATATTTTTATTGAAATGCGTTAAATGGTTGGAGAGTCATACACTGAAATAAAATAGAAAAGGGACACTCACTCAGAGATAAATTTGACGGGGGATCTCAGAGCTACTTCCTACATAATCATAGTGCAAGGAATGGGGATCCTGTGATAGAATTTATAGCAATGGTTGAGCCTTGAATGACTATAATAAAATAAGTATGGAGACTGAACATTTTATCACTTTAGGAAGGATACTTGAGACTGCTTCAGCTGCTTGGATATAATTCAGTCTCTTCAATTACAAATATGACCCAATCAAATCTCAAAGACCAGAAACAGTGGGGATCAGTTCCCTTTATTCTGTGCTGACTTAGAGAGTGATGTGCAAACATGAAGCACATATTTACTTTAACATGTTTGTGTGGAGAACTGTGGTTGTAGGCACTGTTTTCAATTGTAACTGTGTTGGGGAAAAAGAAAATAAAGAAAAAAGGATCAAAGTATAGAATGAAGCCTGAACATATTTGTAGATGTCCTATTGATGGAGAATGGTATTTGTCTTTGAAACAAGAAGCTTTGTTTAAATCCATAACATTCTTTTTACTACGAAACAATGGTTCTTGGTTAATTATATGTGATAATCATACAAACATTTCATACATTATTAATAAAATAATAATAACGTTATTGTTGGTTTCTGATTTCTGCTGTTGTGAAACAGGAATAGTAAAAATATAAACTTGTTGACTATTTGTTTTTTCCATAAGTAGTTAGTGAAAAGAAATCTTGGTAGGTGCTAGTGAAATAATGTTAGGTATGAGATAACTTCCAGTTTTGCTAAAAGGAAAATATACAGTACTTATTTGGAAACTCTTATTAAATCTTCAAACAAAATGTAAAGCTTTGAATTTGTCAATAAAATCTGTTAATAAGACATTGGTATTAACTCATAAAGATATTGGTTCAGAAAATCCCAATAATTAGGATATTTCATTTTTTGAGATTACCAAAGCTCCAAAGGTCTTTAGACCTCTTAAAAACAATATTTTACTTCATTTATATTAAATCAGTATTTAATAAATAAAATATTTAGGTTTTAGACAATTTCAAAATTTGAAAAATACTATTAATGTGCTTAAAATCTTGCAAAACTTTTTAAAAGTGATCACTACAAACCAATATTCTTAACAATCAAATGTTTATCACACATATCTACTTGAGGTGACATCACAGAATATTCAATCTTCGGCCGGTCACGGTGTCTCACGCCCGTAATCCCAGCATTTTGGGAAGCCCAGGCGGGTGGATCACTTGAGGTCAGGAGTTCAAGACCAGCCTGGCTAACATGGTGAAACCCTGTCTCTACTAAAAATACAAAAGAATTAGTCCGGCGTTGTGGCTAACACCTGTAATCCCAGCCAGTCAGGGAGTGGTGGGAGGGAGCAGCTAAGGCAGTAGAATTGCTTGAACCTGCGAGGTGAAGGTTGTAGTGAGCCGGGATCCCACCACTGCACTCCAGCCTGGGTGATAGAGCGATATTCCATCTCAAAAATAAATAAATAAATAAATAAATAAATAAATAATAAAGATGTTCATCATATATTTAAGGCTAATGATTTTGAGTTTCCAAACAAAGAAAGGGAAAGGACTTGAAGCCTATTAACTTGTCTTTTCAAAATAACATGCTTTTATTTATTTCATGCTTTCAGCTTTCTTACTTACTATAAACTTCCGTGCAATTTATGCTCCCAGTGCGCTTATTATTAACCATTCCCTCAAAACAGAAGCATTTTCAATTTTCATATTGTTCCTTCACTCTTCGCAAGCTGCTTTGCTTATGAATCTCTTTCTCAACCTTAGTATTAGGTCATAGTGGACATAGCAATCGGTTCAGAGAGGAGTAAATAATTTATGATGACCTACTCAGAAGAAAGCTAGGTTATTTTTGTTACAAAGTTGAGAGAAAGAGATAGACTCTTCCATACTTCTGATGTTAAGAAAGAATATTAAACTATATTATTTCAGATAGCCCACCTGCAATAATGAAGGCATTTCTGATCAATTTGAGGTGGCTTTTTTGGTTGTATTTAATTAAATAATTTTCATTGTTGTAAGGAGGTAAGTGTTATCTTCCTTTGGAAGCTTTGCATGACTTTTGTCTAGGTACTCATCGCTTTCAGAACATGCACTCATTAATTCAACAAATATTTGTGGAGTTCGTGAGAGAGGTCTGGGCTGCAGATATAAAATTGGAAGTTAGTAGCATTTATATAAGTAAATGCTTGACACAGGAGAACGTCAATAAAAAATGAGTGCAGATTAAAAAAAGAAGACCAAAGACAGATCCCTGTCCTACACCATCATAAAAATATGAGGTTGATAAGAAGATCCTGTCAAAAACACTGAGAGGATGAGCACTGCGGTTGAAAGAAGCTAAGAGAGTATGATGTCTTATAAGAAAGTAAATCAAGATGACAGAAATGAATAACTAAGTCAAGTGTAGCAGACAGGTGAAGTAAGATGAAAACTGAAACATCAATGTTAGTTTTAGTAATCTGTAGTCGTTAACTGTAGGCACAGCGTTGTACAGCAGATCTCTAGAACTATTCATCTGGCATAATACTGTATTGCACACACACTAATACACATGAAAGGCAACTATGTGAGGAGATGGATATGTTAATTATCTTGATTATGATGACTATTGAACAATGTATCCACATATCAAATCATCAACTTGTACGTTTAAAATATATTTAGTTTTTAAAAACCCTATTCTTCTGGGCATGGTGACTCATGCCTGTAATCCTAGCATTTTGGGAGGCCTAGGCAGGAGAATTGCTTGAGACCAAGAGTTCAAGACCAACTCGGCCAACATAATGAGATCCCATCGTGAAAAAAAATCCTATTCTTATGCATATATAAATTAAGTATTATTCAGCATTTAAAAAATGTAAATGCTGCCACAGTTAAAGACATGGATGAACCTTGAAAACATGATGCAAAGTGAAATAAGCCAGTCACAGGAAGACAAATACTTCATTATTCTACTTATAAGAGGTATCCAAAATATTCAAACTTACAGAATCAAAGAGTAGAAAGGTTCTTTACAGAGCCTGAGGGGACAGAATGATTTCAAAGGAGGGGTTGCAGGTGCCTGCGGGATCTCGATGGTTGGTGTCACCACCTGAGGACACTGCTCCCCACATTCTATCACCATACTGAGTTAAAACTTTGGGAGCTATTGGGATGGAATGAATTTATTTTTCATGTGAGGACATACATTTTGGGAGGCTCAGGATGGAATGCTATGGTCTGAAAGTTTGTGTTACTCCAAAATACGTATGTTGAAATCCTAACCCCAAAGACGATATTATTAGAAGGTGAGGCTTTTGGGGGAGGTGATCAGATCATGAGATCAAGGCCCTCATGAATGAGTTTCTGCCCTTGTAAAATGAGCCTAAGAGAGCTTATTTATTTTACTATGTGAGAAAACAGCTATTATAAAAGGCGCCATCTGTGAACCAGAAGGCAAGACCTCACCAGATACCGAATTAAAATATTTGGGGATATAGGGATGGAATGAATGTATTTTGCAAGTGAGAAGGACATGTATTTTGAGGGCTCAGGGTGGAATGCTAAGGTTTAAATATTTGTGTCCCCTTAAAATTCATATGTTAAAATCTTAAATCCCAAAATGATATTATTAAGAGATGGACTCTTTTGGGAGGTGGTTATGTCATGATGGTAGAGCCCTCATGAATGAGAGTCATGTCCAGTAGAATAGACCCAAGGACTCCTTCATCTCATCTACTGTGTGCAGATGAAACTAGTAGCTATCGTCTATCAACCAGTAAATGGCCCATCACCAGATTGAAATCTGCCAGAGCCTTGGTCTTGGACTTCCGAATCTACAGAGCTGTGAGAAATTTATGTTGTTTATAAATACTCAGTTTATGGTATTTTGTTATTATAGACTGAATGGACTAAGACACTTAGGATTCACCCTCTTGGCAAATTTCAATTATACTATACTGTATATCCTTGCTAACATTTGCTTTCTTTTTTTTTTTTTCTTTTTAACAATACCATCCTAACAGAAGTAAGGTGATATCATTGTGGTTTTGATTTGCATTTCCCTAATATCTAGTGATATTGAGTAATTTTTCATATAACTATTGTGCATTCATATGTCTTCTTTGCAAGAATGTCTGTGTAGGATATTTGCACATTTTTGATTGCATTTTTTTTGGTATTGAAATTTATGAGTTCTTTATATATTTTGGATATTTACTCCTTATCAGATATATAGGTTGCAGATATTTCTCCTGTTCCACAGGTTTCCTTTTCACTGTGTTTATTGTTTCCTTTGATGTGTAGCTTTTTTTGTTTGATATAGTACCACATGTTTATTTTTGCTTTTGATGCCTGTGTTTTGGGGGTCATATCCAAAATATTATTACCAAGACCAATATCAAAGAGTTTTTTTGCTATTTTTTTTCCAGGAGCTTTATAGTTTCAGGCCTTACATTTAAGTCTTAAGATCAATTTTGAGTAGATTTTGGGGTATTGTGTAAGGGTGCAATTTCCTATTTTTCAACTTGGATATCCATTTTTGCCAATACTGTCTATTGAAAAGAATATCTTTTCTTCATTCTGTATTCTTGTCACTCTTGTGTAAGATTAGTTGGCCATATATGTAGAAATTTATTTCTCTGTTTTCTATTCTGTTCAATAATTCTGTTTCTGTTTTTATACCAGTACTATATGGTTTTGATTATGACAGCTTTGCAATATAATTTGAAATCAGGAAATGCACTGGTCCACTTTTGGTTTTCTTTTTCAAGATTGCTTTGGCTACTCAGGTTTTTTTTGTGGTTCTACTTGAATTTTAGAATTTTTTATCTGTTTTAGTGAAAACACCATTGCAATTTTGGATTATATTTAATCTGCAGATCACTTTGGGCAGTATGGACATTTAAAAAAATATTCTTCCAATTCATAAACACAGGATATCTTTAAATTTATTTGTGTCTTCCTCAGTTTATTTCATCAACATTTTATAATGTTTAGTGTACAGATCTTTTAACTTCTTGGTTAAAATTATTTCTAAGTATTTTATTTTTATTTTTGCTATTGTAAATGGAATGGTTTTTTATTTAATTTTTTGATAATTTAGTGTATTGAACACAATTGGTTTTTGTATGTAGATTTTGTATCATTAGATGCTAATGATTTCATTTATTCTAACAGTTTTTTGGTGGTATCTTGAAGGTTTTCTGTATATAACAGCATGCCATCTGAAAACAGAGACAGTTTTTCTTCTTCCTTTTTGATTTGAATGCCTTTTCTTTTTCTTGCCTAATACACCTGGCTAGGACTTCCAGTACTATTTTGAATACAAGTGACTAGAGTGGACATCTTTGCCTTGTTCTTGATCTCACAGAAAAATCTCTCCATCTCTCACCACAGGATAATCTTAGCTGTAAGCTCATCATTGCCAATAAATACGGTATTTATTATATTCAGGTACATTATTTTAATACTTAGTTTGTTGAGCATTTTCATCATGCAAGGGTGTTACATTTTGCCAAATATTTTTCCTGTATCAATTAAGCTAATCATATGACTTATTCATTTTGTTAATGTGGTGTGTCATTTTTATGATTTGTGCATGTTGAACTATCCCTGTGTTTTAGGGATAAATCCTACTTGACTGTGATCTGTGATCCTTTTAATGTGCTGCTTAATTCATTGAATATATATACACATATATATATTTACACATATATATATACACACACATATACACACACACACACATATATATGTTAATCATGGATATTGGCCGTAATTTGCTTTGTTTATAGAATTTGTTCTGCCTTTGGTATCATAGGAATGCTGACTGTATAGAGTGAGTTTCAAGGTGTTCCTTCCTCTTGGATATTTTTTGAAAGAGTTTGGGAATAATTGGCATTAATTCTTCACGTTTGGTAGAATTTACCAGTGAGGCCGGGTGGTCTTGGGCTTTTCTTTGTTAAGTGGTTTTGGATCAATGAGTCAATCTCCTCATTTATTGTTGGTCTATTTAGATGTTCTGTTTCTTCTTGATTCAATCGGTGTAGATTGTATGTTTCTATGAATTTATTCGTTTCTTCTAGTTTATCTAATTCATTGGCATAAAAGTGTTCATAGCAGTCTAATAATATATTTGTATTTCTGTGGTATCAGTTGTAATGTCTTATCTTTCATTTATAATTTTATGTATTTGAATCTTTTATCTGTCCTAGTTAGTCTAACTAAAGGTTTTGTTTAACTTTCCAAAAAAAATCAATTCTCTGTTTTCTGTTTTTTGTTTTTTGTTTTTTCTAGTCTGTATTTCATTCATTTCTATCTGACCTTTATTAACTTCTTTCCTCCGGCTGACTTTGGGTTTAGTTTGTTCTTCTTATTCAATTTTCTTGAGGCATAAGAATAATTTGTTTATTTGAGATTTTTAAAATTTTTTTCTTTCCTGGAGACAGAATCTCACTCTGTCAAGCTGGAATGCAGTGATGCAATCACAGCTTACTGCAGTCTAGAGCCCTGGGAGTAAGCAATCCTCCTGACTCAGCCTCCTAAGTAGCTAGGGCTACAGGCATACATCACAACACCTGGCTAAATTATATATATATAAAAAACACATATATTTTATATAAACATATTTTATATAAATATATAATTATAAATATATATTATATATTTATAATTTACAATAAATATATAAATGAATATATAAATTATAAATATATATTTACATAATATGTATACATAATATAATTATATATTTATAATATATAACATATATTTATATATCATATAAATATATATAATATAAATATATATATTTTTTGTAGAGACAAGGTATGGCTCTGTTTCCCTGGCTGGTCTCAAACTCCTAGGCTCAAGCTACACTCCTGGCTAGGTCTCCCAAAGTGCTGGGATTATACAGGCATCAACCACTGCACCTGGCCTAATTTTTTTTCTTAATGTAGGTGTTTATCACCCTAAACTTTCCTCTGAGAACTGCTTTAACTACATTCATTAAGTTTTAGTGTGTTGTGTTTTCATTTTAACATGTTTCAAGATATTTTTGATTTTTCTTTTAATTTCTTCTTTGGCACATTGGTTGCTCAGGATGCGATATTTGATTTCTACATATTTGTGAATTTTTCAGTTTTACTCCTGTTGTGATTTCTATTTACATACCCATGGGGACAGAAAAGATACTTGATATTATTTTTTGTCTGATACTTGATATTATTTTGTCTGATACTTGATATTATTTTTCTGCTATTACTTGTCTGATACTTGATATTATTATTTTGTCTGATACTTGATATTATTTTTCTGGTGGAGGTATAATCCAACTGCTCACTTTTGGTTGCCATTTGCACAGAATATCTTTCTCTATCCCTTCACTTTCAGATTATGCATTTCCTTAATGCTAAAGTAAATATCTTATAGGAAGCATATAGTTTGTTCTTGTTCTATTATCCATTCAGCCACTCTATGTCTTTGATTAGGTAATTTAATCCATTTATATTACCTAATATAATATAGGCATGAGACCCTGTCTCATTCTCAGGGTCTCATTCTATTGCCCTGAATGGAATGCAATGATCTTATAATAGTTACTGAGGGTCTCCTATGTTGCCCAGGCTGGTCTCAAACTGCTGGCCTCAAATGATCCTCCAGTCTCAGCCCCCAAGCTGTTGGGATTAAAGGTATTAACCACTGCACCCAACCCCATTTACATTTAAAGTAATTATTGATAGAAAAGGATTTATTGTTGCCATTTGTTAGTTGATTTTTCTTTGCCTTGTAGCTTTTAGTTCTTTCTCGCTCTTCCTGACTTCCTTTTTGATTTGATAATTTTTATAGTGTTATACATTTTTTATCTTCATCTTTTGTGTATCTTTGTGTTTTCCTTGTGATGCCATAAAATTTACCTAAACCATCTTATAGTTGTAATAGTTTTTTTTAAAATTAATAACAACTAAGTTTGATTGCATATAAAACTCAACACTTTTACTTCCCCATCCTCACTCACTGTATGTTATTAATGGCACAGTAACATATTTTTGTAATTAGTTTTAAATAAATTATTGTTATTACACTTATTTTTAATACTTTTTAAAATTTTTATGCTGGCATTGAAAGTAATTTATGCACCACCATTATAGTAGTAAAGAATTCTGAATATGACTATATACTTACCTTTACCACTAAGTTCATATGAATTCTTATTGTTATTTAGCATCTTTCCATTTCAACTTGAAGGACTTTGTAGCTCAGGTTTAGTGGTAATGAGCTCTCTTAGCTTTCAATTATTTGTGAATGTCTTTTTATCTCCTTTATTTCTAAAGGGGAACTTTTCTGGGTAAAGTGTTCTTGGTTGGCTGGTTTTTAATTTTTTCTTTCAGTATTTTAAATATAGCTCTGAACTCTCTCTTGGACTACAAGGTTTCTGCTGAGAAACATGGTGATAGTCTTATGATATTTATTATGATATTTCCCTTGTATGCGACCAGTTGCTTTTCTTTTGCTGCTTTCAGAAGTTTCTCTATTTTTACACTGCACACATATATTCATTGCAGCACTATTCACAACAGCAAGACATGGAATCAACCTAAATGGCCATCATTCCTACACTGGATAAATAAAATTATATATGTATGTATATACTGTGAAATACTATGCAGTCATAAAAAGAAACAGGATCATATCCTTTGCAGGGACATGGGTGGAGCTAGATGTCATTATCCTTATTAGTCTAAATCAGGAACAGAAAACCAAATACCGTAAGTTCTCATTTATAAGTGGGAGCTAAATTATGAGAACACATGGACACATGGGCAGGGGGAACAACACACAATGGAGCCTGTTGAAGGGTGGGCAGTGGGAGGAGGGAGAGGATCAGGAAGAATAGCTAATAGATGTTGGACTTAATTCCTAGGTGATGGGATGATCTGTTCAGCTAACCACTATGGCACACATTTACCTATGTAAAAAGCCTGTACATCTTGTACATGTACCGCTGAACTTAAAATAAAAGTTGGAGGAAAAAAAGAAAAATGTAGCAAAATTCTTAAATAGCTGCCAATTCCTCTCACTTGGTTGTATTATCAGAAAATATTCAAAGGATTAAAATAACCCTGTCTTAATAAACTATCATTGAAAAGACAAAAAAAAGTTTCTCTAGTTTTATATTTGACAACTTCATTTTAATGTGTTTCAGTGACATTCTCTTGCTATTCAGCCCGTTTTGAGTTCTAAGGGCATTACGGATCTGGGTGTTCATTTTCCTACCCAGATTTGGGAAATTTTCATTATTTCTTCAGATAAGCCTTCTTCCCCTTTCTATTTCTCTGTTCCTTCTTGATATTTTGTGATGTGTATATTGTTTCTCTCTATGGTGTCCAACGAGTTCAGTAAGCTTTCTTTTCTCTCTCTCTCTCTCTCACACACACACACATACACACACACAGTTCCTCTCCTGGACAATTTCAAATAACCTTTTTTGAGTTTGTGGATTCTTTCCTATGATTGATTAAGTGTGTTGTTGAATCTCTCTATTAAAATTTTAGTTCAGTCATCGTATTCTTAAACTTCAGAATTTGTTTGATTCTTTTTTATACTTTCTATCTTTATGTTGAACTTCTCGTTTTGTTAATGTATTTTTAAATTTTATTTAATGGTCTATTTGTGTTCTCTTATAACTTACTGAGTTTCTTTAAGAAGATTTTTTAAATTATCTTTAAGCAATTTATAGGTCTTAATTTCTTTGGGATCATCCACTGTAGGTTTAATTTTTCTTAGCGATGTTATATTTTCTTGATTCTTCGTGTTCACTGAAGTCTTGCATTGCTGTCTTTGCATTTGAAGAAGCAGTCTCCTCCTCAAGTTTTTGCTTACTGATGTCCAGAGAGAAAGACCTTTATCAGTCATCTGAGCTGGAGGTTTTGGTGGTCCCTCAGGTCATCTCTATGGATGCATCTGCACAAATTTTGTTCACTTTTGATGGAGATGTCTTAGGATTGAGTGTCTTCTCTTGTTTCTGCAAAATCAGGTAAGGCTCTGAAAACCTGTTTTTCCTCCTAGGGCAGTATCTTAAAATGCTCAAGGTTATGCACCTTCTCCCAGTGCTGCAGAGTTGATCCTGCTGCTGCTCTCTATGTGTTGTTTGTGGAAGTTTGGGTATGCCCTCTGTGGAGGTCAATGTTTGTCATCTGTGGAATCTCACATATGCCATATCAGGGGCATTTGTAGGGTGCTGAGGCCATGCATCAGCCAGTTGAGAGAGTGCAGGTGAGCTGTCTCATGGCTTTATAGTTGGGCCTTTTGGTGCAGCCTGAGAGCAAATTAGTGGCACCTGCAGTCAGTTTTTGAGATACATGCCATAGTAGCTGTGAGCCCGCACACCTTTACGCAGCTCTTAGCTCCCCTGAGACTATTCTGCAGTACAGATTCCCTCAGTGATTTGGGTTGGGTGTGGTTGAAAATTGTCTCTTGGGCAATGCCCTGCAATGCTACAGAAGCCTGGCACTCATTCCGCTCTCACTTTACATCATGGGAGAAAATGTATTCTAGGGAAATTCAAGATGTTTTAAAGAGAGTAAATGGAGAGGGTAGAGACATCAAATATGTGTCAGAAAATGGATATGTGCTTGATCATATGTAAATGCTTATTTGTTGTTTGTATAAACAAACTATCATCTAGTGCCAGGGGCAAACCAAGAATAGCCAGATAATTTTTCTAATTTTCAAAATCGAACTTAGAAAAACCATGGTATTTCCATAAACTTTCTTTCGTATTGTTGTTCAGTATGGATATCATATTGAATTTACTGGCTTAATATAAAACATCTCATACTCTTTGGTTATAAGGCCAGACTTGTTGGAAATTCAAAGAATATTTGTACTTATTTCCTCTCCATAGGAGTATGGTACTTACTGTTAAACACACTAATATCATGTGAAAATACTATCTCTATATCTCTTTTATGTTTTCTAATTGTTTTTACATATTATCTTGGAATAATTAGTGAATTAGCCAAAGAGCAAGATATTTTTCTTTATTTGTATTTTTTAAAACATTGGCTTAAATCTACATATTCCATCCCCCAAACACATTGTTCTGACCCAGGGGTCAATTCATGAAAACTTACTGTCATAAAAATTTAGTAATCAAGTCAAAATATTTATTATTTACTCCTTGGTATTTACCCAAATGAACTGAAAACTTACTTTTACGCAAAAACCTGTACAGAGATGCTTATGTCAGCTTTATTTATAATTGTCAAAATTTGGACACAACAAAGATATCCTTCATTAGGTTAATAGATAAGTATGTTGTGGTTGATCCAGACAATCAATATTATTCATTGTTTTAATAAAATGCACTGTCAAGCCAGCTATGAAAAGACATGGGGAAAACTTAAATGCATATTAAGTGAAAAAAGTCAGTATGGAAGGACATCTGCTATATAATTCCAGCTATTATATGACTTTCTAGTAAAGGCTGAACTATGGAGAACAGTATAAAGATCAGTGGCTCCTGGGAGTTATAGGGGAGGGAGGGATTTTTTTTTTTTTTTTTTTTTTTTTTTTTTTTTGAGATGGAGTTTCACTGTGTCACCCAGGCTGGAGTGCAGTGGCACAATATTGGCTCACTGCAACCTTAATTCGGAAGATTTAAGAAAAACAGTTAGTGTTCTCAAAACAATTTCAAAAAGTTAATCTTTTAAACATGTAATTGTGTGAAGCTGAATCTTACTTTACTACTTTTCATCTTGTAGGAAACTATATTTCTCAGCTATTCTTGGAAGATGAAATTCTCAGTATATATTTGTGTGCCACCAACTCTTGCCCAAAACATTCTGCTTCATTGAAAAGGGCTCTTCATTTTGAGTGAGTGAGTAAAAGTAAGTGGAATCAACTGGTAAGCATGTAAAGAGAGGTTCATTTGTGGACTATAATCACATACGTTATAAGATGCTTTTAGTATAAATGGTTTGATTTCAGTGCCTTAATGGGTGGTTTAAAATGTAACACTCTATATTCCTGGGTGATATAGAAAAAGAATAATTATACTTTTTTGTGGTATTTTTGAAAATAAATGGACAGAGATGTGAGATAATGGGAAAATAATTGAGGTATCATCGTATCTAATGCTAATGAAAAACTCCTGGGCCAATAATGTCCTTTACTGGATTATTATCTTCATTTGGACCGAATATGGACTTAGCAAATCTTGGGGACAAGCCTAAGAAGTTGTAGACTTTCTGATGTGCTGTTTATTTGTTTCCTGGTCTCTCAAAACCACAGATAATTATCATTTTTTTCAAAGCAAGAATTTCTAAAAATCATCTTTTCTCTCTCACTCCCAGACTCCCCAAATCACTGAGAAATATTTGAGAACTTTGTTGCCCAGTTTAAAATTACTAGTCATATCATGTTAGCACAATAGCAATAAACACTAGTTATGTAGCCAGCTTGTATTAACAATAAAAGATCAGGATTTAAGAAAAAATATCTGGCTCCAATCAATGACCTTGGTGTTTTTCTGATTAAAAGGAAAGAAGGCTTTACACAGAAGCCAAATGAAGTCATTGAAAGTTGAAAATAAACAATTACAAACATTGTGTTTTTCCTTCTCTTATCATTTTATTTTCAGTTAATAAAGAGCATAATCTATTTGTACCTGCTTTTGCCTTAGGAGCTGGAGGAAGATAATGAAAATATTTTACTATCTGTTTTCAAATTATAAGCTGTGTTTCCAAAGAAAGTAAAAACTCATGTATATTATCACATTATTGTTCTCAAGGGATTGCAGTCACCATAGTGATTGTAATTACATGGCTTCATTAACTTTATACATTCTACCTGTTATGGGGGGTTCACATTAAGAAAATTTGCATATGCAGGAAATGAATGTCATTTGCAGAGAGCTAATGTCATTAAAATTTAGGCAGTCCCTATCATGCAAAAGGGTTTCCATTGGGACATGCTTTTCAGTATGCCCTTTATAGTCATCGTGAGTACAGAAATCTATTTCCAAAGCTTTCAAAATAAAACCTTTAGAGGAAAATATTAGAAATCAACAACTATTTTAACAAATCTGGTTTATGCTGGAATTAAATTACACAAATGCTATTAAAACACACAAGTATAACATGGTTCTGAAAAAAAGTAAATATTTTGAATATTTGCAGTGTTCTTGCACAGCGTGTGTGTATGTGTGCATGTGTGTGTGTGATTGCATGCTTTCGTGTACTACTTGATTGACCAGTATTTTTTAAATGTATATTGTTGTTTGTTGGCACTTTCTATAGTTATTGACCAATGTAATCTGTTATCCTTCACTATAATTGTTTAAAATTTTAATATAATTTCAAGTGAAGAAATCACAATAAACAAACAGGAGACAGAAATAAAAGAAAAAAAAGGAAATGAACTTTTAAAATAATAAATTCAGAATTAAGGCCCCTACAATGAATGCATTTATGAAACTTTGAAAGGCAGGATAATTTTTAAAAGGGCTTCATATATCTTTGTGCTTGGAGTACATGTACTTAAACTTTTGGTAACACCAGAATGTTGCGTAGTCTACAGAGGAAACTATAAGGTGAGGGCAGGTGAGGGGCTGCCCATCGTTACCAGGGAAATGAACACCCATACCCTCATATGCTTGTCCTAGCACACTTCAAGGCTGTATCAGAAGTTCTTGTCTTCCTAATTTCTGTTTGCCATACTAGGATCAAGATCAACTATTGAGAACAATGCCATTATCAGCAGTAAAGCCCTCATTGTATAAATAGGGAAATGGGGTGATATTTGCCATATAGTAGAGGCTATCATAATTCCTAAGGAACAGTCTTGAAAACCAGATTCAAAGAAACTCATAATTTATTTTTAGCTATTAAAATTCACAGTAGTTCACAACAATAAAGAAATTACCCATTTTCTGGTACAAAATTACATCCTAGGCAATTACATTACACATGTAAATTATGGTGGGCTCTTTTCAATCTGTATCTTTTTAGGTTAATTAATTCTTTGAGAAAGGTGATGTATGTCAGTATTGGGTGAAAAAAAAATCACTTTATATAGGCAATTCACATAGATCTAAAAGTTGGAAGCAACAGAGTTAACAATGACAGAGTTCAGAGGTAACTGGAAAAAAATCAATTTTTAATCAAATTATTCCTATAACTTCTGAAATTTTCTCTATCTGATTAAGAAGTTTATAATATTTATGTTAAATAATTTAGAAGAATGAATACATTGAGTGAATAAATTAAAATATGTTTTTCCTTTTCTGCTAGCCAGACAATTTTGCTCTCCTGTTGATTATAATATATAGGATGGACTTTCCTAGGGTAAAGGTAATCACCTTTTGGATCAAAATGACATCCTGATTTGTTGGCAGAACATCATGTAAGTTAATTTATGCCCATTTCTAAATGAAAATGACCCAAATCAATTGACCTCTTATTAAATGGGTTGTGTACCTACTATTAATTTTGGACACTGCAATCAATGTCTGTTTAGATTTGTTGGAAAAAGTAACACATAGCCTTTTGTGTTTATTTGTTGTTATCTGAAAATGCAACAGAAGTTTATGGACTTATTCCCCCAAAATCTATCAACAATTATTTATTTTGTATTTTGGAAGCAAGATAACTCTTTAAATAATTATATATTTATCTTAGCTGTGACTCTTAAAAATATACTCAGTTTAAACAAATGTTTTTGAGCATCCACTGTCCTAATCCAGTGTTTGGCAACCATGGCTGTTTCCTGAATCAGTAAAGTTTACAAAATTACATATGCATAGGTACTCCTTCAAACTTATTATATCAGAGTTTGTGTAGTGAGATTTGTTCTTATATATTTTTTAAAGCTTCAGAGAGTTTCCGATGTTTAATAATAATTGAGGACTACTTTTCTAGACGTTATAAAGCATATAGAAAACACACATGTGAATGACAAATATTCCACAATCTCTTAGACCTTGATGAAAGCATTTTTTAATAAAAATTCCTAGTACAATAAAATTTTATCAACCACAGAGTCCTCATATTGCACATTAGATTTCTAGGAATGTTCATCCTACATATCTGCTACTTTGTATCTTTTGTACTATATTTCCCCATTTCCTCACCACCAGCCCTGCCCCTTGATACCCACTGTTTTATTCTATTTTTGCTGTGTTTGGACCCTTTTAAAAGATTCTACCCATAAGTGAGATCATGATACAATATCGTTCTGCCTCTGTTTTACTTCACTTAGCATAATGTCTTCCAGGTCCATCAGTGTGGTGGTAAATGGTAGGATGTCCTTTTAGTTTTACAGCTAAGTAGTATTCCACTGTGTGTATATACAATGTGTTTAAATATAGATAATATATATATTTATTATATGTATTATATATACATGTATATATAATGTATATGTAATATATGTAAATATATATGTATATAACATGTATATAATCTATTATGTATATATCGATTATATATACACATTACATATATGTATATATGCACATATGATATATAATATGTATATATGATGTGCATATATAACCTAATGTATATATAATATAAATTACATATATACATATATTTATATATCTTAAGAAGGAAGTTAAATACAAAAAATTAGAAAATTACACTTAGAGCCACTTTGTGAAGAAGATTAGTTGAGTAATAAAGATAAAATACAGTTCTGAGTGAGATAATTTAGTACAGTATTCACAAATTTCCGCATGTCTTAATCTCTTGGAAACCTCACATTTACAGATGCAGGTCAGGAGTGAAGGAATAAAGACTCTTTTCACCTAGAGGATGGCCCTGACAACCAGGGAAGATGGGAACAGTCTTCACTTGCTGTATCCCCAGATAGTCAAAGATAGAGAATGGAGCTCAGAGGAGAGGCCTTGCCCAGAGTTATACATTTGGGAACTTGAAACATATAGAATGCTACTTGAAAACTACAGAAATGCATGATATTACCAATGGAGGGTATGCAAACAGAGAAAAGAATGTTCAAGATGAATCACGAAATATGTAAAACATTTTATTTCGAGGTTAAGTGGAGGGAAATTAACAAAGGAGATTGAAAAAGGGTGGCCAGGGAGGTAGAAAGAAAACCAGGAAAATATGACTTTCCAGAAGATTAGTGAGGAGACCTATTTTCTTTAAGGGAGTGACTGTGTCTAAGGCTGATGATTTTAAGTTAGGTACACAGAGAAAAGTGTCCATTGAATCTTGCAATATGAAAATTAGTGGTGACCTTGAAATTTTGGCCAAGTGATGGGCACAAAACCTAGATTGGAGTGGGTTAAGAATAAATAGTAAATTAGAGAATAACAGCAATATAATATACCCTTTTGGGATCTTTGACCATTAAGAATGTTAAAGAATTAAGTGGTTGTTATTAGGCTTGTTATGCTGCTTGCTTTTACTGACCATCTGAAAAAATTAGTAAAAAAGTTGTTGGTAGATATATTAGAAAAAAAAAATCCGTGTTTGATTACCTGCAGTTATAAGCCAGAGATATATTAAAAGAGTAGAACACAGACTACATTTCAGCTTCTGTGTCCCTCTTCAGTCAGGTTTCTTTGAATTGTGCAGTCCTGAATGGCATATGAAAATAATTTGTTTAAGATGTTGTGATAAAATACAAATAAATATTTGGTCTTTGTCTCCAGTTCCTGTCATACAACTCCTAAAAACCTTGGACTTCCCAGAGTTATGAGAGTGTCTTCTGTATTACTAATGAGATAACTAGTGGCTAGGGATCCCTAGATAGCTTCAGTATGGGGACTGGTCATGAGAAAGATCAAGTCATAATTAGAGGGGTTGAACATTCAGCCCCACCTCCCAGCCTCTAGTAGGGGAAAGGGGCTAGAAGTTGAGCTGATCACTGATAATAATGTAATCGATCATGCCTATGTAGTGAGGCCTACATAGAAACCCCTAATTGATGGGATTTAAAAAGAGATTTCAAATTGTTGAACACATTGAGGTGCTGGGATGGTGATACGCCTAGAGAGGGTATGAGAGCACCTCACTCCTTCCCTCATAACTTGCCCCATGCATTTCTTCTCTTTGGCTATTTCTAGTTGTGTTTTTTATAATAAATAATAATAATAAAGTGCCTTCCCAACTTCTGTGAGCCTTTCTAGCAAATTCTCAAAAGTGAGTAGAGGGTCATGGAAACCTCTTCTTTATAGCTATATATAGTTTGTCAGAAGTACAAATGACTTGGATTTGCAATAAGTATCTAAAATGGGGGCAGTCTTGTGGGACTGAGCCCTTGTGGGATCGGATACTAACTTTAGTAGATAGTGTCAGAAATTCAATTGAGTAGTTGGACACCCGGTTGTTGTCTGAAGATAATTGGATAATTGGTGTCAGGAGGAAAAGGATACCTCTCATGTGATGTCAGAAATGTGAGTAAAAACAGTTCAGATGGTTACACATGATGTTGTCCTCAGCATCTGTACCAGTTTTCTAATCTCTAAGTATCGTGTCAACTAGTTGATTAAAATGAATCTTGGTGTTTCATGTCCCAGCATAGGGAATTGGTTTTGGAAATATTCAAGGCAATTCAGGTGTCTGGAAATACCTTCCCAGAAACAGAATCACATGTTGATTGTTAACTAATGAAAGTGTAAATTTGCTACTACTAGTTAGGGGAGCAAAAGTAACTGCAGAGATCAAGAGAATAGAAAGTGAGTTAATTTCAGGTTTGAGGTAGTGACAGCTATATGTCACTAGACAATTTTTGCAGGATCAGACACATTATTTTTGTCATCATATTTCCAACACTTAGCACAGGGCCTGGACAGCTTAGGAATTCATTAAAATGTTTGTTTAATTGTACTGAAATTCCAAAAGGATAATTTAATAGCTAATAGTTATGTAAGTGTAGATGAGAAGCCATATAATGGGATGTCAAGAATGGTGGTTAATAGACAGAAGCTGGTTTTGAAGGGGGTAGAAGTGGGTAAGCCACAGTGAAATCTACTGTTTTGGAAAACAGAATTGTGTCAAGTGTTGTGCTTTCCTTGAACCTCCCTGTATCGCAAGTTGTCCTTCCTCGTGTCCTGTCTTAGGGGGAAAGCATTGAGGGATAATTTATTTGGAGGAATATACTAGACTGTTCCCTTTTTGATAGTATGATAGACCAAACCAAACAATAACAACAAGAAAAAGCCATATCCTGAGGTGAGTAGGCCATGCACATTAGAGGTTTTGGTTGGTAATACATCAGATAGGTTTGACACTTAACCAGTAAATGGCATTAGTAAGCTACAAACAGACATCCATGTGGGTAGGAGTGCACAGGAATTATGGTTAAAAAATAAATAAAGCAGACAAGGATTTGACAGGTGAGTTGAAGGCTGAAGCAGAAGGCAAGCAGGTATTTGTCATTAATGTGATTTCACAAGAGAGAGAAACATGTCTGTATTAAGAACGGAAGGAAGGGCAGGACCAATGAGAGTATGATGGGAAAAAACTCAGAATTCCAGTAAATTGCAGTTCATCAAGGCAGGGACTTGGACATTAAGAGAAAAGGCAGTCACAATGTGACTATGGTCAAGGTAGACTTGTTTCATATTTGTAATTAGAGCTTTCAACTGGCCTAGAACTCTAGTTACCGCACGAGCTAGGAAAATTGAAGAAGCTGGTAAGTACACAGCTTGGCTTGCCATGGCAGCTGTATTTCCCCTGCTGTAATGTTATGTCACTTTATTGACTAAATTGCTTAATTTAGCACTTATATGTAGCCTTCATTTTTATTCAGCTTTATAAAAACCATTTTTTCTCTTTCAGAAACATTAATTTCTATAGGATTGGCATTATTTTATATATATTTTTTGTAGTCCCATTTATTAGTACAGTGGGACTTGTACTCCCAATTTAACAAGCCTTCAATAAGTACTTGAACAATTGACATGTTAACTTTTTCATGTCAAGAGATAATTTAGAAATTGGACTTTTCTAAATTAAGAGGATGAAGTCAAATGTAGTTATGTTATTTTTAAAGGAAATGAAATATGCTGAATCCCACAAATAATATATATATTTTTCTATATGAAAATGAGTTTAATAGATATTTTATATCTATTTTTGCATCTTTCTTGTAACACTTTGTTGCTGCCATCTTGATTGTTTTAGGATGTTTTGTGAAATCTGTATCTTTACATTCTGTGAAAGAGGAATAAAGCTTCTCTAAATTGATTTGATGCACTGAAGAAATTGTATGGGCAATCTCCCTTTGTTTTATTAAATGACCCAAGACATAGAGTAGCTTAAAAATATTCTCTAAGAAATGCTGCAGTTCAGAAAGGTACAGTAATATGAAATTACTAGATGTCTGTTTACTGTCTTTCTATTGAAAAATGCAATTTTATTTATTTATTTTTTTTTTTTTTTTGAGACGGAGTCTCGCTCTGTCGCCCAGGCAGGAGTGCAGTGGCGCAATGTTGGCTTACTGCAAGCTCCACTTCCCGGGTTCATGACATTCTCCTGCCTCAGCCTCCCAAGTAACTGAGACTACAGGCGCCTGCTACCATGCCTGGCTAATTTTTTGTATTTTTTAGTAGAGATGGGGTTTCAACGTGTTAGCCAGGATGGTCTTGATCTCCTGACCTCGTGATCCACCCGCCTCGGCCCCTCAAAGTGCTGGTATTACAGGCGTGAGCCACCGTGCCTGGCAGAAAAATGCAATTTTTAAGGAAAATTAAGTACTTCTATGGTATAAACTTCATCAACTATCAAATGACCATAATCTGATTTGTTCTTCAGGACTTTCCTCGTCATACACAGGTCCTCCCAGAAACTCAAAATGAAAATGGTGGCACTGCAGGAATCTATAACCAAGGCCAGCATCTATTATGATGTATTTAGTTCCCACACAATGCCTTTTCCTTATTAACATTAATTATGTGGTAAAGGAGATTGGATGATTCATAAAAGCAGAAAGCATTTGGCTTGACCACATTTTATAGCAGTTCAAATAAGAATTATTACTGCTGTTTAACAAATGTCGTTTTCACTCTTCATTAAAGCCCCTTGTTGCCATCCAATCTTGATTTTAGAAATTAAAGCTAACAACCAGATTGAGAGAATCAGGAGAGTGACAGCATGGGGCAAAGTCTCAAAGCCACAACTAACAGCATGGAGCAAAGTGAACCTCAAGCTATTGCAGCTCTCAAAGAAGGCTGGGAAGGGGAGGAATGCATTTGCAGGGAAACTCAATTATAGCAACCCTCAGCCATAGGAAGTACTTGTGAATGTTGACATGAAAGCTTTTTCCCTTAATGTTTTAATTAAATACCTAGAAGCCAACGCTTCTTCTCGGTTAGTGTCAGAACACTGCTTCTTGGTGGATAAATGTTTACAACACAAGCTCAGCTGAGGATTTCTACAAACATGACTCTAAGAACTAAGAAGGCTTTTGCTGAGGCACTTGAGATCAAGAAAGCGGTAGTGATTATCAACTAGCAGCACAATAGCAGGATGGTTTAATCCACCCAAATGTCAGTTTTGGGTTTGCAAGTTGGCAATCCCACCTTCATCTTCAGACAAAAGGGCACTGGTTAGTCATCTGTTTAATTCTTTAGCCTCAGTGTGTCATTTGGATGTTGAAGGAAAATCCCTTGATTCAATCTGCCATTTCTGACAGCCTCCCTCTAGACCCCATTAATAAGCCTTTTAGAGAACAGAATGCAAAGCAGGCAGCAGGCAGTCCACAATCAAAATGGAGATAGAATAGACAGTAGAAATATATTCCCTTTGTGAAGATGGCGCTTAGGTGACCTTTGTTGAAGAGATTTCTTTTTTTAATTTAAACTGTGTCTTTCAAGATATTAAAGCAGCATTTGCGGTGTGGTAGATGTGGGAGGTCATTTGGAATTTGGGAGTTTATGATAGGATACAGAAAAACTCAAGTGATATTTACAAAATGTGCAAACAATAGCACAGACAGGAAGCCAGGCTGGCCTTGGGCATGCCTAGGGAATATCCTTCAGAAAACAAATATGCCACTCTTTAATGTTGGTTTGAATCTCATTATAAAATTGCTAGTGAAATGAGACACACTTTGCCTCTGAAATCGTGACTCCAGAAGCAAAGCAACTGTTCTCTAATAAAGCAGCCCTGTTAAGATTTTTAGGATTTTAATGTGCTTTGAAAGCACATAATTTGTTAGATTATGGACAAATTGAATTTGTCCATAATGTCTTTCTATTGAATCCCATTTTCCACTTTTAATTCATTAATAATTTTGAATTGAGAGAGTGTGTGTGTGCAACATTGTTTAATGTATCTCAATTTTGAGTTGAGTGTGTGTGTGTACGTGTGCATACATTCTGAGCAGCATTGTTTAATGTATCTCAATTTTGAGTTGAGTGTGTGTACATTCTGAGCAGCTTTGCTTAATGTATCACATGCAGATTGATGTATCAAGTCTCTAGAGAAGTCTCATTCCAAATAACCTTTTCACAGGCATTGCCTGGTCCAAAGAAACATGTCAAAATGCAGTTTCTAGAGACGTAAGTTTGACTAGGGATGGAGATCTTTAGAGACCAAAACAACTACAGGATCTTGTAGGAAAGTTGTCTATTAAATGGGCAAAATCTTTTAGAGACCGAGTTTGGATCTGAATCTGTGTTGTACTCATTTCAATGCAATGCCAAGTGTTCCGTTGTAATCAGAGACTGAAAACCAAGACCACAAAAGAAATGGAGATATCAATTAGCAGAGAGATTACTTTTATTTATAGAGTAGCACTAGGGAAGTCACTTATTTTTTGTGGATTTAGTCCTTTAATAAACCACTAATAAAGCTTTTATGTACTTCTATATCTCAGTAAACTATCAGGCTTGCCTTTTAAAATATACAAAGGCGAAAATAGCTGTTTTCTGCTAGGAATTTGTTTCTAAACTGTACTTTTATTAGAATGTACATAAATCTGAATTCACATAGGTAAAACAGTAAAAATATACTTTCTAAGAGTACTTGAAAAATGTACACACACAATGGGCACTTAAGTAAGCTACATCGTGTATATAATGCTTACTAAGTATGGAAGATTAGATTACATTTATGAAAGAGATTGATAACACACACCTGTGTGTGTGTGAATGTGTTGTGAGAGATCAATTTATTTTCAAAAGAAATAATTAAGACATTGATAGCCTTAGGCTCACCAAGGTTTCCATGGACTATCTAGTATTGCTACCTGTTTTAACTTTCCTGTAACCAGAGGTGTTAATTGGCATGTTTATTGGGGATATTCACTTGACTAAACCCTACTGAAACATCTGTTCCTTGTAAAATAGTATCTGAGCTAATCAGCCTGGGAAGTCATCTAGTCCTGTCCTATCACATTTTCATAGATTTTATGTAAACATTTTACTGGTAACTCCAATTCTAATTTTTTGTTATATTATTTATATATGGGTCTTTACGGTTTTGAAAGCCTACTTTTATTAGTTGGGGTCCTCCAAAGGACCATTCATTGATGCAGAGGACAGTTAATTGTTCTGTCCATTTTAATGGAACTCACGAAAAATATCCCGCATACTTACTGTGTGGTACATAATTTCTGTGAGAAATAATTAATTTTTAAAGTTTTTAAACCATAGATGATAACTTGTATTACATTTAACGAAAGTATTATTTTGCTTTCAGTGATGTCTTTTGTAAAAATATGAATTTCAAAATACATCTTGCATCTGAATGTCTAGATCCACACAGAAGAGGTGGGAAATAACATCCATCTTTTGATATCTCACAGTTTACTCAGGATATTCCCATGCCTCCTTGGAGTCCTTAAGTAACAGGGAGAAAAAGGTGGCTTATTAGTAAGCTGTCACTCCCTATAAATCACAGGCACTGCCAATGAAGTGAACTCTGCATCTCCCAGTGCAAGAAGGCTGATAGCAGAGGAGGCAAGCAATGAGAATCTCATCCTACCGATAATATTTACACAGAACAGCAACCAATCAGGGAGAGAAACAACAGTTGTACAGTATCACAAAATTTTCTAAATTTGTGTTATTGTTAGCAGTGAACTAATAAATATACAAAACTTTAGGTGTCATTATAAGCATGGATGAATAGAAACAGTTTTTCAAAATACTTTTAAGGGTACTGAAGCAAAGATTTGAACATGGATTTTATAGGCTTCACTGTCTGACCCTTGAAATAATCTAGGTCAGGTATCTTAAAACCCCTGCCCGGAGACCAAATTTGGCCATTGTCAATTTGTTGTTGGTTTAAGGATAAAAGCTAAGAGTGGTTTTTGCATTAAAAAAATACATTACATATTAAATGACTTTGGAGACTAGATAGCTTCCTCAATATTTAAATACTTTTATTTTACTAATCTTTGAGCCAAGTGACAAAACTAAGGGTACAGTTCTAATCCCAGAGGAGATTAGAACAGGGAGAAAAGGAAGGTAAGAGGGGGAAAAAAAGGCAGGAAAATGATGAGATCCTGGAGCAATTCTAAGAAAGTTTCAGCAAAGGTGATGGGGAGTTCTCAACTCAAATGAGTTCTCAGTGGAGTCCACTGTCTCCAAGAATGCGTCGACCCTGGTATCCTGCCTCAATCAGTAAATGGCAGGAAAAGCCGGCAGGATATGTGGTCTCATCATGAAATGAGTGACAGATTTCAGAGCACAGTGCCTGGAGTCGTTGATCACTTACACTTCATGCTGTTTCTGATCTAGGAGACATATGTTCATGGCAGCCATACTTTGTAACAACAGAATAAACTCCAAGCTTTATTTTTTATAAAATAATATCTGAACTTGAATACTAACATGCTTATCTCTCATCATGTTACTCTCCTTTTTTATGTCGACTTTGAGATCCCTCTCAACCCGGAGGAAATAAGATATATCATTATATTTGTTTCTAATAGTTTTAATAGTATTTAGGGTTTGATTGAGCAGCGAGAAAAAGGAGACAGGAAAGAAAAGCAAAAGAGAAGAGTGGGAGAGAGAGAGAGAGGACAATATTTTATTTTAATTTATCATGAAAAGGTAAATGTTCAATAGCATTTATCAAATAGATTGTCCTATCTCTTCTGATTTTAATGTCTACCCAGTCATATACTAAAAATTGCGTATATGTTTCAACCATTTTGGCTATTTTATACCTTTGATATATTTGTCCATCTCTCCCAAAATAATAATAGTGTCTTCATTTACAATGAATTTAAGTTTTAGTTTTTAAAAAAAGTTTTCCTTTTTTTCTTCTGTCACAATTTTCTTCACTGTTCTTGGATCTTAATTATATCATATGGATTTTATGATTGATTGGTCTATACATTTAGGGAAAAAATCCTATTAGTAATTTGAATAAAATTGCAATACATTTTGAGAAAAATGACATCTTTCCCAATACAGAATATTTCAATTCAAAAAAAAAGAAAGGAAACTCATTTGTTCAGGTTTCTGATTATTTCCTTTTCTGTTTTAATAATGTTCATACTTCCCCCCATAAATAGCTTGTCTAGATTGTGTTAGATTTTCCTAAATACCTCATGAATTTTGTTTCCAATGTGAATGGTGTTTACTTAAAAGTCACATTTCCTAGCTTGCTACAGTCTAGAAATTCTACTAATTTTTGCATACTAATCTTTTAAACCAAAAATGTCCTAAATTATTATTTCTAAAATATTGTCTATAGATGTTCTTGGGCATCTGAGATAATTGTATAATCTTCAAATACTGTCAGTTTTGTTCAACTTTTTTAAATCCTTATACATGTTATTTTTTAATCTTTATGATTTTACTGGTTAGGACCCACAAGATATTTTTCAATGTCTGTTATTCTTGCGACTTTTGTTTATTTTACATGAAATATTATCAATGTGTTTTCATTAGGTCCAATGTTTGTGTATTTATAGGTATTCCTCTTCAGGTTACGGAAGTCACTTCCTGTATTACCAGTTGGTCATTTTACTAATGTCCTTGTCTTCTTGAGCTCCTGGTTTATGGTGGGTGGGGGGGGGGGGAGGCTCAAGAAAAGCTGATAGGCTCTGCCTTGGGAGGGCTCTAGGCTTTGTCTCCAGTCCTACTTGCTCCAATATTTCATTATTATGAAAAATGAAAAATGATCCTTTGGTTCAGCAATACCCTAGCTTCACTGCTCAGTCGAAGATTTCTCTAAGGTCCTCATTTTCTTTTAGTTCTTCTTAATTTTTACTGGCTTAAATGATTGAAAAAAAACTTTGTTGATTATTTTTGTTGCCAACAATAATATAGGTCTAGTAACCAATCTAATTACCATACCAGTAAAAACAAAATAATTTTTGAATATTTTTCACTAATCCTATAGAACTATCATCAGAGTGGCTGCCTGCAGTGATACTAGGTGTATTTTTCTTGATTTCTGGGTAGAAACTTGCACAAGATTAGGATGATAAATCCATATAATAACCTATGTATTTCTGATATAAATGTTCATGTATTATATAATATCTGATTGTTTAAATGACCTGGTAGGATTTATCTAAGGAAAGTTTGGGGACATATTAAATATTGTTTAAAGAAAGGCATATTTTTTTCTAGTCTGTATTATCAACCCTTTCAGTAATCATTTTATAACACCATAGAAAATAAAGATTTAAAGTAAAATTAATTATGCTAGGTTTAACACAAGAATACTTGCCTATCGTAACAGTACCTTATTGAAATATCAGTTCTGAGAGTTGAATGCAACTCCTAATTTTAAGCTATTCAAAGACCTGTGCTTGTTTTAAAAGCAGATAGTGTATTTTATTATTATTATTTTTTTTTTTTTTTTGAGACAGAGTCTCACCCTGTCACCCAGGCTGGAGTGCAACAGCGTGATCTCGGCTCACTGCCACCTCCGTCTCCTGGGTTCAAATGCTTCTCCTGCCTCAGCCTTCTGAGTAGCTGGGATTACAGGCGTCCACCACCATGCCCAGCTAATTTTTGTACTTTTAGTAGAGACAGGGGTTTCCCCATGTTGGCCAGGCTGGTCTCGAGCTCCTGACTTTGTGATCCACCCACCTTGGCCTCCCAAAGTGCTGAGATTACAAGCTATTATGTTTTTATATTTCTTTATGCTGATCATTTTAAGAGATGGCATCTGGCTAATAAAACACTACAGGAAAACAGAATTATTAGAGTGATTGTGAAACAAGAAATGTCATTTTGTAAGAATTGGCAGATCTTTCCTAATAAAATGTTCAATATAACTAGTTTTCAAATAAATACAGATGTTAAAATAAGAAATGTTTCCCTCAGTGTAGCATAGAGAGAAGGTCAATATTAGTAAAATACAATGAATTATTTTGATAATCTGCATAATTCAAGCCTTGGCTAATCATTTTGACAGTAAAGCAAGAAACCTGTCTCTGTTATACATTGCTGTGATGTCACCACCCAAAATGTGAATGGGACATAACACCTCTCTGTAATAGTTCATTTAAACACTGCTGTAAAGAAATACTTGAGACTGGGTAATTTATACAGAAAAGAGGTTTAATTGACTCACAGTTCTGCATGGCTGGGGAGGCCTCGGGAAACTTACAATCATGGTGGAAGGCACCTCTTCACAGGGCGGCAGGAGAGAGAAGTAAGCAAGAGAGAAACTGTCAAACACTGATAAAACCATCAGATCTTGTGCTCACTGTCATGAGAACAGCAAGGGGGAACTGCCCACATGATCCAGTCACCTCCCACCAGGTCTCTTCCTCAATACGTGGGGATTACAATTCAAAATGATATTTGGGTGGGGACACAAAGCTTAACCATATCAATTTCCAATAAATCTTTATTAAATTATTTATTAAATTTCAACAAAGCCTGTTATTGCTGCTAACATAAATTAATTCCTTGAATAAAATTAATATTCTGTTTTCAGTGATGATGTACCCTCCCAACACTAGGCAGCTCCCAGGTAACAGTTATATTGTTAATGACTGAAGCAATTTACTTTCCAGTTTGAATTAAATTTGCTGAAACAGAAATCTATAAAGTTAGAAGATTCATATGTCTAAAATGAATATATATACATATACACACGTATTATATATCACATATGTTATATGAGTATACAATAACATACATGTATATATTATATACAATATATGTGTAACATATATACATACATATGTACATACACATATATACATACATATTTATATACAGGCTCATGTTCATGCATGTATATGTACATATTCACATATGTATGCATATATGACATCATATATACAGGCACAATACATATGCAAATATGTAATATATGCAAGTTATATATATGTAACATATGGTAAATTAATCATGATATATAGTATATATGTTTATATGTTACATATGCATAATATAGTTATATGTTATATGTGCTATATAAGTATAAATAGTATATATTATATAATATATAATTAGTTATATATTTATATAGTATATCTTATAATTGTATATGCTATATAATTATATATAGTATATTATATATAACATATGTTATAATAACATATGGTATATCATACATAGAAAAGTAAAAGTAATGAGCCTTAGGCTTCTCCAGCACCTACCTCATTTTCTTTTTAATTGCCCTTGTTCTAGTACATACCCGATACTTTCATATCTCTACATATGATTTGTATCCCAGGATTTCTTAATTTGTCAATGTAAACATTATTAAAATCTTATTGGGATACATTTGAATATTTATATTCTTGCATTTCCACTCCTATAAGTTTTTCAAGGGTAATGTATGTATTACATATTTGGCATCCCTGAAACCCTGTCCTCCACCATTGCCACACTATTCTGATGGACTTAAAGTTTGTTTTACTTGTATAAGTTTTTATAACACATATATTTTTGTCTGCATATATTTTTAGTTCACATAAATAGTATTGCACTACATCTCAATCTGCACTTTATATATATGTGTGTGTGTGTATATATATATATATATATATATAGAGAGAGAGAGAGAGAGAGAGAGCGCACCAGAGCCATTCATGTTGCTATGTTACAAATAACCCATTGACACTAATTGTTCCATAATAGCCCAGGTATGAATTCACCAGTTTTTACTTTCCACTCTCCCAGTTGTAAACCTGTACTTTTTCTCCTACTTCCCTCAGCTTCACAAATGGGGCTGCAAAGAGTATCTTGAGCATGCTCCCTGACAGAACTGTATGGGAATGTATTTGGTATATGCACCCAGGATTAGATTTGCTTGGTTTCAGATCTTGCTTGGATTTAGTTTGGATTCCAGCAAATATATCAGGCTTGTTCTCCACAATGGATACATTGATCAAATAAACACACCACAGTAGGATTTTTCCTCCCTACATTCCTGCCAATATTTGGCATTAACCAGTTTATCAATTTTGATCTATTTAATAGATGTTTCACATTTTAACCTTACTAATGTTTTGAGCATCGTTGTATTTGCATATAAGCTTTGTTGGTTTCCTCTTATAGAAATTATCTCATTTTCCTGTTTTTATTTTGGAATTGTTTTCCTCTTTTTGACTGTCAATAGTTCTTAATATGTAGTATTTTATTGATTTTAAATTTTAAAAATATTTTATCCTATTCAATTTTGTGATAAAGGAAAAAATTGATTTTCATGTAATCAGATTTTCAGTATTACTTTCATGAATTTTGCTTTAGAAGTTGTATTTAATCTGAATCTTATTAAACACATTTTTCTGTATTGGTGGTGATTATCATATAATTATTCTCATTTATTTCATTAATGTGCTTAATTACCATGATGTATGTCCTACTGTTAGAACATTTTTGTATTTCTTGGATAAAATCTATTTAATCAAATGTATAATGTAGTGTTTCCTTTTGTATAGTTAGATTTGGTTACCTAATTTATTTTTATTTCTTTGACAGATAAATTTGTATGTGTTTATTATGTACAATATTATGTTTTGAAGTATATATATTATGGAATAGTTAAGTCTAGCTAATTATCAAATCTATAACCTCAGTAGTTACTGTTTTGTGGTGAGAACACAACAATTTGCTAATATTTTATTTTGAAAACTCAAATTTATATTCATAAATAATTATAATTTGTCTCAACTTTCTTTCTTTAATTTTGAATGCAGATTATGCCACCTTCCTAAAGTAAGCCAAACACTGTTCACTCTTCTTCTATTTTCTTTGAAAACTTACATAAGAAAGGAATTAAACATTCCTTGAAATATTGGTAGGATTCACATGAAAAACCACATTGGCTCCAATAAAAAAGAATATCACTATTACAATTTTTATTTTTTAATTGTTAGTGATATATTCAATTTATATTATATTCATTAATATTATTTTAAATAAAAATTTAGGTTATCAAATTTATTCACATACAGTTCTTCCTTTAGCTTTATTATTTTAAAAGCTGCATCTGCGGCTACAGTTATGCTTCTTAATTCTGCACACTTCTATTTTATCTATTCTCCTTTTTCAAAAATTAATTATATTGAGGCATGCCATATTACTAACTTTTACTAAGAATCAAACTGTGGTGGTCAATATTCTCTAAATTTGGTTTGATTTATCATTTCCCATGTTATTTTTTTTTTATTTTTCTTATTCTAATTTCTCTTCTTTTTCCCTCTGGATTTTATTGTCCATTTCCAACTTACTAAAATGTATGATCTTTAATTCCTTTTCTTTCCCTGGTAAGTATATTTAAGCTAAACATATTATTTCAGTTGCGTCCCCAAAAGTTTGACACACAATATTCTCATTATAAAAGTTTTAAATAATTATTGATTTTCTTTTTATCAAGATATATTTATTAACATATTATATAGTTTCAATATATATAATTTTAAGCTGTCCTTTTGTTACAAATTTCTATTTGTTTTTATTGTATTTTGTTTAGAATTCATTAAAAACAACATATTCTTTTAAAAATAATTTTACTCTATATACGTAAGGTATGTAACAATGTAAAAAGCAGAGAGAAAATAAATTTTTCTAAGAAGACAGGACCTTGAAACTTGCGGAATTATAACAAAAGATCTGACATTTTTATGACTGGCATTCCAGAAAGAGAGGAAAAAGAGAGTTAGTTAAAAATGTACTTGAGAAGGCCAGGCGTGGTGGCTCACACCTGTAATCCCAGTACTTTGGGAGGTCGAGGCGGGTGGATCACGAGGTCAGCAGATTGAGACCATCCTGGCCAACACGGTGAAACCCCGTCTCTACTAAAAATACAAAAAAAAAAAAAAAGAAAGAAAAAAAAAAAAGCCGGGCGTCGTGGCGGCTGCCTGTAGTCCCAGCTCTTAGGCAGGCTGAGGCAGGAGAATGGCGTGAACCCAGTAGGCAGAGCTTGCCGTGAGCCGAGGTGGCGCCACTGCACTCCAGCCTGGGCGACAAAGTGAGACTCTATCTCAAAAAAAAAAAATGTACTTGAGGAAATGATGGCTGAAAACTTCCCCAATTTTGCAAAATACATAAACCTATAGAGTCAAAAAGCTGAGTGACTGTCCTGAAAGATACCCTTCCAATTTATACCAAGATACATCATAATCAATCTTCTGCGAGATGAAGACATAAAACGTTTAAAATATCAAGGGCAAAAATGTCACCTAGCATATAGGAGAAAAACAATTTCAAATGAGAGCAGATTTTTAATTATCATCAGAAAGGTGAAGCAGGAAAACACATAGCATTTTCCAGTGTCAGCTGAATGGATAATAAGGAAATACTATAAATAATTCTACATACATGAATCTGATAACTTACAAGAAATGGAGCAATTCCTGAAAAAGAAAAACAAAAAGAAAAACACAATGTTCTACAACTTACCCAATACAAAATCAATAATTTGAAAGCTCTGTAACTATTAATGCAATTTATAATTAAAACACTCCCGAAATACATCTCTGGGCTTAGAAGATTTCACTGGAAAGAATACATTTTATTAAATGATTAAATAATTTTTAATAATTATACACAATTTCTTTCAGAAAATAGAAGAAGAACCACTTCTAATTCATTTTATGATGGTACTATTGTTCTAAGAACAAAACCAGATGACGTGGTACAAAAAAAGAAAAGTACAGAAAAATGTTCCCTATAGCATAAATGCAAAAATCCTTAAAATATATTAGCAAATAGAATTCAACAATAAATAATTATAAACGAAAGCCAATGAGGTTTATTTTATGCAAGGCTCAGAGCTTTAAAATTAATCCTGTGATCCATCATATGAAGAAGCCAAAGAAGAAAAATCATAAAATTAATCAAAGCACAAAAAAATTTAACAACATTTAATATGTATCAATGATTAAAAATCCCAGAAAGCTCAGAACAGAGAAACTTCCTCAACTTGAAAACAGCATCCAAAAAACCTTGAAGCCAACATACTGAATGGTAAATGACTAAATGCTTTTCTTCTAAGATCAGGGACAAGGCAAGGATGTCCACCCTCACCACTCTTTTCTAAAAGTATTGTAAATACAGCCAGTGAAGTAAGTCCAACAGTACTGTAAATTCTAACCAGTGAAATAAGTCTAACAGTACTGTAAATTACAGTCAGTGAAATAAGTCAAGAAAAAGAGAAAAAGGGCATTCCCATTGGAAAAGTAGAAATAAAATGTTTCCTATTTTCAGATGACATCTTTGCCTATGTAGGGAATCTCAAAGACTACAAAAATGAAAAAATTATAGAACAAATAAGTGAGTCTAGAAAGGTTATAGGATACAAGATCAACACACAAAAGTCAATTATACCTCTATATACTTTTAATGAACAGGTAAGCACAAATTAAAAATATAATATTTATAATTGCTCATGCAAAAGAAAAACTTAGGAATAAATCTAACAAAATGTACAGGACTAATATGGTCAAAACTGCAAAATGTTGAAGGAAAACATAGAAGATAGTAAATTGAGAGCTGCTGATTCATGGTTGGAAAACAATATAGTAAACAATATTCTAATTTGCCTCAAATTTATGTTTGATTTAACACAATTCCTATCAAAATACCAGCAAAATGTTTTGTAGATGTAGATGTGATTATTCTAAGAATTTTATATAAGAGGAAAAGGACTTAATTGCTAAACCTATTTTGAAAATTAAAAGTTAAATGAGAGGGGGCGGAGCAAGATGGTCAAATAGGACCAGCTCCAGTCTCCAGCTCCCAGCACGAGCAACACCGAAGACAGGTGATTTCTGCATTTTCAACTGCGGTACTGGGTTCATCTTACTAGGGAGAGCCACACAATCGGTGCTGGTCAGCTGCTGCAACCTGACCAGTGAGAGCTGAAGCAGGGCGAGGCATCACCTCACCTGGGAATTGCAAGGGGGAAGGGAATCCTTTTTCCTAGCCAGGGGAACTGAGACACACAACACCTGGAAAATCGGGTAACTCCCACCCCAATACTGCACTTTACCAAGGGTCTTAGCAAACGTACACACCAGGAGATTATATCCCACACCTGGCCGGGAGGGTCCCACGCCCACGGAGCCTCCCCCATTGCTAGCATAGCAGTCTGCGATCTAACGGCAAAGCAGCAGTGAGGCTGGGGGAGGGGCGCCCGCCATTGCTGAGGCTTAAGTAGGTAAACAAAGCCACTGGGAAGCTCGAACTGGGTGGAGCTCACAGCAGCTCAAGGAGGCTTGCTTGTCTCTGTAGACTCCACCTCTGGGGACAGGCCACAGCTAAACAACAACAACAACAACAACAAAAGCAGCAGAAACCTCTGCAGGCGCAAACGACTCTGTCTGACAGCTTTGAAGAGAGCAGTGGATCTCCCAACACGGAGGTCGAGATCTGAGAACGGACAGACTGTCTGCTCAAGTGGGTCCCTGACCCCTGAGTAGCCTAACTGGGAGACATCCCCCACTAGGGGCAGACCGACACCCCACACCTCACACGGTGGAGTACACCCCTGAGAGGAAGCTTCCAAAGCAAGAATCAAACAGGTACACTAGCTGTTCAGAAATATTCTATCTTCTGCAGCCTCTGCTGCTGATACCCAGGCAAACAGGGTCTGGAGTGGACCTCAAGCAATCTCCAACAGAACTACAGCTGAGGGTCCTGACTATTAGAAGGAAAACTAACAAACAGGAAGGACACCCACACCAAAACCCCATCACTACATCACCATCATCAAAGACCAGAGGCAGATAAAACCACAAAGATGGGGAAAAAGCAGGGCAGAAAAGCTGGAAATTCAAAAAATAAGAGCACATCTCCCCCTCCAAAGGAACGCAGTTCATCACCAGCAACGGATCAAAGCTGGATGGAGAATGACTTTGACGAGATAAGAGAAGAAGGCTTCAGTCCATCAAACTTCTCAGAGCTAAAGGAGGAATTACGTACCCAGCACAAAGAAATTAAAGTCTTGAAAAAAGAGTGGAAGAATTGATAACTAGAATAATTAATGCAGAGAAGGCCATAAACAAACTGACAGAGATAAAAACCATGACACGAGAAATACATGACAAATGCACAAGCTTCAATAACAGACTCAATCAACTGGAAGAAAGAGTATCAGCGATTGAGGATCAAATGAATGAAATGAAGCGAGAAGAGAAATCTAAAGAAAAAAGAAGAAAAAGAAATGAACAAAGCCGGCAAGAAGTATGGGATTATGTAAAAAGACCAAATCTATGTCTGATTGGGGTGCCTGAAAGTGAGGGGGAAAATGGAACCAAGTTGGAAAACACTCTTCAGGATATCATCCAGGAGAACTTCCCCAACCTAGTAGGGCAGGCCAACATTCAAATTCAGGAAATACAGAGAACACCACAAAGACACTCCTCGAGAAGAGCAACTCCAAGACACATAATTGCCAGATTCACCAAAGTTGAAATGAAGGAAAAAATCTTAAGGGCAGCCAGAGAGAAAGGTCGGGTTACCCACAAAGGGAAGCCCATCAGACTAAGAGCAGATCTCTCGGCAGAAACTCTACAAGCCAGAAGAGAGTGGGGGCCAACATTCAACATTCCTAAAGAAAAGAATTTTAAACCCTGAATTTCATATCAAACTAAGTTTCATAAGTGAAGGAGAAATAAAATCCTTTACAGATAAGCAAATGCTTAGAGATTTTGTCACCACCAGGCCTGCCTTACAAGAGACCCTGAAGGAAGCACTAAACATGGAAAGGAACAACCAGTACCAGCCATTGCAAAAACATGCCAAAATGTAAAGACCATCGAGGCTAGGAAGAAACTGCATCAACTAATGAGCAAAATAACCAGTTAATATCATAATGGCAGGATCAAGTTCACACATAACAATATTAACCTTAAATGTAAATGGACTAAATGCTCCAATTAAAAGACACAGACTGGCAAACACAAGACCCATCAGTCTGCTGTATTCAGGAGACCCATCTCACATGCAGAGACATACGTAGGCTCAAAATAAAGGGATGGAGGAAGATCTACCAAGCAAATGGAGAACAAAAAAAAGGGGGGGTTGCAATCCTAGTCTCTGATAAAACAGACTTTAAACCATCAAAGATCAAAAGAGATAAAGAAGGCCATTACATAATGGTAAAGGGATCAATTCAACAGGAAGAGCTAACTATCCTAAATATACATGCACCCAATACAGGAGCACCCAGATTCATAAAGCAAGTCCTTAGAGACTTACAAAGAGACTTAGACTCCCATACAATAATAATGGGAGACTTCAACACCCCACTGTCAACATTAGACAGATCAACGAGACAGAAACTTAACAAAGATATCCAGGAATTGAACTCATCTCTGCAGCAAGCAGACCTAATAGACATCTACAGAACTCTCCACCCCAAATCAACAGAATATATCTTCTTCTCAGCACCACATCACACTTATTCCAAAACTGACCATGTAATTGGAAGTAAAGCACTCCTCAGCAAATGTACAAGAACAGAAATTATAACAAACTGTCTCTCAGACCACAGTGCAATCAAACTAGAACTCAGGACTAAGAAACTCAATCAAAACCGCTCAACTACATGGAAACTGAATGACCTGCTCCTGAATGACTACTGGGTACATAACGAAATGAAGGCAGAAATAAAGATGTTCTTTGAAACCAATGATAACCAAGATACAACATACCAGAATCTCTGGGACACATGTAAAGCAGTGTGTAGAGGGAAATTTATAGCACTAAATGCCCACAAGAGAAAGCTAGAAAGATCTAAAATTGACACTCTAACATCACAATTAAAAGAACAAGAGAAGCAAGAGCAAACACATTCAAAAGGTAGCAGAAAGCAAGAAATAACTAAGATCAGAGCAGAACTGAAGGAGATAGAGACACAAAAAACCCTCCAAAAAATCAATGAATACAGGAGTTGGTTTTTTGAAAAGATCAACAAAATTGATAGACTGCGAGCAAGACTAATAAAGAAGAAAAGAGAGAAGAATCAAATTGACGCAATTAAAAATGATAAAGGGGATATCACCACCGACCCCACAGAAATACAAACTACCATCAGAGAATACTATAAACACCTCTACGCAAATAAACTAGAAAATCTAGAAGAAACGATAATTTCCTGGATACTTACATTCTTCCAAGACTAGATCAGGAAGAAGCTGAATCCCTGAATAGGCCAATAGCAGGCTCTGAAATTGAGGCAATAATTAATAGCCTACCAACCAAGAAAAGTCCAGGACCAGATGGATTCACAGCTGAATTCTACCAGAGGTACAAGGAGGAGCTGGTACCATTCCTTCTGAAACTATTCCAATCAATAGAAAAAGAGGGAGTCCTCCCTAACTCATTTTATGAGGCCAACATCATCCTGATACCAAAGCCTGGCAGAGACACAACAAAAAAAGAGAATTTTAGACCAATATCCCTGATGAACATCGATGCAAAAATCCTCAATAAAATACTGGCAAACCGGATCCAACAGCACATCAAAAAGCTTATCCACCATGATCAAGTGGGCTTCATCCCTGGGATGCAAGGCTGGTTCAACATATGCAAATCAATAAACGTAATCCAGCATATAAACAGAACCAAAGACAAAAAACACGATTATCTCAATAGATGCAGAAAAGGCCTTTGAGAAAATTCAACAGCCCTTCATGCTAAAAATGCTCAATAAATTCGGTATTGATGGAACGTATCTCAAAATAATAAGAGCTATTTATGACAAACCCACAGCCAATATCATACTGAATGGGCGAAAACTGGAAAAATTCCCTTTGAAAACTGGCACAAGACAGGGATGCCCTCTCTCACCACTCCTATTCAACATAGTGTTGGAAGTTCTGGATAGGGCAATCAGGCAAGAGAAAGAAATCAAGGGGATTCAGTTAGGAAAAGAAGAAGTCAAATTGTCCCTCTTTGCAGATGACATGATTGTATATTTAGAAAACCCCATTGTCTCAGCCCAAAATCTCCTTAAGCTGATAAGCAACTTCAGCAAAGTCTCAGGATACAAAATAAATGTACAAAAATCACAAGCATTCTTATACACCAGTAACAGACAAACAGAGAGCCAAATAATGAATGAACTTCCATTCACAATTGCTTCAAAGAGAATAAAATACCTAGGAATCCAACTTACAAGGGATGTAAAGGACTTCTTCAAGGAGAACTACAAACCACTGCTCAGTGAAATAAAAGAGGACACAAACAAATGGAAGAACACACCATGCTCATGGATAGGAAGAATCAATATCATGAAAATGGCCATACTGCCCAAGGTAATTTTTAGATTCAATGCCATCCCCATCAAGCTACCAATGAGTTTCTTCACATAATTGGATAACACTGCTTTAAAGTTCATATGGAACCAAAAAAGAGCCTGCATCTCCAAGATAATCCTAAGTCAAAAGAACAAAGCTGGAGGCATCACGCTACCTGACTTCAAACTATACTACAAGGCTACAGTAACCAAAACAGCATGGTACTGGTACCAAAACAGAGATATAGACCAATGGAACAGAACAGAGTCCTCAGAAATAATACCACACATCTACAGCCATCTGATCTTTGACAAACCTGAGAGAAACAAGAAATGGGGAAAGGATTCCCTATTTAATAAATGGTGCTGGGAAAATTGGCTAGCCATAAGTAGAAAGCTGAAACTGGATTCTTTCCTTACTCCTTATATGAAAATTAATTCAAGATGGATTAGAGACTTAAATGCTAGACCTAATACCATAAAAACCCTAGAAGAAAACCTAGGTAATACCATTCAGGACATAGGCATGGGCAAGGGCTTCATGTCTAAAACACCGAAAGCAACAGCAGCAAAAGCCAAAATTGACAAATGGGATCTAATTAAACTAAAGAGCTTCTGCACAGCAAAAGAAACCACCATCAGAGTGAAACAGGCAACCTACAGAATGGGAGAAAAGTTTTGCAATCTACTCATCTGACAAAGAGCTAATATCCAGAACCTACAAAGAACTCAAACAAATTTACAAGAAAAAAACAAACAACCCCATCAAAAAGTGGGCAAAGGATATGAAGAGACAGTTCTTAAAAGAGGACATTCATACAGCCAACAGACACATGAAAAAATGCTCATCATCACTGGCCATCAGAGAAATGCAAATCAAAACCACAATGAGATATCATCTCACACCAGTTAGAATGGCAATCATTAAAAAGTCAGGAAACAACAGGTGCTGGAGAGGATGTGGAGAAATAGGAACAACTTTTACACTGTTGGTGGGATTGTAAGCTAGTTCAACCATTATGGAAAACAGTATGGCAAATCCTCAAGGATCTAGAACTAGAAGTACCATATGATCCAGCCATCCCATTACTGGGTATATACCCAAAGGATTATAAATCATGCTGCTATAAAGACACATGCACACGTGTGTTTATTGCATCACTATTCACAATAGCAAAGACTTGGAATCAGCCCAAATGTCCATCAGTGACAGACTGGATTAAGAAAATGTGGCACATATACACCATGGAATACTATGCAACCATAAAAAAGGATGAGTTTGTGTCCTTTGTAGGGACATGGATGCAGCTGGAAACCATCATTCTTAGCAAACTATCACAAGAACAGAAAACCAAACACCGCATGTTCTCACTCATAGGTGGGAACTGAACAATGAGATCACTTGGACTCGGGAAGGGGAACATCACACACCGGGGCCTATCATGGGGAGGGGGGAGGGGGGAGGGATTGCACTGGGAGTTATACCTGATGTAAATGACGAGTTGATGGGTGCTGACGAGTCGATGGGTGCAGCACACCAACATGGCACAAGTATGCATATGTAACAAACCTGCACGTTATGCACATGTACCCTAGAACTTAGAGTATAATAATAATAATAATAATAATAAAGAGTTAAATGAGAAAATTCAGTTGACCTGATTTAAAGAATTATTACATAGCTACACTAATCAAGACAAGGTAGTGGTAGAGGGATAGACACATAAATCAGTGGAACAGAATACAGAACTCAGAAATAAACCCACAAAAATATACCTAATTGATTTTTAACAAAATCGTAAAAGCAATTCAATGAAGGAAAAAAAGGGTTTTATAAGCAGGAAAAAAAAAAGAAACTCATCTGAAGCTATCAGCTTACACCAAGATTAACAAAAAATTAATCAAGGTCTTAATCGTAAACTATAAAACTTTTAGAAAAACACATAGGAGAAAATCTTTAGGATCTTAGTTTAGGCAAATAATTATTAAGCTTGAAACCAAAAGTATGATCCATAGAAGAAAGATGGAAAAATCTTTTGTTATATGTAAGACATTGTTAAGAGGCTGAATATATAAGCTGAGGACAGAAAATATTTGCAAACCACATTCAACAAAGGACTATATCTAAAACATATAAAGAAATCTCAAGACTCAATAATAAAAAAATATACAATTAGAGAACGAGCAAAAACATTAAGAGACATTTCACTGAAGGTACAGGTGGCAAGCATGAAAACATTCAACATCACTAGCCATCAGGGAAATGCAAATTGAAACCACAATGCAATATCACTACACATCTATTAGAATGACTAAAATAAAAATTAGTAATGACACCAAATGCTGGCCAGTATTGGAGCAACTGGATTACTCATTTATTGCTTATTATGTTGCGAGACTGCTAAAATGGTAAAGCCACTCTGGAAAATAGTTTAGCACATTCCTACCATGGAGTTACTAAAAATGAAAGAAGTCATTGATATGTGTGACAACCTGGATGAATCTCCAGAGAATTATAGTGAGTGAAAAAAAGCCTATCCTAAAGGTGTCATACTGTATAAGCCCATTAATATTCCATTCTTGAAATTACAAAATCATACAAATGGAGAACAGAATGGTGGTTGTCACCTCTTGAAAAAAGGTTGGGGGTAGGAGGTAAATAAGCATAGCTATTAAAGAACAACATGAGTGATATTGTGGTGATGAAAATGTTCTGTATTTTTATTTTATTAATATCTATATTGCAGTTGTAACACTGCACTATAATTTTGCAAGACATTACCACTGGGGGCAACAAAGTAAAGGGTACACAGAATATTTCTATGTATATTTTTTACAATCGCATGTGTCTACAATTATCTCAAATAAAAAAAGGTTTGATTTAAAGAGTGGCTTAAATACTACATAAGTAAAAATTCTGTTTCTGTTTAAAGTTTTATTTTTAAAAATCTACTCTGTTCCATGTAGTTGCATGCATAAAGACACGAGCTGTTCATAAGGTTTTATAATAAAATCTCAAATTTTCAAATTACAATATAATCATACTGTCGCTTGATCACAAACAAAACTTCTACATAGTTTTGGACATACAAAATCTTCACATTTTTATCACCCTTGAACATGAATACTGTGGGGTTTTTTTTCTTTCTTTCTTTCTTTCTTTTTTTTTTTTTTCTTTTTGAGGCGGAGTCTTGCATCTTGCTCTGTCACCCAGGCTGGGGTGCAATGGTATGAGCTCAACTTACTGCAACCTCCGCCTCCTGGGTTTAAGCGATTCTGCAGTCTCAGCCTCTTGAGTAGCTGGGATCACAGGTGCGCAACACCATACCTGGCTAATTTTTGTATTTTTAGTAGAGGCAAAATTTCACCATGTTGGTCAGGCTGGTCTTGAACTCCTGACCTCATGATCCACCCAACTCGGCCTCCCAAAGTGCTGATATTACAGGAGGCATGAACCACCGCTCCGGGCCAAACATGATTGCTGATTTTAAATGGAAACAAATGAGTCATGAAATACAATTTAATTACTAATACTAATAAAATAGCTTTACCATATAAATCTTTGAGTCAAATGTGTGTGTACTTTTTAATCTTTTAACATCAAACTTATTTATGGAACACTTGTCCCATTTAAATGTATGTTTTCTGTTGATTAGTTTGACTTACCTACCTATCGAGGTCACACTTTGGATATTATAGGTATTCTCCTGAGAATATCCCTCCACTATTTTCTCAGCACATACGGCTGTATGGTTTCATTCCATCTATGTTTTGCTGTTGGCTAATTCATACCCATAGCCTCTTGTTCAAAGTCAAAGATGAACTATAGGTCCTTTAGCAACTACAATAGAGAAGACACTTGCTTTAAGAAATGTTCACCATAATGCTAACATTGTATTATAGGAAATTGTATTTAGACTTCTAAGGAAAACATGTGTAACATTATTTACAACACTCTCTCCTGAGCCCTTGACATTACAAAACCGTCTCCTTCTACACAGACCATTCTGCTCTTCCTGGATGCCTTTGGAACACTGCCAAACAATGGTAATAGTCACTGTCATGGGAAGGCTTTTATGTTCAAAATATACACCTCTATTAGAAAGTGAACTGTATTTTAGAAAAAAAAAGATGAATGAGAAAGCAGAGGATGATTCAAGTTATACTTACATTAAAAAAAAAAAAATGTTAGGGAATTATTTTCCAGACTGTCTGAGGAGAGAACAAAAAAGCCACTTGCATTACCATAGAAAGGTTTAGCTAGAAATTTTAAATAACTCCTTGTTTTATAGGTTTGAAAGCAATCGTAATCTCTACTAGAGATCATAATTTTCTTTAACTGAAATCTTAAAATCCAGTATCAGAAAATTCTTAATTTTATAGTTATCTTTCAAGTTATAGTCATCTTTCTCAGTTTCAGTACTACAGATGGTTTGGGCCAGATAGTTCTCAGTTAAGGGTCAGAGGGAGCCATGTAAATTGTCAAATATTTAGTAGTATCCCTGGCCTTTATCCACTAAATGGCAGTAGGAATCTCTCAGCTTCTTTAACAAAAAAAAATGTCTCCAGACGTTGTCAAATGAGCCCTGCAGGAAGGAGGGGGGAATCACCCCAGTTGGGAATCACTGCTGTGAATCATCGGCCTATCATATGGTAGAATGGAGAATTCAATGTGTAAGATTTTAGGAGTCTTATTTTCCATCCTTGACAGTGACTATTTCATCTATACACTATTCCAACATCCAGCTTTGTTTCTCTGTCTTATCCCTCTTTCAGCTGATGGTCTTACCTTATACTTTGGTCAGATTTCCCTAGTCAGTCTCCTTTCCCATCCCAAAATGACTCTTCCCTCCCTTCATTTCTTTCTGCATCTCTCTCACTTACTTTTATTCCTCCTACACTCTCAATTAATTAACTTTTATTCATTCTTGATTAAAAAATTACAACTCATCAGGGACATTTTGCTTCTTTCTGATCACATGCACATTCTCTGTTTGCTGTTTTATTAAATGTGTCAGTCCTGGTCTAAAAGCAGAACAGTCTCTCCAGCTGGGTTCTGGGTTATATCTGCCATCATATTCTTCATTGCACCGCCCTTATCCTTTCTTTCTTTTGCATCTTTCATGTCTGCTTTGCCAACAAACTATTCCCAGCAGCATGAAAACCATTTTTTTTCATTTTATAAAAAAGCTAAATAAAATGAAATCAAAGTAGTGTGATTTTCCTTCCTCCTTTGGGATTTATTCCAAATTATGCTTTCCTGGATATTAGAACTTCTCAACACATCAGTCCATATTTTCCATTGTCTATGTAGACACATCTATATTTACTTTCCATCTATTTATTCTTTAACCCATTGTAAGTTGTCCCCATAGCAACTATTTCACTAAAACTGCTCTCATCACGGTACTCAATAAATTTGTTTGTAAAACACTACGGGCACTCACACTTCTTTATTCTGAACTTACTTGACTCCCCAACTGATGTCAACACAATTGCTCACTCCTTTTACCTTAAAACCCTTTATTTTCTTCTGTTCTCTGACAGCTGTCTCTTCTGCTTTTCTTTTTCCTTCTCTGTATTTTTCTTCATTCTTTTTATTTTCTCTTCATTCTTTATTGTTAATGCCCTATTTTTGGAACTGATGTCTAAAGGCTGGGGTCCCATTCTGATTGATATTTCACTTTATTGCTTTCAGAGTACCCTATACTTCTTGCATATAATTTATCAGCTTTTGTCATTCATATTTAGGATTATAATCCTCTCTTACCCTCAAGATAGAAACTCCTTGATGATTGAGACCATGTTTGTTTGTTTGTTTTTCAGAATCGGTGGCATTTCCTGGCATACCATAGGCATCCAATAAATGAGTGAATTATCTAATGAATGAATTTTTTCTGACATGAAGCACCCTACTCCTAGCTCAATTCCCCGCTGACCTGCTTCTAATTTCAGAATTTCTCCAATTTTTATTTTTATTATAGTGACAATTTCTTCTGCCCAAGGAGAGAAAGAATGAGTCCAGAAAACAATGTGTAATGGTGGAAAATGAAATCTCACCTACTTTTTAACTTTGTCCAGGTCTTTATCTGTACATACATGTCTAAGAAAATAGATGTAAGAGAATAGAGGAGGAAGAAGAGATACTTCTATCCTTGGTACTACTTCCTGCGTGTTGCTAGGATCAAAATATTACTGGATAATTGTTATCATAGAGAGTCATACCTGTATATTCTGTTCCATATATATTACCTTTTTAGTAATCCTATCTTTTCACAGAAAGGTGTAATATGTTTGATGTGAATCTCAAATTTCTACTGAATATACGCACACACCACACACACACATACACGCACATACATTTCTCTACCCTTTTAAGAGATCAGTAAATGGGCAGAGTTTATAGTAGGATTCTAAAAAAGTCATGGGAAATTTGAAGAGGATGCCCAATTACTTACAGCTCTGGCTTTTTCTTTTCCAATGGGATCCAACCAAACATTTATTCTGTCATTATGGTTAAGATTTCAAATCACTCAAATTAGATAATCATTTTATTTTCTACAGCATGACTATCTGAGGCTGTTGTTTGATGATCCCACAATAGTTTAGTGAAGATGACTGGTTGAGCAGGTGGCTTTGAGACGTCTGGGGCAGAGGCAACTCTAGAGAAGGAGAAACCTAGCCTTAAGACAAATACGAAACCTCTTTCTGCTCTGTCTTCAAATTAATATCACCTTATTTTGCTTCTGGCTGCTCAGAATTGAAATGTAGTTGAGTGATGAGAGACACTTGTTATTTATAATGATCATTTTGTAACTTACTGGAAAGGTGTATTTCTTTTCTGATCAGCCCTTTCTGAGTAAGTTCGAATCCACTGCTAATGGAAAATCTAACTCTGCACATTCCAGACCCTAGCCATTAGTTTTATTATGCATCAAAATGTCTTAGGAAGCTCTGAAAAATAGCAAGTCCCTAGTCCAAATGATTCTGATTTCCTTGCTTCAGTATGAGATCGATGACGTAGAATTAATTATTCACAAGTATCCCATGTTAATTTAATGTGTAACTAGTGTTGAGGGTGTTTTTCAAAGAGTGGTTCAGGGAACACCTGCATCATATTTGCCAAAAGCACCTCTCCAAACCTGCTAAATTAAAAAAAAAAAAGTAAACCCCAGATTATTCCTTTCCAATTGAACCTTGATACCCTCCGCTCTATGTGGCCTTAAATAAATTTTCAGTTGGCTGTTGATAGTGATAAAGCTTTGCTTCTGTTGCATCAAATAACTGTCCATCTTCTGCCTTATTTATATTGTCTCTTAACTTACAGAACTTAATCCGTATAGCACTACTTCTTTCAACTATATCCTATGTTACTGGAAATTACTGGAGTCAGAGACATTTTCTGATAGCAATACTCAGAGATTAAGCATAAAGGCAAACCGAGGAAAACAACAGAAGTGCAGAGGAGGTAGAAGTACACTATATCCTTTATTCTAGTTTAATGAACTGAGTTTAATTGGACTAGTATTTACGTCATAGTTCAGAAATAATTCATACGTCTAAGCTGTGTCACTAAGCTGAAGTAGTAACTGAAATTGGCGGGAATTTACATACCACAGGGGGTTGGCACAATATGCAGGCACATGCACATGGGACACAGCACAATCTTAACTGTCTTTCAGGATGGGAGTAGAGGATATACTCACATTTTTCTGGATCTGTCTTTGGAGCAGGACTCATTTTCTCTTTGCTACCCTTCCATCTACTTTTGTGTATTTTGATTTTCTTTTAAACTAGTGGTACTTAATCCTGGTTGAATATTACAATTATCTGAAGAATACCAAAAAATAAAATTTGGTGCCTGAGTTCCATCTCTGTATATTCTAATTTAATTGTTCTACTAAGTGCCTGAGCATCTCTATCTTTTTAAAAGTTCCATAGATTATTTTCCTGTACAGCCAATATTAAGAACCATTGAGTAAAGAGTTCTTGTAGACTGTGGAAATGTATTTTGTTTTGCAACAAGATAACATAAGGGAATCACTGAACATATCTCATTTCAATTATTAGAATAAATAGATTGAAATGTATATACCTACATGGATGAGAAACAGTGCACCTTTATAGAATAGGTTATTTGACATTGGTGCAGCCCTTCTCCAACATCAGGTCTTTTCTTTCTTAAGAAATCTGATTTCAGGCAAACAATGACTTTTTAGGCTCAAAATTTACTTTGATTCTCCAAACGTGAGAAATATATTCTTACATTAAAATGTCAAGTTAACCAATTAATACAAAGGCTAGAAAAAATGTAAGAAACATGTAAAGAATGTGAAATGGTGTCTGCTCTCAAAGAGTCTATCTAAGGTTGCCGGGTATAGATATAAGATAGTGTAACAGTAAATAATGATTAAAATATTTAGAGAAGATCACAGTATTTGTTTCCAAAAGAAGAGCAGAGAGGAGATAAGCTGTAAGAACACACAGAATGAAAACACATTGTAGGCTAGCATAGTGAGTGTTTAATAAAAAAGATTTGTGAAAAGAAAAGTTGTCACCCATGAGCAGATTTTGAGGTCCTTCTTTGGTACAGGGAAACAGCAGGCAGCACACAGCAGATGCCAGAGAAGCAGTGTGAAATCCAAAACCTAAGCACTTCCAGGCACACCCAGAACATAAATGAGTAGCTCATTTTCAAAAAGGTAAGTATTTAAAAAGGCAACTTGAGATTTGTTCAAAGCATATATTAGAGTCAGTATAGAAGCCTTTAAATAGGCAAAGACGTAGAAAATTACTTCTATTTAAAAGGGACATTTGAAGGACTTTTAAAATCTTTAATGTAGAACAAACAAAACAAAACAAAACAAAACTGAAGCCTTTTATGGGCTCATTGATTGCAGTCACTCATCTTTCTTTGCACTGATATAAAATATACCAAGGATTCTGGCAACATAAGCCCTCTGAAAATTATATCAAAGCTGAATGCCTAGTTTATTGTCAGCCTAAAGAAAATGTTATTATGTTGTATATTTAAAGGTTATAGAACACTCAATGAAGTTTGTGATTTTTTTCTTGCATGAATGTGGTTATAGAAGCAATATGCAGGCAGATGTTTAATATAAACTATCCTTCACATTTCAGAATAAACAACATATGGAACAAGTAGCCATTTTACTTGATGTGCTGAAGTTGAAAACAGTTCAGAACAGATCTGCTTTGATTTAGCTTATCACAATTATAACACTATGCCATCCAAGATGTTCCAGCAGATTACAATTAATATGGGGGCATATTGTTAATTTCTTTAACTTTAAAGCTGATTTTAAAGTATACTACTTTGTTCAATGATATGGCAATGAGAGATATATTCACAGCTAGTGGAATTTTTAAAAAATCTTTTCTAATTAGTAAAGTGATATGTGGGATTTTATGTTCTGAATAAAAGAGAAAGATACTCTAACCTGGGAAATATTGGAATGAGAAAATATTATAAATAGGATTGATCTCTTTAATTGTTCAGATCTTGTCCAGAGAAGTAAATTGAGCTCAACTAATCCATTCTGTTCCTTTTTTAGCATATTTATGGAAAATCAGGCAATTAAATGATGAGAGAGGGAAAAAATAACTGATGAATGCATTTTATAGTCACATATTTTATTTTTAGATAGAACTTCCAGTGTCATTTTATTGCAATAAAAAGTCTTTCATGTCAACCAAAGGATATTGAACATTTAAGTTGCATGTTAAAAATAAAATATATTGTTTCTCCCCAATTCAAATTTAGTATGGTTAGCCAACAAGAATGCTAACTATATTACATGAACATGTTGGCAGGGAGTAGATGGGTTTCATATATTGGAATTTATTTACATTGAAATGTTTTTCTTTCCCACACCACCTTTGTGCTCTAAATTCAAAGTTCATGGAAATATAATTTTTCAACATAAAGTTTTTTCAGCAATAGAAGGAAGCCAGGAATCCAGCAAATTCAATAGTTTTTCCTAAAGTGGCTCTGACAGATGAACACCCAGCCTCTGCTTTTACGAATTTTTATCACAGTGCTAATAGGGACAGTCTCCCAAATACCTCTCTAGGCACCTTGTCTTATTATTCAACAAATCTTAATTTAGTCATTTGACAAATGTGACAAAAGAAAAAAAATGTGTTTATTCTGTTCCTTTGCTTGCTTGTTTCTCTTATCAAATAAAAACAAAACTGCTAAATCAAGGCAGTTCCATTTCTTCACTTTTTTTTTTTATCTCCTCCTCAACTCCATCATATATAAGCACAACAGGTTCTTGGCCTCATCTTAGGGATCTGTATATGCAACCCTAATTTACCCAGAGAGAAAGCAATTCCCCAGAGGCAGGTCCACTTAAACAGGTTGCCTGTAGTCAACAAATTTCAGATAGAAATTGTGAGAGTAAAGCCTTTCTAGGCAGAGGTGGGTCTATCAATATCAAAGCCTAGCTTGGCTGCAAGAAGTTTTATTTTTCTTTTCTGCTACCTGTCTACATGGAAAGGCATTTTCCTGTTTGGAAAGTAGTTGCTAACAGAAAAAGTCCAGGCTTCCTTATCAGAGACATGGAAGCTCCAATCTCCTGCTCATGTTTATTGATTTCTGGCCATGCACAAGTTACATTCAACCTCAGTTTTCTTGTGGGGAAGAACAATAATGCTCTAAGGGACAGTTGTTCAATCTGTGGTGGCTACTATTATCTACACTTGTATAAGAGAATGCACTCTTCTACCTCACTCGCAATCTAAATATTCTGACTTGGGATGTAAAGAGCTTCCTTCTCATCAAGGAAATACTATGAACTAGGCTATGAATTTGGAGTCCCCTGCAACTTCTTCATATGAATTAATCGGTTTCCCTTTATATTACTTGTTATTCATAAAAGTTCTTCATATTCATTTTAGGAAATATGAATAAACACCTATGAAAAATAAAAAGTCTGTGGCATACATTCTGTTTTTAAAGAAATAACTTATGCATCTTTATTAACTATATATGGCAATATCTGTATTTCTTAGTTCTTATGTAAAAATAATTTTTATTTTTATTAACTCAGTCTTACTATGGAATATCTACACAGAAATATAGAAATAATAATTTAAAAAACATTTAAAAAAAGAACCCTTAAAAAATGTGTTGATTCTCTACTAGGTTTTATAGTGGTAAGGGGATTGAGATGTGACCGTTCAATACTTTCTAACTGACCAAACATTAACAAACATTTATATTTAAGTAATGTTTTCAGAAACAGGTAATTAATTTGCATCTAAATACTTTATTACACCATTCTAGAAAAAGAATTAAGTATATTCTTATGACTAGTCAACTGATTTTTGGGATTAAGAAAGAAAGTTAGATGGTCATAAGGATAAGAAAATTAGTTGATTTTTAATTATCTCATAATTACATTTTGAAATGTTGTCTCATTTATTTTGACTGTTATTCACTTTAAATCCATTTCTTCTGGGTTCTTATTTCAGGATTATTTTCTTATTATTTTAACTAAATAAATCAAATGACAGAAAATAGTAGTAAGGAATATTCTTATTAGTGCCACATCAGATGCATGCCATAAATTTCCCTAATTCAGAGAACCATTTTCATAGGTGTTCGCTGTTTTAATTTTATGCTTACAGGTTTCAGAAAAAGACTGTCAGACTAGATGAAATTCATTTACAAGAAAAATGCGACATTCAACTGTTATGAAAGGTTATATATATCATGCCGTTTCTGGTATAAGAAGTAATTTGAGTATACTTAGAACTTTAAAAAAAGAGATACACTAAAATATCAAAACAACTTTTACAAATAAAATGTTAGAATCAAAGACTATATGCTCAGAATTATTTTTAGTCAGACTTTATTACTGACCAAAATTGTGTTTCTGTAATGGGAAGGCTTAATGCAGCCAGATTCATATACATCAAACATAAAATAAAATATTGGGACCAAAAACAGTCTCAGAAATTGCCTGATTTTTGGGGGGATAAAGTATCAGACTGATCAGATACTCTTTTAGATTAAAAGCTCCATTCCTTATATAGTGGTATCCAAAACTTGTATAGTCCCCACCCCATAGTAGATACTTAATAAAATTTGGCTGAATTTTAATTCAGTGAGTGAATGACCGGCTTTAATTCAATGAGTGAGTGACTGGCTTGAAATTCCATTGGAAACCACCACAGTGCAATATCCTGGGGCATTCCAGGCTTTGGGTCTAGGACAGGTCTGTCTGTGACAATACTGGAAAGTACTTTCCAACAGGAAAATATTGGTTATGTTTGGTGAATAATATAAAAAATTAGTCAGGATTTGGGGAACAATTGAGGCGAGAATACACAAATGGAGAAAGGCTTATAATTCTCCCAATTTTGATATCAGGAGGATATCATTAAAATGTTAGTGCCAATAATTCAATTACACAAATTCATGCGTCTAAGTATTTCCTATGCCCTGTGTGTATACACAATTAAATACTAATAATACAGAACATTAGATCTAAATTAAAACTCTCTGTTTCTCTGTCTCAGCTATGAACTGTATAATTTTAAACAAATTTCTGGGCCTCTATGGCTTCATCTGTTAATATGGTATAACAGGATGAATAAAGCCTACAATGTAAAAAAATTGATTTTTTATTTCTCATCCTCCTTACCTACCATTAGTTACAAACTCTGTGGCAATTACTTCTCTGATATTTGTTTTCTTAACTTGTGCAATGGAAAATTACAATAAAAATTATAGTAAGTTTCTACTCATCATTCATAAATCAATTCAGTTGTTACCATTTTGTGAATAGTAACTCCATTGTCTCTCCACTCTCCACCCAGGAAAATTTAGACATCCATACATATTTTTATAATAGCACTTTAACACTGGTTTATAATTGTTTATTTGCTTTTTTTCTCTCCCACTAGATGGTGAACTCCGAGAAAGAAAACATTATTTTCTTTATCACTTTATCCCAATAGTGTGTGATACGTGGTATGAGTTCAGTAACTGTTGATTAATGAATGAACAAATACCCTGTCCATTCATTCATCACTAAATATTTTTTTATGCCTATTGTAGGCCAGATTTTAATTCTATAATGTTAAATAATTAAATCAAATTATTATTTTTTTCTCAAGACTTAAGTCATACATGTATCCAAGTTGGCTTCCCAAAGCATCTTCAATATAACTTACATCATTAGCACAAAGAATGAGAGATACGGCCAGGTGTGGTGGCTCACATCTGTAATCCCAGCACTTTGGGAGACTGAGGCGGCAGATCACGAAGTCAGGAATTTGAGACTAGCCTGACCCTATCTCCACAAAAATACAAAAGTTATCTGGGCATGGTGGTGCATGCCTGTAATCCCAATTACTCACGAGGTTGAGGCAGGAAAATCCCTTGAACCTGGGAGACAAAAGTTACAGTGATAGCACCACTGCCCTCCAGCCTGGGCAACAGAGTGAGACGCCGTCTCAAAAAAAAAAAAGAAAAAAAAAAAGTTATTTTTACTTATAAAATTTCCACACTTTAAAGCATTATTTAAAAGGTGATTTACCAAAATTAAACTTGAACAATTAAGTTAGTAAATCTTCCTTAAAATTATGTCCTCATGGTTATCACCCAAGGCCTTGAAGCCTCTAAGCCAACAAAGTTTTATTACCTTATATGGCAGATCAAGGTCAGAGTAGGGCTTTTCCAGCTTTTGACCAGATAGCTTTATTGTTTTAGCAGATCTTGGCTCAGCAATTTCTTCTTCTCTCAGTCAATACTCCCCTCTACCATCTGCAAGCCTTCATCAAGCTAATCCTAAATGTACCAAACAACTTCCTTCCCCTTAATTGCTGCCCAGTGTTCTTTCCTTTTAAATTGTAGATCAGGCCCACTTCCTTGATTTAATACCACTAATTTTCTAAACCTACCATTTAATTCTTGATTCATCACATTCAGCCCATACTTGAATTTTCATACACATGTTTATCTGAATGTTTTATTTATGTCTTAGCCTCATTGAAAAGGTAAGCTCTGAATCAGATCTAATCCGAGTTTTACCACTTACCTAGAGTGGTGTAATTATACAAACTTCAGAGTCCCCTTTTTAAAAAAATAAATAAATAAATAAAAGTTAATAGGTTTGGTGTAGGAATAGGCAAGTACCTCTGAGATAGTAAGTTGTCAACATAGACTACTATTGCTATTACAAGATTCTAGTCTGAATTTTGGTTAAGACCAGTCTTGTTCTGAAATACCTGTTAGATATTATCAACTAATTACTTGTTCCAAACCAAGGTAAATTTTATTCAAAACATTCTTGTTTTTACTCTTTTAGTCATTAGACTGAAAAGTTTAGTGATATTCAGTATCATACTGTTCCTCATACAGTCAACTGAATGCTTTTCTGTTTCTTGTTTCAAATTTATGGCCTTATGACCTCATGCTTTAATTGTAATGGTTTGCTTTTTGTGATCTTTGCTTTCAAATATTCTTTCAAATTGTGTTTTTATGATATTTTCCATATCAAACCCCCCTGAAAGTACTCTCAGGTGAAATTATTTTTTCTTATGTATAAGTAGCTCTGCAAACTGATTATCTATCTGATCTGTTCTCATCATAGCCTCTGGCCTCTCTGCCAATGTTGAAGAAATCTCCACTTCCTCAGTGCAGCCTTGGTCATACAGCATCCTCTGCCTCAAATTATTTCCTCACAAGTTTGAACTTATCCCAAGTCCACTATTCTTCAATGTAAAACGTTATCTTTGTCATGAAGACTTATTAGATACACTTGTCCTTATGTGATCTTCTGCTCTGAACTCCGAAAGCCCTTTCTGCCAGCACCTATCTCAGGACTTTTTACTGGATATAGAGTCTGTCTCTGTCCTTCCCCCTCACCTTTCTATTTCCCAAGACAAGCCCCTTCCTACAAGGAAGGACACTTTGTACATCAATATCTTACCTATTGCATCTAACCATAAAAACTGTTCAAAACAGATGCCCAGTGGATATTCAGAATTTCCAGTTTATATAATGTATAAAGTCAAAGAAATATTATTTTATGACTGAGGAAACAGAGTTTGACTTATTCAAAGTCACAGAGTTAATTGGTAGCATAAGTGACATTGAAACACCAATCTTATTTTTAAATGGTTAAGAACATATCTTCTAACTATGTATTTTATATTCATTATAAATATACTATGAGTATTTGTTGATTATACAATTTGTCACTCTGTAGATTGAGATGCTTTAATTTTAACAAGTTAGGGGGAAAACAAATCTTACAGATCTCTCAAGCTAAACACACACGCATTCACCTTGCCACTTTCTGAAATATTATTTGTGATATTATATATTTTTTAATTTTGATTTTTGTCATTCTGCCAACATATTAGGTCACCCTCATCTTAATGCCTTCACACCTGCCTTTGCACCTGTCTGGTACAGTCTTGCCCTGAACACATCCTTTAGTTGATATGCAGATATTACCCTCCCATACAGCCTTCTATGTCTGGTATATTTAAAAATGCATCTTTTCTACCCAATAGTTAGTATCATTGTCTCTAGCTTTATTTCCAAATAATTAATACCACATGATATGCCATTTATTTTATAAATTTATTTGTGTATTTTTTCTCCCATCTAGAATATAAGTTCTAGGAAGATGATTGTTTTGTTGAATTTGTTTATTATTCTATTCTCAATGTCCGCAACTTAATAGGAGTTTAAAACATATTATGTTAAAGGACACTATGCCAAGAAATAGTTCTATTCCATAATACACACAATTCGCTTTTATTTTTATAAACATCTTTTTGTTTCTTTAAATAGAAAAACAAATGGCATTTCTAATTTTAGAAGCAGTGCTTTCTGACTTTTAAGGGTTTTCATTATCATATTTGCTTGCCCACATATTTAAGACCACCAAATATGACAAGAAGAATAAAGATATAGACATTCTGAACCCACTTAATTAAAAATTGAGCCCTCTTATTTTATCTATCTAGGTGTGAAAGTTTGAATTGAACTTGATTCATTAAAAAGGTATTTTCTTGAGAAACCTCCAGAAAGTCTTTTAACTGCAAACTCAAATTCAAGTTGATAGCAGTTTTTGAAATCTAGTTTTTCCTATGACTTTCTGCGAAGTCAGTTTTCAAGGAGAATAAAAAATAGTTATTATAGTGCACTTCCATTCCAAGTTGCTGTAAGCTAATTAAATTCTAAAAATGATTATCTTTTAATTTTGAAACTTAAATTTGGAGAGGCAATTGGTATTGTGGTCAATGATTTCACTCTTTGCCTAATCTCCACCCTGCCAGCTCTATATAATATGTTATATGTTTTACTAATATTTTGTAGCTCCTCCTGGTAGTATTAACATTTTACAGTTAGGAGATGTAGAGAAAAATTTCTCTCAGATTGAAGGATAGGGAAGCATATGCTTGCTATACTCTCCAAACTCCTATAGTGGGATAACCTAAATATGTTATATTTATGAACAAGTCTGGCATTTGTATTTATGCAGAAAAATGCATCCTTGGTTGCAGAAATAGTTGTCATGAGAATGGAAACTTTCATGTTTTTCTAAATATGACGCTTACTCCACCCTTCACCCAAAATTTCAAAATAAATTGGAACAGAAAATTTGATCATTGCCTTTTGGAATGGCCACACACATACACACACACACACAAAGTTGTTGATGTTATTTAGGGATGAAGGAAAATAAAATGCAGCCATCAGATGGGTGGGCTGTGTGTGTAGGTATGTATATGTATGTGTGTGTGTGTGTAGACTATATTTCTGCAGATATTTTCCCATTTAGTTGCTAATTTGGGGAACCTAAAGGACACTAAACGCTCATTTTCTTTGTAACCCAGTTTATGTATTCCCCAACTTGAACAAGACAGAGAACACAGTTATACATTTGTTGGTTTGAATTTTTTGATTTTTAATTAATTCAATAAATATTCATTAACATCTATTTGAGCTAAACATCAGGGCAGATGCTGAGGAAACTAAATAGAAAGTTATTCTTTTTTTCTCAGTTTAATCAGGGAAATAAATATATAAACAAGCACAGTAATTTGATAAGTATTCTAATTACACATTCAAGTGCTATTGACACAAAGAATAAATGTTTAATTTTGGCTGAGAAGGTAGAATGACTCTTTTGTTAAGATAGTATTTGAGCTGGCCCTAAATCATGAGTAGGAAAGTGCTCTAATGTAGGTAGTAAGGAAGAGCATTCACGACAGAATATTCCAAGCTAAAAATGTGCTATGGCAGGCAGAGAAAAATAGAAGTTGTTTCAAATGATAGGAGATCAGGGTACGTGGGGTGGAAAAGGAGGTTGAGTTTGAGGAGATGTGATTGTAAAGTTTGTTCATCAAGGACCTTTATCTCATGCTCGTTAGTAGGAATCATATTTGGTAAATAATACATATTATTGCTATTTATAAAACAGAGTAAAGCAAGGTGATAGGCTTCTAAAGATAACGAAAATGTATTCTCCATATATATTAGTTTTGGAGCAAATAATATTTAGATATAAGCATTTTTACTGCATATGTCCTGATTTGTCATAAATATAGCTGAGAAATAATTGAGTTTCATAGTGAACGGTGTTAAAAAAATTAATTTTATTAAATTTTGTATTAAATATATTACTTTGCTTATAATCTATATATTTTGTTTATAATATATTCTAATGGAAAGTAGTTGGAAAAAGGTAGTCTATCTAACAATTGAAGTTCCATCTGTTTTGTGGATCAAATGATTTTGTTATTATTCAAATAAACATTCTCTACCTTTATAAGTATAATCCCAGGCCACGCTTGGTGGCTTACGTTTATAATCCTAGCACTGTGGGAGGCTGAGGCGGGTGGATAACCTGAGGTCAGGAGTTCGAGACAAGCCTGGCCAACATGGTGAAACCTCGTGTTTACTAAAATTACAAAAAATTAGCCAGGCATGGTAGTGGGTGCCGGCAATCATAGCTACTCAGGAGGCTGAGGCAGGAGAATTGCTTGAACCTGGGAGGAGGAGGTTGTAGTGAGCTGAGATCGCACCATTGCACTCCAGCCTAGGCGAAGAGAGTGAAACTCAGTATAAAATAATAATAATCATCATCATCATCATCCCATGCATGAATTTCATTTTGTACCATATTCATTCTCTATTATATCTGAGTAGTATTTATTTGTTAAATCTATTGTAGTTGCAGATGGAAATAACTTAAGATGAGTGGATTAATGCTCTGTGCTTCAGTCTAGTTCTTCAATTTAGGACTACGGGGCTTTGAAAAGAAACCTTGTATTGCCCACAAGCGTTTTATTTAATTCCTTGATTTTCTGTGTCCCCACTAGTTTTGATGATTATGAAATATATGAATAAAATGAACACTGATTAAATATGGCTTCTGACTCACTTCAAGGCAGAGGTCCTCTATTCTCCAAAAATAAGCATAACTTCACCAAATGCTTTGCTGAAACAACTTAAAAATATTCTTTTGATAGGTCTCAACTAACCAAATGCAAAGATCTATATCAAACCAGTATTAGTTTATCACTGTTTAGTACTTTGGCTTATTATTATTCTTTCACACATCATTGTTCTCAGGATTATGATGAAAGCCTAAATTTATTAAGCAAAAAATTTATTTCCATAATTGGGGACTTTGCTTTTGACAAATATTTAAAATTATTTGGTTTGTTGTAAATAAAGTTGGCAGACCATGAATGGCTTTTATGTCCTTTGATCTCAGAAACCTCAGTAACAATTACAGTTTTATGATAGCTTTATTGAGATAAAATACATATATAATTCACTTTTTTACAGTGTAAAATTTAATGATTTTTAATATAGTCACAGAGACATGCAGCTGTCACTTCTATCCAGTATTAGAAAATTATCATCACCCAAAAAAGGTTGCATCCATTAACATCACTTCTAATTCTCCCCTCCCCCAGATCCTGGGTAGCCACTTACATATTTTCTGTCTCTAAGAATTTCTCTATTCTGGACATTTTATATAAATGGAATCATATGATATGTAATATTTCTGTGAATAGCTTCTTTCAATCAATATATTTTCATGTCCATGAGACAGTATCAGTATCATGTATCAGAGACTCATTCTTTTTTATTGCTGAGTAATATTCCAATGTGTGGATAAAGTACATTTTGCTTATCCATTGATCATGTGATAGGAAGTTAGGTTATTTTAAATTTTGGACTATTTTGAATAATGTTGCTATGAATGCATTTATGTATACATTTTTGTGTGAATATGTTTTCTTTTTCTTGGGTATATACCTAGGAATGGGAATTTTGACTTATATAATAACTCTATGTGTAGCATTTTGAGGAACTAACCAGCTAATTCCAAAGTGACTATACCATTTTAAAAATCACACGAGCCATGAAGCATCCCAGGCCATGCCTGGTGGCTTACGTCTATAATCCTAGCACTTTGGGAGGCTGAGGCGGGTAGATAACCTGAGGTCAGGAATTTGAGACAAGCCTGGCCAACATGGTGAAACCCCGTGTTTACTAAAATTACAAAAAATTAGCCAGGCGTGGTAGTGGGTGCTGGCAATCGTAGCTAATTAGAATTGAGGGTTCTAATTTCTGTACATCCTCACCAACATTTAATGCTGTCTGTATTTTATACTATGGTGATTGTAATGAGGGTTAAGTGGTATCTCATTGTGGTTTTGATTTGCATTTTATGATGGCTAATAACGTTGAGTATCTTTTAATGTCCTAAGTCTTCCTTTACTTCTTTTATTCTTTATTATGTTATTCTGATTGGATAATTTCAAAGGACCTGAGTTTACTTCATCTTTCTTTTTCTTGATCAAGTCTACTATTAAACCCCATACACTGACTGTTTTAGTTATTACATTTTTCAGCTCCAAAATTTGTTTAATTTTTTATAGTTTCTATCTTTTTGATGATATTCTCATTTTGTTTATGAACAATTTTCTTGAGCTCATAGAACATATTTATGATAGCTATGTTGAATTCTTTGTCAGATAATTCTTATACCTCTGTCCCTTTAGAGTCAATTCCTGGAGACTTATTTTGTTTTGTTGGTCCATGTTTCCCTGTTTTTCTTGTGTGTGTCATAACTTTTTGTTGATACCTATATATTTTAAAAGATAGCCACTTTTCTCTATTTTTATAGATCTCTTACTATCTTCATAGATGGACTTAACAGAGAAGAACTTCCACCAATTAGCCCAGCCAATGATTCTGGGGACTTCTGATAAATTTTTTGGGGGTTATACAACTTCCCTGGGCTTGTGTGTGTAATTTCTGTATTAGAGAGCATTGCCAATTTCTTTTTTAGCAGCTTTTAATCTGTTCCTGTATTTGATGTCTGCCTGTAGCACTGCAAATTCTCTGAGTCTACAGCATCAAGCCACCAATGTTGGCTTCCTAGAAGTATCCAAATTAGGTGGAACAGATATCAATCCCTTAGGAAGTCCTCTGAAGAGCCAAAATGCCAGTCATACGCTACTCTTCTCCATTCCTGGCAAGGCAGAAGCCTCAAATTATGTCCTTTCTCCTTATTACACTGAGTTGTGCTAGACACAGGAAGCCAGTTCCTGCTCATCTTTGTTTTCAGCAGCCCCCAGGTATCCAAACTACAGGAGTTCCATCAGCATTCTGAATGAGGTGAGACAAAAAATGTCCCCTGGGAAGCCCTTTGAAAATCCATAACATTCAATAATAACTCAAATCTTCTTTCCCCCTGAAGTTTAAATTACAGGCCAGTGTTTTCTCTCCCAGAACTGAGCTATGAAGGCTTAGGAGGGGGGGCTGTTGAATGTAAAGTAAAATTTCTCTTTTTAAGCATTTCAATGTGGCTGTTCTGGGTGTTGTGCTCACTTGGCATACAATAACTTCTTAACTGGATTCTAGAATTTTCACATAGGTATTTTGTTGTGAATACCATTAATTTAAATTTGTGATTCTGTGGGGAAATGAGGGCCATCTTGCTGATGTTATTCTTTCCTCTTTTTTAGGTACACATTTCAGAGTATAAATTTTCCTCTGAACACTGCTTTGCTGTATTCTATACTCTTTGGTATATTCATTTTTTAAATTAGACATCTTTAAGTATTTTCTTATTTTCCCATTATTTCTTATGTATGTTGTTTAATTCCAACATATTTGAGAAATTTCCAATTTCCCTCTGTTGATTTTCAATTTCTTTCTTGTTTGATTGGAGAACATATACTATGTGATTTAAGAATTTGTATGGCTTTCCATATGGTCTCACCTGGAGAATTTTCCTTGTGTACTTGAGAATAAAGTGTACACTTCTGCTGCTGAATGAAGTGTTCTCAATATATCTGTTAGGTATATTTGGTTTATAGTATATTTCAATACTTATTTTCTTGTTCATTCTCTATTTTCCCCAACAATTATTGAATGTAAAGAATTAAAGTTTCCAACTATTATTATTGAATAATTTATTTTTCTTTTTAATTATGTCACATTTTCTTTCATATATTTTGTGGTATATTGCTAGGTACATACATGACTATAGTTGTAATTTTTCTAATTATTTCACCCTTATAATTCAAAAATGTCCTTTGTGCCTGATAGCCCTTTTATTGTGTGTCTGATGTTACTATAACCACTCCAGCTCTTTTTATTACTATATGAATGGGTGTATGTTTTTCATCCTTCTATAGTCACATTTTTTGTTTGAATCTAATATGTGTCTCTTCAATAAATTGTGTAAATAAATACAGTTTTTGTTCATTCTTTCAATCTTTGGCTTTTAATTGAGGTGTTTAATCTATTTACATTAAATATACTTATTCATAAGGTAAGATTTATGCCTAGAATTTATTATTTATGTGTCACTTATTAATTTTAATTCTCTATAGTCACCATTGTTTCCTTATGTTAAATTGCATTTTCTAGCATATCATTAATTTTCTTGTTTCTTGTACTAATATTTTTAAAAATATTTTAAATATTTTTATTATATAATATATTTATATTATTTTCTTTTATTTCTAATTATATATAACATATAATTATATATATACTATTGAAATTAGATTGTATTAATGTGAGTTACATTGTTTTCAATTACAATATTAATTTTAATGCCCAGGGCAAACCACTAAGAAAATAAATTTTTTAAATATTAGTAAAAGAAACAATAAAACTAATGATACACTAGAAAATATTTAATACAAGATAAGGAAACATTGAGACTATAGAGATTTAAAATTAATAAGTGACAAAAAATAGAAAATTCTGGGCATAAATTTTACCTTATAAATAACTATATTTAATTAATATATTTATAATTAAATATATATTTATATATAATTATATATTATATATAATTAATACATTCTAATTTCAGTAGTATATACATTATATATACTATATAGAGATTAGCCTGAGGAATAGAAATATATATACACTATATGTATAGGATATATATATTAGAAGTATATACTATATTTTTGGAGCAAACACACTGGCTCATAATCCATACTAAATAGTATATATAGTATATATATGTATATATACACACACACACATATATATATAGCTCTGACATAGATACATTTTCTCCACCCTCCCTTGTGCTATTTATTGTCAAACACATTACATCTTTGTAAATCATAATTCCATAAGCATAGTTTAAAAATTACCTTTCATGCAATTGTCCTTTAAATTATGTAGGAAAAGGCTTTAAAATATATTTATGCTGTATTTTACATTTGCCTTTGTAATTATCTTTTTCAATGCTTTTTATTTCTTCAAGTGGGTTCAGTTACCATTTATTTTTATTTACTATTTTTATTTTATTTTATCCTGAAGAACTCCCTTTAGCATTTAAGTGGCAGGTCTGCTTAACAAAGCTCATTCTCATTTTTTTTTGTTTTCTTAGAATATCTTAATTTCTTTTTTGTTTTTGAAGCACCTCTTTTCTTCATGTAGAATCCTTGGTTGACATTATTTTCCTTCAGCCCTTTAAATATGTCATTTGACTGCCTTTTTCCCACCATTATTTCTGATAAGACATCAGCTTTAATTGTACTGGGGAATCACTTATATTAATACAGGATGAGGCTATTCTCTTACTTTTTACATGTTCCTCTTTTTAATTAGGCTTTTGACAGTTTGACTATGATGTATCTAGATACTGATATATTTAAGTTTATTCTTCCTGGATTTTGTTGAGGTTTTTGTATGTTGGGAAAAAGCTGAGTGTTGGGAGGGAAACTGAGGCAGGGCTTGCATAATGTCCTCTGGAATGTATCTAGACTTACTGGCTCCTTGTTTCTAGCCTCCCTGGGCTCCTATTCCCATTATCTCAAGTAGCAGAACATGTTTCATATAAATGCTAAACCCACACAGCTGTAAATCATGTGCCTGCCCTTTATGACCTCAACATTGTCACCATCTGTTTCTTTGTTGGATTGCCAATAAATACTGTGGGCTCCCAGTGCTCAGGGCCTTCACAGCCTCCGTACAATAGTAATAGCCCTCTGGTGTTCCACCTTTTTCTCTCTCACTCTCTTTTTCTCAATCCTTTGACTCTGTCGGACTTTGTCACCACCACGACCTGGTGTTGGGTCTGATCACCCCAACATTCCTGATTGCCCAATGTGGGGTGACAAGGACCACAGTGAAGGAATGCTAGAGAGTGAAAGCAGAGGATGCATCGTCAAAGGACTACCCGAAGATGTCTAAAAGAAGCTTGCGGGGAAAGCTGAGGGCTTGGAAGAACCAGGGTAAAAAATGGGACAAAATGAAAGCAGACATTCTACTTATTTAAATTCCTTAAGGCACTTAGTACAAAGAGGGGGAGTGAAAGTTAGTACTCAGAATTTATCACTCTTTAATGCAGTAAAGCAGTTTTGCCCATGGTTCCCAGAACAAGGGACTATGGAGTTGGATGAATGGGAGAGAATCGGCAGAGTTTTGTCAGTATAAACAAAGGTGTAGCCTGAAAGCACTGAGACCACTGACAACTCGTAGCCTTCCTATAAAAAATCCTTAACCCAGTAACCCGGGGATGGCCCAAATGCATTCCATCGGTAGCAGCAACTGCTTTGCTAACAGAAGAAAGTAAAGTAACTTGAAGAAACCTCATTGTGAGCACACCTCACTAGTTCAGAGCTATCCTAAGTAAAAGCAAAAAGGTAGCTTACTAACTCAAAGTATGGGGCTATTCTGTTTAAAAAAGTGATTTAACCACTGAAAATTCCCTTAACCCAGATTTCCTAAGAGGGGATTTAAATCTTAATGATCATACAAAAGTCTGACCATACCTAGGAGGAACTCCCTTCAGGACAGGACGATAGATGGTTCCAGGTGATTGAGGGAATAAAACACAACGGGTATTCACTAATTGCTTCCACAAGAGTCTCCCTATCAGAGTTAGAAAAATTGCCTAATTGGTCTGCTCAAACGTGTGCAAGCTGTTTGCACTCAGCTAAGCCTTAAAGTACTCACAGAATCAAAAAGTCTCAATCCTAACTCAAAAGGTTACCTACACCGTCTCTGAAACGAATTTCGGTAAGAACTGTTTATGGGAATGCATCTTGATAGGGCAGCTGGGTTGTTATAAAATACTCAACCAGTTCTAGATACTCAGTGAGTTCTAGAGCTGGGCTGGGTCCCAGCTCTAGAACTCACCCTTGAGCACAAAGGCAATATTGGGCATGCTGGTAAAGGACCACTAGAATCCAGCAGCCCAGACCCCTTTCTTTGTGGTCAAGAAAAGTGGAAAACAGGTGCAGGACTGCTACATCAGTGAGTGCAACTAATCCGATAGGCAGAGGTCCATGGGTGGTTACACACCCTGGAAAGGAATAAGCAGTAGGACCATAGCGGATGCTCTAGGGCTAATGCTAATCGGAAAATGACTAGGGGTGCTGGCATCCCTGTTTTTTTCTTTTTCCCCAAATGGGAAACATTCCAACCTCCCGAGGGAGAAATTCCCCTAAGATGTATTCTGGAGAATTGGACCCAAAGTGTATGTACCTTTTTTCCTGTCAGACTTGAAGCAAATTAAAATAGACCTAGATAAATTCTCAGATAACCCTGATGGCTATATTGGTGTTTTACAAGGGTTAGGACAATCCTTTGACATGGAGAGAGAAAATGTTACTGCTAGGTCAGACACCCCAAATGAGAGAAGTGCCACCATAACTGCAGCCCAAGAGTTTGGCGATCTCTGGTATCTCAGGTCAATGACAGGAATGACAACAGAGGAAAGAGTACAATTCCCCACAAGCCAGCCGGCAGTTTCCAGTGTAAACCATCACTGGGACGCAGAATCAGAACATGGAGCTTGGTGTGCCACACACATCTGCTAACTTGCATGCTAGAAGGACTAAGGAAAATTAGGAAGACTATACATTATTCAATGATGTCCACTATAACACAGGGAAAGGAAGAAAATCCTATCTTTCTGGAGAGACAAAGGGAGGCATTGAAGAATGAAGGGATGTCTCTCGTTCACTTGACTCTATTCAAGGCCAACTAATCTTAAAGGATAAGTTTATCACTCGGTCAGCTGCAGACATTAGAAAAAACTTCAAAAATCCGCCTTGGGCCCAGAGCAAAACTTAGAAACCTTATTGAACTTGGCAACCTCAGTTTTTTTAAAATAGAGATCAGGAGGAGCAGGCAGAACAGGACAAACGAGATAAAAAAGCCACTGCTTATAGTCATGACCCTCAGGCAAGCAAACTTTGGAGGCTCTGGAAAAGGGAAAGGCTGGGAAAATCGAATGCCTAATAGGGCTTGCTTCCAGTGTGGTCTGCAAGGACACTTTGGGTGCAGCACCCCAACATGGCACATGTATACATATGTAACAAACCTGCATGTTGTACACATGTACCCTAGAACTTAAAGTATAAAAAAAAAGCTGTTCCCTCATTCATGCCCCTTATGTCAAGGGAATCACTGGAAGGACCCACTGCCCCCAGGGGATAAAGGTCCTCTGAGTCAGAAGCCACTAACCAGATGATCCAGCAGCAGGACTGAGAGTGCCTGGGGCAAGCACCAGCCCATGCCATCACCCTCAACAGAGCCCCGGGTATGCTTAAGCATTGAGGACCAGGAGATTAACTGTCTCCTGGACACTGGCACAGCCTTCTCAGTCTTACTGTCCTGTCCCAGACAATTGTCCTCCAGATCTGTCACTATCCAAGGGGTCCTAGGATGGGCAGTCACTAGATAATTCTCCCAGCCACTAAGTTGTGACTGGGGAAATTTACTCTTTTCACATGCGTTTCTAATTATGCCCAAAAGCCCCACTCCTTTGTTAGGGAGAGACATCCTAGCAAAAGCAGGGGCCATTATACACTAGAATTAGGAGAAGGAAAAAGGGTAAGTATATATGTGTATGTATATATATATATATATATATATATAGAGAGAGAGAGAGAGAGAGAGAGAGAGAGAGAGAGAAGAGAGAGAGAGAGACTCTAAGTATGCTTACCTAGTCCTCCATGCCCACGCAGCAATATGGAGAGAAAGGAAATTCCTAACTTCTGAGGGAACACCTATCAAACATCAGGAAGCCGTTAGGCCCCCAAATTGTCCTTACCTCAAATCTACTTCCTCCGATCCCTGCCTAAAGATAACTTTATGGGGAAGAGGATGTGCTTGTCTCTCCAGGTGAAAATCGGGTGCCTATGTGGGTGCCCACCAAACATCTGAAGGACCTGTCATGAGCCAGAGCATCTAGTGGAACCACCTGTACAGTGTGAATTGAAGGTTTGAAAAGCTTCGATTTGCTTTCTCTATGCCTTCTGTTAATCAGAAAAGACCTGTTTCTCGTTATCAGTGGCCTCCTGGCTACAGCCGCAGAAGTTTTTGCTTCTGTTTAGGTAGATTGACTAACGTGGGGGTGAGGGTATGCTTGCTTTTGCAGATGAACGAACTGTGTGGATGCCTTCCAGATGTGTACGACCATGGAACGGAAGACGGGAGGGACCCATGGATCCCAACCATAGACTGGGTTCCCCCAGTACGAGCCCATGAGACAGTTGAAACTGAATGCAAAGATGGAACGAGGACTGACCGGAGTCACGATGCTTAATGAACCAATGCTTTGACTCATCTCTCTACCCTGAATACAAGAGACCCTAATAGGCAGGAATATCATTGCCCCTATTCAGCATGAAGAAGATACAGAAGACAGAACTTCACCCTTCTGCAACACCTAGGATTAAGGTTCCCCTTGTAAAAGGGAAAGGGGGGAGGGGTATGTGGGAAGCATTCAAACCAGAGTGACTCCAGTTTGAATAAGGGCTAAGAAAAAAGAAACTGGGTCACTGACCAGCAATTAAGGGCTGCACAGCCTGCAATTGACTCGCTCAATTAAAAGAGGCCACCTCTTATGCTAGTAATAATGATAGTAATAATATCTTCTCTTTTACAAAAAAGAGAAGGGGGTCATGTTGGGAAAAAGCTGAGTGTTTGGAAGGAAACTAAGGCAGGGCTTGCATAATGTCCTCTGGAATGTGTCTAGACTTGCTGGCTCCTTGCTTCTAGCCTCCCTAGGCTCCTATTCCCATTATCTCAAGTAGCAGAACATGTTCCATATAAATGCTAAACCGTCACAGCTGTAGATCATGCTCCTGCCCTTTTGCCCTCTACATTCTCGGCACCTGTTTCTTTGTTGGATTACCAATAAATACCGTGGGCTCCCAGAGCTCGGGGCCTTCGCAGCGTCCATACGATAGCGATGGCCCTTTGCTGCCCCAACTTTTTCTCAATTCTTTGACTCTGCCAGACTTTGTCACCCCCATGACCTGGTGTTGGGTCTGACCACCCCAACACTTGTATGTGCAAATTTCTGTTTATATCAATGTTAAGACATTTCAGCCATTGCTTCTTTGAATATGTGTTCTGCTCCTTTCTCTTTACTACTTCTGGCACTTCAAGTGTACCACCATATGTACCACATTCATTATGCACATGGTGGTGCATTTGACTTGAGGCTCTATTCATTTTTCTTCATACATTTTCTGTTACTCAGGCTAATCTCTATCATACTATCTCCATATTTGCTATTTATTTCTATCTCAAATCTGTTAGCCCAGCTGGTAAATTTTTTATAGCAGCTACTGTAATTTACAGTCCCAGAATTTCTATTTGATCTATTTTGTAATTTCTAGTTTATTGATCTCCATTTAGACAGATTATTCTACTTGTAATTCTTTAAACAGTTTTCTCGATTTACCTGAACATAGTTTAAATAGCTGATTTCAATTGTCTACTTAATCTAATATTTAGACTTCTTCAGTGACCATTTTTATTGAGTTTTACTCCCTCAGAATGAGTCATACTTTTGTGCGTTTCACAATTTTTTGTTAAAGACTGGATATTCAAAACAACTTAATGTGACAACTCTGGAAATCAGATTTTCTACTTCCTTTCCAAGATGTTTTGTTTTGTTGCTGATTGTTTGCCGGAAGATTTTCCTGAAATAATTCCATAAAGTCTGTTCTTTTGTCATGTGTGGCCAACTAATACACCTGCTCAATTCAGTAATTGTCCATTTGGGTTTCTGTAACAAAATACCTTAGGGTAATTTATAAATAATTTATTGCTCATTGTTACGGAGGCTAGAAAATCCAAGACCTAGATAACATCTAAAGTCAAAGACAGCAGCTTCTAGATATGTCATCACATGGAAAAATGGGTGAAAATACATCTCTTAGACCTCCTTATTTTTTATTTTTGAGACAGGGTCTCTCTCTGCCGCCCAGGCTGGAGTGCAGTGGCCCAATCTCGGCTCACCGCAACCTCCGCTTCCCAGGTTTAAGTGATTCTCCTGCCTCAGTCTCCAGAGTAGCTGGGATTACAAGTGCCCACCACCACGCCTCGCTAATTTTTTTTTTTTTTTGTATTTTTAGTAGAGACAGGGTTTCACTATGTTGGCCAGGCTGGTCTCAAATGCCCAACCTTGTGATCCACCAGTCTTGGCCTCCCAAACTGCTGGGATTATAGGCATGAGCCACCACCCTTGGCCTCTTAGACCTCTTTTATAAGGGCACACGTTTCATTCATGAGGACACAGTTCTCATGTGATCTAATCAACTTCCAAAGGCCTCAACTCTTAATATCATTACTTTAGGGAATAGGTTTAACATATTAATTTTCAGTGGACATGTATTTAGAACATAGCTGTAGTCAAACAATGATTGAATAGATTCCCTTTAATCTTTAGAACTCAAAAATCCATTGGCCTTTGCTGCAGAGGCATATACATACATACATATGCACACACACACACGCACACATATATGTGTTAGAGAAGAATTTTAACACTTTGACAGTTTACAACCCTGTCTAAATATTCACCTCCTGCTTGTGCAGAGCCTCAGAGTAAACAAAAGATGGGAGATTATGATCTGAGGTCCTGTATGAGCATGTGTGCAATTCTGTGCTCTTGTGTGGCCTTGTACAACTCCAGGAATAGATTAGAGCTTTGCAAAGCCTTACATGGACAGTTCATTTTCCAGACCATACTTTGATATTTTTGGTTAGCCTCTTATTATTCAACCAATTTTACTATTTCAGACATCTGCATTGTTAAATAATTGCCCTTGATTTTTTTTTTTTTTTTTTTTTTTTTTTTTTTTTTTTCCCCGACAATAATCTGGGTATGAAGCTTTTCTTAGTGAACCCTGAGTCAGGTCAAATAAAGTCATTCTGTGAATGAGGCTTTCCTAGGAAGCTGATATAGGTCAACTACTAACAAGTTTTCTGAGGTGTCACTTTTTGAAAGTTCCAAACACACTGTGTCCTCTCGAGGCTGAGAGAAATACTAGCTTCTAGGCTTCTAGTATTTACAGTTACCTTGGTTGCAATTCTACTGATATCCAAGGTATCCGTGGAGCTGGGGAGAAAGGAAACACTGAAATGCCAGCAAACTTTGTCATACTGAGATTCAGCTGTTTTGTGTTTGTTTTTTAATAAATGCTCCTAGGACTATTGCAAGACATTGGTAAATTACCAAAGTTTGCCAAAGCTCGTATAGACAATACTTGTCAGTATTTTTGTTGCTGTTATGGAAAAGTGAATTGTTTCTTATTAACACCATCATTCCAAAAGTGCTTCTTAACTTTTTATACTTTAACAATCTTCCAACTAATATATCCCCTATAGTGTTTTAAATACAAACACTATATTTTCTGTATAATTCCTAAAGTATATGCTATTTTACTTTTAGGGCAATTTATTCCATCCATTATATTCTAGTGACATCTGTTGCAGTAAAGTGAGACAGGACAAGACATAAATCACTGATATTTCTTAGATTCCATGCTGAAACACAGATACATCAACAATGCTTCATTGGTTTGAGTATTCCAGTTCTCCAACAATAAGAAAAAGGCTGTTAATACCGAACAACTGTTTCCATCTCCTCTTGGAATGACAATTTAAAAAATGAAAAAGTGCTCCCAAAGTGAAAAGCACTACTTTTTAAAGATTGCATTGTGAGAATAAAATGAGTTGTTTTTATGCCAAAATTAATAGCATGAAAGAGAAATGCATGCACATTTTTTAGAAGAAGGAAAAGTAGAAGAGCACATATTGAGAGTTGAAGACAACATACACTCTGCCAGAATTTAGGCCTGGCACCAGAAAAATGAATTTCATCATTTGTTGCAGCTGTGTGCCATACATATCACCTCGACTGTTTCTCATTGGATTATTTCTCTGCAATCTTTTACAAAAATTCTCAATATTTAACCAAAGAGACAACATCCATTTTCTCAATTCTGTCTCCTAATTACTTTCACCCTTAATAAATGGTACAGAAAAATGCCTTAAGGCTATGAATCTGTAAGCACTAGATGATGTAGTAGTTCTGAATAATCTAATGTACTGGGCAGTGACTGCATTTAAGGAATTGGAAAAAGATTAGGGCACAGATTGGAGGGCTTTATATCTATGTCTATCTGCATAATTATTAAATATTCTACTCATGAACTTCAAGGACTTCTAAAAATAAATGATTCATATCTTCAGAAATGTAGTTGCTTTGTAATATAATAGCTAAAGAAGCAGATGGAGAGCCTAAAAATAGGGACTTTTCTCTCTACATGGTTATAGGCAAATAAGCATTGTTTTTCTTATGTTATCAAGAATAATAGCAGTTTGGGTGTAGAGTAAATTTTGAGCTAAATGTAACTGACTTCAATACAGTAAAATTTGAACAAAAATGGCTAAAAACACAAGAGAAAAATAAGTGTTCAAGAAATACTTAGCCAAACACCTAACACATGGAGGATGAAGGTGAATGGCATGATTCCTATCTTTGGGGGATAAATTTGGAGTATAATACAACATATAAATTGCTGTCTCTCCAAGGCAGTCTTTGATTTGAAGACTATTTATATAATTGTGACATGTATAACCCATTGGTTATTGCATTCTTCTTCCTCCCTTAATATTCCACCTGAGATTCACTTCCTGTCAATTTGTACACTGTCCAACAATGGCCATAAAGTACTTTAAGCAAATAAGTAGTGACATGGATGGAATTGGAGGCTATTAAGAGCAATAACTCAAACAGAGTAAAAAGCCACATGTTCTCATTAACAAGTAGGAGCTAAACAATAGGTACACATGGACATACGGAATGGAATAATAGATATTGGAGACTCTAATTAGTAGGGGAGTGTAGGAGGGGGCTGAGAGATGAAATCTTACCTATTGGGCGCAATATACACAATTTCAGTGATGGGTACATTAAAAGCTGAGGCTTTACTACTATGCAATATATCCACTGTATTAGTCTGTTCTCACACTGCTGATAAAGACATACCTAAGACTGGGTAATTCATAAAAAGAGGTTTAATGGACTCACAGATCCATGTGACTGGGGAGGTCTCACAATCATGGTGGAAGGTGAAAGACACATCTTACATGGAGGCGGCCAAGAGAGAATGAAAGCCAAGTGAAAGAGGAAACCCCTTATAAAATCATCAGATCTCTTGAGACTTATTCACTACCATGAGAACAGTATGGGGAAAACTGCCCCCATGATTTCATTATCTCGCACCGCATACCTTCCACAACACATGGGAATTATAGAAGCTACATTTCAGATGAGATTTGGGTGGCAACACAGCCAAACTGTATCATCCACTAACACAAGTATACTTGTAATTCTAAATCTATAAAATAATTTTAAATGAGTATGAAGTATTACAAAATATCAACAAAATTACAGAATAAAAATTATTAAATTTATAGATTTAGAAAATAAGTAATAACTCTAATAAAGTATATTAAATAAAATCCTGAAAGTAGAGGTCAGATTGCAGAAAGTAAAGAAAGGTGTGAATTTTAAAAAACAATGCAGAGATCATATAAAATGATTATTTTGGAAAACTTAATTGACAGATAATATATTTTGGATAAGTAAAGGGGTTAATAAGGCAATCCAGGCAGCCTAAGCTATAAAGAGTGCAGCCATGCACCCTCTGCAAATTAACACATCAGATAATGGTAGATAGTTGGAGGGTTTTTGACTATTATGAGGTAAAATATAAGAAATATATTTTAAGTTGCTTTATTGTGGAGAATTAGATCAATAGGTGCAGGTCGTGTAAAAACACACTTGAATCTATTCTAGTATGAACTTAAAACTATTCAAAAATATAATGTGGCGTTGTGGAAAGAATGCTGCTTTTGGAAGGAGGTAAGATGACCTCGGGATCAGGTCATGACAGTTTATTAACTGCACTACAACTTTAAGTAATGCAAACTTCCTAGGCCTCAGATTTCTCACTTGTAAAATTAAGATTATTTAAAAACGAGTAATTATAACCTATGTGAAATCTCTCAGCAAAATTACTGACATATAGCAGGCAATTGATAAATGTAGGCAACTGATACTTTGCCTCTTGCAAAGATTTTCACTGAAAGTGCCAACTTGAGCTGTGTTGTTATGGATGGTGGAGAAGAAATTAAGGTGGATGACTTAAATGGTTGCTTCAAACTTTAATATCTTATGACTCTTTAGATGAAGTGTCTAACATCCCAGAGACTTGCACACTGGCAAAGGACAGAACTGACATTGGAACTAAGAACTATTGATCCGGAATGCATGCTCCTTTCAAATAATCATATCTAGGCTGTACACAAAGATGTTGTTCAGAGCAGATTCACAGTGGATTCCTTCAACAAAAAAGATCACAGTAGCTTAATTAGCAAAGTTAAAGTCAACTTACTAGAAGGAACATTTTTGTTGAACTCAAACTGGAAAAATCCTGTTATGTATTTTTAACATGAATATTTTTTTGAAAATAAAGATCATGGATGTTATAATTATTTCCAAAACTTACTTGTTTTTCTCATTATATGAACCTTTTTTCCAATTTGAAAAAAATAGATTTATTAGGGATTTGGGACAGAAGCATTTTTAAAAGGAACAGGATTGAATGATGCTTGTGGTGGTTCCATTTTCCTCCTACTGCATATGTGTGTGTATATACACACACATATATATATACACACACATATATACACATACACACATATCTATACATGTATGTGTATACGTGTATGTATATATGTGTGTGCATGTGCATATGTGTTTGTGGATGTGTTAAATTTTAACTTAAAGTTTTATGTGGTTTTCCAAAATTTGTAAGTCAGAAAACTGGCTGGTTATGACAATTCTTGGGTATTTGATGATCTTTAGCTCCTTCAATGATTGAGTTATAATATGCCTTTATCCCAAGGATGAGGTCTTACGTTAAATGGCTTTGCAGCATTATCAACTGTTTGGGGATTTTATGAATCTTATTCTGAAAAATAGGTGAAAGCTCTAAATCTAATAACTCAAATATAAAAGCACACAATTTTCAAGGATTTTCATAATGCAAATACCCCACAGCAGTGGATCATGCAAAAAAATGGACTGCTCTGCAATGTTTGAATCCTTCTGCAAAGCAAAGCAGATTTCAGTCCGTGGGCTTTGATTTTTACCCTTCAACCATAGAACCCACAGTCTACAATTACTTGTTATATGTGATATCTACTTTCCAGTCACTAGTTAGGGATGGAAGTGATCAAAAAGGAAAATAATGCACATGGAGAAAAGAGGAGAGTTCAGGACAAAGAATTGCCAGCATTTTGATGTTTGATAAAGGGGGACATAGAAAAGGAAACGGACAAAGGGGTGAATATGACAGAGTTTGTTAATAAGATGAAACTGAGTAGTTCTGTCAAATGCTCATGAAAGATCAAATTGTACCAAGATTGAAATACATATATTGAATGGTAAAATGCACAGAATTGTTGACAACATCAGAGTGGTTACGTGGTAGGTAGTAGGAACTAGGAGCTGATTTGGAAGTGAAGCCTGAAAAATAGTTAAGGAAGTAAAGGCACCCGGTTAGGCAAATATAATTCAAGAAATTCTACTAGACAAGTTGGTGGAGAAAAGACTGGAAAAATGACAGTGTTTAAAGAGGACATTTATTTTGCTAAATATTATTGGGAGAGGCAAGACCACATTTAAATAATGATAGAAAACATTTCATATGAAGAGAAAGGTTGAAGAATGAGCAAAGAAAGTCTATAAGAGTTTTCAGTCTATATGTCTTTAAGAAAGTCTATAAGGCTTTTTTTTTGCTTTTCAGTGGAACAAGATTCCTGAAAAGATGCGAAAAAAAGAGAGACTTACCACACATTAGGAAAACAGTTATGGAGAAATAGAGGAAAACTCTTTTAAAAGGACAGAAGAAGCAGAAGATCGGTGTCAGGGAGTTGAGGAATAAACCAATTTGATGACTTTGATTTCTTTGTGAAATATGACATGGACACAGTGTATTAACACAGAAGGAGTGGAGGAGAGCTTGAAGGTTTGAGGAGAGAAGCAAACATCTTAGATAGTTGATAAAAACTATGAAAGCACATGATTTCTAGAACATCAGAGTGGCCTGGCAGCTTTGAGATTCCATATATGAATTTGTTTGTGGTTGGTGATCATGAATTTATTGTGAAAACAATCTGTCCAGTTGTGATTTCTCTGACCAATGTTGCATTTGGAGTTGTGAGATGGGGCTGTGGGAGCAGAATACAAGTATCAGGATTAAGGGGTCTGTTAGACAGTAGCAGTGCTGATGGACCATGAAATGTACAGTGAATAGGAAGGACAGAAAGCCAGCAGGAGGCTGCATGATTCATAACTGGGGACCAAAATAAATTTAAGACCTTTATGAGTTTCAATATTTTTTGTGTAAAGGATGGGAAGCTGCAGTCAGGGAGAGGGATGGGGGACTTGTTGATTTCAGGAGTGGAGCTGAGTGAGATGTGACAACTTTGAATAAAGTACAGTGCACAAGAATATCATTAAAGACGAACAGGAAGAATTATCAATAGTTGAGGCTTTAGAAAGTTAAAGTCCTCTAGGATACTGGAAGAACATAACAAGATATGAAGCCAGATACTACACAAATGAAAATTAATAACCAAGAGATTGGTGCAAAAAGATACTGAAAAGAGAGGGGAGGATGGATGTGGTTGGGTAATATAAACCTTGAAGGAGGAGCAGCATTGTTTTTGTAAGTTTATTTTATTTTTCATATAGAAAAAAATTTTGTGGAAGGCATGTGTGGAAGTGAACAAGGAACTGACCTCACCTTCTGATCATAAAATGTATGAAAAAAAAAGTATGCATTTGAAACTCGAAATATTTATACAACGCTAACAAAACTAGTTAGTTCTACAGGGAGGATGGTTAATTTAAGATGGTAATTGGTATGAAGTAGATAAATGCAAAGCCACACACATAAAATATATTTCCCCTTATATCTATCTGTAATTGCTGCGACCATTATATTTACCACTTATCGAGTATGTATTGTGTGCCAGACATATTGCAGATATTAAATCATTTTACTCTCAAGAGAACTTGGAGGTGGTTATTTTTATTTTATATTTTCAGAGAAGGGATATAAACCTCAGTTAAAGTAGTTCTCCAGAGTCACCCAACAAGTACATATTATTCTGAGGCCCAAACTTAGGTGTATTGAACATAATTGAACTTCAAGCCAACCTAACCATTCTGAGATACAGTTTCCTCGTCTGTAAAATTGGGACAAATTAACACCTTCGTCAGGGGGTAATATAAAAAGGCAAATTATTTAGAACTCTCAGAAGCACACATTAAATGGGGAATATATGTTAGCAGAAATATAAACTGTCTCTATCAATTTTTAAAATTTGTACCTGGTTGCATAGACACAGGCTAAGACTCATTTTGGAAGCAAAAAATACAATATACTCTTCAGAGGAGAATTCTTCTGATAAAACTAGAAAGGTAGTCTTAAAACAATAGCTCAGTTGAGGGAAACAGGAAATAACACCCTCCATCCAAATTTATTTTTTAAATGTATGTTAAATTAAGAGATCAGTAATTTCGAGATTCATTCAGGATGGAAGTTTTTACTCTGTTAAAATATAAAATTTGAGACTTCCTCATGAATAAATGTAGCTTGGCCATCTGCAACCCAGGAAAAAAATTGACCAGCATTAATGGCATCCTTGCCTCTGCTACATTCGTGAGTGTGAAGGCAGTAGGGCAAGAGCAAAAATGGGTGGAGCTGGCTGACAATGATTAAGTAAAATGCTGGCATAATAGAGTATGATGGAGTATAACCACAATGAATCACTATGCCTGAACAGACTTTCATATCACTGAAGAGGACAATGTACGTTTTGACATGGATGAGAGCCAACTACCTTTGAGGATGAAGGCAGGGCACCTTACATGACTCTCAAAGTGACTGTGTGCCAAATGAAAGATTAGTTGAGGCTAGCACAGGAGGATGCAATAACTAGGTTTCACTTGATAAAAAATAAATAATGCTGAATGGGAGCAATTATCAGCAATTCCATTTCTGTTAACACAAATCCCATTGTTTGAAATTTAATTAAGGTTTTTCTGGAGGCAATACAATTGTGTTTGAACCATGGAGCCTTCCTCCATGTTTCCGATGCAGCTTTTATGAGCCCAGATAGCAGTGAACTGAGATCATGTTAGGAGAGGTGTATATGTCCCAGTTAATCTTATATGACACTTGTTATTTTATTACTGTTTCATCCGCTTTGCTATAGGTCTGTGATACACTCTTTCTTCACATGTCAAATACGTCCTGCCTTTGTTACACTTGACAAGCTGGATGTCATAAAGTCACAGCTCTCAGCATTCTAGGAATGATAAAGTACAACAAAATTCCTGCAATACCCAGATGATTGTTTAAAACTTACTCAGTGCCTGAGAATTGGAATGTAAACGGGGAGGGTACTACCCCAGAGTGGAACAACCTCTTCTAGCCTGTCTCACTCATCCTCTTTAGCTCACCAGTAAAAAGACAGTGAATGTGGGAGAGCAGAAGAAATAGGGGTAGGATATTCTATCAAAGCAGAGCTGGCTGCAGCTGCTCCAGTGGTACGTTTTTACTTGCTGAGGTGTACCTTAGGAATCTAAAGCTGTTCAGAACCAAGGCAACATTGTCTGTGTCTCCAACTAACAGGCATTTCAAATTTCTAATACACTTTTTTTTTTTTCCTATTTCGTAGAAAAAGAAGAGAAAAATACCAATTTTCAGTTACTTTGTTGTCTTTTTCCTGTCAGGTTTTTGGAAAACTAAAATGGGAAAAAACTGCACAAATGCCTGCTTCTTTTTTTATGATAAATGAACAAAGCAAAGATGGCAAAAAAAGTTCTACCTTGTAGTAAGTATCTGACCAAGAAAGATTTTGGTTATGTACTTCTTGAGTAGTCTAGGCATCGAAAGTCAAATATTAAAGTGTTGACAAAGAAAATACCATGCAGCCTCAGCTGCAATTACGCTAACAGAGACAACATTTTGGCCAAAAAGTAGAGTACAGAGTCTGACAGTTGTGTACTTGTGGGAAAGGAATGAACACAGCTGTCCTGGAAAATATTGGTCATTTTAGTAATTCTACACACAAAAGTCTAAAATAACAATAATGAAATTTACTTTTTTTTTTTTTTTTGTCCCTGTCCTTTGGAAGCAGTCAATTAGTACCTTTCTGAAGTTAATCTTTTGACCATGTCTTTTCAAAGACTTAACTCTAAAATTATGGCATGCACTGGAAATATTAGGCACTGTTTCCTAGATGATGAGAGGACAGATCTATGTGAAAATCTTCGGAAATGTGAGAAGACACTTTTTTTTCCACTTTTAGAAAGAAATGAACTCCTCGTTTAATTGTTATTTTTGAACACGTCTCCAAAAGCTACATATGGGTCACAGGTTTACAGGCAATAGAGTCCTCAAAAAATAGCCATTAAACAAAAACCCCTGTAAAGAGAGCCACAGTGGTTTTGCATCAGCCATAAGACTTACTCAAATGCATAATGATACTTTTTAGAGACATTTCTTACAAATGACCTCATAAGTAAAGCCCCATGTAAAAATATTACAGAAAATGTCATGAAGGGAAGTGACAGATTTTATGAATTGCCTATGGGAAAAATGTGAAGTGTCACCATTTGTTATGAAGTAATTGAGAGTGCTCAGGAAAACATAAAATCATTTGTATTGAGAAAGATTGATTCAGAGATGCATAAAGGTATCTTTTAAAAATGAACAGAAATCATTAACAATAGGACAATCTGTCAATGGAATCTAAAATTGTAATTTTAGGTAAAGGAAATTAAGTATAAAAAGTCAGCAGGAACAGGTGGTTTGTGTGTGTGTGTGTGTGCGTGTGCCAAAAATTACATTCAAACCATCAATAGATGAGGAAATAAAGTCATCCAAATCCAAACTGCATTACTTGTTTGTATTAGTTTCCTCTGTCACTGCCTTTTTGTAAAAGTTGAAACCTATTTCTTATTGGATATAATCAGTTATTAATAAGAATTATTAGGAATTGTTCAAGGTGAGAAACCATTACAAATAGTTATTAATTATTAATTAAAATGAGCACCTTGTCATTATTTCCTGAATTACTATATACATGGAAGTAGTAGAGATTTTAAGTGCCTATCCATTTACTTTTTTCTGCAAAGAGTGCTAGTCATATCAATATGTAACTTTAACAAAAGGGTTACTGTATTCCAAATATGCTAAAAAATAACTTCACATGCATTTTTTTTATTTTAGTCTCAACAGCCCCAAGATTATACACTTGGAAATGGTGAGTTATTTGCCTGAAGCTTTGTAACAACTCGGGTATGTGATTCCAGAGCTCATGTTTTTAGTCACTATAATAAGTTTTCTTCCAAATACAACGCACCCTATAAGTTATTTGTTGTTGTTTTTCATTCATTTGTATTAAGCAGAGCTTTCCCTTCACTACTGTTAGGTCATGGTTAGGAACCATATCTAACCCTTGGTTCCATAAGAAGGGTTTACATTTGACCTGGCTCTTTTCTCTTGCTTTTTCCAGTAGTAGCTACCAAGCGCTCCAATAGACACTCTTTCTTCTAAGAGGCGTCTGCCTTTATAGTCAAAGAGAGGAAACAGGGAATCCTCTCTGCTCATTGTCGCCAAACACAAAGTGGGGAGAAATTCTATGTGAAAATTTGGCAAGGCTCTCCTCTTAGGACTAACTAGCCTATTTTTACACTTGCCCTGTGCCTTTTTTCTCGGAGGGCTCTCACAGTCACTGGAAGTGTTTTGCCCCAGTGATACTTGCGGATTTTGCTTTTTCCTGGGAGCAGATGTACTGGAACATTTTGGTGTGTCCCTGTACTGTGATTTTGCCCTGGCTATGGCACACTAACCATTGCTATAAATGCTAGGTCTTCCATGACAGAGTTTTTCTTGGCAGCCACAGCAACACCCATATCACATATGCTGACACAACTGTCAGCTTCTAAAATTTAGTCAGTGATCATCAGGGATGCTCTGTCATATTTTCTTTCAACACAAAACTCCTAAGGAAGCTTATTTGGACAGTAGAGGCTGACAATGTTTTATGTCTTACAGGAACGTTAGCTGTCTCTTGTGAGAGACAAGTTTGGCACAAGTAAATCTGTGAAAACTTTATTATTTGGCCACCATTCTTACTCTCACACCTCAATATAACTTCATACTAGTTCCCTTTCCCTGAAGGAATAAGAAAGAATTCAGAAGTGCATTATATTCTATTTAAAGTTAAATAGAATAAGTCAATCATACAAAATTAAAATATATCAGTATTCATAACTAGAATTGCCCTTTATATTCAGGATTTGAAGCTTCTATAAAGCTCCAATATTTTTCTTTGCATATGTTTCATTCTAATGCCTTAATTTAATTAAAATAGAAAAATTGTAAATGCTTAAGCCATAGATTTGACAAAAGTATGAAAAACTCTACCTATGTATCTTTCTATTATATATACAAATAGAAACCACAGAGCCATCCATATGTATGGTTTTTTTGTGCATATGCCTATATATAAATGTGTATATATAATCAGAATTATATATAAATGTGTATATATAATCAGAATTATATATAAATGTGTATATATAATCAGAATTATATATACATGCATATATATAAATCTATTATACATTTTGAAAACACATACATTTAGTAGCATACAAAGTCACATGTTCCTCTTCTTTGTCTCCCCTCCCCCATTTTAGAGATGAAAGCTCAATATTGTAGAGGCTTTAGGCAAATTATCAACTCCGTTTTCACTTTTGTTACACAGTTTTGGGGGTTTCAACAGATTGTTAGCCAATGCAAAATATATGTGAATAGGAATAACTTTATAATTAAATAAATTGCAATGCTTGTAATCTATACAATAAGTCGTGTTTTCCAGTCTGTGGTGCCCTTTCAATTCTCTGCATGATATTCCTGTCTAAAAGGCACTAATAGAGACATTCTGATCTTGAAAAGAAAAGTAAGGAAAATCAACATCTAAAACTCAGAAAAGTCCTGGGTAGTAAAAGGTCTTTGTTCTGCAGAGTGTTCTCCCACAGAGGAACAGAATTTTCTTTTAGCTTTTGCATTTGACTCCCAGGCTCTGAAATATAATAATCAAAGCTCTTTGCTACCTTATGTTGAATCTCCTGTACATGAAATCTTTTTATTAGGCAAAAAACTGAAATTCTTGCCCCCAAATAATTTTATGAAAGCTTGAACATTTGCCAGTTAAAAATATCTTTTTTTATTATGATGTTATAAGCAACTGCTGATAGGCCACTGGGATAATTAGAGAAGACTAGAGGATATTTAATGAGTTTTGCAGGGTGCATTTGAGAATGTATTACATATTATCACGTGCTCCTGATAATTTTATCTTTCTCTCCCTAGATGACAAGATACCCTGGTGTTATAATGCTTAAATTAGAGATCCAAGGCAATTGTGAAACCAAGAGAAGACTATTTTTTCAAACTTTTTGTTAGGAGAGGTAGGCTGCTGCTTCCGTCAGCTTCTCTGGGGTCTTAGATTCTTCCTCAGGGAAAGATCAGTATAAACCAATCAATAGCTCATCTTAAGGGAAGATGAATTTTATCTTCTCAGGGAATGAAAATGACCTCATAGTTAAATGAAAAGAAACATAAGCCATGTTCTTGGAAGTTTTTCTGTATTCATTATGCACCTTGATTATCTGCCCCAGCTTCTGTGAGGATGGAGGCAGGCATTTCAAGCTAGATCACTCAGCCTAGATCCTTCTCCTGTAGATTCTTGAACAACTCAAACAAAACTAAAAAAGTGATATTCTCCAGCAAAAGCTTTGATGAAAAATTTGCTGAGTGAACTCTGGGGGGAGATGCTGAGCTAGAAGCACAACAATAGGAAAGCTGTGCAAGACATTGGTGGTTGTCCCACACTATCATTGGCAGGAACAAGCAAAGGAAAAGGAGGACTTTATGACTTTCTTGGAGTAAAAAGGACAGTGGGGCCTAAAAGAGAAAGTACTGTTTTTGTTTTTCTATCATTCAAGAAGTGGTCAAGTAGTTTGTCATTGAGCATGAACTCTGGAGGAGTTTAAACATTTGTATGAAATTTCAATCTAGGGGTGATAAGAACAGAATGAGAAAGACTAGCTGGCGGTAGGGGAAAAGTGGATACACACTATTGTGATCCATTCTCTGTAGCTCATGTAAAAGACACCTGCTTCTGGAATAGCAGTCCAGGTAAAACTGCAGCATCAATATCCACAAGCTTTAATAGCTTCAGGTGTAGAAATGAAATAAACATCACTCTCAAGCAGGTAGCATCTCTAGGAGCTGCACGCCTTAGGGCACAGATCAGCCGACTACAGTCCAGAGGCCAAATTTGGGAAGCTGTCTGTTTTGTTCAATAAAGTTTTATTGGAACACAGTCCCACTCATTCTTTTTGTACTGTCTCTGGCATCATGTAGAACATTGCCTACTTTCAAAGTTGCCTATGAGGCTTTTGCACTGCAAAGATAGAGTTGAGTAGTTGTGACAGAAACCTTATGACCCACAAAGCCTAAAATATTTAATTTCTCGCTGTTTACAGAAAAGGTTTTCAGATGACTGCCTTGAAAGTTATGGTAGTCTCATGCTCTCTGTTGTATCAAGTAAACCAGAAGCAACCCCATGGCAGACAAGGCTGTAATATGAACAGTCAGGTGGTGGGGAATCAATCCAAGATGGATTCACTTTGGAAACACCTTTTACAATTGTCAGCCACTATCTTCCTTATTCTCAAAGAAAAGCAATTTCATTAATTTCCAATAAGGAATGGTCCATATTCTTTCCTTTCTAAATTTAATTTTTGCTAAGCCTGCTTGTGATAGTAATCCATAGCAGTGCCTTTATTAGTGTAAGGACCTGGTTTGTCATGGTTCCAGAACATGTAAGCGGGCAGAATAATTGCTGAACCTATGCTCTTAGCTCAATGGCAGTTCAGGGATTCTGTTTCAGAGAGAATTGACTAGAAGGTCTTGTTTTAAAACTGCATTTGCATAGCAAGAACAATGCATGCCTTTTTATTAAATGATGCACGTCAACGTGTTTAACACATTTTTATTTCTAAAATTAATCTTATTTACATTCTATATAATTTTCCCTAGCAAATAATTTTTTATCAAAGTAACGCTGATAATGACGGAGATTATGAGGGAGTTAAATATAGTCTAAGAAACCTCTTGGAAATACCCTTGTGCTAATTATATTCAACTTGAATCTGCCTGAACAATTTCCTTCTGTTCTGCACAGAATTGCACTGGCCTCAAACTCAAGACATTTTGAAAGAGTATAAAAAAGGAACCTGACAACAATTTATATCTGTAGGCTAATTCATAGTTTTCTAAGTACTTTCATATATATTAGCCACATTGCTTGCCTGCGTGCTGCAGTGGATATAAGGTAGCAAAATTAATAATAAATCTGCTTAATGTATGGGGAATCAGAGACTCAGAGAAGTTGCATAAATTTCCTAAGAAAAAGGGCAGAGTGAAAATTGTAAGCCAAGTCTTTTTTTAATGTGTTCTGTTTAAGGCTAACAGCAATCAACAACACACACTAAACGATCAACAAACACCATCAACATGTATAGCCTTGCTCACAACAGCTGCACGTGACTTCTGGAGTGGGTGGAGAAAATGTAGGTTACACATCAATAGCATCTGCTATAGCATATTATACTTCAATTAAATAATTTGTTATTTGTTCCCAGACAGAGAAAAAACCAACAAAGCATTATACTATCCAAAATAAATAAGTTAATACACAATCTCATTTTCCTGTGGACTGAATGCTTTGCTGCACGACCTGCCAAGATTCCCAGACTGCTGAGGACTCTAGGTGGATTTTTCTGTTTTCTCTAGTCTTCCAGGAACTACAGTGCTGATGCCAAGCCCAGAAGTTATCCTGCTGGCCATGTGTTCATCAGAATTCTTACCCTTCCCTGGATCTAAGGTTATTGATGGGTAGAGGGAGATAAACCCAGAGCTTTGTAGTAGGCCTAGCTTTTTAATGTGAATAGTCAGGAAGCTCTCTTTCTCCCTCTCCTTGTCTTATATATGTAGACTCATCTCTATATATGCATGTACTTAGGAAATTGTAGAATAACACTGTTTAAATTTGGATATGCCTCTTTTTCCTCAATGTGGAAAAATAGAACAAGTTAATTTCTATTTTATTCTCACATATTAAAGCAGAATTTATGCAGTATTTTAGCCAGAAAAAACAAAATTTATGAGGGAAAGGTGTTGTTACAGGGGGAAAAAGTATTTTACAAGTTAAAAAATTTTCTAATGCCACAATTACCCTCCACAGCCCCCTTCCCATGCATTCCTCCATGTACCTACAAATCTCACACCACTCCTGTATATGCAAATGGTGTGGTCGAGTTCACAGTGTTAGGGGAGAGAAATTGAAGATCTAGCCTTACTAATTCTTAGCTCATTTGGACATGATAATATGGGGAGTGGAAAGAATTGACGGTCAAGAGACCCAGTTATACTTCACCATTAAATAAATAAGCTACATAGACGTGGGCAATGTCCCTTATAACTTCAGGGCATTGTTTTCCTCTTTTATGAAATGAGACGCCTTTAGAATAGTTCTAAGGTCTCTTCCAATTCTCTGTAGTTGAATTCAAGAAAGAGATTCTCATGGATAGTGTCTTATGCTTCAATTTCCTTTCTCCTTCATCATCTTTTCACTCTTTAGAAGGGCTAGTTCACTGTCTGGGATTCTATGTGATCTGTGAGTAGCAGAATACCTGGAAAAAAAGTGTTTAATGTATTCATCAAAAATGCAGGCTCCTTCCTTTCTTCTCTCTCTTTGCATTGTCTTCATCCATAGTGGAATATAATTACTGCACTTCCAGACATCAAATATGCATTTCAGGCAGTAAGAAAGAGACAGGAGAAAAATGAGAGCAGATGTTTGCTCAGGAGACAGGGACTTAAGCTTCCATCTTATTGACCAGAATTAGATCGCATGAACCTTTCACCCCTGTAAGCTGCATGAGCACAAGGAAGTCGAATAATCCATTTTTGATTCCTCTGGTTTAAGGAAGCAAGGAGGAAAGGGATTGAAAGGGGTAATGAGAGTGAGCTAACCCACAGGAAACCTGCCCTGACTGGTATTTTGGAAAGGGTGGCATCTTAACAGGACGAAGACATTATTTGAGAATCAGTGAGAAAAGTTCTTGTCTTTTCATCTTATCTCATCTTTCTTAATCAAAGAAAGTTCCCTTAAAAAATGCATTGTAGAAGAACACCAATTGTAGATAATACATCTAAATGATGAATTCAAGACAAAGGGTAATTTTCTGTTGCCATTGGAAGTCTTATAATTGGCTAGGCTAGATAATAATCTGTAAAAGGTGTTTTTACTAGCAGTACTATCTTGGCAGATTGAATCCAACCACTTTCAAATGTTCTAATAATTATTGGGCACATAAAAATACAATAGCAATGTATTCTAACTCTTCCCTGATTATCAAACTTATTCAGATCTATTTAGAGATACAATATAACGCTATTATTTTCATTATTACCATTAATCAAGTTTTATCTGTGAATGGTGTGGCATGCTAGAGTGGATAGTTTACATCAGTTACAATAGTCAGCTCAAAAGAGGCTGGCAGTTTGAATTAAAAATGATTTACAAATTTATAAAAATACATTTGCAATATTATGTTTAAAAATTATGTGTGTTTTTCGGTGAAACAAAATTCTGTATTACCATTCTTATTGGTTAAAAATATTGTCTGAACATGGCTATTGCCGTGAAAAGGAAAATGTATGAATTTCTATTTCTCAGATAGCTACTCTTTGTATGTTTTCTCTTTCAAACATTGGATCCTGTGTGATGAAGGAATAACTTCTGTCTGGGATTTATAAACTATTTGAAGGTAGACTGCTTTATTTCTCTCCTTACATTGTTTATTTGGTCAATCTCTCAAATTCTGAGTAGGAAAAAAAAAAACTTACTCGGACAAATCTGAGTATCTCTTCAGTGGGAAAGGAATACTGCTCATTCTGAGAAGAAAGAAATGCCATTAAAAGCAACACAGTCAAGTTGTTGGCCTTTTAAAAATTATAAACTTTTATATAAAATAAAGTAATACATCTTAAAGTATCCTTGCTTTAGTTAAAAACTAAAAACCGAAAACAGTGGAAGTGCTGCAAGCTGTGGTGTTTGCTAAAATGTGGCAACAAGTACAATGTCATAATTTCTAAATAGCTGAAATCAATCAAGGAAGTGAAATGTGAAGTTTGACATTTTAAATAAATTATACTATTTACCTTAATGCAAGTGACATAATTGAGGTAAATTAAGTAGAGGAAAGGAGCAACTGAACTGTAGCTAATTCATGTTTTAGACACTGTTCAATTTTCTTTAAAATGTATTCAGAATTTTTTAAGCTTTTGGTATGATAGAAGTTGGAGTCTTTATAAAATAGAGCTTATCTAGCTACTGAATTATAAAATTATTTCAAAATCTATATAGCCATGACAATAACAAAGCATATGTACTTTAGATGAAAAATATTAACACATCAAAATAATCATTGTGGACAAAAATATCTTGAAAAAATTGCTATATGCTGAAATTCTCAGAATAGAAAGTATATAATATACTCTCCCTGATGCTAATATTTTTCTGAAATAACAATTTTATTCATTAGGCAGGTAAACATCCATCTCCTTTTTTACAAGAAAACAATATAGTTCAGAATTTCCTAAGGTTCTGAAGTCAATAAATGATGGAACCAGGACTTGGAACCCCAGGTCTTACATGACTTGTCTTGCTTTGAGTTCTTTGTATCAAGCCGGTGGGCATAACATTGATCACCATGTTAGCAACAATGATAAAGATATTTCCATTTAATTAAATGTTTAAGGTTGTACCAGGTACATTGTAAAACGTATCAAGCTACATTGTATCTTTTTTTCTGTGGTGAAAATGAATTCTGAAGAATCTAGCAAAAAATTTGCCTACTAAATGACTTAATCTTCATTGAAGCTGTTTATAAATCATGAGCTGTTATCAGTCTACTGTAAAATATATTGCTTGAATTATAGGTGATTAAACTCTAACTTCTGAGCAGATGAATTATAATATAGGACAAAACCAAATTCACCAGCTATGAATGCTCTTATCTCCCATTCCCTTAGGGGACTAGGTAGACAGGATACTGGTAAGATTTGTAGGTGGATCCTCCTTAGGAAATTAGTGAGGTATATTTACACTATGCGTCATGAAGCTACCTGGCCCTTCCCCATGCTGGAGTGCCAGATGTGCGAGGTCTGGGGTCTTATAGACACCGTTAGATTGCAGGCAAAATTTTTTGGTGAGGGTGGACTATGAGAAATTTGAAGTCTTTTGGAAAGAGTAGTACACCTGAAGCATATTATAATAGGATAGCAGATGGCGAAAGGGAAATACAAATTTCATATAATCAGAAAATGACTATGATCTTTATATAACCTTAATTATATTTAAGTTATTTTCTGGTAGATGACTGCATTTCTTTGTTTTAATAAGCATTGCATGCATTAATAAGTAAAATAATTTAAAAAGCAAATTAAATCAGGTAAGTGACCCAAAAGTTATCAACCGTATTACTTAAATAGAGCAGGCCAAATCCCATGATTTTATTCTAAAGTTATTTTTTAAAAGGTATATGAATTTTTTAAATAAGCAATTTGATATTAGAACATGTTGCAGGTAACATCACATCTGAGTAAATATTCTATTGGATCTCATTTTGAACTGTGATTTCAAGATCATTTTTTCTAATTTAATCAGTTACATTTAAATTACTTGTATTTAAGGGGTGGGGATATTTTTTCCTTTTATTTCATGACCACTATATTTCAGCATCTTCTTGATGTGCATTTTATTTCAATTAATTAGAATGACTATATGAAGTTCCTATTCTTGTAAAACCTCTCCAACCACAGCACATATGTATGTATAAAACTTAATTTTTGTCTCTACCTCATTTATCTACCAGGCATTTAATAATATAGACATGTGAATAACATACAGATTATATAGGTAACTTGATCAATAGTGATATCAAAACTGAGATTCCAGATTGAAGTTTCTTTGGTTTTCCACATAAATTTTAAAATCATTGAATTAAATTTAAGCTGATTTCATTATGTTCTCTATGGCTAAACTGTCATCAAATTTACCCATATGAATTTATTTGAGGGGGAAAAAGGTGAAATTTTCTTCATAAACTGAAAAATGTGAAAACCTGATGGGACTACAAGTTTTTCCAAATCATTATAAGTGTTTTTAAGATTGTCTTCACACATCCATTTCTTGCAGCATAGTAGACTACATATATTAACAAACATCACAATAAAAATAAAATACAAGCAATGATAAATTAGAGTCCCTAAATAAATTATTTAGAAATGGATCTTTAACGTCAAAATTATTTAGAAGAGGAGGCAAGAATAGTTAAAGTGGTGGAAATTTCTGTATCAAAATTATAAGAGGATATAGCAATTTGTTTATGAAATAGTAATTAAAATTGTATAATAATGGCATAGAAATAGCTACCTAGATCTGTGAAACAAAGTTCAGACATATATCCACATGTATGTGGAAATTAATATATGACAGAACTGGCATTGTAGATAAGCAAATGAATTTCTTTTTTATATGTTTGACTTGTACAAAGTGTTAGGAAGAAAATACAGAAATTTATATCCCTACCCCATTTCACCACCAATATTCTATTTCAATTGATTAAAACTTAAATGTGAAACCAATTTATTTGGGAAAGATTGAATTTCTTTTTGAACCTAGGCAGGAGATATTTTACCTAAATAGAAAATCTGAAATGAAAAATTGATTATAAAAATAAAGATTGAATGGATTAAACAGCTGTTCAGCAAAAGGCATGATAAAGCAAAAATCATATTTGAAATATGCATATTTGATGAATAAGTGTCCAAAATATAGTTTCTACAAATAAATTTGAAAAGATTAAACCTATAATGAAGTTAATTAAAAAATTGAAAGAACCCTTTTAATAAGTATACGTGAAAATGATCAATAAACAGCTGCAATGACGTTCATCTTCATTAGTAATAAGGGAAAAGCAGTTAAGTACACTTTAGATATAACTTTATATCTATCAGATTGGCTACTTACAAAGTCATTCAGCACCAAGTTTGACTGAGGATTTAGAGAATCTGAAAGGCTTATCCATTGCTGGTAGAAATCTAATCATGCATAAACACTTCAAAAAATCCTTTTATGAAATTATATTTTACAACATATGATGTTAGATTATCTAAATTTCAGCAATTCTATGCATACAGTATACAAATTTAAGTGTATGCTTCTGTAATTGCTATGAAAATCAAAATATAGAATATATCTATTATGCAAGAATATCCCCTCATGCTCTATTACAGTACATCTCTTCTCCCAATATACGCCACAACTGGCAACCAATGATCTGCTTGAAGGTACTACTTACTTTACTAGGATTTCATGTAATTGTAATCATACAGAATATTGACTTCTGTGCCTGATGTCTTTCACATACCATAATTCTTTCAAGGTAAATTCATGTTGTTGTATATAGCATTCCCTTTATTGCTGAGTGGTATTCTAGTGTATAGATGAAGGAAAATGTGTTTATTCACTAGTTGATAGATAATTGTAGGCAATTAGGTATAAAACTTCTGTGCACATTCCAATGTTTAATTTTAGCTATTATACTATAGTCTGATCCATTTTGAATTAGTTTTATATGGTGTGAGGTAAGCATTAAGGTATATTTTTTCACATGTAGATATCTGATTGCATCAACTCAGTCTTTTGAAAATTGAATCCATTTCCTATTGAAATTCTGTGACACATTTGTCATTAATTGACCATGTACATGGGTATTTTTCTGGAGTGTCTATTTTGTTTTGTTGATCTACATGCCTAATCTTACACCAATAACACACTGCCTTGATCACTGTAGCATTACAGTAATTTTTGAAATGGGAATTTATGTATTTTAGCTTTTTTCACTTTTCAAAATTGTTTTTATTCTAGGTCTTTATACTTCCATATCAATTCAGAATTTAGCCTGTTTATATCAAAAAGTCTGCTGGGATATTTTTAGTAATTTTGTTTAATATGTAGATTAATTTGGAGAACTGTCATCTTAATGTTGAGTCTTCTGCTTCATGAACATGGTATAGCTTTCCATTTATTCAAGGTTTATTCATTCATTTTCTGCGATGTTTTGTAGTTCTCCTTGTGAATATATTACACATCTCTTGTTAAGTTTATACCAATACATTTTATGTGTTTGGATCTATTGTTAAAGGTATTACATTTTTATTTCAAATTGTTGATTGCTAGTTTGTAGAAATACACTTGAATCGTGCATATTGTCCTCATAACAGGTGATCTTGCTACCTTTACTTACTAGTTCTCATAGCTTCTTTGCCAGTTTCTTGTGATTTTATCAATCAGTAAAGACAGTTTTGCTCCTTCCATTCATATATGTATGTGTATATGTGCGTGTGTATATAAATGTGTATATATATATACACACACACATATGTTTTTTCTCTCCTTTGTATTAACACAGTGAATAATTGAATAACAGTGATATAAGCATACTATTTTTTTTCTTGATCTTTGGTAGAAAACATTCAGTCTGACAATTAAGTATGATATTATCTGCATGTTGTGGAAGTTCTTTTGTATGCCTAGTTTTCTGAAAGTTGTTTTTCCTTAATTAAGAATACATAATGAATTTTATTTAAAATATTTCTATCAATTTGTATTATAATATGAATTTAGTCTTTTAGTGTATTAATGGTAAAAATTATGTTCATTGATTTTTAAATATAGAACCAATTGTGTTATCTGAAATAAAACCCTCTTAGGCATGCTATGCTAGCCTTTTTATGGATATGTGAATTCAATTTGCTAATATTTCTATTTTATAAATCAAAATTTTCACCTGTTGTCATTTTCTTCTTGGAAAAATGTTTTACAATATTTACCATGGTGCAGATATATTGGCAAAAAAATTATCTCTAATTATTACATTGGTGCAAAAGTAATTGCAGTTCTTGCCATTGAAAGTAATGGTAAATTACTTTTTCTCCAACCTAAATTTTCCTGTATTTAAAATTCACTTTTGTTTCTAAGAGATATTTTCATAGGTAAGAGCATTCTATGTTTATGAGGTTTTCTTTCAACACTTGAAAGATTTTTTATTGTCTTCTGGCTCATATGATTTCTAAAAAGAAATCTGATTTATTTATTATTTCTTTCTCACATGTAACATCCTTTTTTTTCTAGTTTCCTTATCACTGTGCTTCAGCCTATTGAGTATGACCCTTGTGTGGTTTTATCTAGGTTTCTTCTTGGAACTCATTAAAGTTTTTGTATCTGTATGTTCCTAGTTTTCATAAAAATTTAGTGAATTTTATACCATTTTTTTCCAAATTTTTTTCTCTCTTTCCCTATTTCTGGTATTCCAAATACAAGTAAATTAGAATATTTAATGTTGTTTCAGACATAATTTAGACTATCTTTATTTTCAGGCTTTTTTTCTCTATGTTTCACTTTATATTATTTATATTGGTATATATTCAGATTCATTAGTTTTCCTGCAATACATAATTGGCTTTTGGTCTCATCCAATAACTTTCATTTAGATACTGTATTTTTAAAATTGTTGTAAATTAATAAACTTTATTTTTTTAGAACACTGTTTGGTTTACAGAAAATCAGAGCCTAGAACACAGGGAAATTCCAAACACCCCTTTTCCCTGTAATGCAAGAAGTTTTCTGTCTCAACATTTGCGTTAGTGTGATATATTTGTTATAATTGGTGAAAAGATATTTACACAATATTATCTAAGGTCTGTAGTTTACATTAAGACTGAATCTTTGTGTTGCATAGTTTTATGGGTTTTGACACATGCATAATGTCATGTATTTACAATTAAAATATTGCACAGAATAGTTTTACTAATATTTACTAATGTTTTAATAATGAACAAATTAGAACCATAACATATTGGGTTGAAGTGGTGGTATTGACAATAATAATCGTTTGGTGAGCATGTGCTATGTTTTGGGCACTATACTGGGAGCTAGGGATTCAAAAGTGAGTAATTCTTAACCTCTTCGCTTAAGCAGCTCAATGCTTATTGTGAAATATAAAAATTGAATAAACTTCAAATATATAGATAATAATAGTATCAATAAGTATGATTATGTGACACCTTATTTAAAAAATATATGTCAGTTTCTTTACATATACCCCTTTATATTATCCTTACGCTTTCCTGCATTTTAGGCAATATCTTCCTACAGAATGAGAACCTTAAGCTAAATTATTTTCTCTTCAGTGATGCAAAACATTAGTAAACAACTGGGGATCTGAGCCAACATATTTCTGAGATTGAGGCCTAACCCACCTCCACAAATCCATCCCTCCCTCAAAGGGAGAAATTGAGACAGGTGAGCTCATAAGTTGGCACCTCAGTTTACTTTGCTTTTGTCTATCCCATTGTCTTGACTCTGTTCTCCTTTTACAGGAGATGGCAAAAAAAGTTCTATTGAATGAAACTGGTAATACTTTTGATTTGCCTTATTTACTCATAAAGAAAGCATCCAAAATGAGACCTCCTTTCAGGAAGCAGTTAAGGAAGTTTAAAATATCTCTCACTCTCTAACAAAATTAGTCTTTAAAAAGTTATCTTAAAGCTAGAGACATGTTTGCAATCTTTGACTTTTTCCTCCCATTCCTTTTAACATTATATATAGCACAAATTCTGTACATAATTCCTCTTTAAATGTCTAGGATCCACAAAGAATATCTAATAATTGTCATCATAATATTATGGTCCTGACTAAGGGTATGCAGATGCTTAATTAGTAACTTTTATCCTGTCTTTGCAGTTTGCTGCTAATGGCTTCAAGTAAATGGGGGAGAAAGTTGCTGAAGTATCTCAAATGCAAATGAGAAAAGCAGTACGAATCTATTATTGTCCATATTTATACAGTTCACATTATAAGTATTTGAATTAAAGAAGCCATTTACACTTACATTTTCAAAGGCTGTGGAAAGAAAACATTATTCTACTTTAGAAGATCTGACCTTGCCACTATATAGGTAGCTTCTAATTGTCTAGTATGAATGTGAACTGTTTCCATAACTGTGGTATAAAACAAAACCAGCACAACTATTTTAGCAAATATCATAGAGGTAAAATTAACATTTGAAAAGATGAGCTTGTATTCAAAACTCAAACTCAAAAAAGGCAGCACACACATTTCCCTTATTTCAGATGTGCTGGGATGAAGGAAATATTATCAGCCCAACAAATTACCAACTCTACCGCAATTAGGAAAATCCAGTATTAAGGATGTAAGAAGATACAGATTGCTTCCATTTCTGGGAAGATGTCATAGGCATACTTTTCTCTATTGCTCCCATAAATACCAGCACGTAACGTAGAGAGCAGATATAATACAACTCTGAAAGATAAAGTGTTGCGGGAAGTCAGGGACCCCGAACGGAGGGACCTGATGAAGCCGTGGCAGAATAACAAATTGTGAAGATTTCATGGACATTTATTAGTTCCCCAAATTAATACTCTTATAATTTCCTATGCCTGTCTTTAATCTCTTAATCCCATCATCTTCGTAAGCTGAGGATGTATGTTGCCTCAGGACCCTGGGATGATTGCGTTACCTGCACAAATTGTTCGTAAAGCATGTGTGTTTGAACAATATGAAATCTGGGCACCTTGAAAAAAGAACAGGATAACAGCAATGTTCAGGGAACAAGGGAGATAACCATTAGGTCTGAGTGCCTGGCAGCTGGGCAGGAGAGAGCCATATTTCTCTTATTGCTGAAAATGGATAAGAGAAATATTGCTGAATTCTTTCCCCAGTAAGGAATATTAATAATTAACAGCCCTGGGGAAAAGAATGCATTCCTGCGCGGGGAGTGGGGGGGCGCTCTAAAATGGCTGCTCTGGGGGTTGCAGATAAGGGATGAAACATGCCCTGGCCTCCTGCAGTGGCCCCAGGTTTGCTAGGCTTAGGAAATTCCAGTCTGGCAAATTCTAGTCGGACCAGTCCTCTGCTCTTGAACCCTGTTAAGATGTTTATCAATGACAATGCGTGCACAGCAGGACATGGAATTTCATTAGTAATTCTAGTTTTGCCCTGACCTTGTGATCTCACCCTGACCTCCCTTGTGATCTTTTGTTGCCCTTGAAGCATGTGATCTCCGTGACCCACACCCTATTTGTACACACTCTCCTCTTCGAAAACTGCTAATAAAAACTTGCTGGTTTTATGGCTCAGGGGGCATGATGGAACCTGTCGACATGTGATGTCTCCCCTGGACACCCAGCTTTAAAATTTCTCTCTTTTGTACTCTTTCCCTTTATTTCTCAGACTGGCTGACACTTAGGGAAAATAGAAAAGAACCTATGTTGAAATATCGGGGGCTGGCTCCCCTGATAATATTAGGACAAAAGGAATGACATGGTGGTACATTCCTTGACTTTCCTTATATACCTAAGATTGGAACTCAAAGAAGCCAGCAACTCAGAAACACCAATGGATACTTTTTTTTTTTTTTTTTTTAAAGTTCTAACAAAATCCACTCTGTCTAGTCAAGGAGAAGAGAGGAAGCCTAGTCATGCAGAAAATGTTTAGACAGTAAACTGCTCTACTCCAAATACCACTGTAAAAACTGTTGCCGCACTCCCACCCGTGTCTGCAAAGACCTAATGGGGGGGGGGTCTCAACTTCCAGAGAGTAACAAAGTAGCTAATTCTCCTCTTTACTGTGGATGGTGTCAGAAAAGACTGAGTAGGGAGCTGAGACTCTCATTTTCGCTGAGCAGTAACAAGATCTCCATTACACTCCAGCAATGTCAGCAAAGACCATGGTGGAAGCAGGGACATACACTCCAGCCAGCAGTAATAAGACACCCCTTTTTCTCTCTGCCAGGGGATACCAGAGGGCACCTAGAAGAAAGGCAGAATTCTCATCAATCCCAGGAGTAACAAGACCACCCTCACCATTGTGTCTGTGGAAGCCACTTGGGTGTAATAATGAGGCATTCCTATCCCTCCCATCCAGGACAGTATCAACAGAGGCCTAGAGAGGAATCAGACTTTCTACCCTCATCCATCAGTAGGATATTTTGGTGGTCCAGGCTGGATGAATAATGGACCCAACTGAAACCCAGTGGGGACCTGAATTTTACCTCTTGCTAACAGTAATGAGTTGGTGCCCTAGCCCTGCCACTATCACAGCAGTGTCAGAAAATTAGCTAGAAACATAAGTTTTTACATAAGATTTAGAATCTTGTAAAATAATAAAGTAGATGTTTAAATTTATATCACTCATTATACCAAGAACCAGGAAGACCTCAAACCGAATGAAAAAATAATAAATTCCATCAAGATGACAGAGATATTAAAATTATCCGTGAAAGATTTTAAAGCAGGCATCATAAAAATGCAATGAGCATTTACAAACATACTTGAATCAAAGAAAAAATAGAAAGTTTTAGCAAAGAAATAAAGGCTTTACAAGTACAGAGAAGATATAAAGAAGAAAAAAGGAATTTGAGAATAAAAAAATGTAGTAACCAAAATAAAAATTAAAACCAAAACCCCTCAATTATAGATGCCTATGCAAATTGGAAGAGACAGAGGAAAGAATCAGTGAACTGGAAGACAGAAAGAATAAATTACCCAGTCTGAACAATAGAGAAAAAAAAAAAAAAGAAATAACAATTGAACAGAGCCTTATAGGCCTGTGGGACTGCAGTAAAAAATGTAACATTTGTGTCGTAATAATCCTGGGAGGAAAGGAGAATGAGGGAAGACTGAAAAAGCACTCAAGGAAACAGTGGCTAATAAGTTCCCAAATTTGGCAAAAGGCATAAATTTACAAATTCAAGAAGCTAAGTGAACTCCAAATGCAATAGAGCCAAAAAAATATTCCAAGATACATCATAGGGAACTGCAACCCCAAATCCTATATCCAGTGAAAATGTCCTTCAGAAATTAAAGAGTAATCTGTTTAAAAGATTAAGCAGATTTTTAATGTGTTTTAAAATATTCCTCAGATAATTCTAACATCTTTTCCATCTTGATGGTGGAATTTATCTTTTCTTATTCAGACATTTTCAGATTCAGAAAACCTAAGAAAATCTGTCATTAATAGACCTACTTTAAAAAAGTAGCTAAAAGAATTTATCTGTGCGTAAAGAAAACAATAATAGTAGGAATTTTGTAATGACAAAAAGGAAGAAAGTATATGGGAAGCAAAAACATGGGTAAATATAATAAACTCCTCCTCCTCTTGAATTTTCTAAATTATGTTTGGCGAAGCAAAAATTACAACACTGATGTGGTTCGAAATGTATATGAAGGAAATATTTAAAGCTATTTTATTATAAATGGTAAAGATAATGGATATGAAGGTTTGTTTCTACACTTGAACTGGCAAAATAATAACACTAGGAGACTGTTTTATGCTATGAATATGTAATGTAATCAGTAGAGCAACTACTAAAAGAAAGCTATAGAAAGAAATACATTCCCAACCACTGTGATAATTTTTTTAAAAAATCTTTAAAATATTTAACCCCATAGAAACGTAGGAATGAAAAAAAGCAAAGAAAAAACTAAGAGACCAAACAGTAAACACAAAATTAGAATGGCTGACTTAACCCTTAATCTAATAATTACTTTAGATCTAAGTGGGCTAATATACCAAAAATGACATTAGTATAGTACATTTTTAAATAGGAGGAAACCAAACAATGAAAAATATAGGACAATTTGACAATTCTCAATTTTAGTTGTTTTCAAAGATACATTAATTAAAACAATACTTTATATAACTCAAAATATTTTGGGATGGAAAACATTTTAAATATAATACCTATACTCAAAGTTAATATGAAATCAACATTTTCACAATGATGACATTTATTTAAATTACTAATACTTTTTTAAAAGCCAATTAAACATATATAATGTTGTTACCATTTGATTGTGATAATTCTACATTAACAATTTACCATAGAAAATTATTAGAGAAATGGATGGAGGATTTGTGTGGGATACAAAAGTGAAAAATAAATGACTCCGAATTTTTTGTGTCATCAAATTATAGTACATTTCTAATTATTATAAAAGTGTTACTTATAAAGTTTGAAGAAATGTATGTAAGAGTAAGACACTGATTAAGGCTAGGCACAGCGGCTTACCCTTGTAACTCCAGCCCTTTGGGAGGCTGAGGTGGGAGGATTGTTTGAGGCCAAGAGTTTGAGAGCAGCGTGGGTAACATAGTGATACCCTGTTTCTACAAAAAATTAAAAAAAATTAGCAATGTGTGGTGGTGCATTCCTGTAGTCTCAATGACTTGGGAAGCTAAGACAGGAGGATCACTTGAGTGTTCGGGAGATCAAGGCTGCAGTGAGCTGTGATTGCACCATGCACTTTAGTCTGCATTATAGAGTAGACTCTGTCTCAAAAAAGAAAAGATGAAAAAGAAAACCAGATCAAATAAGTTTGCATCTATAATATAGAGTATACCTCTGTTAAACACCATTTTTAAACAACAGTAATTAACATGAAAATAAATCAGAATGTAAATTATTACATTTGATACAAAACTATATTTATAAGTATAATGTATACGTAAATAACATACCTTTTGCTCTGCTATGTCTTAAGTAAATGATATGACAGTTGAAGTAAAAATTAACATGTACAAGTGTTTATATTTTTCTTGCTTTTTTGATAATTTGCAATTATACATTTTTGATTATTGATGTATTCATATTTACTTATTCATGACACAAGTTTTATGTTTAGGAAAAAATTAAAAACAGATACTCAAAGAGGTTGGGTAAATAAACTGTGATGCATTTTACATGATAGAAGAACTAAAAAATTTTAATGTTTTCTCTAGACAATGTTATAGGTAATTTTTCATTTTTGTTTTTTCTCTGTGTGTATGTATAAACATTTATAAACCTTTTATACAATCCTATTTAACTTAGAAATATTTTTTAAATTGTTTTCATTTTGTGTTGCTAGCTTTTTCATTCCTCATTGAAATTTAGATAAAATTTGCAGTAACCATTATGTCCCTTCACAAATATTTATTTTGTCTTATATTTTCTTTCTTTCTTTCTTTCTTTTTTTTTTTTTTTGAGATGGGGTCTCACTCTATCATCCAGGCTGGAGTGCAGTGGCATGATCTCAGCTCAATGCAGCCTCAACCTCCTGAGCCCAAATGATCCTCCTGCTTCAGCCTCCCAAGTAAATAGGACAACATGTGTGTGCAACCACACTCAGCTAAATTTTGCATTTCTTGTGGAAACAAGATTTTACCATGTTGCCCAGGCTGGTCTTGAACTCCTAGGCTCATGATTCATCCACTTCAGCATCCCAAAGTGCTGGGCTTACAGGCATGAGCCACTGCACCTGGCCTGTCATATTTATTTCCAATTTTGTTCTATGTTTGTTCTTTCCATTTCTGCTGAACTCAGACATGGCTGTGTGATTTGTGGTTCCTTATATGTGAGTTGAATAGTCATATGTTATGAGACACCAAAGAACACCAATTGTTATAAAACCTGCAAAAATAGTTAAATAAGAACAAAATCTATGTATTTGTAAGGGTTCCCAATATTTAGAACCATACTATCTTTAAAATTTTGATTAAACTGTTTATATAGTAAGTATTCTGGCATTTGCTACATTGAATCATTTATCTTTTCCCCATAATGATTGTATAAATCTCCTCCCTTCAGGGCTAATAAAGATTTATAATCCTGTATTACAAGGGTTTTGTGTCTCCAGGAAACTGAATATATGGCACATCCCACTAATTCAGTTTGTCATTTAGCTTCACATCTGCCTTCTTTTTTCATCTCTCCAAAGTTCCAGTGTTGATCCGCATGTTTCAGGTGTCAGTCAAAATGAAAAGCAATCCTTGGAGGATACAGCTTTGAACTTATATAAAGTCTCTGTCTCATCAGGCGTAAGTTGTCCTTGCATCGATGACTTTAAGGGCTGTGACTCACTGTGTGTTGCAAACCTCTCCTTCTGCCTGTCTTTTTCAGTTTACAGAGGCATCCTGTCAGCTCTATGATAGAGTAATGCCTTCTGTAACTCTCCTAGGAGGTCATTTATCTTCTAGGTTCTTGCTAGGCTTTTATCATTGTTTACTTTTAAAATAATTTAAGTGTAGTTCTGAAGATTTAGACATGAAGTCATTGCAGATAAAAAAGTCTATATCATCTCTACTTTGACTACACAAAATTTCTGTATAGAGGTTTTAACTTTGTGGAGTCATAGACACCCAAAATATATAGCTACGTAAACATATACTCATGGTTCTTAATTTTTAAAACTGATATAGTTTGGCTGTGTCCCCACCAAAATCTCATCTTGAATTCCCACATGTTGTAGGAGGAACCCAGTAATTGAATCATGGGGGCAAGTGAATAACGGGGGCAAGTCTTTCCTGTGCTGTTCTCCTGATAGTGAATGAGTCTCATGAGATCTGATGGTATTTATAAGAGGAATTTCCCTGCACAAGCTCTCTCTCTCTCTCTCTGCCTGCTGCCATCCCTGTAAGACGTGACTTGCTCTTCCTTGCCTTCTGCCATGATGTGTGAATATTCCCCAGTCACGTGGAACTGTAAGTCCAATTAAACATGGGCTTTTTGTTTTGTTTTGTTTTTGTTTTTGTTTTTGTAAATTGCCCAGTCTTGGGTATGTCTATCAGCAGCATGGAAACAGACTAATACAGTAAATTGGTACCAGTAGAGTAGTGTACTGCTGAAATACCCGAAAATATTGAAGTGACTTTTGAACTGGGTAACAGACAGAGGTTGAAACTGTTCGGAGGGCTCAGAAGAAGACAGGAAAATGTGAAAATTTGGAACTTCCTAGAGACTTGTTGAATGGCTTTGCCGAAAATGCTGATAGTGATATGGAGAATAAACTCCAGGCTTAGGTGGTCTCAGATGGAAATGAGGAACTTGTTGGGAACTGGAGCAAAGGTGACTCCTGTTATGTATTAGAAAAAGACTGTTGGCATTTTGCCCCTGCCCTAGACGTTTGCAGAACTTTGACCTTGAGAGAGATGATTTTTAGGGTATCTGGCAGAAGAAATTTCTAAACAGCAAAGCATCCAAGAGGTGACTTGGGTGCTGCTAAAGGCATTCTGTTTTATAATGGAAGCAGAGCGTAAAAGTTCAGAAAATTTGCAGCCTGACAACGCAATAGAAAAGAAAATCTCATTTTCTGAGAAGAAATTCAAGCCAGCTGCAGAAATTACATAAGTAATGAAAAGCCAAAAGTTAATCCCCAAGACAAAGGGGAAAATGTCTCCAGGGCATGTCAGAAGTCTTTGCAACAGCCCCTCCCATCACAGGCCTGAAGGGCTAAGAGGAAAAAGTGGTTTCATGGGCTGGGCCCAGGGTCTCCATGCTGTGTGTAGTCTAGAGACTTGGTGCCCTGTGCCCCAGCAACTCTGGCTGTGGCTGAAAGGGTCCAATGTAGAACTCAGGCCATGACTTCAGAGGATGCAAGTCCCAAGCCTTGGCAGCTTCCACATGGTATTAAGCCTGCAAGCATACAGAAGTCAAGAATGAAGGTTTGGGAACCTCCTCCTAGATTTCAGAGAATGTATGGGAACACCTGGATGCCTAGGTGAAGTTTGCTGCAGAGGTGGGGCCCTCATGGAGAACCTCTGCTAGGGCAGTGCAGAAGGAAACTGGGGTCAGAGCCCCCACACACAGTCCCTACTGCGACACCACCTAGTGGAGCTATGAGAAGAGGTCCATGGTTCTCCAGACACCATAATGGTAGATCCATTGACAGCGTGCACTGTGCACTGGAAAAGCCATAGACACTCAATACCAGCCCATGAAAGAAGCTAGGAGGGAAGCTGTACCCTGCAGGGTCAGAGCTGCCCAAGACCATAGGAACCCACCCCTTGCATCAGTGCAACCTGGATGTGAGACCTGGAGTCAAAAGAGATCATTTTGGAGCTTTAAGATTTGACTGTCCTGCTGGATGTTGGACTTGCCTAGGGCCCGAAGCCCCTTTGTTTCAGACAATTTCTCCCATTTGGAATGGCTGTGTTTACCCAATGCCTGTACTCTCACTGTATCTATGAAGTAACCTGCTTTTGATTATACAGGCTCATGGTTGAAAAGGACTTGTCTTGTCTCAGATGAGACTTTTGACTGTGGACTTTTGAGTTAATGCTGAAATGAGTTAAGACTTTGGGTGGGGGCAGACTGTTGGGAAGGCATAATTGGTTTTGAAATGTGAGGACAAGAACGTGAGATTTGGGAGAGGCCAGGTGTGGAATGACACGGTTTGGCTGTGTCCGCATCCAAATCTCATCTTGAATTTCCATTTGTTTTGGGAGGGACCCAGTGGAGGTTAACTGAATCATTGGGGCAAGTCTTTCCCATGCTGTTCTCATGATAGTGAATAAGTCTCATGAGATCTGATTATTTTAGAAAGAGGAGTCCCCCTGCATAAGCTCTCTCTCTGCTTGCTGCCATCCATGTTTGATGTGACTTGCTCCTCCTTGCTTTCTGCCATAATTGTGAGGCTTCCCCAAACACATGGAACTGTAAGTCCAATTAAACTTCTTTCTTTTGTAAATTGCCCATTCCTGGGTATGCCTTTATCAGCAGTGTAAAATGGACTAAAACAAAAATATAACAACCAACCTCCTCATCCTTAAGTAAATGAATTTATCTGACAGTAAAAGCTCCTGTCCTTGAGTTTTATGTTGTGGAAACTAATTAATCATATGTGAAACTGCAACAATCAGTCATCCACAAAATTGTAAAGAAAGAAAAATATTTCAACTGCTTCTTCTCTGTTAAATTGTTTGGAGCCAATCTGCCCTTTATGCCAATAACTTTATTCCCAAGCTGATCTTTCGTTCCACAAATTCCCAACTTTTCTCTTCGTTGACACATAGGTTTGGCACATCAATGTAGAATTCAGTTCTTTACTAGTCTTTGACATAGTGTAACAGCAGAATATATTTATCCTAGACAACAGAATTTATGGAAGGGGATTTTGAGGTTCTACATACTCGGATAGGGTGGATGTTTCTGATAGCACTTTGAATCTTAAGTAAGAATGTTTTAAATAAAACTAACCTTCAATAAAGGATTGTATGATTTGTATGGTCCTTACAAATATGACAGTCTTAGGCTGTACACTTGATAGCTTACAAAATAATCATAATCTTAAATATAATACTTAGATTTCATGCGGTGCTTCAAATATATGTGTATGTCTACAGCACAGTGCAATGCCTCTGTCATATTGATGCTCTTGATACACAGCTGCTGACTAAAAGAACAAGTCAAGAAATGAATGACTGAATAATAGCTCATGTAATGTATAAGTTTGTGTCAGTTTTTATAGGTTTTTAGATAGTGCTTTATGTACTGCAGGATAGTCCTAAGCAAGCCTCTGATTTGTAACTTCTGAGGATTACATAAGAGAAATTTTAAATTGGGCCTAAAAGTGAACAAAAGCAAGATTTAAGTTTCAAATATCATAGACTTCTCTTTTTTGAGAATATTGGAACAACAACAAAATGATAGCCTCTTATCAGAGACTCAGACACCTTACAACTCACTATTCAACATTCTCAGGGCATGGGTTTGTTGTTCTCAACCCAATATGATTGGTAGAGCTAGCTCTGGTTGTCAAATGCAACTTTCAGGCAACTATACAGAGAAAGGATATAGATAGGCACACTCAGTCTTTTCTAAGGACACACCTTGGAAAAATTATACATTTCCACTTCCAAATAACTGAGCAGATATGATCACACCTAGCTGCAAGACAGGCTGGCTACTGTGGTCTTGGGTGAGCAGCAATGCGTTTAGCTAAAGTTATCTTTTAAGGAAAAAAAGAAGAATAAAAATTTGGAAAGAGTATTTTTTGCCACAATCCTTACTCAAGCATAGATGGTTTCACCTTCTAATTATATGTAAAATTTTAAAAAGGAGCACATAGAAATAAATAGCATATTCTTCTGAATAATTATATTACATTTAGAAAAGATGCAATGTGTCAAGATGTCAACTGAGCTTGCTAATTAATTATAGTTGTGTAACCAGGCAAAAACAAAATATTAGAATTGAAATGTGTAAAATATTGGTATACAGTTATAGATGACATGTCATTTTTAATTTAACATGTGCTAGATATTGTCTACTGACACTTGGAATCCATATTCTACTGTGTTCCATGTGCTTTCTTGTGTCGTAGAGATTAGAATGCTTAAAACATAAGACTAGATTAATCAGACTTCTTTATAATTAAGGTTCTGGGCACAAGTTAGATTGATCCAATTAGGTATTGCTCACAATAAGTTGGAAGCAGAAGTGAGGTGAACATATCTTCCTGCATTTGCAGACTAGTTTCATTGTGTATATTTTAAGGTATAAAGCATGATTTTTTAATGTACATATATGAGAAATGACTACTAAAACCAAGCTAATTAACATCCATTTATTCATATAATTCCCTTTATTTATTTGTGGTAAAGGCAACTGAAATCTGTTCTATTGGTGTATTTTCAAAATATGACATTATTACTAACTATAGTCATCATACTGTAAATTAAACCTCTCGATTATTCATGCTACACTATGGAAACTTTGTAAGCTTTGACCAACATCTCCCCATCCTCACCCTTCTCTCTACTGGTGAATACCATTATAATCTGTTACTATGTATTGAATTTTTAAAGAATCCACTTATAAGTGAGATCATGCACAATCTTTCTGTGTCTGGATTATTTCACTTAGCAAAATGTCCTCTTGGATCATTCATGTTGCTGCAAATGACAAAATCTCCTTTTAAAGCTGAATAATATTCCCTGTACGTATTTACCACAATTTCTTTATCTATTCATCTGTTGATACACATTAGGGTTGTTTTCACAGCTTGCCTGTTGTGAAAAATGCTGCAGTAAACATGGGAGCATAGATATTTCAATGCAATCCTGATTTCACTTCCTTTGATTATATACCCAGAAGTGGGATATATGTGAGTCATATGATGGTTTTATTTTTAGTTTTTTGAGGAACCTCCATTTGTTTTTCATAATGCCTGTAACCAATTTACACTTCCATCAACAGTGTACAAGGGTTTCCATTTCTCCATACTCTCACTAACACTAGTCTTCTATATTATTAAGAGCCATCCTAAGAGGTACAAAATGAAATCTCATTGTGTTCTTGATTTGTACTTCCCTGATGACAAACAACTTTTCATTCAGCTGATAGCCAGTGAGTGCTTTCTTTTGGGAACTGGCTATTCAGATCTTTTGCACATTTTTTAAGATTTGTATTAATTTTAGGGGTACTAGTGCAATTTTTGTTATGACTATTTTAAATGGTTATGAAGTATGGGCTTTTAATATAACCATCAACCACATTTGCCCATTTTTTAATCATGTGGATTATGTGTTAATTTAGCTATTGAGTTGTATTTGTTTCTTTTATATTTTGGGTATTAGCTTGTTATTGTAACTGAGGAACTTCGCTTCAAAATGCATTTTAAAACTTTTTTCCTTTTTCTCTTTCTTGTCTCAAGGTGTTACTTTACTAGAGAAACCATTTTATTTCTCTCCTTATTCTTAAAATATGGCCTTGAAATATACTTTCTTTGAAATACCACATCCCTCCCTTTCTCTTCATATACCCCATTATCCCATGTACATTTTTCTAACTGTATGCTTGTATCTAGTTGTGACCTTATGTTCTGGTAGATAATCTTAAGATAAACCAGATGTGTAGACCCAGCTGCAAAATTCAAGAGATTACCTTCAGGTGGTTAGTCTGCAACCTGGTCATTGTTAAGATGACACTAGTCCATGCTGACAGTCACAAGAAGAAGGTTACATAGTCCTTGTACCCAACACCACCCCTGCATGCCTCCCATTCCAAGTTCCCTTTTTAAGCCCATCTCCCAGCATAGAGTTTGAAATCGTTTCTTTAGGTATGAGACTGGCCATTACCCCAATGGCAGCTTGGAATAAAGTCACTTTCCTTTCACTGTATCTTGTGCTTGTTATTGGCTTTGCAAGAGGCAAGCAGCCAAGCCTACATTCAGTAACATTGGATATATGATTTGCAAATATTTTCTCCCAATTTGTAGGCTGCTTTTTCACTTTTGTTAATTTTTTATTTCACCGTGCAGTCACTTTTTAAGTATGATACAGTCGTAAATGTTTATTTTTGCTTTTGTTGCCTGAGGATTTTGTGTGATATCCAAAATATAATTGCCAAGGCCAATGTCAAGGAATTTTTTCAGTATGTTTTCTTCTGGGAGTTTTATGACGGGAGTTTTATGACTTCAGGTTTTATGGTTAAGTCTTGAATCCATTTTTAGTTGGCTTTTATGCATATTGTTATGTAATTTAATTTTCTACTTGTGCATATCCAGTTTACTCAACATCATTAATTTTCCCTTTGTGCATTATTGGTGCCTTTGTCAGAAATCAGTTGACCGTATATGTGTGGGATTATTTCTGGGCTCTCTCTTGTGTCTTATTGGTATTTGTGTCTGTTTTCATGCTAGTACCATACTGTTTTAATTAATGTATCTTTTTAACATAATTAGAAATCAGGAAATATGATGCTTCCAACTTTGTTCTTCTTTCTCAAGATTGCTTTAGCCAATCAGGGTCTTTTGTAGTTTTATAGAAATTATAGATTTTTTTCAATTTCTGTTAAAAATGCCATTGACATTTTGAAAGTGGTTGCATTGGCTCTGTATGTTGGGCCAGGCACAGTGTCTCATGCCTGTAATCCCAGCACTTTGGAAGACTGAGGCAGGTGAATCACAAGGTCAGGAATTTGAGGCCAGCCTGGCCAACATGATGAAACTCTGTCTCTACTAAAAATACAAAACATTAGCTGGGCATGGTGGTGTGCACGTGTAATCCCAGCCACTTGGGAGGCTGAGGCAGAATAATTGCTTGAACCCAGGAGGTGGAGGTTCTGGTAAGAGGAGATGGTGCCGTTGTACTCCAGCCTGCGTGACAAGAGTAAGACTCCATCTCAATAAATAAATAAATAAATAAATAAAGAATCTGTATATTACGTTAGGGAGTATAGACATTTTAGCCATGTTCTTCTAATCCATGAACACAGGATATCTTTGCATTTATTTGTTTCTTCTTCAAATTATTTATCAATGTTTCATAGTTTTAAGGGTACATGTCTTCCACTTCCTTGGTTAAAGTTAGTTTTATTTTTTAAATATATTAATATTTAATTTTATTCTTTTTCATGCTATAGTAAATGGGATTGTTTATTTGCTTTTTGGATAGGTCATTATTGGTGTAAAATAATACACGTAAATTTTTTGTTAATTTTGTATCCTGCATCATTCCTGAATTTGTTTATTAGTTCTAACAGTTTGTGTGTATGTGTGTTTGTGTGTGTATAGAGTCTTTAAGGTTGTCTACATATAGGATTATGTATTCTGCAATCAGAGATGAATTTACTTCTTCCTTTCCAAATTAGATGCATTTTATTTTTATTTCTTGTCCAATTGTTCTGCCTAGTATGATATTGAAAAGAAGTCGTGAGAATAGGCACCCTTGTTTTCTTCTTTTTTGTTTGTTTATTTTTGAGACAGAGTCTTGCTCTATCACCCAGGCTGGAGTGCAGTGGTGCAACCTCAGTTCACTGCAAGCTCCACCTCCCAGACTCAAATGATTCCCTCACCTCAGCCTCCGGAGTAGCTGAGATTACAGGCATGCACCACCCTGCCTACCTAATTTTCATAGTTTTATTAAGGACAGGGCTTCATCATGTTGGCCAGGCTGGTCTTGAAATCCTGACTTCAAGTGATCTGCTTGCCTCGGTCTCCCAAAGTGCTGGGATTACAGGTATCCTTGTGTTATTCTTAATTTTAGAAGACAAACTTGTTGTTTCTCCCATTGATTATGATGTTAGCTGTGGGCTTTTCATAAATAGCCTTATTATGTTGAAGAAATTTCTTTCTGTAGTTATTTTGTTGAGAGATTTTGTCATGAACGAATGTTCTGCTTTTTCATGTGCTTTTTCTGCATCTTTTGAGACAATTCCTTCCTTCCTTCCTTCCTTCCTTCCTTCCTTCCTTCCTTCCTTCTTTCCTTTCTTCTTTCCTTTCTTCTTTCCTTCCTTCCTTCCTTCCTTCCTTCCTTCCTTCCTTCCTTCTTTCCTTCCTTCCTTCTTTCCTTCCTTCCTTCTTTCCTTCCTTCTTTCCTTCCTTCTTTCCTTCCTTCTTTCCTTCCTTCCTTCCTTCCTTCCTTCCTTCCTTCTTTCCTTCCTTCTTTCCTTCCTTCCTTCCTTCCTTCCTTCCTTCCTTCCTTCCTTCTTTCCTTCCTTCCTCCTATTTTAGGGCTGAATAATATTTCATTGTGTATATGTACCATACAGTTTCTTTATCCATTCATCTATAGACGGACACTTAAGTTAATTCCGTATCTTGGCTATTGTGAATAATACTACAATTAATATAAAGTGCAGATATCCCTTCTACATAATGATTTTGTTTCCTTTGAATATATAGCTAGCAGTGGGATGACTGGCTGGGCTGTATAATTTTTTTATCTGGAGATTTTTGAGGAACTTTTATAACAATTTCCAAAATGGTTGTAGTAATTTACATTCCCACCAATAATGTTCAATATTTCCTTTTACTCTACAGCCTCTCCAAAATTTACCTTTTATAATTTTGATAAAGGCTATTTTAGCAGGTATGAGGTAATACCTTATTGTGTTTTTAATTCACGTTTAGCATAATGACTACTGAGACTGAGCCTTTTTTCATGTTTCTATTGGCCATTTGCATGTCTTCTTTTAAGACCTGTTTGTTCAGATACTTTGCCTGATTTTTAATCAGATCACATAAGATTTCGTTTTGCTTTGTGTGTGTTTTTTTGGTTTGTTTTCGCAATTGTGTTTTTTTGATATATTTTGTATATATACCTCTCTTCAGATGCACAGCTTACAGATATTTCATTCTGTGGATTTTCTCTTCACTCTGGTGATTCTTTTTGTTTCTTGAAACAGAGCCTCGCTCTATTGCCCAGGCTGGAGTTCGGTGGTGTGATCTCGGATCACTGCAACCTCTGCCTCCCGGGTTCAAACGATTCTTCCGCCTCAGCCTCCTGAGTAGCTGGAATTACAGGCAACCACCATCATGCCTGGCTAATTTTTGTATTTTTGTAAAGACAGGGTTTCCCCATGTTGGCCAGGCGGGTCTTGAACTGACTTTAGGTGATCTGCCTGCTTTGGCCTCCCAAAGGGCTGGGATTACAGGTGTGAGCCACCACTCCTGGCTTAGCTTGCTTTTCTTTTACTAGTTCCTTGAAATATAAAGTTATATTGCTTGATCTCCTTCTTTTTCAATGGTGTTATCACTACAAACTTATTTCTTAGTGTTGACTTTGCTGGATTCCATAAGTTTTGGTATGTTGTGTTTTCATTTTTGTGTCTGAAGACATTCTTTAAACTCATTTTTAATTTCCTCTTTAAGTCACTTGTTCAAGATTGTGTTAGTCTACATATATTTGTAAATTTTTCCATTTCCTTGCTGTTATTGATTTCTAGTTTATTCTTTTGTAGTTAAAAATGATACTTAGTGTGATTTTAATCTTTCATTTGTTAAAATTGTTTTGTGATCTAACATGCAGTCTATCCTGGAGAATGTCCCTTATGTCCTGGAGAATAATGTGTATTCTTCTGCTGTTGGTTGAAAATAATGTGCATTCTTCTGCTGTTTGGTCTGTAGTGTTCAAGTCTGTCATTTCTTTATTGATTTTCTGTATATTTTATTCATTATTGAAAGTGGAATATTGAAGTTTTCTATTGCTTCAATTTCTTTTTTACATCTGTCAATTTTGCTTTATATACTTAGGTGCTCTAATGTTGGGTGCATATATATTTATAGTGATTATAGCTTCTTGTTGAATTCCTGCTTTTATCATTGTGTAATGACTTTATTTGTAACTAAATAATTTTTTGACTTAAAGTTTACTTTGTCTTATATAAATATAGTCAGTCCTATTTTTCCAGTTTCTATTTGAATGGAATATCTCTCTTCATCTTTTCAGTTTCAGTCTATTTGTTCCTGATTCTAATTTGAGTTTCTTGTAGAAATCATAGAATTGGAGCTTGCTTTTTTTTTTTTTAAATAAATAAATAAAACTACTTTAAACCATTTTGCTTTTTATTGGGAATTTAGTCTATTTACATTTAAAGCAATTACGGATAGATAAAGATTTACTATTGCTATTTTGTTTACTGTTCTCTATTGACATTCTTTATTCTCACTTTTCCTCCCTCAGTGTCATCTTTAGGATTTTTTTGCTTTTATTGTATTGATTAATTTTGATTTCTTTTTTTTTCTTGTGAAACTTTTAAATTTTATTTATTTTTATGTTTTGAGACAGGGTCTCACTCACTCCTTCGCCCAGGCTGGAGTGCAGTGACATGATCTTGGCTCACTACAACCTCTGCCTTCCAAGTTCTAGCGATTCTCCTGCCTGAGCCTCCTGAGTAGCTGGGATTACAGGTGTGCAACACCACACTGCTATTTTTTGTGTTTTTAAAAGAGATAAGTTTTCGCCATGTTGCCCAGGCTGGTCTTGGACTTCTGACGTCAAGCAATCCACCTGCCTTGGCCTCCCAAAGTGCTGGCATTACACACGTGAACCACTGCTCCTGGCATGTTTTGTGAAACTTTTATAACTATTATTGTTTTGGTTACCAAGGAGCTTACATAAAATGTATAATAGTTTTAGTGGTCTATTTTCAGCTGATAACTGCTTAACTTTATTTGCATGCAAAAACTCTACACATGTTTTTCTCCTCCTCCAACATTATATTCTATCAATTTCCCAAATTATGTCTACTTATATTAAGTATCCATTAACACAATTATTTATAACTGTTTTAATGCTTTGTCTTTTATCTTTTATAGTGGAATTAAAAGTGATTTATCCACCATTACAGTAATACAGTATTTTCAATTTTTCTATATATTTACCTTTACCAATGAGTTTCCTACTTTCTTAAGCTCTCCTAGTCCTTATTTATTATACTTTTGTTTCAACTTGAAAAGTTCCATTTATGTTTATTTTAAGGCAAGTCTAGTGGTGATAATTTTTCTTAGTTTGGTTTGTCAGAGAGATTATTTATCTTTCCTTCATTTGTGAAGGACATGTTTTCTGGGTATAGTAGTTTGGTTGGCAGGTTTATTTTCTTCAAGCACTTTCAGTATATTATCTCTCTCCCCCTGGCCTGTAAAGTTTCTGCTGAGAAATCTACTGACAGTCTTACAGAAATTCTCTTATACATAACAAATCTCTTTTCTCTAGCTGCTTCCAAAAATCTCTTCTTTGGCTCTAACTTTTAACAATTGTATTATAATATGTCTTAATATGGGTCTTTTGGGATTCATTTTATTGATGTTCTATGTCTTCCTGAATCTGGATTTTTCCCCCAGCTTGGAAAGTTTTCAGCTGTTATTTATTTGAATAATTTTTTGGCTCCTTTCTGCCTCACTCTTCTTTGCTCCCATAATGTGTATATTGGTCTGCTTGATACGATGTTCTTTAAGTTTCTTAATCTATTAAGCTACCTTCACTTTTTTCTTTTTTTTTTTTTCTTTATTGTTTCCTAATTGTATGATTTCCAATGACCTATCTTTGAGGTCTTTGTTCTGCTTGAAATACTCTGCTGTTGAACACCTCTGTTTAATATTTTAGTTTGATTATTGTATTCTTCAGTTCTATGATTTCTGTGTGGTCCATTTTGTATTTTCTTTCTCTTTCTTCAAATACTCACATTGTTTATGTATTGTTCTCCTGATCTCAGTTCAGTGAGCACTTTTTTTTTTTTTTTTTTTTTTTTGAGAGTCTCACTGTCATCCAAGCTATAATGCAGTAGCACAATCATGACTCACTGCAGCCTCAAGCTCCTAGGATCAAGCAATCCTCCAACTGCAGCCTCTTGAGTACTTCGAGAGCATTTTAATGACTATTACTTTTAATTTTCAGTCAGGTAAATCATTGAGTGTTCATTTCTGGAAATTTACCTTATTAGTTTCTTTGTAACATATTTTTCTGTTTCTTTATTTTTATTGGCTGTGTTGTTTGCCATACATTAGATAAAGTGGTCACTTCTCCCAGTCTTGTCAGACTGGCCTCATATAGAAAATGAACTCAACAGTCAACATGGCCAGAGATTCTGGATCCTTGTGCTGTCTTACTTCTCTGTGGTCCAAGGATGTTCCAAATCTTGTTAGTGCCCACAAGACAGGAGAGATAGAAACTAGTCTCTAAGAATTATCTGGAAAAGTTGGGGTGCTAAATGTGTGATCTAATTCCCTTCTCTCCTCAGGGATAAGCTGGAAGCTGGCTTTCGTATCTAGCTTACTCCATAGTAAACAGGGTAAAAGATCTGTGGCAAATCCGTGCACTCTCATTCAGAATGGAAACCCTTTCCAACTATTGCCTCTTTCTTGGTCACTTCCATGGTACTAGAAGATTCTGGGTCTTATCAGTCAGAGACAAGTGGGTTAGCTGGCTGCTTCTTTCTATCTCTGGAGCAAGCCAGCAGAGGAACTGTGTAAGTACCCATACGCCTATACAGGCTGTCAGAGGACTACTAGTTACCATCCACCTCCACCCAATAAGCTCCTAGATGCAGGCTAATCCAGACACATATGGTTAGTTGCTGAGAAAATTGTGACATTAGGTATGCAGTCAAACCCTTTACAGTTAAAAACTGGGTGCTGGGTGGTTTTGTCTGCTGCTTTGGTGCTAATGTAGGAGAAATGGTCACTGGTCATCCCCCAACAACTGTTTAAAACTACCTTTTTGTTCTCTGTGATTTTGGAGTACTCATTAATGCCAAGCCCTGTCACTTCCAGAGCTGGATGATTAAGTAGTCATTCTCCCTGGTGGGAACTTTAAAAGTCAGGGTGCTCTATGTACTGAGCAACTCCTTCCAGGGAGAAGCTAGAGAATTAGTTTTATCATTGTAGTGCGCTGGGAGAAGCAGGTGCGTGAAGTTTTCACACACCTGTTCAGGCTCCCGGGGTCTTACGAATTCCCTGTACTCCAGATGACATCTGCTTAGAGGCCTGACCTTAGACAGTAGCTGGCAAAATATTTAGCTAACCCTCTTTCAAGAGAAACTGGGAGCTGGGTATTGTTGCTTATTTGTGCTTTACTAAGCCCAGGGATATTGCAGCAGGACATGTTCACACACACATTGAAAGCCACCTCTTTAGCTCCAGGAAACTTATAATTGCTGAGCCCCTTCTGTTTCCAGGGCTAAGAGACCTAGGAGCCAGTCCTTCAGGTAGGAGCCGTGAAAACTGGATTGCTGTATATGTGTTCTAAACCCTTCACTCTTCAGGAAGAAATGGAGAGTTGAGGATTCCTTTCCAATTGTAAGGCTCTTTACCCAGGGTGGGTTTTATTGCATAAGTGGGTCTCAGCTTTTCCTACCTGTTTTGTTGTTGTTTGTTTGTTTGTTTGTTTGTTTGTTTTGAGACAGGGTCTCATTCTGTGGCCTAGGCTGAAGTGCAGTGGTGCCATTATGACTCACTATAACCTCAACTTTCCCAGGCTCAAGTTATCCTTCCACCTCAGCCTCCTGAGAAGCTGCTGGGACTATAGGCATGCACCACCATGCCTGGTTAATTTTTTATTATTTTTTGTAGTGACAGGGTCTTCCTATGTTGCCCAGGCTGGTCTCAGACTCTTGGTCTGAAGAAATCATCCCACCTCAGCCTCCCAAAGTGCTGGGATTACAAGTATAAGCCACCACACCTGGCCTCCTACCTGTTTCTGATGTGAATATATCTTAGTGGTACCATGTGTAGGAGTCTCTCAACTATTTTCTGAACTTCTCTCAGAGGGAATTCATCCATGTGTAGCCATTTATTTGCTGTGTCTATGGGAGGAGAAAAAGCCAGGAGCTTCCTATTCTGCCATCTTACTTTTTTTTTTTTTTTTTTTTTTTTTCAGGCAATGAAGGTATCTTCCAGAGAGCTTGCCAAACCTTTTTCCTTAACTACTTACAATCACATATGTACACATATACACGCACACTGATACACTAACATTTTGCTAAGGTCTTGAGATGGTCTGTTAAATTCTTGACAACAGAATGAGTTGGGTCATCTGTGAAAAGGACATTTAAACAAAAGACATAACCAGACAGCCCTTAATCACAGTTTCTATTCACCGTCTTACTCGGGGTACTTCAGAATCTACGAATGGTCTCAAAGGGAACTTCAATCTCCAGGATGCTTTTTGAGATAGATTTGTTTTTTTAAAAAAAGTCCTGTTTTTGCCTTCTTTCCACTCTAACATTTTATTATTTGACTACCTGAAATAAAAGTTATCCTTCTATAAGCATAATTGCATACTGGTGTAATTTTAAAAAGGCACATTTAAGTTTTAGAATAGAAAGCAGAAAAAAATATTTCTACTTCCCTTTTTGGTACAAAGATTAGAAGTTGTCTAAATATTACTCTCTGAAATTATTCATTAAATGTGATCTTCATATTTTAAGTTCAATTCGCATATTCCTTTATCATTAAGGAGAGGATTAGAAATGCTGCCCCTCCCCCTCCTCTCTCCACCTTCAACTCATGCATTCCTCGCTTCCTCATTTTCTGATTGCATATTATGAACCACACACTGTGTGAGGTACTGTAGACATAACATAAGTCCTGCCCTGACGGGGCCCATATTTTAATGGGGATATGGATGTGTACATGGACTAATTTTAAAACTATATCTTAAGTGATGTAATGGAGATACTGCTGAGTCATTTGGATGCCATAAAGGCTAAAGGGTTTAATTCTTCCAGAGGAATTATAGAAGAAAAAAAATTCATAAATTTCACTTCATTAACCTCAGAGTAGTGGTGCCTACTAAGTATCATACAGTAGACCATAATTTTTGCTCACCTGATTACTATCTATTCTTGCATTATATTTGTGAGGTAGGAGTATTAAACAGGGTCAAGTTAGGAAAGCAGAAACCACTCTGGGTATGATACAAAGGGGAGGGAGGGAGAGAGAGAGGGAGAGAAAGAAATAGATTTTGTCCAACTACAGCAGAATACACATTCTTTTCAGGTAACACAGCTAGGGAATAGAGTAACCTATATTTGACTCCAAGTCTTTCCAAAGCCTCTTTCTATGAATGAATTTAAATACTGAGAAGGCTCAGAATAAAGAGTTAAGTTTATTGGATTAAGTGAGAATAAATAAAATAGGCTTTGGAAACTCATCCTTACTTATTATACAACTGTTTCTCAGATCACTACTGACCTCCAAAACTATATGGGGAGGAAGTAGAAGCAGAGGGCATCTGTTTTGTAGTGTCATCTGTGGACTGTTTACTATTACCCTGAAACATTTTGGGGACCTTTTTTTACAGACACAACATGTTCCCCAGAAGAGGATATATTGTCATTCTGACAAATGTCCATCCAAGGAATGGGAAATTCATTATCCCTTCCACTAGAATTAAACTGTGAAAGTACTGATGCATGAAGAAGTAGTAGTAGAATAAAGAGGAAGTTGTATTTGTCTTTTTCACTATAAGAAAAAAATGCAAAATCAGGAAAAAATATATCTTGACTATTACTTTTACAAAGGCAGAAACACCCTGTTTGCTATCTAATCAGTCCTATTGATAAAATTCAGGCTGTACTGTTCTCTCCAGAGAGAGGCAAATGGGGGGAGTTATTAGATTTGCACCCTACTGCTGTTAGTAGAATGAACAAGACATAGTAAAAGTCACAAGTGGAATTGTACTAGTATTTCCCCTATAATTAACCCAACACTTAGGTAGCCTTTAAAGTGAAAGGAGCCCTCCAAATGATGGAGGCACACAGGAGGTAATTATGTGCTTTCAATAAATGCCTGAAAGCTCACAATTTCTTTGGGGAGATACAATCTCTGGAAAGGCTTGCGTTGTCACTCCAATTTCATTTATTATTTTAACAAATTGTATGTTCCGTAGAGGAACTTTATTTCCCAAAAAGATGAATGTATAATAAACCAATGCTTTATTTTAAAACTTATAGTGAGAGAAATTTCAATTTATTAGATAATTCCATTGTTTATGAAGAGTCTCTATTAAATTAGCTTAAGTTCCAAAAGATATTGCCACATTATTGTAGGTAGCTATTATAATTCTCAAATTTCTATTGTTATATTGTCTAGGACAAGGGTAAGCAAACTACAACTTCTAGGCCAAATCTGGCCTCCCAGTTGTTTTATAAATAAAATTTTATTTAAACATAACCACTCCCATTCATTTACTTGGTGTCTCTGGTTGTTTTTGCAACACAACAGTAGGGTTAAGTAGATATAACAGACTGTGTGTCACATGAAGCCAAAAACATTTGCTCTCTGGTTCTTTACAGAATGAATTTGCTTATATTTCTTCTAGGATGTCAATATGTCTGCTTAATTCACAGAAGGACAAATTTTAACATATCTTACTTCTATGGCCTGAATGTTTACGTACCCTGAAAATGCATTTGTTGAAATCGATCCCCAATTTGATAGTATTAGGAGGTAGGACTTCGGATATGTGATTATATCATGAGGGTGTAACCTTTATTAATGAGATTAGCACTTTTATATGGGGTTGAAGAGACCAGAGCTCCCCTTCCACCATGCGAGGATGCAGAATAGAAGATACATTCTGTGAACTGGAAAGCTGGCCCTCACTAGACACCAAATGTGCTAGTATTTTGATCTTGGGCTTCCCAGCCTTCAGAACTTATAGCAGTCCAAAAAGATTGACACCCACCTGAAAGGTTAATTTTGTCCTAAAATAATCTTTCATGTAAGATCTGAAATATGACCTAAGTATTATCTGAGGAGTCAATGCTAATTTATTGGTGGTGGATACTGTGATCCTGTATTAAGAGTGGATCTGAAGCCACATAAGAAAGATAACTGTGATTACTTAGTGCTATTTCCCATGGCTGTGAAAAGACAACCTTGTGACCAGAATTTGAAACTCTGCGTAAACAAGACTGTGACATGTTTTGAAGGCCTTTACACCCTCCTCAGGTTTTAGAAATATTTCCACTGATGAAAGCTTTCAGATGAAATACTATTTTATTTTGAAATTAACATTTACCAGTTATGGAAATTTTAGTCTGGATAGAAAGGAAAGGAGTAACATGGTGAATAGGACACCAGCCTTAGGCTTGTCCAAGTCGATAATATCAAAAGTTTAGTACACCATGTTTTATAGTATATGTTATAATCAGGTAGCCAGCTCTCCCCTTGAGAAATAGGAGCAGGCGTTATTATGTGACCTTATTCCATTAAAGGTCATGTAATATAGCTGGGGAAATACAATTAAAGTCATCCCCCAAGCCAGGATACCTCTTCACAAAGATAGAACAAGTATTAAGCATTATTATTGAATTAGCATTAAACCAGAATGTGATATAAATCACAATCATTCCACTGAAGATAATGAAAAGATAAAGAAATCTCACCTTCTTATATAGACAAGCAGATACAACCCATAAAATACATGTTTTCAAGATAAACAATAACTAGTCCTCAAGTAAGAAGGCTGCACAGCATGTGACTCTTCCTAAATTCATTTGGTAATTAGGTTGACAGTCTGTGTTGGCAAATTGGCTTAAAAAATAAACTTCTCAAATTTTAAAAATGGGAGTAGATTTATAACTTGGAGTAAGAGGCCCCACATAATTAGGCACCTATCCTCCCACAGGAACTGGAGAATAGGAGTGCTATTTTCCTTGATGATTACATTGTAAAGAGATGATCTTATATTAAAAAAATGGTAAGGATTCTACTAAAAAAAAACTGTTAGAACTAGCAAACACATTAAGTGAAGTTGCAAGATAGAAAATCAGCACACAGAAACACTTGTTTCTTTTTTTAATTTTTATTTTTAGTTCTGGGATACATGTGTAGGATGTGCAGGTTTGTTACATAGGTAAACGTGTGCCATGGTAGTTTGCTGCACCCATCAACCCATCACCTAGGGAGTAAGTGCAGCATGCATTAGCTGTTTTTCCTAATGCTCTCCATCCCCTCAAGTCACCCTCTGATAGGCCCCAGTATGTGTTACTCTCCTCCCTGTGTCCATGTGTTCTCATTATTCAGCTCCCACTTATAGGTGAGAGCATGTGGTGTTTGGTTTTCTGTTCCTGTGTTAGTTTGCTGAGGATAATTGCTTCCAGCTTCATCCATGTCCCTACAAAGGACATGATCTCATTTCTTTTTATGGCTGCATAGTATTCCATGGTGTATATGTGTCACATTTTCTTTATACAGTCTATCATTGATAAGAATTTGGGTTGGTTCCAAGTCTTTGCTATTGTGAATAGTGTTGCCACAAACATATGTATGAATGTGTCTTTATGGTAGAATGATTTATGGTCCTTTGAGTATATACCCAGTAATGGGATTGCTGGTGTCAAATGGTATTTCTGGTTCTAGATCCTTGAGGAATTGCCACACTGTCTTTCACAATGGTTGAGCTAATTTACACTCCCACCAACAGTGTAAAAATGGTCCTATTTGTCCACATCCTCCTCAGCACTTGTTTCCTGACTTTTTAATAATCACCATTCTAATTGACATGAGATGGTATCTCATTGTGGTTTTGATTTTATTGGTGTATAGGAATGCTTGTGATTTTTGCACATTGATTTTGTATCCTGAGACTTTGCTGAAGTTGCTTATCAGCTTGAGATTTTGGGCTGAGACGATGGGATTTTCTAAATATACAATCATGTCATCTGCAAATAAAGACAATATGATTTCCTCTCTTCCTATTTCTCTTGCCTAATTGCCCTGGCCAGAATTTCCAACACTATGTTGAATAGGAGTGGTGAAGGAGAGCATCCTTGTCTTGTGCCAGTTTTCAAAGGGAATGCTTCCAGTTTTTGCCCATTCCATATGATATTGGAAGTGAGTTTGTCATAAATAGCTCTTATTATTTTGAGATATGTTCCATCAATACCTAGTTTATTGAGAGTTGTTAGCATGAAGGGCTGTTGAATTTTGTCAAAGGCCTTTTCTGCATCTATTGAGATAATCATGTGGTTTTGTCATTGGTTCTGTTTATGTGATGGATTATGTTTATTGATTTGCATATGTTGAAACAGCGTTGCACCCCTGGGATGAAGGCGACTTGATCGTGGTGGATAAGCTTTTTGATGTGCTGCTGGATTCGGTTTGCCAGTATTTTATTGAGGATTTTCGCATCAATGCTCATCAGGGAAATTGGCTTGAAATTTTCTTTATTTTGTTGTGTCTCTGCCAGGTTTTGGCGTCAGGGTGATGCTGGCCTCATAAAATGAGTCAGGGAAGATTCCCTCTTTTTCTACTGGTTGGAATAGTTTCAGAAGGAACAATACCTGTTCCTCTTTGTACCTCTGGTAGAATTCAGCTTCTAATCCATCTGTTCCTTGGCTTTTTTTTTTTTTTTTTTTTGGTTGGTAGGCTGTTAATCGCTACCTCAATTTCAGAACTTGTTATTGGTCTATTCAGGGATTCGACTTCTTCCTGTTTTACTCTTGGGAGGGTTTATGTGTCCAGGAATTCATCCATTTATTCTATATTTTCTAGTTTATTTGCATAGAGGTGTTTATAGTAATCACTGATGGTAGTTTGTATTTATGTGGGATCACTGATGATATCCCCTTTATCATTTTTTATTGTATCTATTTGATTCTTCTCTCTTTTCTTCTTTATTAATCTGGCTAATGGTCTATCCACTTCATCAATCTTAAAAAACAACAACAACAACAACAACAAAAAACAAAAAACAAAACAAAAAAAACCCAACTCCTGAATTCCTTATTTGAAGGGTTTTTGTGTGTGTGTGTGTGTCTCTGTCTCCTTCAGTTCTGCTCTGTTTATAATTATTTCTTGCCTTCTGCTAGCTTTTGAATTTGATTTTCTTGCTTCTCTAGTTCTTTTAATTATGATGTTACAGTGCCAGTTCAAATCTTTTTTGCTTTCTCCTGTGGGCAGTGAGTGCTATAAATTTCCCTCTAAACACTGCTTTAGCTGTTTCCCAGAGGTTCTGGCACATTGTGTCTTTGTTCTCATTAGTTTCAAAGAACACATTTACTTCTGCCTTAATTCAGTTATTTACCCAGTAGTCATTCAGGAGCAGTTTGTTCAGTTTCCATGTAGTTTTGTGTTTTTGAGTGAGTTTCTTAATCCTTAATTCTAATTTGATTTCACTGTGGTCTGAGAGACTGTTATGATTTCCATTCTTTTGCATTTGCTGAGGAGTATTTTACTTCCAATTATGTGGTCAATTTTAGAGTAAGTGTGATGTAGTGCTGAGAAGAATGTATATTCTGTTGATTTGGGGTGGAGAGTTCTGTAGATGTCTATTAAATCCTCTTGGTCTAGTGCTGAGTTCAAGTCCTGAATATCCTTGTTAATTTTCTGTCTCATTGATCTGTCTAATATTGACAGTGGGGTGTTAAAGTCTCCCACTATTATTGTGTGGGATTCTAAGTCTCTTTGTAGGTTTCTAAGAACTTGCTTTATGAATCTGGGTGGTCCTCTGCTGAGTGCATATATATTTAGGATATTTAGCTGTTTCTGTTGCATTGATCCCTTTACCATTTTGTAATGCCCTTCTTTGTCTTTTCTCATCTTTGTTGGTTTAAAGCCTGTTTTATTAGAGACTAGGATTTCAACACCTGCTTTTTTATTATTATTATATTTTTGCTTTCCATTTGCCCTTTATCCCTTTATTTTGAACCTATATTTGTCTTTGCACATCTCATAGCAATTCTATAAGCTACTCATCATAACCCCCATTTAATAGATTCAAAAAATGAGTCTTGGAAAGATTAAATAACTATTTTACTATACAGAGCTAGTAAATGGCAGAACAGAACTTAAAGTTGATTTAACTCAAGTCTGCACAGAGTCTGCTATCTCAAACAATTTTTTTTTTTTTTTTTTTTTACCTATATTACCTCTGCCTCCTAGCCAATCCACCACTCCATCTACCCTTTCATTACCCCATAACTTATACCAGTAGACTGTTAACCATCCTGTCTGAGAGGATATATCACGTAATAAAGTTAGCATAAGCTTTGGACTCACAAGTTTATGTCTGAAACGTACCTTTGCTGTTTGGTAGTTGGATTAAGTAGGCAAGTTATTTAACTTAGCCTCAGTTTCTTCATACGATAAAATGATGATAAAAAAAAGCCACATCATAGGAAGTGCCTGTAAACTTCCTGGCACATAATGAGCACTCAGTTAAAAAACTATAATTTTCAATTTACAATTAAAGCATTAAAAATTTAAAAACATAGCTATTACTATCAATAAAGATATTGGCAATCATTTTTTCTTTTAGTATTAAGTGGTTGCATTGATTGCCAAAGCCTGAACTAGCGAAGGAGTGTGCTCACATAGAAGTTATTTCCGGGGCCGGGCGTGGTGGCTCAAGCCTGTTATCCCAGCACTTTGGGAGGCCTAAGTGGGTAGATCACAAGTGCAGGAGTTTGGGGCCAGCCTGGCCAACATGGTGAAACCCCGTCTCTATGAAAAATATGGAAATTAACTGGCCATGGTGGCAGGCGCCTGTAATCCCAGCTACTCAGGAGGCTGAGGCAGGAGAATGGCTTGAAATCGTGAGGCGGAGGTTGCAGTTAGCGGAGATCGCACCACTACAGTCCAGCCTGGGTGAGAGAGCGAGACTCCACCTCGGAAAAAAAGAAAAGAAAAATAAGCTATTTCCAGAATGAAGATGAAGAGAATACTGAAGTTAGGATACTTGCAAGAAGTAGAACATATAGAGTTCAGAATTTAGAGAACTGAGCTATTAACCAAAAAATCCAGAAGTTTAAACAGAAAAAGAAATGGAGAAAATAAGTACAGAGTTCTAAAGAACGAAATTGTTATAATCAAAGACATGAGCCCAGAAAGCTGAAGTGCTTCTTTGAACATTGGTGTTTGGAAGAACATTTAAGCAATCAATAAGTTTATTCCTTTTGAAAATCTCTGTAGGAAATAACCATAAATACAAAATATTTTTTAAATCTTAAGGTGCCTATCAAATAGTTATTAGTAATCACTTAGTTTGTACCTCTTTTTAATATTATTTATGACTGACTATTGAAATATGTTATATACAATTTATAGTAAAGTATGCAAGTATTAAATATTTTAAATGCATATTTTGAGACTAGATATATTGTTAAATTTTGATATTAAAATACATTATTTATAAAAGTATAAACACATACATGAGAAGCATGTATGTCCTTCTCAAATATATATGGAAAAAAACTGTTATCAGTGGTTTATTTTCATGGTAGAATCATGAACAATTTTTTCACTCTTTTCTGTGTGTGTGTGTGTGTGCGCGCGCGCACATACATGTATGTGCATGATGTCAAAATTTCCATAAGAAACAGGCACTTTATAAAGAAAAATAATGTTTATTTAGAAAGGATCTACCCTATGCTGATGTGCACAAGCCTCCCATGCTCCTTTTTTTCCTCTCACAAGATCAGCTAATGTTTACCACTATGGCACTAAAGGATGCAAATATTTACTTCTTAAACAGTAGGAAGGCCTTTCAAGACACTCCCTGGTTGTAGGTTCTCTTACAGTTAGCTGATGAAGACTTGTATGCCCATAAAAAGTATAGAAATTAAAGAAGAGGCCTGAAAATATATTCATAATTAGAAGGGGGACCAGGGTTGTATTTGGGACATGATTAACTGGTAATCAGTAAAGAACAAACTGATTATTAGCCGTTCAATTCTTGTTGTTCTTAGGGGATTCCACTCAGTGGTCTAATTAAATTGAGCTTGAAGTCTTCACATCTCCATTCAGTGGCAATTTCATTATAATATTCAGTTCTTTGCATGAGATTTGCCTTACCCCTCTTTAATCATATGTTTTGCATTTGTGTAACACCTTCCTTGATTAATTTCTCTACAGGATTAGCTCTTGATAACTGCATGGTTTATGGAAGCAAATGTCACATATAAGACAATCTGGATATTAAAGTTTATTGTCAGTCTTGGAATTTTTTTAAAAGGAAAATCAAACAAAAGATATGCACTTGTTTTAATTAAAATTGCTTTCTTTGCTTTCTGAATTGTTTGTTTGGCTCTCAATATTTTATAGAGAGAAGATTTCAGAACAAAAATTAAATGACTCCAGGGAAATAGAAAAATGTTTTACATTTTCAACTGAAACTCAAGAGAATTTTTGTTAATTACATTATATCCATCATATAGTTTGCCTTCTAGATAGCAGTAAAAGTTTTAGGCTCTAGGCTACTGCTTATATCAGTAGAAATGTCAGTGCTGTAACATATGCAGCAGAGGAGCTCTAGATATGTATCTTTCACATAAGTATTTGGCGACAAAGCATTTGTGTTGGCTATATAATTCCCCATAACCTAACTCAAGTACCAGTTTTAAATTCATACTCTCCATCATAAGCTTAGGTAGGCAAAGTGGGCTGATGCTAAACATATAGAATAGTATAATAATTATGATTTGTTATAAGAGAGATAAGCAAACCTGTTATAGATTTTAGATACCACTAAGTTTTCTGTGTTTGATTAGCAATAAACAAAATAATCTGGTAACATTTTCCAGTGCCAGATCCTTATTTAAAGTCACAATCTTAAATTTATCCCATTTTTAAACTTCCAAGAAGCAGTATATCTTAACAATGCTTTCTATAAGCTGGTAAGTAGGCCATTAAGAAAAAAAAATCAGAACCACTTTCAAAATTGCTTGGATTTTCAACATTTCAGTATATATGTAGTTTATCCATCAACAACAGTTATATATATGTGTGTGTGTGTATATACATTCAATAACATTTAATAGACACTACACACAATGTATATTTCAAAACAGTTTTGCTTGAGTAGGTGATAATTTTGTATATGGGCATGTTGGTAATAAATTAATTTTTACTTGAAATGGACTGTTGAAAATAATTGAAAACATATAGCTAAATTTTATGCAAAAGACGATATAGTCAACATATTTACACAAACGTGGTAATGATATAAGTTAATATTGATGATTCAGAAGTGACTTTAATCTGTAGAACATATGCTATTGTAGAAAAATACAAAAACAATTCTAGTTATTTGTTGTAACAGGGTTTGATTTTTGGATTATGAATCCATTATTTAAGTTATAACAATTATTCAAGCAATAGGGCAAAATTATTTAATATATTCTGAATTAAAATAAATAGTAAGATATATACTATAGCAAGACTATTATTTTCATCCAGACAGGAATTTTAGCAGTATTTCTCATGTCTATATTTCCAGCACATAGTTAAATGATTACACAGAATAATCATGGGGCACAAAAACAAAAATTCTGAAAGATATTTAAATCTATCTTAAAATTTATTCTTGCTACTTAATCAAAGTTGACTCTTAACTGGGGGCATAACCCTACTGTCTCTTGCCTATGTCCAGTCTCGAGAAGTATTTGATATTTCCTTGACCACTTCTCCAAAACACCCTCTCATCAGCCTTCATTGTTGAATCTAGCACCAATTCTTCCAGCAAAGAGTATGGGTTTGAAAATTAGAAGCTAAGGTTAAAGAACAGGTCGTCTAAAACCATTTAAAGTGATTTACATTATAAAGGGATTTCTTTAGCAGCTGTTTGAACCTGGACAATTTACATACGTGACTTCTAGTTCCAGCAAAACAATTAAAGCAACATTAAGTAACTTCTGGGCTGCTTAATCAAAAAATTAATTAAGTACTACATATAAGAGGTGTTAAATAAGTAGCTTTTACTAAATAAGTAGCAATCATCATCATGTTTATGATCTTAGTTATCTTTGTCATCATCATTGCTGTTGGTTTTCCCTAGATCTGGAATGCCTAGTTCCCATTGTTGCATGAAATATTCTATTTTTCAAAAAGAAGCACACAGCTACGCTTTCTAGACATATACCCAAATATCTCCAGGATTTGTTTGCTTGTTTTTGGAGACAGGATCTCACTCTGTTGCCTAGGTTGGAGTGCAGTGGTGCAATCACAGCTCATTGCATGCTCAAACTCCTGGCCTCAAGTAATTCTCCCACCTCAGCCTCCCAGTGCTGGGATTACAGGGTTGGGCCACAGCACCCAGTTGCCAGGATTTTTTTTTTTTCTTTTTTAAAGAAATTATTTTCTTTCCCACCTGTGTAACAGAAATACAATTCTAATAGCTCTCACTCTCGCGCTCTCTCTCTCTTTCTCTCTGAAACAGGGCCTTGTTTGGGCAAACAGGCTGGAGTGCAGTGGCATGATCACAGCTCATTGCAGCCTCAAAATCCTGGGCACAGGTGATCCTTCTTCCTGTCTCAGCTTCTCCAATAACGAGGACAACAGGTGGATACCACCATGCCCAGCTAAATTTAATTATTATTGTTATTGCTATTATCATTATTATTATTTAGTGGTGACAAAGTCTCACTGTGTCGCCTGGACTGATCTCAAATTCCTATCCTCAAGCAATTCTTTCACCTCGGCCTCTCAAAGTGCTGATATTATAGATGTGAGCCAGTGGGCTTGGCCCCATTCTAATAATTTTAATAGTAGTCACACACTTCCTTGAAAAATGTTTTAATTATGACTCCAGTGTTTATGGCACTAGATAATGTTTTATCTATGTCAATAAATTGTGCATTTGTATGGGTATGGCTACCTACTATTTGTTTAATTCTTTCAAATTTCTCCCAATCACCTAACTGTGTACTATGGAAAATATTTGAAACTTGTCAAATATTGCATTGTGAAATATTGAACCTTGTTAAATACTATGATAGCAATAATTTCTGTGGTTTTGTGTACCCTGATAAATATGTGCATAGAGAATAGTCAATGCAACCACTAGATGTGTCTAGAGTTAAGATAACCTTTTTTTTTTGAGATATTCTTTAAATTCTTTTAAAAAAACTTTAAGTTCAGGGTACACGTTCAAGATGTGCAGATTAGTTACATAGGTAAAGTGTGTCGTGAGAGTTTGTTGTACAGATTATTTTATCACCCATGTATTAAATCAAGTATCCCTTAGTTGTTTTCCCTGAATTTTTCCCTCCTTCCTCCCTTCACCCTCCACCCTCCACCCTCCACCCTCTGGTAGGCTCCAGTGTGTGTCGTTCCCCTCTATGTGTCCATGTGTTCCCATCACTTAGCTCCCACTTATAAGTGAGAATGTGCCACATTTGATTTTCTGTTCCTGCGTTAGTTTTCTAAGGATAATGGCTTTCAGCTCCATTCATGTCACTGCAAAGGACATGATCCCATTCTTTTATATGGCTGCATATTATTCCATGGTGTATATGTACCACATTTTCTTTATCCAGTCTATGACTAATGGTCATTTAGGTTGATTCCATGCATTTACTATTGTGAATAGCTGCAATGAACATATGAATGCATGTGTCTTTATAATAGAATGATTTATATTTCTTTGGATACATACCCAGTAATGGGATTGCTGGGTCAAATGGCATTTCTATATGTAGGTCTTTGAGGAATTGCCTCACTGTTGTCCACAATGGTTGAACTAATTTACACTCCCACCAACAGTGTAAAAGCATTTCTATCTCTCCACATCCTCTCCAGCATCCGTTGTTTCCTGAGTTTTTAGTAATAGCCATTCTGACTGGTGTGGGATGTTATCTCACTGTGGTTTTGATTTGCATTTCTCTAATGATCAGTGATGTTGAGTTTTTTTATGATTATTGACTGCATGTATGTCTTCTATTGAGAAATGTCTGCTCATGTCATTTTCCCACTTTTTAAAGGGTTTTTTGTTGTTCTTGTAAATTTCTTTAAGCTCCTTATACGTGCTGGATATTAGACCTTTGTCAGATGCATAGGTTGCAAAAATTTTCTCCCATTCTGTAAGTTGTCTGTTTACCCTGTTGATAGTGTCTTTTGCTGTTCAGAAGCTCTTTAGTTTAATTAGATCTCATTTGTTAATTTTGGCTTTTGTTGCAGTTGCTTTTTGCATCTTCGTCTTGAAAACTTTGCCCATGCCCATGTCCTGAATGGTATTGCCTAAGTTGTCTTTCAGGGTTCTTACAGTTTTGGGTTTTACATTTAAATCTTTAATCTATCTTGAGTTAATTTTTGTATATGGTATAAGGAAAGGGTCCAGTTTCAATTTTCTGCATATAGCTAGCCAGTTATCCCAGCACCGTTTATTAAATAGGGAATCCTTTCCTCATTGTTTGTTTTTGTCAAGTTTGTCCAAGATCAGATAGTTATAGGTGTGCAGTTTTATTTCTGGGTTCTCTATTGTGTTCCATTGGTCTAAGTGTGTGTTCTTGTACCAGTGCCATGGTGTTTTGCTTACTGTAATCCTGTAGTATAGTTTGACGTCAGGTAGTATGATACCTCTAGCTTTGTTTATTTGCCTAGAATTTCCTTGGCTATTCAGACTCTTTTATGGTTCCATATGAATTTTAAAATAATTTTTTTTTAGTTCCGTAAAGAATATCAATCATAGTTTGATAGGAATAGCATCAAATCTGTAAATTACTTTGGTCAATATGGCCATTTTAACGATATTGACTTTTCCTATCCATAAGCATGGAATGTTTTTCCATTTGTTTGTGTTATTTCTGATTCCATTGAGCAGTGATTTGAAGTTCTCCTTTTATTAATCTTTCCCCTCCCTTGATAGCTGTATTCCTAGGTATTTTATTCTTTCTGTGACAATTATAAATGGAAGTTCATTCATGAATTGACTCTTAGCTTGACTGTTGTTGGTATATAGGAATGCTAGCAATTTTTGCACATTGATTTTGTATCCTGAGACTTTGCTGAAGTTGCTTATCAGTTTAAGAAGCTATTGGGCTGAGATGATGAGGTTTTCTAGATGTAGGATTATGTCATCTGCAAACAGGGTTAGTTGGACTTCCTCTTTTCCTATCTGAATGCCCTTTCTTTCTCTTGCCTGATTGCTCTAGCCAGAACTTCTAATATTATGTTGAACAGAAGTGGTGAGAGAGGGTATCCTTGGGAATGACATGCTTGAGAGCATTTATCAAATATATGCAGAGATGAAAACACAGCTTAGTAAGAACCTGAAATGCCCTCTTTAGCTTAATTTTAATCTTGACATTTCAACTTAACTCAACATACAGCTTGTTTCTTTAGGATTACTACCTCTTTGAATTATTGATTACAAAATCTACTTTGAAATATTATACCACTTAACATATAATGCAACATTCTACTTGTACTTACCTTTCCCCATTCTTTGTGCCAATGTTTCATGTAATTTTCTAAATGCTACAATTCCTAAAATGCTTTGTTATTATTTATAATTTAAATTATAATTTCATTTCCTTTACTACGCTTTAATTGTTCTAATTTCTATTGACATGTTTATGAGTTTGCTAATCCTTTTTCATTGTTTCCAATTTTGTTAAGCAAATGAAGTGAATTTTTGAATGCAGGTATTTTATTTTTCAGTTTTACAATTTTTACTTGATTTTTTATATATAGTCTCCATTTCACACCTTGCACATCTCTTTACTCCTTATATCTGTCTTTCCCCATAAAATATTTAACTTATGTATACATTTTTTAAGTTCTTAGATGTTAATTCCAAAAATGGAATCATCTGAAGGTTTCTTCTTTCTTGACTGTTTTTCATCTTGTTTATGAGTCACAGTCATCTGTCATACACATTTTCTTAGGTCATACATATTTTCTTATATTGGGGATATTGTTCTTAAAAAGAACGATGGAGATCTAAGTGAATTTTCATTTTGTTTTGCTTATTTTCCAGGGAGTTATAAAGATGAGTTGCTTATAGTTCAGATTTGCCCTTACATGAAGTTGAGTTAAAATTGGGCCAAAATTTAAATTACATTGAATTTTTCTGTGATTTGTCCAACCTGCAGTTCCCATACTTCTGCGATTTGACTTTGTCTGAGCTGGGAATAGATTGGACACATTGTTTCAGATTATTTTGGTTTACTTTTGAATTCCATTCTGGCAGAGCTCCAGAACCCAAGTACTGCAACACTATGCAGGGATATGTAATTTTTTCAGTTTTCTAGTTCTTTCCTCAAACCATTTCTTCCCCAACAACAGTAGCATAAGGATAGAATAAGAAGTGTTGGGCTGATAAATTTATTGTATTTGGAGCTCTTTCTCCTTCTTGTACATTTTATCAGCTCATACTCTTGCATAAAGGTCAGCTGACTTTTTCTGTCTCTGAAAATTCTCTCTCTCTTCCAATGGAAGGTCTGCCCCTTCATCCATCTGTACTCTGACTATATGATGACCCAAGTTTGGAAGTTGCCATAGCTCTCAGCTCACTTTTAAAGTACTAGTTTCTCAATGGAATTTACCTTTTATCCTCTACTCTTTGATAGTATCACAAAATCTATGGTTTTAATTTTATCTAGTATTTTTAGGGGTGAAGGTATTTTGTACCTTTCCATATGTTGATCGACAGCAGAGTCTGAACAAACGTAACTCTAATATAATTTAAAATAAGTATATAACCCTTGAATTTTACTTTTCTTTTTCTTTTTTCCTAAAGCAAAGCAGAGGAAAAACGGAGCCAGAAGACAAGTGCTTATGCTTTCTGGACTCTCACATGAGGGCTCAGGACATGTATCATAAAATTAGTCAATTTACTCTTTGCTTGAGAATGTATCAGAAGAGTCTAAGGTAGAGAGGCACAAATACTTTTGGTATTTGTGGTGACTTCCAGTGTAAAATGGCAATGGCATCATGGTGACATCCAGTGTCCAGTAGCTGTGATGTCTCATGTGGACTGATTCTGTGATGTGACCGCAATAGAAATTCTTGGAGCTTAGCTTCTTTAAATTCCCACCTGTTTCCCTAATTTAGTTTTCCCACCTGTGGTATACATTGCCAATAGTTCTGTTTTTGTTTTTGTTTTTGTTTTTTCATTTCACTTAGAATAAGATTTTGGTTTTGTTTGTATATGTATTTATTTTGATTTGAGTAACTAAAACTATCTTTTCTCCTTTAATAACGCCTATTTTTTAAATTTAAATTCTGTAAAATTAAATAAAATAGCACACTTAAATTGCATAACATGTACTGGCATAGAATGAGTACTCTGCCAAACTGATTTCCCTGTTTCCTCACAGATCTATACGCTCTTATTCTATTTCTTTTGTATCTACATCAGAGCTAACCACACTGTTCAATACAGTTGCTTTTTCATGTATACTTGTCAAATGAAAGAGTAAATTGTGTACTGAGGATGATATACTGAACTCATCTTGCCTCTAAATAGTAGGTATTTTCCTACTCTTTCAAATGATAGCAAATAGGTAAAATTTAGGACTGTGAAGAGTATAAAAGGTTACAGATATGGTAATATATTGATATTATTACTGATCAGTTTGGAATTTATATATTCATATAGATATATTAATTGATTTACGTAATTTGTTTCTACCTACCCATTTAAAATAACTTGAAATAGCTCTGTGAATCAGAGAACATGTCTGAGTCTCACATACAAGTGAGTAAAGCAATGTTCCCTGAGCAGAAATTTTGTGGACATGTTTAATTTTTTTTTAATTTTGTAGAACCAGTGGTTAAAATAAATTATCCATAATTTACATTTTTACCAAATCTAATGTAAGGCAGTATTTAAGAACATGTGAATTACAGCGCTAGTTGTCATTATGAAGAAAAAATTCACTCTCATATCATTAGATGTTTCATGAATTTTTAGACTATTAACTAAAATTATTACTCACAATTCAGTATAGTCTTATCTAATATAACATCCCATGTCAAACAGAATATTGCCTCACTTGGCTTTCTAAGAATGTTGGTGTCTACAGGTCTTCGGTATTAATTTTTTTAAAAAAGGAAACAACTTCATTTCAAAGATACTGCCTCCAAGAGTTTTAATGATTTATTATGTATAAGTCAAAGAGAAATTAAAGCTATTTTTCAGCCAGTTATGGCAGTGAGAGGGGAAAACACCCAGTTTTGCTTTGCAGTTTTTCCAGATCCCAAGTTTGTCTGTGTTTAAGTAGGTCTAGTCATTGTTCCTAGACAAATAAACAAAAGTGAGAACATTTACAGCTATTGGTCTTATAAGACAAGTAGTATTCCATCACGAAGGTCCCTGGGAAACCATTTAAACAGCTTTATTGATTTTTCCCTTGTTGATGCATGTAGTTCAAACAGCTCCCAAGAAACACCACTGTACTTAAGCTAGGATTCTTTGACAACTACCAACCCATGAGTTGCTTTTACTTTTCTTTCTGATTATGCAGATCAAAACTAACACTGATGTTGCAATATGAAGTTTAAAAGTACAAAAAGTTTGAAGCAATTTTTAAATGTACTTTATATTTAGAGAAGTTTTAGGTTCACGGCAAAATTGAGTGATAAGCACAGAGAGTTTCCATATATTCCCTCTCCACACATGCATAAACTTCCCCATTACCAACATCTCCTGGCTGAGTGGTACACTTGTTGCAATTGATGTGAACCCACATTGACATATCCTTATCATATAAAGTCAATAGTTTATATTAGGGCTCACTTTTGGTGGTGTGCATTCTATGGATTTAGACAAGTATATAATGACAAGTATCCACCATTATAGTGCATACAGAAAAGTTTCACTGCCCTAAAAGTTTGTGTTCCACCTATTAATGCCTCATTTCCTATAAGTCCCTGGCAATCACTCATCTTTTTATATCTTGGACTTACACAATGTGTAACTTTTTTGCGGATTGGACACTTTCACATAATATGCATTTAAGGTTTCTCCATTTCTTTTCGCAGCCTGGCATCTCATTTCTTTTTAGTGCTGAAAAATTTCCATTGTCTGGATGTACCGAAGTTATTTTATCCATTTATCTTCTGAAGCACATCTTGGTTGCTTCTAAGTTTTGACAATTATGAATAAAGATGCTATAAACATCTGTGTGCAGGATTTTGTGTGTATTTAAGTTTTCAATTCATTTGGGAACCAAAGAATATGATTTCTGGATTGTATGGTATGAGTATGTTTAGTTTTATAAGAAACTGCCAAACTGTTTTCCAAAGTGGTTGTGCCATTTTGTATCCCCACAAGCAATAAATGAGAATTTCTATTGCTCTGTCTACATCTTTATAAGCATTTGGTATTGAGTGCTCTGCATTTTGGCCACTTTAATTGGTATGTGGTGGTATGTCATTGTTGTTTAAATGTGCAGTTCCCTAATAACATATGATGGTAAGCATCATTTTATGGCTTGTCATCTGTAGATCTTTGCTGAGGTGTCTGTTTAGATATTTCACCTATTTTTAAGTTGGATTGTTTCTTACTGTTAAGCTTTAAGAGTTCTTTGTATATTTTTGTTAATAGTCCTTCATTAGGTATGACTTTTGTAAATATTTTGATCTCAGTCTGTGGTTTCTGTGACATGTCTTCCACTTATTATAAAATTTGAAGCAAATTTTAATTTACAATTTTATTATGGTAAATGTCAAATATATATGAAAGTCAAAAGCAAGGGAAGCCCATTGTATATCTAATATCAACTTATGTTTCATCAATGCACCCTCATATTCTACCCTCCTCCTTACTCTATGAGATTACTTTGAAAATGCAAGGCTTAGTTTAATGTCAGCTGTAAAAATTTCAGAATTTATCTCTAAGAACTTTTTTGAAACTATCATTATTATGTAATTACAGCTTATAAAAACTTCACTAAATTCTTTATATCATCAAGTATCTAGTCCAGAATTCTCTCATAAGTATCTTTTTGTTTGCTTAACTTTTTAAAAATATTTGATTATTTCAAGTTGGTATTCAAAGTTCAAACATAAAATTTAATAAACATGTTTTCTAAGATTATCTTAATGTATTCGTTCCTGAGTTTTTCCTGTCCTCTTGCAATGTATTTGTTGAAAACAACTTGGCCGTTTGTATTTTTTGTATTTAGATCTAGAAGCTCTATCTGATTCAGGTTTGGTTTCTTTTTTAAACAAAAATACTTCAGGTACAGTTGGATGCTGGTTAATAAACAGCACCAAAATTTCTAGTTATCTCTCCTTTTAGTAATGTAATTTTCAATTTCTCATCATGAATTAATGAAATGGTGAAGCTATGTATTTTGTTTTTAATTATAAGATAGACTATATGTGTAGAGAGAAACTTGACTTCACCAATGATTTTGTTACTGTGACATACATTCATACAGGATTACTTCCTCTTTTTTGTGTTTTCAGAATACTTCGCTGGCTTTGTAACATCTTTGAAATGTGACCATTAGTAGGTTTTTGTTTGGTTTTGTCTATATGATCATTAAAATTGCAATATATTTAACATGTTTCAACTCACTGCAGTGATTCTTTCAATGAATATTTAATTTTTTTCTTTTTTGGTTATAAGGGATTTCTTCAAGTTGGCTCCTGAGTCCTTTTGACTCAATCCTAGTAGTTTTGGAAGCTTCTTTGGTTTCTGCTATGAAAAAATGAACAGGCTTACCTTATATATTTCATGCCTGGAATCAGCCATCTATCCAAGGAACTCTGGCTACTTTTAATGGAATATGGTATTGAAATGCCAGTATTATTACACCGATGATCATTGTTACTAGGTTGGTCATTGTGTTTAGGATTTTTCAATAGAAAAATCTAAGAAATAGGTATTATTGTTATTTTTAAGACAAAATAATTAAATTCACATTTAGGAATTTTTCATTATGTCTTTGATTCAATATTTATATTTTTTCTCTTGAATTGAAATATTTCCCAATGACACTAAAATTATTACTTACATATTTTATTATTTATTTTTTGAGACAAAGTCTCACTCTGTCTCTTAGGCTGAGTGCAGTGGGGTGATCTCAGCTCACAGCAACCTCTGCCTCCCGGGTTCAAGAGATTCTCCTGCCCCAGTCTCCCGATTAGCTGGGATTACAGGTGCCCACCACCATGCCCAGCTAATTGTTGTATGTTTAGTAGAGACAGGATTTTACCATGTTGGCCAGGCTGGTCTCAAACTCCTGACCTCAAGTCATCCACCTGCCTTGGCCTCCCAAAGTGCTGGGATTGTAGGCATGACATTAGTTACATATTTTAACGCAGACAAATATTTTTCACACACAAATAAATTAGAATGACTGTACCAATATTATTACAACTTAAAACAACATATATTTATTCTCCCAATTTCCATGGGTCAAGAGCCTAGGCATGGCCTGGGTGGTTCCTCTATGCTCAGAGTGTAACAGGCTGTAAAAACTATTAGCTTGCCTGCATTCTTATCTGGAGAGCCACTCACTTCTAAGCGCATTCAGGTATCTAACAGATTCTTTATCTTTCAGCTGTATGGAAAAGGGCCCAGCTTTCTTCTGGCTGCTGCCTGAAGGCTTCCTGATGTTCCTTTTGAATTCATAAAGAGCAAACGCAGAGTCTTCAACTTCAGGGAGAGCCCAGTCCGTTTTTTGTAAAGAGATTTCACTTAGGTCAGGTCTACTCAGGATAATCTATTTGATTAATCTGAGACCTTAATTACATCTGCAAAATCCTTTCACTTTTGCCGTATTCCATCCCTAGAAGCAAACCATAGTTTCCACCCACATTAAAGGAAAATGGATTATTCAGGATAATAGCACCAGGGGGAGAGGATCACTGGGGCCACTTTAGTACTCTATTTGCCCCAGGGATAATAATATCTAAAAAGAAATTATTGTTTTAATTAAATAATGTAGCATAAGTAAGCACTTGTCAGAGCCTGTACCTGAAATACAGTTCAGGTATGAAAAATATTAGACCATGTTGTGGTGGGGGTTGGGCAAAGGTGGAGGCAGGGGTCAGATGGTGAAGAAGGAATTAAAGATAAATATAACACCTCCTGGAACTTTGACTCAAATTTCAGAAAGAGAGATACAAAGAAGATTTAGTGTAAAATAGATCAGAATATGTGAGATAACAGATGTCAGCACACAAGACATTTACACCTTTCAAAAATATTAACTCAAAATTAATAACAGAACTAAATATAAAATGCAAAATAAAATTCCTACATAAGTGGAGAAAAATTTTGGTGTTGTGATGACTTTTTAGAAATAACACCAAAGGCAAGATCCATGACAAAAAGAATTAGACTTCATTAAAATTTAAAAATTCTGCTCTGTAAAAGATACTGTCAAGAGAATGAAAAGACAAGGCATAGATTAGAAGAAAACATCTACAAAAGATATACCTGGTAAAGGACTATTACCCAAAATACACAAAGATCACCTAAATCTCAACAATAAGGAAAACATCCCTGTTAAAATATGGGCCAAATACCTTAACACACACTTCACCAAAAAAGATATAGAGATGGAAAGTAAGCATAGGAAAAGTTGCTCCACACCATATGTCATCAGGAAAATGAAAATTAAAACACTGAAATATCACTACATGCCTATTAGAATGGCCAAAACCCAGAACCCTGACAACACGGAATGTTCACAAGGACGTAGGGCAACAGGAATTCTTATTCATTGCTGCTGGGAGTGCAAAATGGTACAGCTACTTTGGAAAACAGTTTGGCAGTTTGTCACAAAACTTACCATACTCATATATATAATTCCGAAATCATGCTTATTACTGTTTACCCAAATGAGTTAAAAATTTAAATACACTAATTGGCGTGGCAGTGTCCAGGGCTGGTGTCCCCGTTGGAGGCAGGGGGAAGCTGCGTATGATGTCCTTGTGTTTCAGAAAAGCACAGAGCAACATTTTGTAGAGAAGATTGAGAGGTACTGGAAAACAGTACAATCAAGTGCTTTTTATAAATGTTTGAATTTGTTCCTGCACAAGTCCTGTGGGGCACTTAGCTCTAATCTGATCAAGCATTTTTATGGATGGCTCAGATATAGACATACCAGGTGGTTTCACGAAGCAGGGGCAGATGATACTTGTTAGATGATCCTGCTACCAGGGACAGAGCTGGTCTGGAGGCTGCTACAGCTCTACAGACACTTGCTGCTGGCAGCTGTCCACCAAGGGCATCCAGAAGCATTATAAGCATGCTGTCAGACAGAGTTTCCAGCTTCATTCAGATGAAGACAACCCTGAGAGAATCCAGTAGATGATTTAAAAAGCCATTGAAGATGCTGACTGGGTCATGAACAAATATATATATACACACACACACACTATATATATATATAAAAAATATATAATATATGTTATATAAAATATAAAAAACTGAGAACCTAGAGAGTGAGCTTTGCTAAAGACATTGGAAGCTGAGAACCCTCTCTTCTGGAGCTTACCAGCAACAGTGGCAGTTTTGAAAGGTCCACTGGCATTGTCAGAAGAAAGAGGAAGAAATCATGGGAGGAGAAGCTGACCTTGCTCAGAAGGCCCTTCTCGCCAGAGTCTTGTTTCCAGCATCATTTATGTTTGCACTTCTAGTTGGTTGTGATGTGAAATTTGAGGAAAATGTGATTTTTTTTGTTTTCTTTGTGTTTTTAAAGTTTTTTTTTTTTTCTTTGAAAGTGATTCATTGATTCTGGAGGTCTCTTTACCATTCTTTGAGTCCCAGAGCACGTGTCCTCTCAGGTGTTAGCCTGTACAAGGAAAAAAGCATAGATAGGTTTTAGAACCAGAAAGATCTGGAGTTGAATCCCAGCTCAGTGGCTTTTCAACGGTATTGTCTTCAAACTCACCTTCCTCCTTTGTGAGAATGAAATAAGATGAAGTTGAAGCGCCTCACACAGAATATGGCACAACGTAATGCCTGTAAGTGTCCTCTCTCAGGATGCCGCCCTGCCCTGCCCTGCCCCTTCCTCTGCTCCCACAGTGTTTTGCACATCTCTGCTCCAGTGTGCACTGTGTTGGGTCTTAGTTATTTGTTTGTAAGCTTGTCCTGTTCCTGCTTGTAGCCCCTAAACCCTCAGAGTTGTCACACACCAAGCAGTCTGCCAAGGAGCTGCTCTTCCTGACCACTGTATCTCCATGCCAAGGAGGTAGAAACCCTGGGCCTTGCCTTCTAGGAGTTAACAGTGTCCTTGAAGTAGTGCAATACATACTGTGTGAATCAAGGAAGGATGACAGAGCAGCTGTGGTGGACACTGGCCTTTTCAGGTTTCTGTGCACCTGTGATCTGTCTCGGCCGGATCTTCCCTGCCTTGCCACCATGGTGGAAGAATGGAAGGGAAAGAGAGTAGGAAGGTGGGCTCAGGGAGAACTGGACAGAGTCAGCCAGAAGATACAGAGAGAAGCCTCACTAGGACTTGAGTATTCCCCAGAGGCACTCAGCCACAGGGATGATCTAGCATGTGTTTTTAGCCTTGCAATTATATGACTTAAAGTGACTCAGAGACGTCTATATGTGTGTATGTACTCCACTGACTAACAATGAAGTAAATATATGAATTTCTGGGAAAAAATTTATATACACACAAAAGTCTGCACACAGATAATTATAACATCTTTATTCATAATTGTCAAAATATAGAAGTAACCAAGATAAGATGTGCTCCCATAGATGAATGTTTTAAGTTAAAATAACTTAGGTACATCCACACAATGGAATTTTATTCAGGACTAAAAAGAGATGAGATACCAAGCCATGAAAAAAACATGGAGAAACCTTAAATGCGTATTATCATGTGAAATAATCCAACCATAAAAAGATTCATACTATGTAAGTCCAATGACATGACACTCTGGAAAAGACATTACAATGATGGGTGTTGCTAGAACTTAGTGGGGAAGGAGGAGTAAATAGGTGAAGTACAGAAGATTTTCAGGGCAGTAAAACTATTCTGTATATTACAATGGTGTATGTGTCATTATATATTTGTCTATACTTACAGAATGTAGAATACCAAAAGTGAATTCTAATGTAAACTAGACTCTGGTGATAATTTTGTGTCAATGTGGGCTCATCAAATGTAACAAGTGTGCCACTCTTGTAGGGGATATTAATAATAAGGTTATGTGTATCAGGACAGTGTTACCTGGGAAATCTCTGTACTTCTGCTTAATTTTGCTGTGAACCTAAAAGTACTCTTAAAGTCTATTTTAAAAATTAAAGATACGTCATGCTAACATAATCAAAGAAAGCTTGAATAACCATATTAATTTCAGACAGAGCAGATTTCAAATTAAGGAAAGTTATTAGGGATATAGGGGATATTACATAAAGATCAAAGGGATGATTCTCCAAGAATACCTGACAACCCTTAATAGGTGTGAACGTGAAAACAGGTTCAAAATTCATGAGAAAACATAGAACTGCAAGAAGAAATAGATAAATCTGGAGTTTCACACCTCTTTGTCAATAATTGATAGATTTAACAGGCAAAAAATCAGTAAGGATATAGTGAAATAAATGACGCCATTAATCAACTAGATCTGTTTGACATTTATATAATACATCATTCCCAAACAGCAGAATACACATTTTTCTCAAACCTATATGCAACATTCTCCAAGACAGACCATATTTCTGGGCCATAAAACACCCTTTAACACATTTAAAGAATAAAAATTATACAAAATATGTTCTCAGATCACAATGAGATAAAATTAAAAGTTAATAACTTGAAAATATCTGAAAAAATCCCAAATATTGGGAGATTAAACAACACACATTTAAATATCACATGGGTCAAAGAAGAATTCTCAAGAGAAATTAAAAATATTTTGAAATAAAAGAAAAACACAAAATTTGTGGAATACAGAAAAACAGTGCTTACTGGGAAATTTATAGAATTGAATACATATACTAGGAAACAATGATCCAAACTCAATAACCCAAGCTTTCTGCTTTAGGAAACTAGAAAAAGAAGAGTCAATTAAATTCAAACTAAGCAGAAAAAAATAAATAAAAATTATGGCACGTATCAATGAAATTGGAAACAGAAAATTAATAGAGAAAAATCAAGGAAATAAGGCAGTAAAATAGCTAAACCTGTAGTCAGGCTGTATTAGTTTGCTGGGGTTGGTATAACAAAACAGCAAAGCCTGATGGCTTAAACTGTTTTTTAATATTTATTTATTTTCTCATAGTTGTGGAGGATAGAGGTCCAGGATCAAAGAGTAGGCAATTTTAGCTCCTCCTGAGGCCTTTCTCCTCAACTTGCACATAGCTGCCTTCTTGATGTGTGCTCACATGAATTTTCCTTATTGTGTGCAGAACCCTGGTGTATCTTTATGTGTCCAAATTTTCCCGTCTTATAGGGACATCAATTAGAGTAAATTAAGGTCTATCCTGATGGCCTCATTTTAACATAGCCACCTCTTCAGAGCTGTCTTTCCAATTGTAGTCACATGCTGAGTACCAGGAATTAGAACTTTAACATATGAATTTTGGGGGCACAATTCAACCCATAACAAAACTTAACCAAAAAACAACATAGGGAAAACACACATTTGTAATTTCAGGATAAAATAGCTGCCATCACCACTGTTCTACTGAGTATTAAGAGAATTTTAAAGAAATAGAGGAACAACTCCATACCCTCAAATTTGTTAATATAGATTAAATGTACCAATTTCTTGAAGACACAAACTACCAAAAATAATACAAAGATAAATAATTTGAAAAGGGTTATATGTGTTAAAAAGAAGAATAATGGTTGTCAAAGGCTGAGAAGGGTATTGGGGAGGTGGGGGAGAAGTGGGAATGGCTAACAGGTACAAAAATATCATTAGAGTGAATAAGATCTAGCATTTGATAGCACCACTGAGTGATTACAGTCATCAATCATTTATTGTATATTTGAAAATAACTAAAAGAGTATAATTGGAATGCTTGTGACACAAAGAAACAATAAATGTTTGAGGTGGTAGATACTGCATTTACCCTAATGTGCCTATTATCCATTATATTCCTATATTAAAAAAATTGAATCAGTGACAATAACCTTCAAAAACTGGAAATCACCAGGCTCAGATGGTTTCACTGATGAATTCTGCTGAACATTAAAAAATGTGTAATCATTTTTTTTTTTTTTTCAGAAAATTAGAAGCAGAAGGAACACTTCCTAACTAACTCTGTGAAGCCAGAATTATCCTAACATCAAAATGGGATGAAAACATTACAAGAAAGAAAAATCATAGAGGGATCCGTTACGTGAACACAAATGAAAAATTTTCAACTAATTATTAGCAAATGATTCTGAAAATGTATAAAAATAATTATATGGCACTACCAAGTATTATTTATTTCAGGTTTTTCAAGGATGGTTCAACATTAAAATAATAGGTAAACAAACAACAATTACACAGAAAGGGCTAAAATAGAAAGGACAATTTTTCAATGGAAAATTGCTAAACAAGCAAGATAGTAAATTTTGATAGATTTGGCTAGTCTTTTTCTGTGGCCTTAGGGGAAAAAAAAAAAAAAAGTTTATTTTACTCCATTCAGATTTCTGTAAAAATATACCATAAACTTGGTGACTTACAAACAATAAATATTTATTTCTCACGGTTCCGGAGACTGGGAAATCCAAAGTCGAGGTACTACAGAATTTGTGTCTGGTGAAGGCCTGCTTCCCAATCAAAGGCCATTTCTCACCATAACCTCCAATAGAGGAAGGGTAATGGAGCTTTCCGGGGTCTTTTTTTTTATAGTGATATGTATCCCATTCATAAAGGCCCAAGACTTCATCATCCCTGAAAAGCCCTACCTCCTAATACTATCATCTTGAGAGTTAGGATTTCAATATATGCATTTTGGGGAGACATTGCAGGGCAGGTATCCTTAATTAAATTTAAGAATGTAACGTAAATGCGTGATAGGCTATAGGGGCTTCTAGAATCAAGTTAAGAAAAATGGTTTGAATGCAGTTATCAAAAAGCACCAAGAACAGTAATTTCACTCATAGTAACACTCATAGTGCAGTGTAAAATGGGGAGAACTATATTTTAGGAAATATAAATAGGAGGAAATTCATACAGAAGGTATCACTGAATTAAGAAATTTTGATATGATCTGTATTATTCCAGTGATATTTTGTATCTTCCTGGTACATATTTTGTGGAAGAAATAAGCTTATTTTAAAAAACTGGCCTGGGATAGAAAATTATACAGATCTTGCCCAGTTCCTGTCCTACCCCAAAGACTGTTTACTTCCTTATTGTGAGCAAAGTAACTTTCCAGTAGAGCCTTATTTTTGTTTTTAATGAATTCCTATTATTATTAGCCAAATTCTAAATTATTGACCCACATTTTACATTAAGGAAGCTATTCTTTTCATTGGAAAGAATTTCATACAAATGTCAAGAAATCTTACTTCAGACTTCCTGGCCAATATGGATGACCAGAAGCAGCTAGTGTATGCAGCTCTCATGGAGAGAAGGAAAAAGGTTCTCATGGTGACTAAACACTAGCTCTTCAACTGGAGCATCCAGGTGGACACATTGGGATTCATCAAGGAAACAGCTTGACCCACAGAGAATAGAGACGAGTGAGACGGGACAACTGCCCATTTGCGAGTGACATGGAGCCAGGTTTCCCCCACCATGGAAAAACAGTGAGTGAGAGTCCCCAAGGACCCACACTTCTGTAACCCTGGGCTCAGGAGATACCCCATGACCCCTCACAACAGAGGCCTCCAGGCCTACATGGAGAGCTATGTGGGCAGAGACATTGCTTAATCACAGGCAGAGTCCTTGGAGCCTTGGATCCCCAAGAGCTCCAGCACCAGCAGCTGCAGCTCCAGCAACAGGGGAGGCTAGGCTCCCTTGCATGCCCCCAGAAAAGGGGCCAAATCCACGGAGCTGAGCAGTAATGGACTACAGGCCTTACCTACCCTGCATCTCACAGGATAAGGCCCACTTGCCTGAAACCCTAGCCAGGTCACCCCAGTTCTGCCTGAGTAGAGGCCAGAACCACCTCTACACTTCCTTGAGACAGCAGAGAGAAAGCAGGCAGGCTATAATTTTGGCTGCTCCACAGCCCTTGCTCCTGTTGCCCTCACGCTCAGGAAGGTTTGTGGTAATTAGGAGCTAATGTGGACTCCAAGCACAGTGTAGCTGCCTTACAGAAAAGTGGCCAGACTCTTTTCTGCTTGAGTCCCCACCTCTGCTACTCTTCATGGCCAGTGCCTCTCAACCTGGTCTCCCAGCACAACCACCTACCCGCAGCCTAAACACTTCAGTCAGTGGTCCCTCTGCATTTCTCTGAAGAGGAAATTGCAGAGAAATCCCGCCACTCCTCTGCCATTGCAGCTGCAGTGGTACTGCCCTTGCTGTCCTTGGGCTGGGGAAGGAACAAAGGGCCTGGCATCTTCAGCACACCACAGCCATAGTATGATAGAGGAGCCCAGTCTTTCTTCCCTATGAGCCACCCCCAACTCTTTACCAAGCAGGGGTCCTGGCTTGGAACTGCAGAAGAGCTTTCCCATCCCTGGGTGAGCATACCTACTGGTAGTGGCTCTGTGATTCCCTGGGGGAGGGGCTCCCAGAGGTAACCGACCAACCCTGTGCCTCTGTCATGGCCACTGTTCTGCTTCTGCTGCCCTCAAACTGGGGAAGAAACAAAGAGCCTGAGGGCTTTACTCATGCTTCTAGCACTATACAGTCACCATATAAAGAGGATCCCAGTCTCTCTTCCTTGTGAACCCTTGACCCCCATCTCTTCACCAAGTGGGGCCCCCAGCTTGGGACAGCAGCAGAGTGGCTCCACCCCAGCTGGACATCCTAGTCCAGCTGCTTTGCGTTTCTCTGAGGTGGAGCTCCCAGAACAACTGAAAGCCCCTCTGCCACTGCTGCTGTAGTGATAACTGCCCTTGCTCCTCTTGGATAGGGGAAGAAGCAAAGACCCTGAGTGCTTTAACCACACATTCAGCAAACCATAGCCACCCTAAGGAAAAGAGGCCAGTCTGTCTCCCAGAAGAATCCCCTGCCCTCTTTGCTTATAAAGAAGGGGCCCCTGGCTCAGGCTTACAATGCAATGACCCTATCACGGGCTGATTGCACCAACTGGTAGCAACTCTGCATTTCTCTGGGATGAAGCCCCAAGAGACAAGTGAAAGGCCTTCTGCCACAGCCATTGCCAAGGTCTTTCATTAAAGCTGGGAGAGAACATAAAGCCTGAGCTCACCTTAGGGATGCAGAGTGCAGTTGAGGAGTGTCAAGTAGGGATCTGCAACCAGCACTTGAGTGGGAGAGGAGCCCACACTTTCAGAGCATTGTGAGGGAGCATGGCTGCAATTGTGAGGAAATAGGAGCCATGTGACTGAGCAAGAGCCTTTAACTACTGGCCATTACACTCAGGCACCATTTACTGGATTACATCCCAAACTTCAACAACAAAAATATTTTGCTGATATACCCCCCTGTGAAACCAAGAACAAGAATTGAGTTAAAAATAAAGACCTACATAAAACCTTGATCTTCTGAAAACATCCAGAAAAGAATTCAACTGACTGCATTCAAATTATATATACGACAGCTAAACATCAACCCACAGAGATGAGAAAGAACATCAACCTACAAAGATGAGAAAGAACCAGCACAAGTACTGTGGCAACTCAAAAATCAGGGTGTCTTTTTTTCCTCCAAATGATCATGTTAGTTCCCCAGCAAGGGTTCTTAACTCGGATGAAATGTCTGAAATGACAGAAATTGATTTCAGACTGTGGAGAGATCTGAATGGAGAAAGATCATTGAGATTCAGGAGAAAGTCAAAACCCAACCCAAGGAATCTAAGGATTACAGTAAAATGATTTAGGAGCTGAAAGATAAAATGACCATTATAAGAAAAAAAACAAACTGATGTGATAGAGCAGAAAAATACACTACAAAAGTTCCATAATGCAATCACAAGTATTAATAACAGAATAGGCCAAACTGAGGAAAGAATCTCAGAGCTGAAGACTGATTCTCCAAACTAAGTTAGACAAAAATAAAGAAAAAAAGAACAGAAAATGAACAAAAACCTCTGATAAATATTGCATTATGTAAAGAGACCAAATCTACAACTCATTAGTGTCCCTAAAAGAGAGGGGGATAGAGCAGACAACTTGGAAAACATATGTTAGTATATTTTTCATGAAAATTTCCCCAACCATGGTTAGAGAGGCCAACATTCAAATTCAGGAAATGCAGAGAACACATTTGAGGTAATATACTAGAAGACCATCTACAAGACATAATCATCAGATTTTCCAAGGTGAAAATGAAATAAAAAATCATGTTAAGAAGCAGGTAGAGAGGAGGGGCAGGTCATCTGAAAAAGGAACCCCATGAGTAGACCTTTCAGCAGAAACCCAACAAGTCAAAAGGGATTGGAAGGCCTATATTCAAGATTCTAAAAGAAAATAATTTCCAACCAAGAATTTTATATTCAGCCAAACTAAGTTTCATAAGCAAAAGAGAAAAATCCTTTTCTGACAAGTAAATTATAAAGGAATTTATTACTACCAGACCTAGCTTATAAGAGGTCCTGAAAGGAGTGCTAAATATGGAAAGGAAACACTGTTACCAACCACTACAAAAACAAACTTGATTACACAGATCATTGACACTATAAGGCAACCACACAAACAAATCTGCATAAAAATCAGCCAACAACACAATGGCAGGATCAAATCCACATATATCAATGTTAACCTTGAATGTAAATGAGTTAAATGTCCCAATTAAAAGGCACAGAGTGTAAAGCTGATAAAGAAGCCAGATCCAAAAGCATGATGTCTTCCAAAGACCTTTCTCTCATGCAATAACACCCGTAGGCTTAAAATGAAGGGATGGAGAAACATTTACCAAGAAAACAGAAATCAGAAAAAAGCAGAGGTTGCTGTCCCGGTGTCAGACAAAACAGACTTTATACCAACAAAGATAAAAAAGATGTGCATTACATAATGGTAAAAGGTTCAATTCAACAAGAAGACCTAACTATCCTAAATATATATGCACCCAACACAAGAGCACCCAGATTCATAAAGCAAGTTCTTAGAGATCTAAGAAGAGACTTACTTCCACACAATCGTAGTTGGAGACTTCAATACTGACAGTATTCGACAGATCATCAAGGCAGAAAACTAACAAAGACATTCAGGACCTGATGTCCACACTTCACCAAATGGACCTGAGAGACAACTATAGAACTCTTGACCCCCAAACAATAGAATACACATTCTTCTCATCTGTACATGGTACACACTCTAAAATTGAACATACAATGGGCCATACAACAATTCTCAGCAAATTAAAAAAAAAAAAAAAAAAATCATCATACCAACCACACTTCCCCAACACAGTGCAATAAAAAATATAAAAATGCTAAGAAAATTGCTCGAAATGATATAATTTCATAGAAATTAAACAACCTGCTCCTGAAAGACTTTGGGTAAATGATGAAATTAAGGCAGAAATAAAGACATTGTTTGAAACTAGAGAAAAAAGACAACATACCAGAGCCTCTGGAACATGGCTAAAGCAGTGTTAAGAGGGAAGTTTATAGCACTAAATGCCCACATCAAGAAGTCAGAAAGATCTCAGATTAACAACCTAATATCACATCCAGAGGAACTCAGGAAATAAGAACAAATCATCTCCAAATCTAGCAGAAGATAAGAAATAGCACAAATCCATCCAGGAGCAGCGGCTCTCACCTGCAATCCCAGCACTTTGGGAGGCTGAAGCTGGCAGATCACTTGTGGTCAGGAGTTCAAGACCCAACTACAACAAAAAGTAACCCAAATCAGAGCTGAACTGAAGGAAATAGAAGCACACACGCACAGACGATCAATAAATCCCTGAGTTGGTATTTTGAAATAATTAACATAAATAGACTGCTAGCTAGACTAATAAAGAGAAAGAATATTCAAATAAACATAATCAGAAATGACAAAGAGAGCATTACCACTGACCCCACAGAAATACAAAAAAACCCCTCAGAGAATACTATTAAATTGGTGCAAAAGTAATTGCAATTTTCACCATTACTTTCAATGGCAAAAACCAGAGTAACTTTTGCACCAACCTACGATTCTATGCACACAAGCTAAGAAATCTTGAAGAAATCAACAAACTCCTGGAAACATACAACCTCCCAAGATTGAACCAGACAGAAATTGAATTTCTGAACAGACCCATAGCAAGTTCCAAAATTGAATCAGTAATAAAAAGCCTACTAATAAGAAAAAACGCAGAACCAGATGGATTCACAGCTAAATTCTATCAGATGATATCAGAGAAGAACTGATATCATTCCCAAATGAATAAAAATTGCTCTACCATAAAGACACATACATACATGTGTTGATCATAGTATCGTTCACAATAGCAAGGACATGTAATCAACCTAAATGCCCATCAACGGTAGACTGGATACAGATATTGTGGTACTCATACATCATGGAATACCACACAGCCAAAAAAGAAAAAAAAGAAAGAAAGAAAAACAAACAAAAACACAAGACCTTATTCTCTGCAGCAACATGGATGGAGCTGGAGGCCATTATCCTAAGCAAACTAATTCAGGAACAGAAAACCAAATACTGCATGTTCTCACTTATAAGTGGGAGATAAACATTAAGAAAACATGGACACAAAGAAGGAAACAACAGCCACTGGGCCTACTTGAAGTTAGAGGAAGTGGGAGGAGGGAGAGGATTAAAAAGAACTGTATATTGGGCACCATGCTTATTACCTGGGTGATGAAATAATCTGTACACCAAACCCCCATGACACACAATTTACCTACATAACAAAACTGCATGTGCACTTCTGAATGTAAAATAAGTTGTAAAAAAGAAATCTTATTTCAGTGATTGGACCATTTGACCATTAGCAATGACATATTACCATTTCAACTGGTTATACTACTTTAATGCTGTAATAGCAACATTGACTACTCAGGGTAAAAGACAAAATTCAGGCCGTCAGTTATGGTCAATAAAACATTAACACTGTACCAGAAAGTTTCTTCTTTTATGTCAAGAGAGACAATTTGATTATACTGAAATATTAGTTTGTTTACATAGTTGTAATCAAATGTTATCTCATTGTACAGATAAACACATTTTCAAATATAGCAATGTATATACTTTTAAAGAGCATGAACTTACTTTTCGGGTTAGATGTCCAGAGTTTTAGTAGGAATCCCTTGAACGACCACAGTCCAATCACTAATTTTAAATGATAAACAACTGTGATCCAGAAAGGTCAAAGAGCTTGTGTAAGAGGACTGAGATGGTAAGTGGTGGGGCCAATGTCATCACCAAAGTCTTCAGCATTTGAAAAAATGACATTGATACCTGGACTCCTAATGCCCTTCTTACAATGTCCTGGGAGAAAGGCACACAGTTTTTTAAATTCATTATTTTTTTTAGTCTGCTACTAACGTGTACAATGATCAAACAGGATTTGACTATTTAAACTCATTAATATTTTACAGGTCAGAGTACTGGCAACTGACAGCTAGTGAAGTAACACATGGCTTCAATTTGTCTCATTCCAACTGATGATGTGTGCTTTGATCGCTTGACCTAGGTGGTATTTTCCAGACTAAAGTTATTCTTATTCCCTTTGTAATTAATAATTATTCTATCAGGAGAGACACTAAAACTTTAAGAATACACTATTTCTCATGAAACTTTTAATTTTTTCATATATTTCTATCAAAAAAGACACATAGTTTTGTACTTTGTCAATGGGTTAACTCTATATTATTGTATCGTTATTTAATTTGCTCCTTAAAATGGTCCTGGTTTGGTCAGTGGGAATCCCTTTACCTAGTTTCAATGTCTTTTCCATGCATCTGCATCATTATTTTAGAGAGCTCACTTGCTTTCTGGCCCAGGATACCCAGGATCATCTTGTAGTTTTTCTGGCCCAGCCGTTAAGCCAGCATTTTTCTGAGGACACTAGCTGGTTTTTTATTTTTAGTGGAGAATAATATTTAGAAGTTATAATGCGTGTTGGGTATGCTCATTGTTGTTGAGACATTATTGTTCCCCAGCCTTTTCAGTGGACAGGGCTAAGGAATATACGTATGTACAAACACAAGTAGTGTAAAATAATTACATATTTAATTATAGTACAATATACAATACAGTGAAAACTTATGTGTATATTTGTTTCTGTATCCATCTATATGTTTTGAAAACTATGAATTCACAATGAAGCCTCTGATTCCAGACTATCACCATGTTTTCTTATAATATTTTCCTTTTCCGTATTTATAATTTCTTCTGTAACAGTGAGAAAATTAGTTCCCATTGTTTTCTAAACATACATAATATATATATATTCCAAACATATATATGTTTGTGTGTATGTATGTATGTGTGTATATATATATTTCATGAGTCCTTACATGCATTATCAAACTCCTATTGCTGCCATTGCTACCAGCTTCACCCAACATGGTTGCCCTCCTCACACTTCTCAGAATTCTGTTGCTCTTTCACGGCTCCCTTCCTCACCACACCCTGGCAATGATACTATGCAGCTGAACTTCACCCTGCCTATCTTTTCCCTTCTCAGCCACTTTGTGTACTTACACCTCGCTCCAGGATACCCTTCTCTAAGTATGCCCTCCTTATCCTGATCAAGTTCTGATACTCTTGCTAGATTGCTTCCCATGCTGATGCTTTCCTCACCTTGCTGAATCTCTGGCACTTGTCACTAGATGGTGCCTCTAGTTAACACCCTGTTTTTCCTCCCATCAGGCTCTAACACCTTGAACCGGACTGCCTTTCTCTATGCATTTTCTTGTTACTGTGCCTGAGCTCTGACAAAACACACTTGGCTGCTCCTTCACCTGCACATTCTCTACTCAGGCTCTGACATTCCATGTTGGACTATCCCTCTCCTCACCTTAATTTGGCTCTGACATCTCATATCTCCGCAGGGGCTCTGACACCTTATGCTAGGAAGTAGTAAGTCCCTTGCAGCCACGGAGGGTAATATCCCCTTGAAGCCTGCTCTGAAACCCAAAGAAAAGGATGAACAGCTGATTCTGTGTCATTTCCTTTAGCTTTAGAGATGTCTGAGGATTTGATTCTTGGCCAATTATTCTTATATACTCATAAAATCATTTTTAAAATTCTATACTAAATTCAAGGGAGATATGAACCTGATCAAAATATGTATTGAACCAGACACTGTCAACATTTTTTATTAAATAAGGAAAAACCAGCTTTGATGACACACCTTTGTAGATGGAAGCTGGTCATGGACTCCTAGTCATATATATTGGAAGGGCTAAGTGATTACCTTGTTATAAAGGCTAAAGAGACCCTAGAGCTTATTGGCTTCCCTGAGCTGAGTTTGTCTGCACATATTCAACCTCATTTCTTAGCATAAAATGACTGAGACACCAGAATCTGAGTCTAGAGATCACATGTTTCCTCTATACTCTGGCTGTGGATACTATGTAGCCTGTACTTTTCTTTTAAGCTTTAGTTAACTAACCTTGGTGCTTGCTAAAGGCTACTACATTTAATAAATTTAATTATTGATAGAAATCCAAGCCTGCAGCTGCTAGTAGAGCAGAGTGGAAATTGTATCATTCTTGGCCCATTAAAGAATGCATAACTAAGCAAGTCTGGGTTTAGAAGAAAGGCTGTAAAATCACATACCATATAGTGTGTGCTTCTGTGAGTCATCCAACATATGCAAAAATTTTGATCCAGTCTTCTGAGTCTTTGAAAAAGGTTGGTTGTGGGAATAGAAGAGACAATTCTGGGTATCTAGCCAAGGTTAACTTCCAGGCAGGGGATCGGACCTTTGAGTCAGCAACAAAGCAGAGAAAAGTATTTTCCATTAGGAAGTAAAGGATATAAATTAGACTGAATATATACATATATGTGCTCTGCTTAATTGGTTATGGAAGTACTACTCCTTTTTTGGATTATCTACATCTCTAGATTTTAAACAAAATTAGAGCATGGAAAAAACCTAAGAAGTAGATGCCAAACTGCTGGGCACGGTGGTTCACACCTGTAATCCCAACACTTTGAGAGGCTGAAGCAGGCAAATCACCTGAGGTTGGGAGTTCAAGACCAGCCTGGGCAACATGGAGAAACCCCCATCTCCACTAAAAATACAAAATTAGCCAGGCGTGGTGGCACATGCCTGTAATCCCAGCTACTCGGGAGGCTAAGGCAGGAGAATCGCTTGAACCCGGAAATTAAACAAGTTAGTGCATGTAACAACAGTTAATTCCTTTTTGTTACTGAGTAGTATTTCACCGCAAGAATATATATTAGTTTGTTCACTAACTTGTTCACGGACATTTGGATTATTTCTACTTTTTAGCTATTAAAAATAAAGCTGGTAGAAACGTTCATGTATCAGCCTTTGTAACACTTTTCCTTTCATGTAAATATTTAGTTGCAGAATGATTGCGTCATATTCAAAGTGTATACTTAACTTTCAAAAAATTGCCACACCGTTTTCCAAAGTAGCTTTGCCATTTTAACTTGCCATCAGCATTGATGCAAGTTTTAGTTGCTCCACATGCTTACTAACACTTGGTATAATCAGTCAGTAATTTTCATTTCCGCCATTTTACTAGCTGTGTAATGGCATCTAGATATAATTTTAATTTGCATTTCTCTAATGACTAAAATGTTGAGCATCATTTTTCTGTTTATTTGCCATTCTTACATCTTTTTTGGTCAACGTTTGTTAAGATATTTGTCTCATTTTTAAAATACCGATATCAGATATATGATTTGCAACTATATTGTCCTAGTCTGTAGGTTGTATTTTTCTTTTTTAAACTGTGCCTTTGAAAGTGCAGAAGATTTTAGTTTTGATAAAATCCAATTAAACAATTTATTCTTTCATAAATCATATTTTTGAAATCTAAGAAGTTTTTGTGTAACTCGAGGTCAAAAAGCCTTTCTTTTAGCTATCTGTAAGTATTGTAGTTTTGCGTTTTATACTTTTTTATGATCAAATTTAAAGGAATTTTTATATGTAGTCCAAAAAAATACTTTTTTTTATTTTGCCTATAGAGATCTAATTATTTTAACATCATTTGTTTTAAAACAAAGACTGTCTTTCTTCCACTGACTTGTATTTGTACCTTTGTCATAAATCAATTCTCCACAAATGTCTGTCTCTTACTGGATTCTCTACTTAGCTCTATTGATTTATTTTTCCTATCTTTGTGTCAAATACCACCTGTCTTCATTACTACCGTTCTACAGTAAGTCTTGAAGTCAGGTAATAATCTTGATTTTATTCTGTAGATAGAAATTAGAGCCGGGCACCATGGCTAACCCTGTAATCCTAGCACTTTGGGAGGCCGAAGCAGGCAGATCAGTTGAGCTCAGGAGTTTGAGACAAGCCTGACTAACATTGTGAAACTCCGTGTCTACTAAAAATACAAAAGTTAGCCAGACATGGTGCACACCTGTAAACTCAGTTACTCTTGTGGCTGAGTCATGAAAATCACTTGAACCCAGGAAGTGGAGGTTGCAGTGAGCCGAGATCACGCCACTGCACTCTAACCTGGATGACCGAACGAGACGTTGTCACCACCATCACCACCAACAATAACAATAACAGTAACAACAGATGTTAGGAAGTACTTCAACTTTGTTCCTCTTGTAAAATATTACTTTTTGCTGTTTTGGGACCTTGGTATTGCCATGTGAATTTTAAAATTGGCTACTCAATTTTTGAAAAAAACTTTCAGTTTTCATTTAATATACACATTAATTTAGGAAAAACTGGTATCTTAAATTGACAATTCATAAACATTTCTCTGTTTATGTCTCCTTTGCATTTCTCCTTTTCTTAGACCTTCATTAATTTCTCTCATAACTGTTTTATAGTTTTTGATTTGCTGGTCTTGCATATCTTTTTGCATTTTATATTTTAATGTTATTGTAAGGGTGTTTTTAAATTTCAATTTCAGATTAATCATTGGTGGAATATAGAAAAGCAGTTTCTTTTATTATTTTGATTTTGTATCCTGCAATATTGCTAAATTTTTGTAGTATTTCTAGGATTTTTTGTAGATTCTATTTCATTTTCTATATAGATTATCACTTCTGCAAACTAAGATAGTGTTATTTTTATTTTCCAATTTGAATAATATTTACATATTTTTCTTGCCTGTGTGCACTGCCTATACCTTCTAGTTGAATATATGTGATAATAGCAGACATCCTTGCCTTGTTCCTAACCTTAGGGATAAAGTGTGTAACTTATTACCATTAAATATGGTGTTAGCAGTAGGATTTTCATGGAAGTTCTTCATTAGGTTGAGGATTTCCCCTTTTGGCTATATCTTTCATCAGAAATGGATGTTGGATTTTTGTAAAAGTTTTTTCCTGAGTATACTGAGATGGTCATACTTTTTTTGTTGTTAATATGTTTAATTGCATGATATTTTAATTTTAAACTGGGTTTGCATTCCAATGATCAATTCTTATCTTTCTAATATATCATTAAATTCAATTTGCTAAAGTTTTGATTAAAATTTTTGCATTTATTAATGAAGGATATTAGTTTGTATGTTTCATTATCTTGTAACATCTTTGTCCGGTTTGAGTATCAGTGTATTGCTGCCTTCACAGAATGAGTTGGAGAATGTTCTCTGCTTGCAACTTTCTGGAAGAGATTGTGTAAAATTGAGAGGATTACTTTCTTAAATGTTTGGTAGAACTCACCCATATAGTTATCTGGCCTGGGATTCTCTTTTTCAGTAGGTTTTTAACTACATATTTAATTTCTTTAACTGATACAGAACTACTCATGATATCTATTTCTTCTTAAGTGAACCTTCATAGTTTGTATTTTTCAAGGAACATTTTCATTTCATTGAAACTATCAAATTTAAAACCATAAACCATTTATAAAATTTCTCTATTATCCTGTAAATATTTATAGAACCTGTACTGATATCACATCATCTACCTCATTCCTGATATTAGTAATTTGTTTCTTCTTTCTTTCCTGGTAAGTTTGGTGAAAGGCTTATTGATTTGGGGTTTAATCAAAGAAACTGTTTCACTGATTTTTCTATGCTGTTTTTCTGTTTTATATTTTAGGATTTTCTTATTTATTTTTATAATGTTATTCATTCTCCTTGCTTTGGGTTTATTTTGCTGAACTTTTCCCAGTTTTTTAAGCTGCAGTTGTTTATTTGAGGACTTTATTCTTTTCTTATATTGACATTTAGTACTATATACATTCCCACCATGTACTACTTAGTGGCAAATGACATGTTTTGATATGCTGTGTTTTTACTGTTATTCAATTCAAAATACTTTTAATTTGTATTCTATTGTTTTCTGTTACCCATTAGTTATTTAAAATTATTCATGTGGTTCATGACATTTGAGAATATTCCAAATGTCTTTCTGTAATCAATCTCTAATTTAATTTCATTGTGGTTAGAGAATATTCTTTGTAAGAGTTGAATTCTTTTAAACTTATTAAAACATTTTATTGCTCAGAAGATGGTCTATCCTACTAAATATTCCAGGTGCACTTAAAAAGAATGTACATTCTGCTGTTGTTGGGTGGAGTGGTCAAAAAAATGTAATTATGTCAAGGTGATTTAATGTGTTTTTATTTTTATTTTTATAATTTTACTGATTCTCTGTCTATATTTTGTTATTTATTGAAAGAGATGTTGGGATCTCTGGCTATAATGGTGGACTTTTCCATTTCTCCTTACATTTCTATCAATTTTTGCTTTATGTATGTTAAAGTTCATTAAGATAATAAACATTTGGTAATGTTATGTACTTTTGCTAGATTGATGAATCTACTTTTTTCTGACATGGTTATAGCCATTGAAATTTTGTTTTTAGTGGTATTAACATGGTCTATTTTTTCTATTTTATTTTAAACATATTTTTGTCTTTATAAAGTTTGTTACTTATGATCATCATATAGTTGTGATGTGTGATTTTATCCAATCTGAAAATCTCCTCCTCTTAATTGAAGTATTTATACCACAGCAGTTTCGTGTGATTATTGATATACGTAAATTGTATTATGTCATCTTGCTGTCTGTTTTTTATTTGTCTCATCTGTTGTTATTATTTTACACATTTATTGTTAATGTTTTTCTCCCTTTTTTGGATTTTTTTATGATTAAATTTTATTTCTTTTGTTGTTCTGTAACTTTTTTGTTGTTGTTGTTACTTTAGTGATTAGTTCAGGGTTTAGTGTGAACATCTTTAACTTATCACAGTCTGCCCTTAAGTGATATTATGTCACTTCACATGTAGCATAAAAGCCTTTTAAAATTTAGTATTAGAATAACGATGTTTCTTAGATAATTTAGGCTATTTAACAAAGTACCATGGGCCACACAGCTTATAAACCATGTAAATTTATTTTTTACAGTTCTGGAGACTGGGACGTCCAAGATCAAGTCACTGGTAGATTTAGTTTCTGGTGAGAGACCATTTCCTGATTCACAGATAGTGCCTTTTAGTTGTGTCCTCACATAGTCAAAGGGGCAAGGCTTCTTTCTGGGACCTCTTTTGTTAGAACACTAATTCCATTCACGAGGGATCAACCTTCATGACCTAACTACCTCCCAAATGACCCCTACTTCTCATACCATCACTTTGTGAAAAGGTTTCAACATATGAATTTTGGGTGAACACGAACTATGTTAACTATAAAGTATTTGTGTGTGTGTGGAGCATTGGTGAAGAGTATTAAAGCAATGCAAAAAGATGAGTAGGACTTTGCAACTGCCTTTAAACATGTTATACTGTTGCTTCTGTTTAGAACCATCAGCAGAACACCAAAGTCATATTAACTTGGTTCTTCTGGTACAAGAATTCTAGAAATAGATTGTCTGCACAATGTCTTCAAAATGCCAGAAACCTTATAAAAATACAACATTTGATTAAAGAGAATTTCACTGATAAGATCTCACAGTTTTATGGAAAGGCATTATCTTACAAGGTTTTATGAACTGTTATTATATGCTATTTTACATGCAAAATGTAAATATTTGTCTCTTGAAAAAAAATTTCCAGGTCCAAACTAGTTTTGAACACACTGATTGTTTTCAATCTTACAGAGTCCCAGTAGAGATTCTTAGTAAAGATTTAAACATTCTCAGTGAAGAGATCCTGTGAACGAACCTTTTAATTAACTAATTGTTTTCAGAACTTATATGACTATATTGCTATATATCTTCTGTTTTTCTTACCTATATTTCCAATTCATCCTTTTCTACTCTGCTCTCTGCCTTGAAAGACTGACCTGTATGTGTTGCAGCAACAGATTTCCTAGCTCTCTAACTTTACTATGGGTTTGACTTACAACATAAGAAGAAAGAAAGACATTCAGGTACTTGTTCCTTCGGTTTCAATTCTACTGGTTATTCCTGTTTTTGTCCCTGATAGAAAATCATGATTCCTAAACATAGCCTTTCACATATGAATCTTTCTTTAAATGTTTAGGTTAGGTTCTCCTCCTTTTATCCCTTTATTTTATATCAGTAACAGTTAATAACGCTAGGTTACTGTAATTTCCCTTTTGGCTTATTTAGAATCCATCCATACCTTGGAAGTAGCAAAGCTGTTCCTGAAATGTCCTTCCTGCTGAGGTATTCTTTTTTTTTTTTTTTTTCCCCAGAATAACTATTAACATCTATTAGAACCCTACTGTTCCAGAGACTATAATTTAGGACAGTTGAATGCTATAAAGGGTCATGGAATATTGTTTAGTAGGTATGGTATTTAGTTTCAGTTGTAATAAAAAAATGGTTTTGAAAACTTGATTGAATTACTTGACCTCTCTAGGATTTATTATTAACATCTGTACAATAAATTTATCATATTATGTGATTCCTAGAGTTCTTCTAAACTTGAATTCACTTGAGATGCTATTTTCTTAGCCATTATACAAGGTACTCTATCAGAGAATTAATAAATTTACAGGGGGTTGAGGTAGAGCAAAACGGTGGAAGAGAAGGCTCCACCAATCATTTCCCCCACAAGGATACCAATTCAGCAACTATTTACACTAAAAAGGCACCTTAATAAGAACCAAAAATCAGGTGAGCACCACAGTACCTTGTTTTAACTTCATATCTCTGAAAGAGGCACTGAAGAGGAAAACAAACAAACAACAACAACAAAAAACAGTCATCAATAGCTGACAGCATCCTTCCCTGGCTGTAGTGGCATGCTGCAGAGTGAGTTTCTGTTCACTAGGCAGAGGGACTGTCTCAGTGCTGCCCTATTATAGCAGAAAAACAAAACTGGACCAAAGTCGGGGGACTCCCACCCATTGAGGGAACATTTAAACCAGCCATAGTCAGAGGAGAATCCCGGTCTCAGCATTCAAACTTGAGATCTCACATGGGCTAAAGTGCTCTGCGACCCTAAATAATTTTGAAAGGAAGTCTAGTCCACAAGGACTGCAAAACCTTGGGTGAATCCTAGCACAGATAGAGGCCCAGAGCCAGCAGACTGGGGAAACATGAGATCTATTGAGACACCAGCAAGGACAGCTACAGGAGTGCTGGCATCACCCTTCTCCTAACCCCAGGCTGCACAGCTCATGACTCCAAAAAGACACCTTTCTTCTGACTGAGGAGAGGAGAAAAAAAGACTGCGGAGGACTTTGTTGTGCCTCTTGGACACCAACTCAGTCACAGCAGAATAGGTCAATGGTCAGAGCTATGAGGCCCCTTTTCTAGGCTCTAGCTTCTGGATGACATTTCTAGACACTCCCTAGGATAGAAAGGAAACTGCTGTCTTGAATGGTAGGACCCAGTCCTGGCAGGATTCATTACCTGCTAACTGAAGAGCCCTTGGGCCCTGAATAACAAACACTGATACCCAGGTACTACATCAAGGGCTTTGGGTAAGACTCTGAGATTTGCTGGCTACGGGTGAGACTCAGTGCATTACCAGCTGTGGTGGCTACAAAGCAAGACTCCTTCTCCTTCAAGAAAGCAAAGGGAAAAGTAAAGGGGACTTGGCCTTAGACCTTAGGCACTAGCTTGGTTACAGAAGTGGAGAGCACCAAGCAGGCTCTGGGGACCTCAATTCTGGGACTTAACTCTCGAATGGCATTTCTAGACCTGCTCTGGCTCAGAGGGGAGCCCACTGCCCTGAAGGGTGAATCCCAGCCAGGCAGCATTCACCACAAACTTATTGAAGAACCCTTAGGGCTTAGGGGGGTACATTGGCTATAGTCTGGTCGTACTCTCCATGGGCCTGGGATGGTAGTGGCCATTGGATGAGGCTCCTCTGGCTTTGGGAAGGCAAAAGAAGAGTGAGAAGGACTGTGTCTTGTGGTTTGAGTGCCAGCTCAGCTGCAGTACAATAGAACATGAGATAGACTTCTAAGAATTTTTACTGTAGTCCCTGGCTCCCATATGGTACCTCTGGACCCATTTGTGGTCTGGAACAAATCACCACCCTGAAAGTAAAAACACAAGTCTGACTGAGTTTGGCACCTGGCATTTTCAGAGTGACAGACCTTGAGAGAACACAGGCGGTAGCTAGGGAGTGGTTACAGCAGGCCTTGGACAGGACCCTGTGCAGTACTGACTTTAAGTCTGACCCAGTACAGTCATAGTGATGATAGCCACAGGGTGTCTGGGCCACTCCACCCCTAGTTTCAGGTGGCTCAGGATAGAGACAGAGACTCCATTTGTTTGGGAGAAAGTAAGAGAAGAGAACAATAGTGTTTTCCTGGTAATCCATAGGAGTCTTTTGGACCTTGTCCAGGATAAGGTGGTACTTCTATAAGTCTGCAAAAAGCACAGTATTACTAAGTTTGGTGTACTCCTAAAGTAGATTCAGCTTAGATAACAGCACCCAAAGTCTTTTGAATATTCGGAAAACCTTCCCAAGAAGAAAGGGTACAAACAAGCCCAGAGTGAGAAAACTACAATAAATACCTAATCTTTAATGCCCAGACACAGACAAACATCTTCAAGTATCAAGAGGATCCAGGAAAACATGACCTCACCAAATAATCTAAGGCACAAGTTCTTTTTTTTTTTTTTTTTTTTTTTTGAGACGGAGTCTCGCTCTGTCACCCAGGCTGGAGTGCAGTGGCTGGATCTCAGCTCACTGCAAGCTCTGCCTCCCGGGTTTACGCTATTCTCCTGCCTCAGCCTCCCAAGTAGCTGGGACTACAGGTGCCCACCACCTCGCCCAGCTATTTTTTTGTATTTTTTAGTAGAGACAGGGTTTCACCATGTGAGCCAGGATGGTCTCGATCTCCTGACCTCGTGATCCACCCGTCTCGGCCTCCCAAAGTGCTGGGATCACAGGCTTGAGCCACGACGCCCGGCCGACAAGGGACCAGAGAAACAGAAGTATATGATTTTTCAGATAAAGTATTCCAAACATCTGTTTTCAGAAAACTCAATAAAATTCAAGAAAACATGGGGAATGAATTCAGAATTTTATTAGATACATTTAATAAAGAGACTGAAGTAATTAAAAAGAGTCAAGAATAAATGCTGGAGCCAAAAAAAAATGCAATCGGCATAATGAAGAATGCATCAGAGTCCTTTAACAGCAGAACTGATCAAGCAGAAGAAAGAATTAGTGAGCTTGAAGACAGGCTATTTGAAAACATACACTCAGAAGAGACAAATGAAAAATGAATAAAAAGACTACTGCCTAAGTTTTCTCAAGACCTAGCACTCTAAAATCAACCTACAGGATCTAGAAAATAGCCTCAAAGGGGAAAATATAAAAGTTATTGGCCTTAAAGAGGAGGATAGGCCGGGCGCGGTGGCTCACGCCTGTAATCCCAGCACTTTGGGAGGCCGACGCGGGTGGATCACGAGGTCGGGAGATTGAGACCAACCTGGCTAACACGGTGAAACCCCGTCTCTACTAAAAATACAAAAAATTAGCCGGGCGAGGTGGCGGGCGCCTGTAGTCCCAGCTACTCGGAGGCTGAGGCAGGAGAATGGCGTGAACCCGGGAGGTGGAGCTTGCAGTGAGCCGAGATCGCGCCACTGCACTCCAGGCTGGGCGACAGAGCGAGACTCCGTCTCAAAAAAAAAAAAAAAAAAAAAAAAAAAAAAAAAAGAGGAGGATAGAGAAAGAGATAGCAGTAGAAAGTTTATTCAAGGGATATAATAACAGAACTTCCAAAACCTAGAGAAATATATCAATAACCAAGTACAAGAAGGTTATAGAACACAGGACAGATTTAACCCAAAGAAGACTACCTCAAGTCATTTAATAATCAAACTTTCAAAGGTCAAGGATAAAGAAAATATTCTAAAAACATCAAGAAAAAAGAAACAAGTATGATACAATAGAACTCCCATACGTCTGGCAGCAGACTTTTCAGTGCAAACCTTACAGACCAGGAGAGAGGAACATGACACATTTAAAGTGCTGAAGGGAAAAAACTTTTACCCTAGAACAGTATTAGACTGGTGCAATAATTAGTGTGATTTTAGGTTTGTGCAAAAGTTATTGCATTAAAAGGGAATGACAAAAACTGCAATAACTTTTACACCAACATAATGTATGTTATGAAATTATCCTTCAAACATGAAGGAGAAATAAAGACTTTTCCAGACAAACAAAAGCTGAGGGATTTTATCAAAACCAGACATTTTCTACAAAAATTTCCAGAGAGAGTTCTTCAATCAGAAAGAAGAGAATGTTAATGAGCAGTAAGTAATTACCTGAAGCTACAAAACTCACTGATGATAGTAAGTACACAGAAAAACTTGGAATATTATAACACTGGGATTAAGGTGTATAAACTACTCTTATCCTAAGTGGAAAGACTAAATGATAAATCATTCAAAAATAAAAATTTCACCAATCTTTGAAGACATCAACATTATAATAAGATGTAAAAAAATAAAAAATTAAAGTGAGAGGGTGAAAGTAATATGGGGAGTTTTTATTACTTTAATTTTTGCTTGTTTCTTTATGCAACAAGAGTTAAGTTGTTATCAGCTTAAAATTATAAGTCATACGATAATATTTGCTACCCTCATAACCTCAAACCAAAACCTACAAGAGATACACAAAAAATTAAAAGGAAGAAACTAAATCATATTACCAGAGAAAATCACCTTCACAAAAAAAAGAGGACAAGAAGGAAAAGAAGAGGGAAGAGAGGACAACAAAACAACCAAAAAACAAATAACAAAATGGATGAAACTAAGTCCTTATCAATAATAACATTGAATGTATGGACTAATCCCTCTAGTCAGAAGACATAGAGTGTTTGAATGGACAAGAAAATTAGAACCAATGATCTGTTGCCTACAAGAGACACACTTTACATATAAAAGCACACAGAGACTAAAAATCAAGGGATGAGAAAAATATATGTCATGCCAATGGAAACCAAAAACGAGCACAAGTGATGACACTTAAATTAGACAAAATAGATTTCAAGACAAAAACTATAAGAGGAGGCAAAGTAAGTCACTATATAATGACAAAGGGGTCAATGTAGCAAGGTGATATGACGATTTTAAACATAGATGCACCTAACACTGGAGCAGCCAGATATATAAAGTAAATATTATTAGAGCTAAAGAGAGAGATAGGCCTCAATACAATAATAGGTAGAGACTTCAACTTTTAGCATTGGACAAATCTTCCAGACCGAAAATCCACAAAGGAACATTGGATTTAATCTGCACTATAGACCAAATGAATATAATAGATATTTACAGAACATTTCATCCAAGAGCTACAGAATACACATTTTTTTCTTCTCAGCACATAGATTATTCTCAAGGATGTACCATATGTTAGGCCACAAAACAAGTCTAAAACATACAAAAAAATTGAAATAATATCAAGCATCATCTCTGACAATATAATAAAACTAGAAATAAATAACAAAAGGAATTCTGGACATTATGCAATAAATGGAAATTAAAAACAATATGACCAAACCAAATGACCAATATAGGTCAATAAAGAAATTTAAAAAGAAATTTTTTTTTTTTTTTTTTTTTTTTTTTTTTTTTTTTTTGAGACAGAGTCTCACTCTGCCGCCCAGGCTGGAGTGCAGTGGCCCGATCTTGGCTCACTGCAAGCTCCGCCTCCCGGGTTCACGCCATTCTCCTGCCTCAGCCTCCCGAGTAGCTGGGACTACAGGCGCCCGCCACCTCGCCCGGCTAGTTTTTTGTGTTTTTTTTAGTAGAGACGGGGTTTCACCGTGTTAGCCAGGATGGTCTCGATCTCCTGACCTCGTGATCCGCCCGCCTCGGCCTCCCAAAGTGCTGGGATTACAGGCTTGAGCCACCGCGCCCGGCCTAAAAAAGAAATTTTAAAAAAACTTCTTGAAACAAATGACAATGCAAACACAACATACCGAAACCTATGGGATACAGCAAAAGTGGTACTAAGAAAAAAGTGTATTGTCATTAGTTCCTACATAAAAAAATTAAAAACTTCAAATAAGCAACCTAATGTTGATTCTTAGAGGGCCAGAAAAGCAAGAGCAAATCAAACCAAAATTAGTAGAAGAAAATAAATAATGAGGATTAGAGCAGAAATAAATGAAATTACAATGAAGAAAATAATACAAAAATGAATGAAAGAAAAAGCTGGTTTTTTGAAAAGTTAAACAAAAGTGACAAAACTTTAGCCAGAGTAACTAAGAAAATATGAGACAAGATCCAAATAAATAAAATCACAGATGATAAAGGAGACCTTACAACTGTTAAGTGTAGAAATTGAAAGGATCATTAGTGGGTACTACGAGCAACTATGTGCCAACAGGTTAGAAAATGTAGAAAAGTGGACAAATTACTAGACACATACAATCTACCAACATTCAACCATGAAGAAATTAAAAAACTAAGTAGAACATTAAGTAATGAAATCAAAGCTGTAGTAAAAATCTCCATCAGGGCCAGGCACGGTGGCTCATGCCTATAAACCCAGCACTTTGGGAGGCTGAGGTGGTGGATCATGAGGTCAGAAGATCAAGACTATCCTGACTACTACACTGAAACCCCGTCTCTACTAAAAATACAAAAAATTAGCCAGACATGGTGGTGGGTGGCTGTAGTCCTAGCTACTCAGGAGACTGAGGCAGGAAAATGATGTGAACCTGGGAGGCGGAGTTTGCAGTGAGCCAAGATCCTGCCACTGTAATCCATCCTGGGTAACAGAGTGAGGCTCCGTCTCCAGGAAAAAAAAAAAAAAAAAATCTTGGCCGGGTGTAGTGGCTCATGCCTGTAATCCCAGCACTTTGGGAGGCCAATGCAGGCGGACCACAAGGTCAGAAGATCAAGACCATACTGATCAACATGGGGAAACCCCATCTCTACTAAAAATACAAAAATTAGCTGGGTGTGGTGGCACATGCCTGTAATCCCAACTACTTGGGATGCTGAGGTAGGACAATCACTTGAACCAGGGAGTCAGAGGTTGCAGTGAGCCAAGATCACACCACTGCACTCCAACCTGGGCAACAGAGCAAGACTCCATCACAAAAAAAAAAAAAAAAAGAAAAAAAGAAAAAAGAAAAGCCAAGCACTTGTGATGGCTTCACAGCTGAATTCTATGAAACATTTAAGGAAGAACTAATACCAATTTTACTTAAACTATTCCAAAAAGCAGAGGAATATGGAGTACTTTCATACTCGTTCTACAAGGTCAATAATACCCTGATACCAATACCAAGTGAAGACACATTCAAAAAAGGAAATTATAGGCCAGTATCTCTGATGAATATTGACTCAAAAATCCTCAACAAATACTAGAAAACTGAATTTGGCAATATATTAAAAAGACCATTCATCATGACCAAGTGTGATTTATTGCTGGGATGCAAGGATGGTTCAACACATGCACATCAAACAATGTGACAATCATATGAGCAGAATGATGGACAAAACCCATTTGATCATTTCAATTGATGCTGAAAAGTATTTGATAAGAATCAATATTCCCCTATAATAAAAAGCGCAAAGCAACAGTACAGAAGTAACATACCTCAACATAATACACCACCACTAGGATCATACTAAATGGTGAAAAACTGAAATTCTTTCCACTAAGTTCTGGAACATGACAAGGGTGTCCACATTCACTACTGTTATTCAACATAGTACTGGAGGCCCTAGCTAGAGCAATTAGGCAAGAGAAACAAATAAAAGGTATCCAAATTGGAAAGACAGAAGTCAAATTATTCTTGTTTGCAGATGATATGGTCTTATATTTACAAAACCCTATTAGAATTGATAAACTAATTCAGTAAAGTTGCAGGATATAATATCAATATATGAAAATCAGTAGCATTTCTTTATGATATAGCAGAAAATCTGAAAAAGAAATAACAATGTAATCCCATGTAAAATAGCCACAAATAAAAGTAAATGCCTAAGAATTACTAAGAATTAAATACCAAAAATGCAAAAGGTCTCTATAATAAAAACTATCAAACAATAATAAAAGAAAATGAAGAGGACACCAAAAAAAAAAAAAAAATGAAAAGATATTCAATGTTCATGGATTAGAAGAATCAATACTGTTAAAACGTCTATACTACTCAAATCAATCTACAGATTCAATGAAATTCCTATAAAAATAGCAATGACATTATTCACAGAAATAAAAAAAATAACAATCCTTCAATGTATATGGAACCACACAAGACCCAGAATAGTCAAAGCTATCCTAAGTAAAAAATAAAACTGAAGGAATCACTTTACCTGACTTCAAATTATACTACAGAGCTATAGGAACCAAAACAGCATGGTACTGTCATAAAAAGAAATACATAGACCAATGAAACAGAATAGAGAACCCAGAAACTAATCCACACATTTATATCAAATTCATTTTCAACAAATGTTCCAAGAACATATACTGGGGGAAAGACAGTCTCTTCAATAATGGTGCTGGGAAAACTGAATATCCATATGAAGAAAAATGAAGATATGTACAAAATAGCCATATACAAAAAATCAATCCAAAATGGACTAAAGACTTAAGACCTCAAACAGAGAAACTACTACAAGAAAACACCAGGGAAACCTCTCTCACAGATTGGTCTGGTCAAAAGTTTCTTGAGCACTACCCTACAAGCACAGGCAACCAAAACAGAAGTGAGCAAATGGGATCACATCAAATTAAAAAGCTTCTGCACAGCACTCCCATGTTTGTTGAAGCACTTTTCAAAATAGCCAAAATTTGGAAGCAACCTGTGTTCATCAACAGATGAATGAATAAAGTTGTACTTATACACAATGGAGTACTATTCAGCCATAAAAAAGAATGAGATCCTGTTATTTGCAACAATATGAATGAAACTGGAGGTCATTATGCTAAGTGAAATAAATCAGGCACAGACAAAATATTGCATGTTCTTATTTATTTGTGGAATCTAAAAATCAAAACAACTGAATTCATGGAGTTAGAGAGTAGAAAGATGGTATCCAGAGGCTGGGAAGGGAAACAGGGCAGTGTGGGGAGAGAGAGGTGTTAAGAGTGGTTATTGAGTACAAAACATAGTTAAAAACAATAATGCCTAGTATTTTATGGCACAACAGAGTGACTGTAGTCAGTAATAATTTAATTATACATTTTAAAATAACAAAAATACTATAATTGGATTGTTTGTAACACAAAGGATAAATGCTTGAGGGGATGGATATCCCATTTTCCATTATGTAATTAATAAGCATTGCATGCCTGTATCAAAACACCTCATGTACTCCATAAATATACATGCATATGCCAACAAAAATCCAAACACAAAATTTGAGAGATTAAAAAATATTGTATCCTTTTTATCAATGAGAATTTGCATTATTTTAGTTATAATACAGGTAGAAGACTCAGAAAACCAAATTCAACCTATTATTTCAACTAATGAAATTAAAAAAAAAGAAAAGCTATCAAATTGTTTGTTTACTTTTGAAAAGCAAAACTGTGTTATACATAAAGCCTTACTCATTGAAATTCAGTGTGGGATGGGCGCGGTGACTCACGCCTGTAATCCGAGTGCTTTGGGAGGCCAAGGCAGGTGGATCATCTGAGGTCGGCAGTTCGAGACCAGCCTGACCAACATGGAGAAACCCCGTCTCTACGAAAAACACAAAATTAGGTGGGCATGATGGCACATGTCTGTAATTCCAGCTACTCAGGAGGCTGAGGCAGGAGAATCACTTGAATCCAGGAGGCGGAGGTTACCATGAGCTGAGATTGCATCATTGCACTCCAGCCTGGGAAACAAGAGCAAAACTCCATCTTGAAAAGAGAAGAAAAAGAAATTCAGTGTGTACTCAATCAACTTGGTAAACATTAATTAGAATTTATATATAAGTTGTTACTAATTTAGTGAATTAATTTGGTATGTTTATGGTTCAAAAAACTCAGCTAAAGATAAAATTGATTTTAAAAATTCAGAAATCCATAAAATACACCCATGTGCACACAAATACACATACATACTTCTTAACAACTCATAGAACAGGGATAACCGATAACTGAAACAATTATACTTGGTTAATCTCAGCCCAGTTATGTTGAACCTGTGTGGCATGTTATTGATATTAGTTAATATCTTTTGGATGTTTAACTGGTTACATGTATTCCTATGTCTTCAATTTAAGATTATTTTGTGAGATGATTTTCTATCTTTGGGATTATTATTTTACATTGGTTTTATAATATTAAGAAGATTGGAGCCCTTTTAGGTTGCTTGTAGTTAAATCTAGCTTCCTTAAAGTTCTCTGTGGTTTATATATTATGTTTTCTCAAGACCATAACAACAAAATAAAATAGTTTAGAATTAGTAAACCAGAGGCAAGAAACTTGGTAGTAAAGTGGATAATTAAAGGAGAGCTATCTAGTAAAAGGACTGTGATAAAAGTCATAGAATTTTTACCAATGCTGCTTCCTATAACTGACAAATTGCTTTTGAATTATTATTTAAATTATGCCATTCTTAAATATAGTCACGTATACCTATTAAACACCATCTGGAAGTTTGTGGGTGGGGGAGTAACTACCAAACTTCTTATATTTTTTAATTAGCATTTAGTCTGAGTTATACTTATGACTTCATTTGTATTAAATATTTATAGAGCACAGCTATTGCTGCTGGATATTTACAGCATTGGACATCATAAATTGAATTTCAAAGAGAAAGGACAAAATCACCTGTCCTTTCTTTGACACTGATACAACATTAGCATTGCCTTATGGTGAGGGATATTAACTATTTTTCTCTCAAAAATGAATCCCAAAGTCACATTTGAGTTTTTCGTATTTTTCTGTCTCTTTGGCTTTTCTAAATTCTCTTTCATAAATCCTCTTTAATAGAATTACTTAAAAGGCAGTGTATTATAGTGAATAAAACCACATACTCAGGAGTCAGCTTCCTGGATTTGATTCCAACTCTACATTAATGGGCAGGTAGTTAGTGAATATCTCTCTACTTTGATTTCCTTAGTTGCAAATGAGAGTAGTAAGTTTCCTATTAGGAATACACACACATACTCACACACACATACAAACACACACGCTCACGCGCTCCATAGCCTTGCTTGACATATAGTGGGCATACATAGACATTTGCTATTAATTCTGCCTCCTTTTACCATTCACTTATTCACATTTTCTTTTCACTATGCCTTCTTGCTAATCTGCTTAATCTTCTAAACTTTTGCCCACAGCTTTTTGACTCCATATTTTACCCAAGTTCCTATTAGAAAAATTATTTTTAATTCTGTTTAGCTATAATTTTTTTCCTAAAATGTAAAAATGTTTCCCTTCAGACTAAAACTAAAACATAAGGGCATTTTATAAGATCTAACATGTCTAAAATAATAAATACTAAATATTGTTAACTATCATTTATTTGTCCTTATTCTATACAACCAAAATAGACAGGAAAATAATCAATTTGTACACATGTCTGTAAGGTAAATGGTTTAGCATTCATCGTTTTCTTGATTTTTGTCTAAATATTTTCCTTTGGTTTTTATTGTGAGAAGGGTTTTATAATTCACATTTTCTTGACTAGTTCTGATTACATCCCAGTACACAGGGTAAACAAGAAAGTGTCCAGCAAATCGTTCAAAACTGTGCTCATCACATTCCTAGCCCACACATTTCCTGGGGTTTGAATGTTGGTCCTCATTTTCTTGAACACAGTTTTATATTGGAAGTAATGAACCTACTTTGTGAAATGTAAGGACATATCCTTTTTGTTTTAAGTTTACCAGAAAGTTTATTTATATATAAATGGATAACATTTTATAACTTATCTCTACAAATTAATAACATCCAATGGGTTTTTTAAAATTTGAATTGGATAGCAATAATTTGTCCCATGGAAACCTATGCATGATTAATATGAATGCAGTGCCTATCAATAACATGAAGAAGTATCAGGGCTGAGGAAATATCGGGACTGTTTGCATATAATCTTTTAGTGTTGTGTAGTGGCTCTGAGACACTACCAATGAGAGCAATGGAATTTTCAAAACTATTTCAATTATCTTGGTGATCTTCACAGCTCACTTGAATCTATCAAAAGAGTATCTCCTTTCCCTCTTAAAAATCTGTGAGCTTGTATGCTTTTAGTTCAGTCTTCTGTTTCTGGATGCCAAGGCCTTCTCTTAAAAGGGCATATTGCTACTCTTTAGTATTTTGCTCAGATAGTCCTGTGTCTGCTTTTATTGCTCGGTAATTCAATTAATCCTAATTGTTCTCAACTTTATTATCACTTTCTCCCATGGGAAGTTTCCTATTATAATAATATATTGGATGATTTAAATGTTTTTCATTGACTCTGTAGTAAGACCAATTTAAGGTATTTTACTGAAATGCAAATTTCATACTTTTAAAATTTTATGTACCTGAATATATATGATTAATAGAAAGATGTAGGAAGGGGGAGAAACATCAGGACAATTTACATTATCTTTTTTTCTGAACCATTTTCAACAGACAGGGTCTTCTACATATGCAAATACACTCTCATTATATTGATTTTTTAAAACTCAAGACAAATGGAAACTGGGAAGACAAAAGTCGTTAGCACAACTGTTCCAGGCACAACAAAAAATTTATTATATTTGTTTTTAATTCCTCCTCTTTGTTACTCTCTTCTGATCCACAACCAAAAATGCAGGACAGGGTATTTATACGGAACTCAAAATTTAGTCTCTGATATTTCAGTTTTGTTTCTAAGGATTTGAAGATCACTTCAAAATTAAAACATTACTCTCACCTCTACTGCTGCTGCAATAATTTCAGGGAAGATGAGAGACTTTGTGTGGATTCCAGACAATGAGCATAACTCATAACCTGCTCTAAAGCTCTGCAGGACACTTTCTTTTAAATGTTTAAGATATTAACATATCAGTCATTTTAAAGTCTCATAGAGAATGAAAGACTTACCAGATAATTTTTGATGTATGAAATTTAGAGAAATGGGAGGTGAGATGTGTAGAAGGGAATGGAAGCAAGTGTGTGTATTACCTGGTGATGTCACAGCCCTAAAAGGGAGAGGAGACAAAGGATAAGAAAGGACCTATGAAGAACTTAAAAGGTCAGTAAAAGGAAAAGGAACAAGAATTTCATTATTTTTAATTTTTTGTGTAAGAAGACAAATTGGGGGCTTTTTTCTTAACGGTAACACCTGGATGTGGTAATGAATTCACACACCAAGAGTAGGCCTACACTCACACAAATGGGTAGTTCTTTTGTTAATGTAGGAAAGTAGAAAACTTTCCAGCGTTTAAGCTGTAAGTTACTATGTGTCTCTGTTCATTTTCATTGTATGCCTATTGCAGTAAATTATTGGGTAAAAAGCATGTTTTCTTAAAAAATACACTAAAATGGTTTCAGATGGTGATCATGTTTTTCCTTATTGGATATAAAATAACAGATACACACTTTAACTGTTCCACAAAAATTACAGGTTCCCACACCAAAAATAGTACCCTTAATATGTATGTGTTTTATCTTCATTGCCCGTTTTCCTTAAAATGTTTAGACTGACAGCTCTTATTAATAGGTAAGTTGATTACGGGTATCTTCTTTTCATTCGATTGAATGGCCTCCTGCAGTTTTTGAATGAATAAGCTATTCCTACATTTTTAAAATTAGAATATAGAAACTCAAAACATGAAATTGACCATATCATGCATAATTCACACTTGAGTTTTGGGTACATTTTTATTTTTGTATTCATTTAATATTTAAACTGTTGTGTGGCTTATGCTTCTTGTATATAAAATCATTTGCCCTTATGGCCAAATGAAGTTATGCAAAAACAAAGTATCATGCAAGTAATTCTAGTCCCCACCCAAACAAAGGTAAATAATTTCCCTAATTGTGAATGGGAAAAATGACAAAATTAATTTGCATGAAGTAAAACAGTTTACAAATAGCAATCATGTGACCCTTAAAATAAATATTCGTTTGTATATTACAAATTTTCTTTTGGAAGGTTCAGTTTAAAAAATAAAAAATCATTAAAAGAACTTTCATAGTGTAAAGGGCAAGTGAGAATCAGAGTGGAGGCTTGACTATAAGCTTCATGAAGGAGAGGACTTGGTCTCTCTCATTTACTATTTTATTCTCGGAGCCCAGAGCAATGCCTAGCTGAAAGTAGTTGACAAATAACTATTAATATAACAATTAACTGTTATTGATACCAGTTGGCTGAGGAAAGTCCTTAAACGTCAGGGGAACCCCATCCCAGCCAGTATTCAGGCTCTTGACACCATCTCGAAAATGAATTCAAGGATGGGTTGGTAAATACTGAAAGTACAGAGATTGTAAAGTGAAAAAGTACACACTAAAGAAACGGGAGTGCAGGTGTACTCAAGAGAGAGTTGCACAGTGGAGTCTGGGTTTTCTACTTTTATGGGTTTTTTTAACCAAGGGGTGTGTCATGCGCGTCTGTGTGAAGAGATCACCAAACAGGCTTTGTGTGAGCAATAAAGCTTTTTAATCACCTGGGTGCAGGCAGGCTGAGTCCGAAAAGAGAGTCAGCAAAGGGAGATGAGGGTAGGGCCGCTTTATAGGATTTGGGTAGGTAAAGCAAAATTACAGTCAAAGTGGGGTTGTTTTCTGGCGGGCAGGAGTGGGAGTCACAAGGTGCTCAGTGGGGGAGCTTTTTGAGTCAGGATGAGCCAGGAAAATGAGTTTCACAAGATAATGTCATCGCTTAAGGCAAGGACCGGCCATTTCCACTTCTTTTGTGGTGGAATGTCATCAGTTAAGGCGGGGCAGGGCATTTTCACTTCTTTTGTGATTCTTCAGTTACTTCAGGCCATCTGGGCGTAAAGCTGCAAGTCACAGGGGATGTGATGGCTTGGCTCGGGCTCAGAAGTCTGACAGGGTGGAATATTCATGAAGATTTCTGGAAAAAGGTGGAGATGTCTTGGAATTGTGGTGCCACCCATTTTTACACCAAATATGGGTGTGCCTGGAACTGTCATGGTGCTAGTGAATGCGTGATTTAATATGTTAATGAGCATAAATGACGTCCTAGATGAAACCCAAGTCAAATCCATGCCATGTTGGGTCCAGTCAGTCTTAGCCAGCTTGGGCCACACCCTTCATTTTGCAGTGTCTCATCAGCTCCTAGCTTCTATGGCTATTTCAACAGTTTCCTTTCGCTAGTTATATGAAACTGCTGCCTGGAATTTTCTATTCTCCTGCAACCACCCTATATTATTCCTGTCTCATTATCACTTAAACTTATCTTATATATGCTTTGTAATTTACTGGGATTTATTCTGTGTGGGGGAAAGCAGAGGTATTTCCATATATAGGCAAAATCTATACTTGAAGAGACAAAAGTTAAGCATTCCATTTAGCTGTTAAAATCATATCCAAATTATTGCATTATTGATTAAACTGTGATTTAATATCCAAAATAAATTAAATGGGAGATATTATAGGGGCAGCTTAAAATGTTAATTTTATTTGCTTATTCAAATCACTGAAGTGTTATGCTTAAAATAACCTTATTAAAATATGTTTAAAAATTACATTTATATGTTTTATCTTTAAAAACATGAAAAAGACGCTCACAGTGGATCTTGCTGAGCTTGTTTCATAGAAACTGTTTTAAAACTTCAATAGTAGAATTGTTTATAAAAATTTTGCATATTTTGTTTTTCACATTAACAAAATAAAAATAACAAATGTGTCTGGGCGCGGTGGCTCAAGCCTGTAATCCCAGCACTTTGGGAGGCCGAGACGGGCGGAACATGAGGTCAGGAGATCGAGACCATCCTGGCTAACACGGTGAAACCCCGTCTCTACTAAAAAATACAAAAAACTAGCCGGGCGAGGTGGCGAGGGTCTGTAGTCCCAGCGACTCGGGAGGCTGAGGCAGGAGAATGGCGTGAACCCGGCAGGCGGAGCTTGCAGTGAGCTGAGATCCGGCCACTGCACTCCAGCTTGGGCAACAGAGCGAGACTGCGTTTCAAAAAAAAAAAAAAAAAAGGTTTCTTGCTTAAAATATGAGGGAAAAATCTCATTTCCCAGTTATCTTTATCTTGTTTTCCAAAAATCATCTATCTCCTTTTTCAAAATTTTCCTACAAGATATGCATGCTATCACTGAGTATAAGGTACTGATTGATGAGCACACTGAATAAAAAGCGTCTTGCTTTTACAGTTCTTTAGTTACATTAAGATTATTCACATTGATAAAGCACGATACTCATTACCCATTTTGTTTAGTTTTTATTTGTACAAGTCAGAGTCATTTAATTTAGACCATTACAATTAATACTGAAAAAGTAAAAAAGCCTTTTACGTTTTTGTTTCCTAGTTCTTACAAGGTAAATAATTTTTCAATCTGATAAAATTATACTCAATTCAAAAGTATACATTTATATTAAAATAAATAGGGTTTGTGTTTCTTTAAGGTAAAATGTTCATGATTATCATCAAGATATTTTTGCTTTACAGAATGTTGTCTAAACTCTGGGTTTTTTTTCTTAATGCAAATAGGCTATTTTCCTTCATGAGCTATGTAGATATTTTTGCTAACCCATCTGGTTTAGAAGCCACAGCTTGAATTTTAATGAGGCAATATTATTTACTGTACTTGTTCATGCAAATTTTTCAATGTTTTTCACTGTGTTGGTAATCCTCTCTGTGAATGGGTCAAATTACCTTGCCTTTCTTGGGAACTTGGAAATAAGTTTTGGTGCTGGATCAGACAGTGAAGTTCAGGGTTGTGAGAGCTTAATATTTACAAATCCAAAGTGATGCACTCTAGATTTTAAACCAGGAGTCAGATTTGTTTGCTCACTGTGGTACTTCCTGTAGATAGTCAGATGAGCTTCCGCTGAAGCTTTGTTGTTTTTTTTTTCAGGCTCTTGGGACATTGTTACATATAAAGAAGCAGAAATACCTTAACTAGCACATTTCTGAGTTTTAAAGAGTTAATTCAAACAAATAATGACAGCAAAACTATTGCATTGAACATTTATAATGTTATTGTGAAATGTGTTACATTAGTTGAACTCACCTCTTTGTAAGTCTATTTTGATGATTTTGGGGTTATAGTAGGTCATATTGAGATAAAATCATAGCCTTGAATATTTAAGATTTATACTTTTCCTAAAATGTAAGAGTTGGGAAAATATTTTCTAACCTTTACATTGCATGTCTTGATATTCTATCTTTTAGAAAAGGGTACTATAGTGTTTTAATGTTGATGCTGTTTCCATTCAGTTAATTTTTTGTTTTGTTTGAGAGGCAAAAAGGTTTGGCTTTGACTGGAGATTATTAAGAAATGAATATTTCAGATGGTTGCCCACAAGTTCTGTTTTTCTTAGGTACTTATTTTCTGCAAATGAATAATCACATGAAGTTTAAGTCATTAAAATTTCAGTAAATTTACAGAATGATATAGATTTTTCAGAGGTCTTAATTAAAGTTCATGGAACTTTAGAAAATGGAGAAATGCCCTCTCTTGACACTTTGTCTACTGAGTTATTTGGTTTTCTGATTTAAATTTGTGTTTAATTAGTTATTATTAGTGTGCAATAGCCTACAGAGAATTGAAGTGAATGCCCTCTGATTGTGAGACAATTTGGCACTTTTCAGGGAGAGTGAATTTAAGGTTTATTGACTAACAGGCTCTAGCCTCTTCTAAAGCATCTCATCTCCCATGATAACTCTCTGGAAATCATCAGTCCCTGGAAACACTGAGATCAGATACAGCAGAAACCACACGTCCCGTTCCTAGGAGTTTGCAGCTCTGTGACACACCATAGATATTTCGTCTCGTTTCCCATATGTAATCTGTTTGGGTGAAGGAGAAGGGACAAAATAGAGGAAGGTGAACAAGATGGCACAGTCCTGATTGCTTCTGGGTTCTTCATCACCAACTTTCCTGCACCCGGGAAAGTGCAGGACAACCGACCATGCGCCAGGTGACGTCAATCCGAAGAGATCGATACTTACCCGGCCAGGCCTGTGGAGACGCCCCATCATGCCCTCATCCTGCCCACTGCCCTCCTCCTTCCAGTAACAATGCATAAAAGTCTGCCACCAGCAGGAACCGGTGTGACTTCTTCGGCCCCTCCTACTTGTGGACCGGAGAACCTCACCCTTGAGTGCCGGCGTGACTTCCCTGGCCCCATACCTGAGGACCAGAGAACCTTGCCCGAGAGTGTGTGCATATTTGCAATAAAAGACTGCCGCTTTCTTATGTACTTTGTCCTCATGTTTAACTATTTAGCTCTCCCAAATTAAATTAAATTAAATTAAGACATATTCCACTTAGTCTTAAGTGAAAAAATGAGCAGGAAGTTAACATGAGGAACTGAGCATAAAAGCTAGTGAGTGAACCAGTAAAAAAAATTGAAGTTTCTATCTGTACATCTTTTGGTCTCTGACAGCTGTTCTTTGCTTATAAAGGTGATGCTCCTCTGACAACACACCCAGAAGTGATCAGAGACTTCCAAGCCAAGGTGAAACACATGCTTTTTTGCTAGTTAGGGGAGTGTCCTTTTACCTGTTCCCCAATATTTGGGAAAGATATTTCAAATATGAGTATTTAATTAAGGAATAGAAACACATACTGATGAGTTAGCTGAATGAGCTCCTTGGCTCCAAATACTTAAAGACCATTTCATAATATAGGGTTAAGAGTTTAGAAACATTTTTCACAGAGTCCCACACTATATTTTTGAAATTGAGGCTGCTCTTTGAAGGATGCAATGTAATGGTGGCATTTTGGATTAATAATATTCCATCACCTAGAATAGAGCTTATATATTAAACTGTTCCTATGAGGAAAGATTACTTTGGCATTTAAATTTGCTGCTTCCTTTTACCTTTTTTGAAAAAGAACAGAATTTCCTTTAGTTGTGACTTTGGATCTTCCTGCTGGAGTTTTACAAATCTGACAATGGAAGTTCTGGCTCATAACCTCAGAAGGTTTTTACAAGTTATAGGTCAAAGGAAACACACAGAGATGCACATAATGAGAACTTACCCTCAGGTACACTAATGGTACAACACCCTTCTCCTTTCTCTGTCAAAGTCACGGAATACAAGATTCTGTTCTTAAATACTTTAAACCAAATTGTCTTTTTGGGTAGGCAGAATAAATAGGAGTCAAATAGAAGCACAACAGCCTAACGAAGTTTTGTTGAACTCCATCCATAATCAGTCAGTCTAATCTTGGCTTCAAACTTTTAGGGATATAAATGCTTTAGCAACAATATTTTTCCCAGAAGAAATATAACTTAAACACATATTGTAAGGTAAGGAGCTTCATTTTAAACCTCTAGTCATGATCACCGGGGAAGACTTGTCAAAAACCTTTCTTTTTCTTATTAGCAACTACCAGGCAGCAGATAGTGTCAATTTCTTCAGAGCATTTTTATAGAACGGGTCAGCTTTTTGTGGAGAAGCAAATCACTTCACTTAGAAAGAAGGTTGTGACTGGGCCCAAAATTTTCTATGAAATGTACTTTCTCATTAAAGGAGAAAGACAACCAGGAGAAGTCTTTACTGATCATTAATGAAAACACATATTAGAAAAACCTAATAAGTCAATTTTGAATCAATAGGGAGTAACTGTAATTTCTCATGTGATTATAAACATTTATATTTGAGGCTACATAAGATTTTGCTTGATAATTTGCTTATTATTTTTCAGATTATAGGCCCATAGACATGACTGTCTGATCTTTTTCCATTTAAGTGTATACATTAGCAGTTAAAAGATGAGAGGCATCGCTGGAGGAGAAGGGGCTCAAAAGACCACAGGGAATAGATCTTGTTAGAATGTGTCAAATATTTAACAGATATTTACTTCAAAAACATATACAGATGACCTATATGATCTAAAACTCTATTTTTTTAATTAAGAATTTTTTTCAGGAACCAATCAATTATGCCATAATTCTAAATGAAGTGACTTGCTTCTCTAAATTCAAATTCAAAATTTACTATTTAGAATCCAAATTAAATTAAGCCCATTATCGTCTGGCTAAAACATCCAGCACTTCAGCAACAAAATACATGTTGAATGAATATATTTTCTTGTTACAAAGGTTGAGTAGAGTTCAGGGTTTTTATTTTTAATCTTTAAGATATATACCTTATACTGAATTCTGATTATCTGAATATTTATACATAACATAAAACATAGGAAGATGTCGTTTAAAATTGCTAATATGCTTGCTCCAGTGTTAAGCAAGTCAACCAACTCTCTTGGCCTCAGTTTCTTATATGTAGAACAATCTTCTCTGTTAAAATTATTCTCTGGAAAAATCTGAAATTTCTTGATGTTTTTTCCTATTCAGTCAATAATAAAAGTCTATTTTTTTCTCATCTTAAAGTAAAAGAATAATCACAAGGGAAAATGTTAATATTAGTGATAAATATGGAGCACGGGTTATTAAAGGCCTTTAATGATTTGACAACAGTTAAAAGCCTTTGGGTTATGGTTCCATTTTTTTTCTAATTAAATCAAATTATCAGTCACAGCCAGAAATGGAATGCTGTTGTAATTTTTTTTTGAGGGGGGTAGGCAATGGAAAACAAATTTGTGAGAGTTCAGTTAATTTCCCTGCCACATAAATTAGGTAAAAGTTACAGTATTATTATTTTTAGGTAAAGAGTCTCTGAATCATGTTTTTGTTTTATAAGAGACAATGTCCAAAATTGATTCAGCATATACTCTACCTTACAAAACTCCCTAGGGATGCAGTGTATACAAACAATGCCTTTGTCTGAGTAAAAACTAGTTTACAGAAGGCAGAAGACTACCTCAGAAGTAGATGGCTTTCAAAGACACTGCATCAAAGATGGTTGAGTAAATAACTAGCTTTTTTGAAATATTGGAATCTATACAAGAATTTCTACAGAATTACATGTAGGACTTTTTATTAACTTCTTGTGAGAACAAAGAAAATTCTTTGTTTTATACACCCCACAATTTTATTGATATAAAATGTTACCACTAATTGGAATAAATTCTTACCTTCCCCATTGTAAGTCAGTGCTGTTCAAAATTTCTGATAATGTGGCAAGAGTAGCCTCACTTTCATCTATTAATGTCATCTCTTGTGTGCCTGCAAAATTTGCCAGAACTGATTAGAGAAGATATTAAATGATAATTGGACATTTAGTGCTCGTCAAACAGAAAGTGACAGATGGGGCACTAATTAAATTATAGTTTTGACATTATTCACAATGGTTTATGACTCTTCGGTGATGACCTTCATGCATCTCTTCTCCATATTTTTTTCCTTTGGTGGGAAGGAAGGATAGGATGTTGATTGGTAGAAACAAAAATCGTATTTTAAAAACACTGAGCAAAGCAGAGATGTTTAAAGTATGAAATTTCTAAACTTATCTATTAAGATAAAACACTGATCTGTGCTGAAGTGAATAATCATAAAGCAAAAGGAAAATTCACTATGAAACTAATGGAGTGGGAAGAAAATATCTAGGAAATCGTAAAAAATACACAAAGATCAAAACGCAACAAATCTATTTCTAGGAAGGGTAAAGACCTTTATTCTAATTTGAATTAAAAAATATAATTTTGATATCATATATGAGAATGTAGTGCTTTCTGATAATGCCTTTTTGTGTGTTAATTCAAGCTTGTATTACTAGTTATCTCCACCAGCTAAATGAAAAGCCTTGTTAAAATGGAAGTGGGGGGGAATTAAAAGAAATTATAAGCCACAGTTGCTAAATCAGAACTACATTTTCCTTTTCAATTAAAAGAAAAAGCATAGTGTTGATTACTTTCTAACTTTAGTTTCACTCCAGTGTTTAGTAGTTGTCTAAACAAAAAAATTTAGAGACTTGGATGCTTAGCTTTAGATTCCCATAGTGAACCCGCTTTGTCTAGTGATTAGCTATAGTTTAAATTTAAAATTAAATCATTTCGTATAATGTCTCTTCCCTGTAATTTTCAAGGTACACTTTCTGCTGATATATGCACTGCTTTAGTTACTATTAATGAGATTTAGGTCTGATGACTCATTAGAACCCACTTCCTCTCCTACCCCTCTCTACAATGAGTAACACAGGAGCGAACATGATTTGTTCTGACTGATGTAAATATATATGAATATATAATTTGTTTAGATTATTCTGCCTAAATATGTAATTTAGACATGATAACCAACTAGCCTATTCAATATAAGGGGTTAAATGGAATGGACACAGTCATGAGATTCCAGTTGTGCCTGGCTATCCCTGGCTACTACTGTGAATTTGGAGAGGTATGTCACCGAGTTCCTCAATGAAATGCAAATGTATTCACTTAATACAACTGAACAATAGCATTTAGAAAATTTTCTGGTTAATAGTAGGCTACTCAGGTATTCAAAACTTTTATGATATTTCATGTTTGTTGTTAAATAGTAAAAGGCTAAATACGCAGGCTGCAGATACAGGTGTTAAGGATGTTCGTGTATGTTACTGCCTTTTTTTACCTTTTTTTTTTTTTTTTTTTTTTTTTTTGTAGATAGAGTTCTGCTTTGTTGCCCAGGTTGGAGTGCAGTGGCACTATCTCAGGTCACTGTAACCTCTGCCTCCCAGGCTCAAGCAATTCTTGTGCCACAGCCTCCCGGGATTACAGGACTGTGCGTGTATTTTTAGTAGAGACAGGGTTTCACCATGTTGTCCAGGCTGGTCTTGAACTTCTGCCCTCAAGTGATCTGCCCACCTCAGCCTCCCAAAGTACTGGGAATACAGGCATGAGCCACCACACCCAACCCATTACTGCCTTTTTATTAAGCATTATTCTACTGCCATTTCTCTATCTCTTGCTAAATATAAGCAGCATGATGTACTCTGCTCTCCTGTTCTTTTAACTCCATTGAGCTTCTTCTTTTCTTCATTTCTTCTTCCCTTCCCTTCCTTCCTTCTTCCGTCTTTCTCTTTCTTTTCTATTTATTATTGTATACAGTTTTTCTGTCTCTTCATGACAGGGATATTTCTGAGAAATCGATCCTTGGCAATTTCCTTGTTGTGCAAACATCATAGAATATACTTACATAAACCTGAATGATACAGCCTACAACATAACTAGAGACTAGGTGGTATATAGTTTATTGGTCCTAGACTATAAGCCTGTGCTAAATACTATAGGCAATTTTTATAAAATGGTAAATATTTGAACATCTAAATAATAAAAAAGAATGCAGTAAAAATATGGTATAAAAAATGGTACATCTCTATAGGGTCCTTACCATAAATGGAGCTTGCAAGACCGGAAATTGTTCCAGGTGAGTGAGGAGTAAATTTGAAATGATAGGACATTGCTGTATACTACAATAGACTTTATAAACACTATATATTTGGCTACACAAAATTATAAAAAGTATTTTTCTTTCTTCAATTACTTTATATAATTTTTAACTTTTGGACTCTTATAATAACACCTAGCTTAAAACACAAACACACTGTATAGTATGTTTGTGTTTTTATATAAAAAATATTTACTTTCTTTATATTCTTATTCTGTAAACTTTCTCCTATTTTTAAATTTTTAGTTTTAAAACTTTTTTTTTTTTTTTTTTTTGAGACGGAGTCTCGCTCTGTCGCCCAGGCTGGAGTGTAGTGGCCGGATCTCAGCTCACTGCAAGCTCCGCCTCCTGGGTTTACGCCATTCTCCTGCCTCAGCCTCCCGAGTAGCTGGGACTACAGGCGCCCGCCACCTCGCCCGGCTAGTTTTTTGTATTTTTTTAGTAGAGACGGGGTTTCACTGTGTTAGCCAGGATGGTTTCGATCTCCTGACCTTGTGATCCGCCTGTCTCGGCCTCCCAAAGTGCTGGGATTACAGGCTTGAGCCACCGCGCCTGGCCCCTTAAAACTTTTTAATAAGACCCCCAAAATACAGAAAACAAAAGCAAAAATAGACAAATGGAATTACATTAAACTTAAAAGCTTCCTCACAGTAGAGGAAACAATCAATACAGTGAAGAGACAATCTATAGTATGGGAGAAAGTATTTGCAAACTATGCATCTTGAAGGAGTTAATACCTAAAATATATAAGAAACTCAAATAACTGAATTGCCAAAAAAAAAAAAAAAAAATTAACAAATGAGCAAAGGACCTGAACAGATACTTCCGAAAGAAGACATAAAAACGGTCAACAGATACATAAAAAATCTTCAACATTACTAATCATTAGGAAAATGCAAATCAAAACTACAATGATATATCACCTCACCCTATTTAGAATGGCTATTATCAAAAAGACAAAAAATAAATGCTGACAGCATGTGGAAAAAGATCTCTTATGCACTGTTGGTGGGAATGTAAATTAGCACAGTCATTATGGAAAACAGTGTGGAAGTTCCTCAAAAAATTAAAAATAGAGCTACTATATGATCCGACAGTTTCATTTCTGAGTATATGTCCTAAGGAAATGAAATCAGTATGTTAAGGAAATATCTACACTCTTATGTTTTTTATTGCAGCACCATTCCATCCACAATAGCCAAGATATGGAATCAACTTAAATGCCCATGTACAGATGAATGGGTAAGGAAAATGTGGTGTGCACACACACATACACACACATACACACACAAATGGAATACTGTTCAACCTTAAAACAGAATGAAACTCCTTTATTCGTGGCAACATGAATGAATCTGAAGGACATTATGTAAAGTGAAATAAGCTAGGCACAGAAAGACTAACAATGAGTGTTCTCACTCATATGGGAAACTAATTGATTTCATAGAAACAGGGAGTAGAAGGATGATTAACAGAGGCAGGTGCGGTGTGAGGAGCAAGGAATGAGAGAGATTGGTCAATGAGTAAAACATTACGTTAGACAGGAAAGATAAATTCTGCTGTTCTATTTCAGAGTAAAGTGAAAATAACAGTGTTGTGTATATTTCAAGATAGCTCCAAGAAAAGATTTTGAGTGTTGTCACAAGAAAGAAATAATAAATGTTTAAAGTGATGGGCATGGTAATTACACTGATTTGATCTCATGCAAAGTACACATGCACTGAAATGTCACACCGTACTCCTGATATAGCTTGAATGATTTTCCTCTCCAAATTTCATGTTGAAATGCAATCCCCAGTCTTGAAGATGGCATCTGGTGGGAGGGGTTTGGGTCATGAAGGTGGATCCCTCATCTCAATGGGTTGGTGCTGTCCTCATGATATTGATTGAATTCTCACTAGATCTCGTAGTTTAAAGTGTGTGGCACCTACTCCTTTGTTATTTGGCTCCCACTCTTGCCATGTGATGTGCCTGCTCCCATTTCACCTTCCACCATGAGTAAAAGCTTCCTGAGGCCTCCCCGGAGGCCATGCATGCTTCCTGTACAGCCTGCAGAACTGTGAGCCAATTAAATATCTTTTCTTTAAAGTTACTCAGTCTCAGGTATTTCTTTGTAGTTAGCCAAATGGACAAATACAACTCCATAACTAAGTATATTATGTGCCAATTCTAAATTTAAATATTAATAATTTTTGATAAAAACTAAGATACAAAAACACTCATTAGTTTACACAAAGTCAGGGTCATCAATATCTCTGTCATCCACATCTATATCTTGTCCCACAGAAAGGTCTTCAAGGGCAATAATATGCATGGAGCTGTCATTTCCTGTGATAACAATGTCTTCTGGAATACCTCCTGAAGGACTTGCCTGAGGCTGTTTTACAGTAAGCTTTTTAAAAACATAAGTAGAAGTACACTCTAACAATAAATAGTATAGTAAATACATAAACCAGTAACATAGATGTTTATGTTTTAATATCAAATATTGTATACTGTATATAATTGTATATGCTATACTTTTACAGAGCTGACCATGCAGTAGTTTTGTTCACACCAGCAACATCACATGAGGAAAATGTTGTGCTATGACATTATATTACAATGACTATGATGTCATTATACAAAAGGAATATTTCAGCTTAATTGCAATTTTATGCGACCACCATTATATAGGTGGTCTATTGACTAAAAACATCATTATGCCACATATAACCATACATTTAAGATATACAGAATGTTTATATATAGAGAGAGAGAAATGCATGGCGAGGTGACTACTACAGTTGAGAAAATTCACATATCCATTGTCTCAGTTACCATTTATGTGAGTATGTGCCCATAAATGTGCATACACTCATCTCTTACCACATAAGATCACCTAAAATCTACTTTCTTAGCAAATTTCTGTACATAATGCAGTATTATTAACTAGAGTCATCATGTGGTACATTGGATATATAAACTTATTTATTCTAGATAACTGTATCTCTTTACCCTTTTATCTATATCTTCTGATTTCCCCTCCCTCCCACTCCTGACAACCATCTTTCTGTTCCTTGTTTTTATATAGTTGATTTATTTCTCTTTTATATCTTCCACATATAAGTGAGATCATGCAGTATTTTTCTTTCTCTCTCCAACTTATTTCATTGAACATGTCCTCTAGCTTCATCTGTGTTCTTGCATATGGCAAGATCTCCTTTTTTTCTTGAAGGTAAATAGTATTCCATTGCGTATATAGAGCATGATTTTTTAATCTATTCATACTGACCATCATGTAGATTATTTTGATATCTTTCCCATTGTGAATAATATTGCAATGATCGTAGGAATGCAAATATCTTTACTTCATGTTTCTCTTCAGATTGTACACATTTTTCACTTGTTATTTCAGTATAGATTTTAAATAAAGATGTTATCCTAGTTTATTACATATTAGAAACATTTCAGATTAGTTTTCTATTGCTATTGTAAAAATATTACCATGTTTTATTACCTTAAAGAAAAACAAATGTATTATCTTTGCAGATAATATTTCCATATAGGAGTTAGATAATAATTCCAACTCCTACAGATTGGAAGTCTAATGCAGGTCTTGGAAAACTCAAGGTATCAGCAGATCTGCATCCCATTCTGGAAGCTGCAGGGTGATATCTGTTTACTTGCCTTTCCCAGCTTCAGGAGGCCAAACACATTCCTTGGCTTGTGGCCCCCTTCTTTAATCTTCAAAGGAAGAAATTTGAATCTCTTTGACCATTTTCTGTAGTCACAGCTCCCTCTGACTCTTGCATTCTGCCTCCTCCTTTCATATTCAAGGATTCTCATGATTATCATTTGCCCACCTGGATAATCTCTGTGTTAAAATGTAAGCAACCTTAGATGAATCTCATCTGCAATCTAATTCCCCTTTGCCATGTAAAATAACATGCACAGCTTCTGGGGATTAGGATGTGGGCATATTTGGGCTTAGAAGAGTGGAGCATTATTGTGCCTAACACATTCTTAAGTAAATTTTTTTTTCTTCCCCTTGAGTATGAGTAAGCTAAGGAAATATTGCCTGGCAGAGATGCTCTGGTGACTTCTTTTGCTGAATAGGTAAGAATGATTTTATTTTTTTATTTTTAATTGAACAAATAGCAATTGTATATATTTATGTGGTACAATGTAATGTTTTGATATATGTATGCATTCTGGAATGATCAATAAGCAATACATTACTGATTATTGAGACATTTCTCAAAGGAAGACATATAAATGACCAACAGTTATAAGAAAAAATGCTCAACATCTCTAATCACTGGATTAAATACAGTTGAAAATCACAATAATATATGACCTTATAGCTGTCAGTTTGACTGACAATTATTATTTGTCAATTAAAAATATTATGTCTCAATAATCAATCATAACTTAGTTAATACACTTATTATTAACTAAAGTCACCGAGCTCTACAATAGATCACCAGACCCATTCCCCCGTCTAACTGAAACTTTGTACCCTTTGACCAAAGTCTTCCGTTTCCTTATCTGCCCTCTTTACATACAATCCTGCCCCACAACCTCTGGTAACTATCATTTTACTCTCTACATCTATGAGTTAGACATTTTTAGATTCCACATATAAGTGACATCAGGTGGCATTTGTCTTTATGTGTGTTGCTTATTTCACTTAGTTTAATATCCTCTAAGTCCATCCATGTTGTCACAAATTACAGAATCTCCTACTTTTTAATGGCTGAATATTATTCCATTATGTATTCTATAATAGACTACATTTTTTAACGTATTGTTGAACTCTTCAGTTGTTTCCATATCTTGGCTATTGTGAATAATACTGCAATAAGCACAGGAGTACAAGCATCTCTTCAACATACTAATTTTAATTCCTTTAGATATATACCCAGAAATGGCATTGCTGGATCATATGATAATTCTATTTTTTATTTTTTTGAAGAACCTCCATACTGTTTTCCAAAATAACTGTACTAATTTACAATATCATCAACAGCGTACAAGTTTCCTTTTTCTCCACAACCTTGCCAACAGTTATTATCTTTCATCATTTTGATAACAGCCAATCTAACAGCTATGAGGTGAGATATCTCATTGTGGTTTTAATTGTTTTTAATTCAATGATTGGAGATGTTGAGCATTTTTTCTTATATCTGTTGATCTTTTATATGTCTTCCTTTGAAAAATGTTTATTCAGGTCTGTTCAGGACACCTTATTCCGTTAATGGTGCTGGGATAACTGGTTAGCCATATGCAGAACATTGAAACTAGACCCCTTCCTTTTACCATATGCAAAAATAAACTCAAGGTGGATTAAAGACTTACATGTAAAACCTAAAACTATAAAAACCCTAAAAGAAACATAGGAAATATCATTCTGGACATAGGCTTAGGCAAAGATTTTATGACAAAGACTCTAAAAGCAACGGAAATGAAAAAAAAATTAGTTGGGGCTTAATTAAACTAAAAAGATTCTACACAGCAAAAGAAGCTATCAACAGAGTAAACAGCCCACAAAAAGATGGGGGAAAATATTTGCAAAATATGTATCTGACAAAGATCTAATATCCAGAATCTATAAGGAACTGAAACATGTCAACAAGCAAAAAACAAACTCATTAAGAAATGGACAAAGGACATACACTTACCAAAAGAAGACATACAAGTGGTCAAAATAACATGAAAAAAATGCTCAACATTATTAATCATTAGAGAAATGCAAATTAAAACCACAATACCTTCTCAAACCACTCAGAATGACTATGATTAAAAGGTAAAAATATAATAGATATTGACAAGATTTCAGAGAAAAGCAACACTTATATGCTGCTGGTAAGAGGGTAAGTTAGTTCAGCCCTATGAAAAGCAGTTTAGAGATTTCTCAATAAGCTTAAAATAGAACTACCATTTGACCCAGCAATCCCATTATTGGGTATTTACCCAAATGGAAAATAAATTGCTCTACCATAAAAGCATGTGCAAACATAAGTTTATTGTACCACTTTTGGCAACCACTGAGGAACTGGAGAAAGGAAATGTGCACCATGGAATTATACTCTGCCCTTAAAAAGAATGAAGCTGCTGGGCACGGTGGTTCACGCCTGTAATTCCAACACTTTGGGAGGCTGAGGCAGGCAGATCACGAGGTCAGCAGATCCATACCATCCTGGCTAATGCGGTGAAACCCCATCTCTACTAAAAATACAACAAATTCGCCAGGTGTGGTGGCAGGCGCCTGTAGTCCCAACTACTCGGGAGGCTGAGGCAGGAGAATGGCGTGAGCCAGGGAGGCAGTGAGCCGAGATTGCACCACTGCACTCCAGCCTGGGCGACAGAGCAAGACTCCGTCTCAAAAAAAAAAAAAAAAAAAAAAAGAATGAAGTCATGTCCTTCACAGCAACATGGATGCAGCTGGAAGCCATTATTCTAAGCAAATTAACACAGGAACAAAAAACCAAGTACAGCATGCTCTCACTTATTAGTGGGAGCTAAACGTTGAGTACACACGAACTCAAGGAGGGAAAAAATAGATACCGGGGCCTACTTGAGGGTTGAAGATGGAAGGAGCGTGAGGATTGAAAAACTACCTATCGAGTACTATGCTCACTACCTTGGTGATGAAAACGTTTGTATATCAAACTCCTACACGATTTACTCATGTAACCAACTTGCACATGTACACCCTGAACCTAAAATAAAGGTTGGAAGAAAAATAAATAATATGACAAATGAAAATAAAAAGAAAGAAATGGTAAAAGAGGTTCTTTAACCTGAAGAGAATTAATACTCAACCGAAATCTGAATCTACTGAAAGGGATGAAAAGAGCTAGTAGTGGTAAATGTGTAGATAAATATGAAAGACTTTTCTGAATTTCTTAATTTCTTTTTTTTTTCTTTTTTCTTTTTCTTTGAGATAGAGTCTCACTCTGTCCTTTGGTGGAGTCTCACTCAGGCTGGAGTGCAGTGGCCTGATCTTGGCTCACTGCAACCTCTGCCTCCCGGATGTAAGTGATTCTCCTGCCTCTACAGGCATGCACCACCACACCCAGCTAATTTTTGTATTTTTAGTGTAGGGACAAGGTTTCACCATGTTGGCCAGGATGGTCTTGATATCTTGACCTCCTGATCTACCTCCCTTGGCCTCCCAAAGTGCTGGAATTACAGGCGTGAGCCACCGCCCCTGGCTGAATTTCTTATCTTAATTTCTTTAATAGAGAACTGAACTTCTCAAGCAAAAAAAAAAAAAATTAAAAAATACTTAATATCATAATCCTTCTGGAGTTTATAACATATACTGAAATAAATGCAAATAACAAAATAACAAAAATAGAGGTTTAATGAAATTATGCAGTGATAAATTTCTTACACTTTGCCTGAAGTACTGTAACACAAATTATTTCCAGACTGTGACGTTGTAAGAATGCATACTATAATCTCAAAGTCAAGTACTTAAAGAACATAAAAAACCAATAGTGGAAATAGAATGGGATAATTTAAATTATTTGATTAACCTGAAGGAAGATACAAAAGGAAAGAAAAAAATTGTATGGAAATAAAATGTCAAGCTGATAGTCAAACCCCAATTAAAAGGGCAATTGTCTCACTGGTGGAGGGAGGAGTCATAGGTATGTTATCTAGAGGAAATGTACTTCAGATTCAAATACAGGCAGATTCAACAGAAAAGTTAGAAAAATATATGGTAATCAAAATATATACATAAAATATAGTGTGTCTATAAAAAGATAAGAAAAAGCAGGCCTCAGGACAAAAAATATTATAGAGATATAATTGGAAATTTTATAATGATTTAAAAGTGAATTCATGAGGAAGAAACAGGAAGTAAAAACTGACAAAGCTAAGAGATTAGTTAAATTTGTAATTGTAGTAGGAAACTTTAATACCCATTTCTCATGTGTAACTCTGCATGTAGGTTGGGACCCCATCCTCTAAGTAATTGATCTACTTCATTTTTACAGTGTACAGTTCAAACAACAAACCTGTTAACTACTCCTTGTGAAATAGTTAGATATTGCATTATCCTTTAAAGAAGCTCTTTTCCTGTATCTACTCTTTCATTTCTGGAAAGCTTAGCTGAGGGGTTGCCTGTGACCCACTGAGCAAAATCATCCCCATTTGCTTGAGATCTGAGAATCAAACTTTCCTACATAGACTGAATATCCTTGGATTTGAGAAATCCAATACTCTTCATAGGTCACTGAGAATACACCCTAAACTTTTCTAGTCAATCTGCCTGTATTTGAATCTGAAGTACATTTCTTATGGATAGCATACTTATGACTCCTCCCTCTACCAGTATGACAATTTCCCTTTTAATTGGGGTTTGACTATCATCTTGATATTTTATTTCCATATAATTTTTTTCTTTCCTTTTATATCTTCCTTCAGGTTAATCAAATAATTTAAATTATTCCATTGTGTGTGTGTGTGTCTGCATGCATGTGTTAAAGTATATTGTAAAAGGTTAATAATATATAGAATGTGGCAGTTAATAATTTACAGACTTTGTAGAGGAAAATTTACCTCATCTCAAAGTTTTCCTGCAAGCCCAATAGTGTTCAGAATTCAGTTTTAGCAGCAGGGGTGAAAATTACAATCATGGAAGGCAAGTAAATCTTTTTATTAGGTAAAACACATACTATGCAAAAATGATTGGTAATACCTTCTCTGATAGATACAGTAACAGTCACAAAGGCTGTAGAGTACTGCTAAAGTATTTATTTGACATTTATTAAACAGAGTTTAATGGCAGTGACATTTAAATCTAATTCATCAATTTAATAGTTTTCATGAAAATGCTTCATTTACTTAGATGCTCTATGTATCTTTCCTATTCCTACTAATCATTTTTGTTCATTTGCTATTGAAGTAGGTTGTCTTGAAATAGTGCATTAGAATCAGAAGAATATAGCTTTGTAAAGCATTATCATTAAAAACCTATCTAGATTAAGAAGTAGTAAGTAATTATAATTTTACAGGATTATTTTTTCATTTGTCTCAATGACAGTAAATCATTAGGCCTGAGAAACCATCTGTATGGATCCATAGACACACGCCAGAGGTCATCTTTGGAAACATAGTCATACATTATTATGATGTCCCTGTTTAAAAAGGGTTTTCTTCTTAAAAAAATCTTTAGTAGTGATCTCTTCTAATGAACATGATAAATCTGACAATCATCAAGGGAGTTTTAGTTTCAAATTTCTTTGCCAAATCAGTAGAACCCCTAGGGTGAAATAATGAGTAGACAAATAATCTTGTTCTGCCCCTTAGGGTAGATATTTTGTACTGATGATATTTCTAGTGCTGACCTTCCACATTCAAGTGTCTAAGTTTATAAGTAATTAATCAGTATTCCCTGGCACTTTGAAGATTTGAGCCTAAGTGGATATTTGCTTTCTGCTAACTGGTTTCTAGTATTGTAACTGCCTGGGTGTAGAGTAGTTGAAGGCATCTGATAACTGTGTTTCCTTAGCCGATAAGGACCTCAAGAATGGCTATACAGAGAGGACATAATTTTTAAATATTTTTAACTGACATAAATATTACATGGTAAAAGGAAAAAATATTGCATTATTAATTTCTAGCAACTTTTTATTTAAAGTTGCTCTAGTACAGTTCATCTGATCTGAGGAAATACTGCTCTGTAATTATCCTAGATGAATTGCTTCTTATGGAAGTTATATGTTGAGGTTAGTGTCTTCAGAGAAGGCCAACTAGCTGGATATGAAGTGCCATCAGTTTATAGCCTTGGTCAATGAGCCTCCCTGTAGAAAGTGAAGATTGTCAGTGTGCTGAATTTCTTGGACTTAAATTGATAGTGATGATTACTAAATTCTCAATGTAGCATAGATTAGAATAGCAGTTTACTTGATTAATACCTCAGGTAGAACAGACATCAAGTGGTCCAATGGTGTTACTCTCTTTTAAAAAGAAACTTTCATGTGAAGCTGAAATATCAGAATTTGAAAACAGAGCAGGGGGAATTGTTTATGGGATATGAACATTGAATATTATCAGATTTTTACGTATAAATTTACATTTGTCTCAACAACACAGATAGATGTGCTAGGCAGATGTAATATGTTTATCATGCCTGTTGGGGAAATTTCTTTTCTGAATCATGTTTGGGTGAGTTTTTCCAGTATTCAATGACCTGTTGATAAATGATTAACAGTTAGTTCTTTAAGGAAAACCATCCTAATTTGTAGGTTTGTCATTTTTTTGTGGTATAAATATTACCATTATGACTAAGTTGAAGCCACCAATATCACTAAAGATGCAGCTGGGATACATACAATCCAGTTCTCAATAGTCGCCATCAGCTGATCCTGTCACACCACTGCAATGCCTACCTTTCAAATATTATTTATATGCCTGCTACTGAAAAGCTACTATGTCCTTTGGATGTTATCTTTAAGTGTATAAGTATATAAATATAAGTATATAAATATATAAACATACAAATATGTCTGACTATAGTATCTTAATATTTCTTAATTTAAAATGAATTTTCATATCTTTTCTTTGGCCTCTCACATTCTTAACTGATTTTGTGGTTTAATTTTCAGAAGTACCTTTTATTTCTAAGTTCTTAGGGAGTTTCATGGTTATTGCTTCATGTATTTTCAACTCCAGACTTTCTAAAGTGTTTTTCTTACGCTATCTGCATCAGAATCTCCGAGAAAAGTGGACTTAGCATCAGCATTTTAATACTTTCCTCTGGAGAGACATTGTGAAGCTTTGATAATTTCTGTTCTAAAAGACCTACCTTTCCATTAAAGATAAAATTATTTGAATATTGACTTTCAATATTGACAAAATGTGATCGAAATACAAGGGGGAAAACAAGAAGTAAGAAATGATGAGAAGTTACTTTTATGATCTCATGAAAATATAATCTTGATGGACTTGACTTTGGAATAGGAACTAACTTCTGGAAGAAGGCTTTCTTTTCTCTAGTTTCGTCATCTATCACGTAGATAATTTTTGGTGGTATTTCTGAATCCTCAGGTATAGGAGCATTCCCTGGTGAGGTTAAATTTGTATTTAATTCTGCATGATGCTAATAAGCAGCTAGAATTGTGGAACACTTCCAGCAGGGAGCCCAAATTTTCTTGGTTTATGACACCCAAAGTAATTTTTTCCTGTAATTCCTAGATCAATAAAACAAATAAAGCAAAACACCTAAGGGTCTTGTTTGAGTATTAGCTTGGAGTGTGTTAATACATATTTATGTCTTAAACTTATCAGCAGTTTGAAAATGAATGTTTATAAATTGAAAGAAGAAAATATTTCTATTTCTTAACCAAAATTATTTACTTATGGGATGTGTGCAGTTTCTTATGGGCAATGCACCACTTCTCAGAACTTGAATTCAGATCAAAGACCTTCCTCCTCCTTTCTTATTCTACGTTAATTTTCTCAGTGTGCTTGCTTTTGAAGACAGCAACAAGTAAAATCCAAGCTTTGAAAATACATAATGTCATTGAAAGAAATATACTATGATACTTTTTTGGTAGTGTCTAAGCATCTCTTGGAAAAGTTAAAATATGTAGGAATACCCCTGTTAGCTTTCTGCAGCTTCCCAGGTGACTTAGTACACACTTTGGGAGCCGGGGATTTATAAAACAAATCTTATGTAAATGACAAAAACAATTTTAAAGTCCCTAAACAGAGTGATGAAAAACAACAAAAAAAATCTGATAAGAGTCAGACTTGCTCATTAAGTTATGATTTTATCAATTTTTCAATAATGTTGAAGGAAGTGATGATAAATGTATAATGATGATAGTGATAAAAATAGCAAAATAATTATGCACCAGTCACTAACACATATGTAAATGCACTTCTATGTAAGTGCACTTTGTACAATATCCTAATTATTTTTTGTAACAAATCTAAGAAATAGATACTATTATTATGCCCAGTTTTTAGGTAGAGAAAACAGGGACTTAGAATTTCAGTGTCAGTGATTTCTCCACCTAGTAAGTGACACAACTGGTTAGGGAAAGTGTTTGGCTTGGACTAAGAGGCTATAAATTCTCCCTGAAAGGAATCTGCCATGATCATGAGGAATGGAACTGGTGGGGAGTCTATGGTCTCAGTGAAGGCAGGCAGATAAAAAAGGAAAGCAATGAGAAAACCAAGGATTCCTGACATCATTGGCACATGTCTTATAGGACTGGTGAGAAGAACAGTTGCAAAATCTAGGTAGTTTGGAGGAGTGAGAGCCCGGGTTTGTGTGTGTTGTGTGCATGCAAACACACATAAACATTCTGAATTCCCAGATATCATTTGGCTAGGGTTGTGTCCTATTGCAAACGACAATTAGACAAAAAAGCAAAACAAGTAAAATGAAACATTAGAGACAAAAGGATGGCTAAAGTAATACAATAAAAGAGAAGATAAGGGAGAAGACAGAGAAATGGCAGTAGCTTCTGCTACCTTGTACATTCCTAAACCTATTTATCACTATTGCCCTTTACTTGAAATATTAAAATTCTTAAACATCTGTATTTCTCTTAAGGTAGCTCCTGTTTCAAACATGCTGTATAATTTAAAAATAAAGTTTGGGCCAGGCATGGTCGCTCACACCTGTAATCCCAGCACTTTGGGAGGCTGAGGCCGGGGAGATCACTTGAAGTGAGGAGTTTGAGACCAACCTGGCCAATATGGCAAAACCTTGTCTCTACTAAAAATACAAAAATTAGCTGGGTGTGGTGGTGCATGCCTGTAATCCCAGCTACTCAGGAGGCTGAGGCAGGAGAATTGCTTGAACCTGGGAGGTGGAGGCTGCAGTGAGCCGAGATCATATCACTTAACTCCAGCCTGGGCAACAGAGTGAGACTCTGTTTCAAAAAATAAAAATAAAAAAATAAAAATAAATAGTTTGGACAAAATACTTATCTTCTTAAAATATTTTCTTCATAGGAGCTGTATGTTACGTCATCATGTGAGGCTGGGTTTTGAGAAAAAAGGCAGAGTTTTTGAGTTGGATGTATATTATTGAAAGCCTGTAATGGCAAGTGCTAATTTGTATTTATGAAGAAATGTTAGGAAATAAAATGTCATGTAATGTCAGAAATACAAGAGCATACTTTAATTAAATCATTAAAGACATTCCAGAGAATTTACTTTAAAACTTCTCTATCTGGCATTAGGCTAGAAAAGGATCAGAAGCAATTGGATGTTGTCAACTCTCCCCTCTATTTATTCCCTGTCTTCCTTATTCCAGAATACTTTATTTTAGTCATTTGGTACTCAAGACATAAGCTATTAGGCTGGAATTTTTTTCCTTTATAGAGACAGGGCCCTGCCCTGTCACCCAGGCTTGAGTGCACTGATGCCATCACGGCTAACTGCAGCTTCCAACTCCTGGGCTCAAGTGATTCTCCCAGTTTAGCCTCCCAAATACCTGGGACTACAGGTGCATGCCATCATGCCCAGCTAATTTTTTAATTTTTTGTAGAGACAGAGTATTACTATGTTGCCCAGACTTGTCTTGAACTCCTGGATTCAAATGATCTTCTCACATCAGCCTCCAAAAGTGCTAAGGTTACAGACATGAGGCACCACACCCAGCCATAATTGATTCATTTCTAAGAACCATGAGATGTTTATTCTGATACTTCCCTGTATTTACGCTGATGCTTCACCCTGTTGGTGGGTGACCTTTTGCATTTCTCTACTCCATAATTTAAGTGAGCACAGTTCTTGGCACAAAACAGTCAATTAATAAATATATGTTGGATGAATTAATAACACTCCCATATAGATTTCAATTATTGTCTATATAATTTACATGATTTATTTTAAGTTGTAGCTGTCTAACTGAGCATCTTCAGGTCAGATTTGCTCTGCACAGGGAAAATTATTTAATGACAATTGAGAGAATCATCTAACTGGAGTCCCTGCTTCCAATGTATCAGCCTCTCTGAACATCATGCTGCTGTTAACAGTTATCTCCAGGACCAAGTCCTAAATTACTCATCAGCTTTGCATTCCAGCTACTACTTATTTTGTTGTTTTCTCACTCTGGAAATCTCTTCTCACCTCCCTTTAATTTGTCCCCTTTCAGGCCCATGCTCCCACCCCTCAAATTCTTCTTCCTCCAGAAGGTCAATGTAGACATGCTATCTTTCTCTCAGCCGCCACTGATTTGCACAGTTTTAATTACCCCTTTCTTTTTGTATAAAGAGACTTTTGCATTGATTTTTTGCATAACATTTATTTTGCCTTTTGCTCTGAATTTTGTATGAGAGTTAAAATGTTTGTCACATAAGTGAATGAATGTTCTATCGCTCATTCTCAAGCAGAATCTGTTAAAGTATAATTCACCATGTAATGCTCAACTCCATTTCACTTACTAGGTTATGGATATGTAACTATGTTACATTGTTACTGTTTGGGGTAACTCTTTGTGGGGTAAATTGCTGTCCTAACTGGAGAAAAAGTATGAGAATATGACAGATACTACAGTGCTAGATCTACGTTTTTCTCTCTCTAGTCAAAATTACCTTTTTAGTGTTCTCCACTACTTTATTGCTTTGTTTTTCTTGTAGGTATGTGTGTATAAATGTTTGCAAATACACACACACTATACACACTATACATATATATAAACACATATTCATATGCACACAGACAGAAATGCAAAAAAAAGACAAATTTATAATTTAAAAAATAAACACACACAGATGTTTCTCAAGTTAAATTGGGATTGTGTCTTGGTAAGTTGAAAATATAAATTGAAATTGCATTTAATACACTTAAACTACCAATATCGTGGCTTAGCTTACCTTACCTTAAATGTGCTCAGAACAATGACATTAGCCTACAGTGAAGCAAAATCATCTAACACAAACTCTATTTTATAATAATGTGCTGATTAGCTTCTAGAATATATTAAATACTGCATTGAAAGTGAAAAACAGGATGGTAGTATGAGTACTCACCATTAACATACATAGCAGAAAGCACCCTAGGTCTGACGAATGCTTGAAGACTTGAACTAAAGTTAATTGCTGGATGATGGGGTTGCAACAGAGAATGAGTACCCAGTTTCTCTCTCTTCTGATGAGGGTTGGGAATAGCAAGTAGAAGGTGCTGAGGAATGCGACACTTGCCTATGGTTTAGCAGGCCTAGTATCCTTTAGGAAGATGCCAAGTATTCAGTGTTTCCTCTTCTGATGATCTGGCTGACTAGGAGCTGTGGCTCGCTGCTACTGCAAAGCATCTTGAGAGAGTATTGTACCACTTATTGCTAGCCTGGGAAAAAATAAAAATTCAAAATATGATTTCTCCTGAATGCTCACTTTCATACAATTGAAAAGTGGAGAAATCATAAATGAAACCATTATAATTATGTTTGTTCAGTGAAACGCATGATTAGGCAATTGCGTTGGGTGAACATCATAGAATATACTTAAGCCTAAATGATATAGCCTACTACATACCTAGGCTATGTTGTATAGCCTATTGCTCCTAGGCTACAAGTTCATACAGCATGTTACTATTCTGAATACTGGAGGCAATTTTAACACAATAGTATGTGTGTGTCTAAATGTAGAAAAGATATAGTAAAATAGGATATAAAAGATGAAAAATGGAACACCTGTACAGGGCACTTATCATGAATGGAGCTTACATGATTGGAAATTGCTCTGGATGAGTCAATTGCTCAGTGAATGAGTGGTGAGTGAATATGAAGGACATTACACTACTGTAGACTTTATAAATACGGTACACTTAGGTTGCACTAAATTTATTTTAAAATATTTTCATTAATAAATTTTAGATTACTATAATTTCGTTCTAAAAAGTTTATAAATTTTTAATTTTTTTAACTTTTTGACTCTTTTATAATAACATTAAAATATAAGCACATTATATAGTTGCACAATATTGTGTTTATATCCTTATTTTGTGAGCTTTTTTCTATTTCTAATTTTTAAAGATGTTGTGTTTTTACTTTTTAAACCTTTTTGCTAAAAACTACACAGAAACATATACCTTAGCCTAGGCCTACCCACATTCAGGATTATCATTATCACTGTCTTCCACCCTCACACCTTGTCCCACCAAAAAGTTTTCAGGGGCAGTAACGTACATGGAGCTGTCATCTCCTATGATAACAATGCCTTCTCCTGGAATGCCTCCTAAGGAACTTGCCCGAGGCCATTTAGAGTTAATTTTTTTTTAATATATATATAAAACTAGAAGGAATACACTAAAATAATGATAAAAAGTATAGTGTAGAAAATACATAAATCAGTAGCATAGTAATTTATTATCATCAACAAGTAATTGTACTGGACGTAATTGTCTCTGCTATACTTTTACAAGACTGGGAGTGCAGCAGATTTGTTTACATCAGCGTCACCACAAACACTTGAGTAATGAATTGCACTAAGGTATTAGGAAGTCTAGGGGATCACTAGTTAATAGGAATTTCTCAGTTCCATGACAATCTTATGGCACCACCTTTATATATGTGGTTTGTGATTGTCTGAAACACCATTATGAGGCACATCAGTGTAGAATTTTAAAGGTAAGCAACCTCCCAGATGCTTTTTTTATCTTTTTTGTTCTCTTTTAATCTTACCCCTGCTCCCGGCAAATCATTGTTCAAGTGCTATTTCTCATGTTGGGTGATACTTATAAAATCAGCAGGCTAACTGAGCTTCTTGAATGTATAGAATTGCTTTTTTTTTTTTTTTTTTTTTTAATGTGGTTATAGAGATAGTGCTTTCCAAAGAAGAGGAAGTTGGCAGAGGAAGTTCAATATATTGCTGTATGAGACCCAAGTGGTAAAACGTGTTTTAATGTAGATTGAAGTCAATTGTATTTCTCGATGTGTCTTTCCACACATTCGTTTTGTGTATGATAATGTCACTCTTGGGCAGTGGAGGCAAAGAGGGGAAGTGAATAGGTAATGATGCTAATTTACCTTGTCCAGCAGTGGGGCAAAAGTGTCCTTCTGCTTTTACTAGGTTAGAAAGTGAAGTGGGAGCTTGCTTTAGAAATACGTGGTAAAAGAAAAATTGATCTTTGTCTGTGTTTGTCCTCTTTTGTTGATGTGGGAACAATATTGAACGGCTTTTGGCAACTACTAATCAATTGCTATCTTCCTCCTAACAATCTTTTCTGTCACTGTTTGATAGTCTTTTATCTCTTTTCTCAGTATATCCTTATATTAGTACTATTCATTTACTCAGACATTTTATTGAGTGCTTACCTGTGGTCCACACTGTACTGGGCATAACAAGGAGTAAATGTAAGTACAGAAGAATAAAAAGTTTAAAGGTTTTTGCCGTAAAAACACAATCAGTTTTCCTATACTCAAAGACCTGTTGCTCATGAAGTATGTAATTAATATCTATATTGTCACCTAAATAGAAATGTTATGCACAGGACTATTATAAACTTATCTTGCATTATTTATGGACTTTTTTACAAATTGTTTCTAATTTATTTAAAATAAAATATAAAAAGTTGCCGGGCGCGGTGGCTCAAGCCTGTAATCCCAGCACTTTGGGAGGCCGAGACGGGCGGATCACGAGGTCAGGAGATCGAGACCATCCTGGCTAACTCGGTGAAACCCCGTCTCTACCAAAAAATACAAAAAACTAGCCGGGCGAGGTGGCGGGCGCCTGTAGTCCCAGCTACTCGGGAGGCTGAGGCAGGAGAATGGCGTAAACCCGGGAGGCAGAGCTTGCAGTGAGCTGAGATCCGGCCACCGCACTCCACCCTGGGCGACAAAGCAAGACTCCGTCTCAAAAAAAAAAAAAAAAAAAAAAAAAAAATATATATATATATATATAAAAAGTCAACATTTTTAAGCTAAAATAATATTTTTACGACATTGATTTCATTATTTATTTCTTTATATGTTGCATTAAAATAAACTTCTTATCCTCTTTTAGAAAGAGTCAGTCATTTAATAAGCATGCCTTTATAATTGTGATGGGGATAAAATAATTATACGTGTTTTCACTCCTCCTACACCCAGAACCTAAGGTGATTTTAAAATTTCCTCTTATCTCCTGGTACTTAGAGAGTCATGGGGGAATCTGAAAGAAGCTCTGGCAGTGACTCATGTAACAAACTGAACCAGTAGAAAAGAGCAGGCACAAATTTGTGTTGGTTAAAATTTGAGGAGGAAAGTTTAGAAAACAAGAGAAATAGGAACATAGAAAGGAGAGAGTTGAAGACAGCTATTGAACATACTCTGAATAAATAAGTGAGTGAAGAATGTTAGGATATTTTTAGAATGCCATGAAATATGTCGACCCTGATCCTCCTGCATTTCACCCTTCCCTCAACACTTTCTCAGAAGGTATCAGAAAACAAATACACATTTTAGTTACTTTCAATGAATTTTGGAAGAAATTAAGATGGCTAATTACAAGGTAGAACAACAACAGATTGGGGTTATTTGCATGCCGAAAAGTGGGAAAGCATACTAGGGATGTGATATGAGTCATACCGCATGAGACTGTAGCTTTCTGAGGCTACTTATTTAGTAGTCAAAGGATGAACTTTTTATTTCTCATTAAAATATTAAAAAAAATTCATAAGAATACTTTTATTTTAAATAAGTGTAAGAGATTAAAAGGTCCTGCAAAGTTTCTGACTTAATTGTCTGGGTGTGGCGCAAACATTTATTTTTGCAAATGTCACCAGGCAATTCTAGTAAGCATCTTTGAACCACTGCTGTGCACCCTGACAGCCTCCATGTCTGGGAGAATTTCTAGTAAAGGTGAAGTGATGACAATGATAGTGACTGTGCTAGATTTCAAATAGCAGTGGAAGAGGTTTGCCCATTAAAAAAAAAAAAATGCAATCTAAAACAAATATTGGATCTAATGTTTTTAGTGAGTTTTCATTTGCCTTTTAATTAATTACATTTTACACATGCTTTTTCTTTTAATTGCAAGGACTAGACATTCTTTATAGATTCTGTCTTTAATGGCGTCTTTAATGACATCATCTTCCAAAATTATATAGCTACTCATTTATACTTCTTGTGATGTTTTCAATATACTATCAGTCAGTATCTTTGTGTGAATTAGGAGAGGAAAATAGGGCAGAGGAGTGAGTCCTAATGATCACTGGGTTTTGATATTCCCTATGTTAGTTTCACAAAATTAACTTGTATGCTTTCCAAATATTTATATTTGCTTACAAATTTTTTTTTTCTTAAAAGAATGAATAAATTCATTAGTGAGCCAACTGTACTAGCCTTTTGTGCTATGTATTTATAAACATTTTATAAAATATTGACTCTTATGGTGTTCAAATATTCTGCCTTTTCAGTAATCAATTTAACTAACTATATTTGTTTCATAAATTTCCATTACATATATATTTTTAAAAGGTTTTTATGCATATTTTTACAACTTCTTAATCCATTCCAAATATAAAGTCACAGCGGCTTTTTTACTTTTTTATGTTATGCACCCTTACTTTCTTTTTCTAATTTTCTTTTTCAGCAGCTTTTCCATTTTATTGATCTTTTCAAAGAACTAGCTATTTGAATTATCTTCTTTAAAAAATCGCATTTTCACCTATATGCAAATTATTACATCCTTAATGTATAACACTTGTGTCTTCATAGTATTTTTTAATTTTATCAAAGTATTAATAGAGATTATTTTCAAATTTATAAATTTTTGATTAGGTTGTTTCAGTGGTTTTGTTTGTTTGTTTGTTTTTTGTTTTTTTGTAAATGGGATTTTGTTATGTTGTCCAGGCTCCACTCGAGCTCCTGGGCTCAACCTCTCCTTTCAACTGGAACTGAGCATGTGCCACTGTGCCTGGCTCTAGTGTTTTTTGATTGTTTAGTTGTGTGTATGTGTTTGTGTTTATGGCAACCTTAATGATTTTTATTATTACCCAAGTGTGTTTTGAATTTTTATATATTTCAATGTGTACATATATGAGCATGCATATACAAATGCATTAATTTCTATGAAGATAAATTTAGGCAGGGGTAATTTAATGATTTGACTCAGCATAATATGAGTTATAATTTTATTGTCTGTCCCCAAACAATGAAGACCACAAAATTAAAGATCACAATGGTTAATTCTTCCTTTTTATATTTGTATTTCTGGAAAATACTTGATATAACTTGATTTAATATTTTTCTTGTTTATGCTTGTATACACGTTATTCTTGCCACCATATCATGCTCTTTCCTTCCATTCATCAATCACCGTCATTTACCATTTCTTAGTTAATGACATGACCCTCACTCCAAACCACTCCATCTAAATCCAGTACTCATAACAATTTTGTTATATGAACATTTGTGTATTTATAAATGCACCCCCAAAACCACAGTTAAAACCAGTAAGCAGCTTTCTGAGCATAGTTTTTGAATACTGGAAACATAGAAAAGTCTTTATTTTGAAATTGAGAATGCACAGAGTCAGATAATTTGATTTACCCACTCAATATTACACAGCTGGATGGTCATCAGACAAGAATAAACTCTTTCTCATTTTCAGATATTTAGCTTGTCATGAAGAATTATAGACGAATAAATAAATTATACATGTATATATTTGGCAGCATGTAAAATTCACATATTCCACAGAGTTCCCAGGGATATTACATTAGTGCTAAAGAACAAACTAGAAATAAAAATTCAAGTGCAATAGTGACCATTTTTATACTTAAGCGCTATGATTATTCTGTTTCTAATCAAATTCAATTCAAATTGTCCTCATATTCTTTTTTGCCTGCTATCATCTTGCAGTTATGTTGATTTTTTTTTTCTGTGTTTAGTCTCTCTGAATGCAATTTTTATCCAATTAATACTTTTACTATCCAATCAGAACACTCTCTTAACATTTTGGTATTTCATCAATAAAATGTCACAGCTCTATCTTGGAGGTTCAAGTCGTTAGCTTCTAACAATGTGAGACTCAGACTCAGTTGTGAATTTAGTTTCTCTAAGAACAAAAGTTTTTTTGTTTTTTTTTTTGAGGCGGAGTCTTGCTCTGTCGCCCAGGCTGGAGTGCAGTGGCACTATCTCGGCTCACTGCAAGCTCCGCCTCCTGGGTTCACACCATTCTCCTGCCTCAGCCTCCCGAGTAGCTGGGACTACAGGCGCCTGCCACCACGCCCGGCTAATTTTTTTGTATTTTTAGTAGAGATGGGGTTTCACCGTGTTAACCAGGATGGTCTCGATCTCCTGACCTCGTGATCCACCCATCTCGGCCTCCCAAAGTGCTGGGATTACAGGCTTGAGCCACCGCGCCCGGCCAGAACAAAAGTTTTAAGTAAGACCATATCAATGAATATGTTAGAAAATATAACACATGCATGCACATATATGTATGTATGTATGCATATATGTATATGTATGCATATGCTATGCTAAAAACAAGATGTTTAAATATTAACTAGCTGTGTCTGTGCACATATTTAAAATTAAGATGAAGATGATATAAGAAAAATACATCAGACACTTGCTAACAATGGCAAAGAAAACTTTATTCAAGACTATTGTAATAGCAGAGAAAGACTACCCTGCAATAAAAGATGAAAAAAAAAAGTAAACACTTTGGTGAGCTAATGAAAAGGTGCTATAAGATGTTATAGGGAGGTTGGCCAATATGATTTACTCCACCTGTGTTTGCTAATTGGTACTTATCAAAGGAAAGTTCCTATACTCCCATAGAAAGGAGGAGAAGGGGTTCCTGTCTTTCTTAAACGAGGGCATTTCAAAGGAATGGCTCCAGGGTCCTTGAGAAAGACATTCCTGGAATGTGAAGATTTACATCTCAAAGGGAAATAATTTATAATTGCAAGTTTTCTATTGTAGATGTACAAAGAAAAGGGAAGTTAGAGGTCCATAATCAGGAAGAAGACTGTCAAAAGTTTAGTCCAGTTGAGGGGAAAGTTAAGGCCTTCTTGGTCAACTTATCTATTAGTTAAATAACCTCTTATTCCTTTATCAGAAGAGCCAGCATAAAATATATTTGATCATACTTTGTATTATTTAGTATTTAATTGGATACTTCTAAGTCTCTCTCTCTCTCCCCTTTTGGTGTTTATGCTTGCTTTTTAGAATTATCATGGAAAGGAGAGAAGGAGAGATCTTTTTATAACCAAGGAGGTTTCATAGTGTAGAATGTTGAAAAGGAGAAAGAAGTGGGAAGACAAGTTCCACATTAATTTTTCAACTCATTAAATGTCAGTTGTATTAATTTATATTTTCTTGAACATTGAAATAGGTTTTTGAACATTGAAATAGGTTTTTGTTAACACTGCACACGAAGTTTAGAATTGTCTATTCATATAATTTCCAGTATTACTATGAGAACTTTTATCAATATGGCAAACCATAACTTTCATTAGTACAGTAGTCTCACTTTAATGATCAGAGAATAGATTCTAAGACCCCCAGCAGATATCTAAAAACTGTGGCTAATACCAAACCCTCCATATACTATTTTATTTTTTTGATCATGTAACAGAGAGGGTTACTAAGTGAGTAACAGATGGACAACATGTGCAGTATGGATCTCCTGGACAGTGGGATGATTCACAGCCTGGGTGAAACTGAGCAAGATGGTGAGAGATTTCATCATGCTACTCAAAAGAGCATGCAATTTAAAATTTAGTAATTGTCTATTTCTGGAGTTTTTCATTTAATATTTTTGGACTGTGGTTGACTGTGGGTAACTTAAACTGCTAGAAGTGAAACCACGAATAAGTATGGACTTTTGAGGAGTCTCAGTCAATGACTCATTTTTCATAACCTTTCTCCAAGCAGCAAAATAAGCTTGTAAAGTCAGATTCTCCAGCTTTCCAAAAACTGTGTGCAGACACACACTGATAGGCAATAATAGACTATATCTCCAAATTGCTAAAGTTATTTACAATTGAAAATCTGACACAAATACAGATTAAAGAGAAACTATAACAGAATTCAGTTTCAGAAAATAATTTATTTCTTGATTCTCAGCCAGTTATGTAAAACCTATCTATGATAAGAAAACAGGATTGAATAGGGCTATAACTAGGAAGGTTAAATTTGGATAATTGCACAATTGCATTAAAACCATCTATCAAGTCTAAATGCCTACCATTATTTTGGCGGATTCTGATTTCTTTTTTGATTCATCATTTTCAAATGCAAAATAATTGTAGAATTCCAAACTTTTGACCTTTAGAAAATATCAAAAGAAAGGAAAATGCTTTGTATAATGTCTATAGGTGGTTTATTTCCAAATTATGTGGTGATTTCTTTCTTTAACTTAGTTCAGAACACTTGATAACTAACTAAATTCCCTTAAAAGCTTAAAACAAAAGAACGAACTTCTTTTTAGATTATCTTGATGGTTCTTGGTAGATAAAATTTATTTTACCTACGGGAACCCTTTATCACAGTTTGCCTGGCAAAGCTCTCCCTTTTCCCTAGTTTACTGACATGATTATTACTAGTGTCTCTTTCACATTCAAATGTGTACCAGCTTGGATGATAAATTATGTAATCACTCTAGTACAAATTCTATCAGTCAGTAGTCTACAGAGAAATAGAACTAGAGGGATGGATAGGTAGGTAGGTAGGTAAGTAGGTAGATAGATAGATAGATAGATAGATAGAAAGATAGAGAGTTAGATAGATAGATAGAGAGTTAGGCTTTTATTTCAAGGAATTGGCTTTTGCAATGATTGTATGGTGCTAACAAATTTGAAATCCGTAGAAACTTCAGGCTGCAAACTCCGGAGCAAGATGCGATACTGTTTCCTTGAGGAATAATTTATTCTTTCTCAGATAAATGTTTTGCTTCTAAGACCATTCAACTGATTGGATAAAGATCACCCTCATCATCAAAAATAATGTTTAATTGAAGTCAACTGATTATAGATGTGAATTACATCTACAAATACCTTCATGAGAACATTTTGCGTAAGTGTTTAATTGAATAGCTGGGTACAATAGCCTAACCAAATTGACACATAAAACTAACCATCACACTAAAAGCAGGAAAATCTTTCACTAGGTTGTTAGCAATGTGCAAAGATGTTTTGGTTCACTTAATTAACTTATGTAATTAACCAAAACTTTTCTATCCCTCTATAAAGCATACTAATTGATGCCCATGGCACACTTAACAGTCAAAGTTAAAAGTTTATTCTCTTGCCCTGAAACTTCTGCTCTTATCAGTTGAGTGATGTGTATACCCTAAATCAGTTGTGTTTCACCCAAATATGTGTTTATCCTTTCAGCTCAAATGTTAGCAATTTTCAGTGTATAAATTTGGCTCTTACCACATGTCCATTTAGCGCATATTCATATTTCAAACTAGCTATATTTTGATATCATTGAAACAGATGCCTTACTTACAATGTTATGGAATGGGATGAAATCACCTTTGCAAAAATTAAAACAGAGATAATTGTGACAGTGAAAGAGATGTGACCTAACTGACACCATCTTGCTTCGAACCTCCAAGCTGTTCTTGTTCCTGGGCATAGACCAAACTAACTTTGGAGGAACTTAGTTTATAGTTTAACTGTGAAACAAAGATGATAACAGTTCTTTCCCAAAATAAACCCCATTTCCGCCTGGGGACTAGACTGCCTTTGCAGGATTCACAAATTAGCTGCAAGATTAGAAATTATGGTTTAGAAGTCACGCAGCTGGAGGCTGGAAGATTCTAAACCTCCCAAATTGCTCCTGAGGATAACATCACTATTGTAAAACTTAAGACCAGTCCTAAGATATTTTACTGCATGGATCAGCTGGCACCATACAGATTGATAAACAGGCTCATCCAGTTTTATGGCCTCTACCCAGGAAGTGGCTCAGCATAAGAGAACAGCTTCAACTCCCTATGATGTAATCTTTGACCTGACCAATCAGCACTTCCTGCTTTCTGACCCCCTACCCACCGAAATATCCCTAAAAACCCCATCTCTGAGTTTTCAAGGAGACTGATTTATTATTCTGAGTAATAATACAACTCTGGTCTCCTGTACAGCCAGCTCTGCCTACATTAGACTTTCTCTACTGCAATTCCCTTGTCTTGATAAATTGACTCTGTCTAGGAAAGAGACAAGAGGAGACAACAGGCAAGGAGAACCTGTTGGGCACTTATAGGGATAGAGAATTTACATTGCATACCCATGCAAAATTGAAGATCCATTAGTGTTTCACTCCATGCAGGCTGCTATACAAAAATACCATTAATTTCGTGGCCTGTAAAACACATTTGTTTCTTACAGTTCTGGAAGATAAGAAGTCCAAGATCATGGTGCTGATGGATTTGGCATCTGGTGACGACCCATTTTCTAATTCACTGATGGTACCTTCTCACTGTGTCCTCATGTAACAGAAAAAAGTGGGCAATCTCTCTGGGGTTTCTGAAGACATTAGTGTGTAAGTTCCACCCTCACGACCTAATCACCTCCCTAAGGTTCTATCTCCCAATACATCACCTTAGGGTTTAGAATTTTAATACACAAATTTTAGGGGGACACAAAGATTTGGACAATAGCAATTACATGTTTCTCTTCCTTGCACAGAGTTACTTCATCTTACTTACCCCAGTTACCCTACATAGTTTTGAATGTTCTCCCCATAGCATAATTTTCCAGAAATATTTTTTTCTGATTCATAAGTTGCCTGTGTCCTTTCAGGAAAATAAAATGTCACTAGGTATCTTCCCTCTAAACATACCTCTCTCTAGAAAAACGGCTCAGCTTAGTGTGTATTTATAACTACTCTAATAAATTCTCATGTTTCATGATTCAATTATTTACCATATTCACTAAAAAAAAAAAAAAAAAAAAAAAAAAAGAACTTTTTTTGCAGAGCTAGAAAAATTCCTGTCAAGGAAATAAGATTTTCTTCTTATAGTTATGGGGATACTACTTTTCTCATAGAAATATTGTTGAGTTAAATACCTATTTAACTCAACAATTTCAATGATTGGTACATAATAGTTGCTCAAGAGAAATAAGTTATTGACTTCAATATGTTGCATCTGTGGCGAGCTTTTACTTTTTTCAGAATGCGTACTTGAAAATAACATGTATTTAATAATGCAATAGGACCTGAAACAAAATTTTACATTGGATATTTAATTCAATTTTCTGTGCCTTGTTCTATACTACTTTTTATCTCAACACATCTTTTTTTAATGAAAGATGAAATGTATTAAAATGTCATATTTGCTCAAATATCCATTTCAATTTTTTTAATGTAATCTTCTGTTTTTACCTTTTCAAGGGTAAGACTTTCTTCTAGCCTTTATGTTACAAACATTCTCAAACATACAAACATTTTAAAGGATAGCATGAACATCTATGTACTAAAAACCTTGTTTTTTTTTTCCATTTGAGAATAAATTCGTGCATCATGACACTTCACACCAAAATACTTAGTGTATTTATTTCTTCTAAGAATAAGACCATGCTTTTACATACTCACAATACTGCTTTACACCTAAAAAATTACTAGTATTTTCCAACCTTATGTAACTTAGAATGTATATTTCCCAAATTTCCCTTAAAATACTTTTTATATTTTATCAACTGATGAAGCATTAGAATTAGAAAACAGCTGGAATTGACCATATAAATAGGTTTGAGTTTTTCATGTAGAGTTTTTTATGTTGCCATATTTAAACTGATACACAAAACCAGTATTTCAATATATAAATCTCCAATAAGAGGTATGATAGTGTTTCAGCTACTTGCAACCATTTGCTAATTTTGTTTGAGAAATTTAGAATTCAAACAAGGCAGTTAGTTATTTAATTAGAACTTAAAAAAATAAGCAACTCTATGCAGAACAAGTGCCAAATAGTATGAGGATGAGACTGGTTGACTCCAAATCCAGAAATATTTCTTGCCCTTAGATTGTCCCCGCATGGGTCTTCCTTCTTAATAACTTGAATTAGTCCACTTTGTTTTATTGCAATGACCACTATCTTAGTTTAGTCTTTGTTTTTATTTGACTTATAATTCTGGTTCTATTGTTATATAACAATAACCCCCTGCCCTCAAAACAGGGGCTTCAAATAACATCATCATGTCTTTTGCTCACAAATCTGCAGATATAGGTCTTAGCTAGGCAATTCTTTCCTGGGGTCTCAGTTAGTTTTAGTCAGATGGTGGCTGATGTTTTTTTCAAAGGCTTCTTGACTTGCATTTCTGGTGACTGGGCTGGGAAAATCCAAATAACTGAGGATCTTTGATCATTTCTTTCTTTTTCTTTATGGGCACACTTTGGGTCTCTTGACATGGTGGCTGTAGGCTAGCCAGACTTGTTCAGTGTAGCCTATTTTATAGAGAAAGCACATGAGAAAACAGCTCTCCATTTGTGTCATCAGAGGAGTAGCACACTTCTTCTCTGGAGAGCAGTAATTTTCAGCTCCTGTATTCTCTGTCCCTGGAATAATCAGCTTGGAGGAAGAGCAAGCATGAGTGAGACAGAATTTTTGTCATCCAGACATTCCCTTGTGTTGCCCCATAGGGACAAATTCAAAGTTTCTTAGAACATAAGGAAGATAGGAGATCAGGCACTTTTACTAATGTTACATCCAGCTTCTTAAGTAGTTTTACCCATGCGTCTTTCTTTGAATTCATAGCTTACATGGAATTACGAGAACGGAGCACAAACAGACCAAGGAAAACAACTATTCCATTTGCATCAGTCAGACACATCTCTGAGCACATGATTTCAGGCATGTATCTTAGTTTGGAGGATAATGTTAGTTAAAAAAACAAAAAACAGGGTAAGTGTATCCTACTGAAAGGCTTGCACTACTGGAAAGACTGTCCCTGTCCTCATCAACAACCCACTGTAACCCCCAAAACTCTCCCAGTCTTCTGTAGTGTTAGGCTGCCTCAAACAAGATAGGGTTTCATTTTTTTTTTCCATTTTTTTTCTTTCCAGCTTTATTGAGATATAATTGACAAAAGTTATATATATATATATATATGATGTACCATATAAAATGATATACAGATATACACATCATGAAATAATTAAATCAAGCTAATTAACATATCCATCACCTCACATACTTACCATTTTTTTTGTGGTAAGACTATTTAAAATCCATTCTCAGTAATTTTCAAGTATGTAATAGATTACCATTAACTATAGTCATAACACTATATAGTAGATCTCCAGAATTTATTCATCCTATATAATTGAAACTGTGCCTTTTGACCAACATCTCCCGATTTCCCCACAATACCTAACCTCTGCAAACTACCATTCTACTCTATGCTTCTAGGAGTTCAACTTTTTTAGATTCCACATATGAGTGAGATCATGGGGTACTGGTTTATTTCACTTAACATAATGCTCTCCGAGTCCATCCATGTTGTTGCAAGTGACAGGACTTACTTCTTAAAATAGTTTTTAACTTACAAAGATTACAAGTAGAAGTCCAAGGTATTTTCACAAGGGATGTGCAAACTACTCTTTACAAGAAGGTGAAAGTCTTCCAAGGAAGATATGAGGAAGAGATGGCACAAAAGGGCCAAAGTCTTCCTCTTTTATAGCAGACTTTAATTTTCACACCACTGCTCCAAAGGAGTAGCAGTGGGTCACTTCAGTGTCTTGGTCACTCCTCCTAAGTACTTGGGCATCACCTACAAACAAGCTCCTGCTAGGTATCCATGTGAAGTGACAAGAGCAAAATCTCCAGACAGATGTTGCAAGAATTGAAAACAGAGTTTACAGTTAGAACTGAAGATTTATCTGCCTAAGGTAGTAGTAGTAAGAATTTTGGATGCTGATTCTCCCACTTTTTATGTTCCTGAGTTTCATTAAATTGAAGCCTCTTCAACTCAGTTGAAAAATAGTGAGAAAAGTGGTACATAACACAGAGGGCTGTAAATTCCATGAAATGAGATAATCTATAAGTTATTTTAGCTCAGTGACTGACATACAATAATGCTCAATATATATTTACTGTTTCATTATTATTACAGGGTGACTTTTAGAAATAAAATCTTTTTCAACAATAAATATAATGGTGAACCCTAAAATCAGAAATTTAGCACTCATTAGAGCTTAAAGGTGTAGAAGTGGTACAGTGATACAAATAAAATGATCAAGGTAGATATTCAAGGGTAGGTTTAAAGACAAACAAGATGCGTTTGATGGAAATGAAGGAATTAACAATAAGAGTTGATCACTTATTAATCTAAGTGATCTAAGAGCTGGTCTCCATTTTTTTTTTTTTTTTTTTTTTTTTTTTTGAGGCCGAGTCTCGCTCAGTTGCCCAGGCTGGAGTGCAGTAGCGCCATCTCCGCTCACTCCAAGCTCTGCCTCCTGGGTTCACGCCATTCTCCTGCCTCAACCTCCCAAGTAGCTGGGACTACAGGCCCCCGCTATCACGGCCGGCTAATTTTTTGCATTTTTAGTAGAGACGGGGCTTCACCATGTTAGCCAGGATGGTCTTGATCTCCTGACCTCATGATCCGCCCGCCTCGGCCTCCCAAAGTGCTGGGATTACAGGCGTGAGCCATCGCGCCAGGCAATCTACTTTTAATCTAAGCTCATCGTAAGTTTTGACAAGTGTGACTGACAATTCTTCGATAAAAAGATTGGAAACTACCGAAATGTGGAGGTTGCCTCCCCACACCCCCCATTTCTTTTCTGTTTTTTTTTTTTTTTCTTTATTTTCTTTTCTTTTTTCAGATGGAGCCTTGCTCTGTCGCCCAGGCTGGAGTGAAGTGGCATGATCTCGGCTCCCTGCAACCTCCTCCTCCCGGGTTCAAGCGATTCTTCTGTCTCAGCCTCCTGAGTAGCTGGGATTACAGACGCTCGCCACCACGCCTGGCTAATTTCTGTATTTTTAGTAGAAACAGGCTTCACCATATTGGTCATGCTGGTCTTGAACTCCTGACCTCAGGTGATCCTGTTGGGACTACAGGCGTAAGCCACTGTGCCCCACCATCCCCCATCTCTATATCCATCTTTACCCTTTGCTTTACAGCTCAGGTTATGTGTTCTATTTTCACAACTTATTAAACTCCCCAGAAACTGACTCAGTAAGGCAAATTGTTTTATCCAAAAAACAAGGAAAAACAGAAAAAAAAGTTTGTTTTTGTCCTCTTTGAAAATATTTTGTTTGGTTCATAACCAGAACGTGCAGGATAGCTTCTGACCATAATGCGTGATCTGACATTCATTCGTACGTTGATATGTTCTAGTAGAGAATGACAGAAAAAAATGAGGCCAGGTTCTGCAAATGATTCAGGCACAAAAAGAAGAGAAATGTAGATTTTATTTTATTATTATTATTATTTTTTTATTTTTTTATTTTTTTTTTTGAGACAGAGTCTCGCTCGGTCACCCAGGCTGGAGTGCAGTGGCCAGATCTCGGCTCACTGCAAGCTCCGCCTCCCGGGTTCACGCCATTCTCCTGCCTCAGCCTCCCGAGTAGCTGGGACTACAGGCGCCCGCCACCTCGCCCGGCTAGTTTTTTGTATTTTTTAGTAGAGATGGGGTTTCACCGTGTTAGCCAGGATGGTCTCGATCTCCTGACCTCGTGATCCACCCGTCTCGGCCTCCCAAAGTGCTGGGATTACAGGCTTGAGCCACCGCGCCCGGCCCAAGAAATGTAGATTTTAATGTACAAAGTTTACAAGTGGAATGGATCTTTTTCTTAAAACTCATCCACTGAATAATAATGTATATAAGCCATGCAGAACCCATGGTGATGAAGTTGGTATTATGAAAATGAATCATAGTTTTATAAATGTCATCTAATCTTACAGATAGAGCCTAGAAAGATTTTAAGCCTTTTGACTTGCTGTTTGATAATCCAAAATTAATTGTGATGATTACCATTAAAAATAATCATTCACACATATTTTGATATCTTATACGTACAGCGGGCACTAAAACTACTCCCTGTTGTTCTCTGAGTTTCTCATGTCATTAAGCAATGCTAGTTTCTATCATTAAACTTGAACATAATCAAAGTTAACATTGGAATTTAGTTTGCTCACCCCTTCTTGCTCATGGCTTAACTAAAGCTCGCTTTTATTGCAAGTCTAAAATCAAAATTTGAGATTATTGGATTAAGACAATCTATAGTTGACCTTGTGAGATTTGCCAACTTCCAAATCCTATGCTTTTCCTTTAACTTCCATTAATCTATGCATGATCGTCCTAGCCTTTAAGATAGTCTTTTCTAGGCCAGGTGCGGTGGCTCATGCCTGTAATCCTGGCACTTTGGGAGGTTGAGGCGGGTGGACTACCTGAGGTCAGGAGTTTAAGACCAACCTGGCCAAAATGGCAAAACCCTGTCTCTATTAAGAATACAAAAATTAGCCAGGCATGGTGGTGCTCACCTGTAATCTAAGCTACTTGGGAGGCTGAGGCAAGAGAATCATATGAACCCAGGAGAAAAAGGTGGCAGTGAGCTTAGATCACACCACTGCACTCAAGCCTAGGAGACAGAGTGAGACTCTGTCCACCCACCCTCCCTAAAAACGATGGCCTTTTTTTTCATTGAGACAGCAATGAAAAAACTTACATAAGTAAATAACATTCAGCTTTTTCTGAAATATCTTCCAATTTGATAATTCTTCGAATTTTACAGGAAACACAGCCATTGCTATCTTAGGCAGACAGTGCAGTCAGAAGATCAAATGCTCGTATTGCACTTTGAATTTCAAGGGAAAGCAATATATGTTATCACTTCTTTAAAACACAGTGTTTTAAAACACAGTGTTTTAGAATCCCTTAAAAATCTTTCCACCACATAATCCAAAAGAGTGTCATCTCTAACTTTTATTTTCTGAAGTTTAGTTTTTCCTTACAATTGTCTTTGATGAAACAACCTGTCTACTTGACAACCTCGGTAGAAAAAGAGAAAACAGATAAAATAAGAACTAACATATTATCATTTGTAACAACGTGGATAGAAAAGGAGTTCATTATGTTAAATGAAATAAGCCAGGCACAAAAAGACAAATATTGCATATGTTCACTCATATGTGGGGGCTAAAAAAGTGTATCTCATAAAGATAGAGAGTAGAACGGTGGTTCCCAGAGTCTGGGAAGTGTAGCGGGGAGAAGGAATAAAGAGAAGTTGGTTAATGGGTACAAAACTACAGTTTGTATTTACTCAAAGATTAAGTTTTACTGTTCAATAGTACAGTAGGATGACTATAACAATAATTTATTGTATAATTTAAAATAGAAGAAAATTAGAATGTTTCCTACAGAAAGAAAAGATAAATGAGGTGATGGAAATCCCAATTACCCTGATTTGATAACTATGCATATATATATATCTCACAAATACCCTCCAAAATATGTGCAACTATTATGTACCAATTAAAACAAAAACTTCAAAAGCACAATAATTATATTGATACTTACAATTATTAGAATATTTACTGATTCACTGTTGAATGAGATATTTATTTGGATTGATTGTATTTATTAAAAAGTACTAGCACATATATAGAAAATAGCACAATTCAGAATTTATGTTGCTTATTATGAACACTGAAATAAGATAATTACTACCAAAATACATGAATAGAATTGCAATATTACTTTACCATTTATAGAGCCTATTTGAATTATGCATAATTTTACTTGGTTTTACATTAAATCGATCACAAAGAAAGCAAAATAATAATAATAATAATAAACCAAAAACAGAAACAACGAAGAGAGCTAATAATGGCAAAGAGTGGAAAGGAGGAAAACCAATTGACTAGTACGGAATTTAGGATTTGAAAGCTTAGAGTAAGACCCTCAAATGTTAACAGAGTCAGACAGTATTTATAATTCAAACCACAAGTATAAACCATGGTTCTCATACTCCTTAGCAGCTTTGGCATCATCATCAACAAGATATAAGAAACAGGTTAAAATTATAACTTAACAAGGTTAAGATGTATTTACTTGTGTTTCCTTCGAAAAAGATTCTTTAGGAAGTGGTAAAGAAGAACTTAGGAAGGTATAGAAAGGTTATGAAGGAGAAAAAAGAAGTTGGTTAGTGTAAATCTGCATTCCACACAAACACCCTCTACTTAGGCACTGTGGTGTCTCCCCTTTCATTAAGTTTCTGGAGTTCTACTTGCTTTTCACCTGAATACTTTGCCACTATATGTAATTTTCTAATTCATCCTATATTCTTTCAATATTCTATTTTTTATTTTTTAATTTTTTGTGGGTACATGGTAGGTGTGTATATTTATGGGGTACATGAAATATTTTGATACAGGCATGCGATGTAAAATAAGCACATCATGGAAAAGGGAGTATCTATTTTCTTAAGCATTTATCCTTTGAGTTAAAAATAAACCAATTACAGTCTTTATTTCATAATGTACAGTTAAGTTATTATTGACTATAGTTACCCTGTTATGCTATTAAATAGTATGTCTTACTCATTCTTTCTATTTTTTTTTTGTACCCATTAACTAAACCCACCTCTTTGCAGCCCTTCACTACCCTTCTCAGCTTCTGGTATCCATGCTTCTACTCTCAATGTCCATTAGTTCAGTTGTTTTGGTTTTTAGGTTTTCGCAAATAAGTGAGAACATGTGATGTTTGTCCTTCCACACCTGGCTTATTTCAATTAGCATAATAATCTCCAGTTCCATTCATGTTGTTGCAAATGACAGGATGTCATTTTTTATGGCTGAATAGTACTCCAATGCATACATGTACCACATTTTCTTTATCCATTCATCTGTCAGTGGACATTTATGTTGCTTCCAAATCTTAGCTATTGTGAACAGTGCTTCAACAAACACAGGGGTGCAGGTATCTTTTTGATATACTGATATACTGATATACCCAGCAGTGGGGATTGCTGAATCATATGGTAGCTCTATTGTTAGGTTTTTGAGGAACCTCCAAGCTGTCCTCCATAGTGGTTGTACTAATTTACATTTCCACCAACAGTGTACCAGGCCTCCCTTTTCTCCACAACCTTGCCAGCATTTATCATTGCCTGTCTTTTTTTTTTTTTCTTTTGATAGAAGCCATTTAAAATGGGGTGAGATGATATCTCATTGTATTTTTGTATTTCCCTGATGATCATGGATGCTGAACACCTTTACATATGCCTGTTGGCCATTTTTATGTCCTCTTTTGAGAAATGTCTGTTTAAATCTTTTGTACATATTTTGATTGGATTATTAGATTTATTCCTATAGACTTGTTTGAGCTCCTTATATATTTTGGTTATTAATCCTTTGTCAAATTCATAGTTTGCAAATACTTTCTCCCATTCTGTGGGTTGTCTCTTCACTTTGTTGATTGTATCCTTTGCTGTGTAGACGATTTTTAACTTGATGGGATCCCATTTGTCCATTTTTTGCTTTGGTTGCCTGTGCTTGTGGGGTATTGCTCAAGAAATTTTTGCCCAAACCAATGTCCTGGAGATTTACCCCAATATTTTCTTGTAGTAGTTTCACAGTTTGAGGTCTTAATTACAAATCTGTAATCCATTTTTATTTGTTTTTGTATATGGCAAGAGATAAGGGTTTAGTTTAATTTTTCTGCATATGGATATTTTGTTTTCCTAGCCCCATTATTGAGAGACTGTCTTTTTTCCAGCGTATGTTCTTGGCACCCTTATCAAAAATGAGTTTACTGGGTGTGGATTTGTTTCTTTCTTCTCTATTATCTTGTATTGGTCTGTGTGTCTGTTTTTATGAAAGTACACTGTGTTTTTGTTACTATAGCTTTGTAATATAATTTGAAGTCAAATAATGTAATTCTTCCAGTTTTGTTCTTGTTGCTTAGTACAGCTTTGGTTATTCTGGGCATTTTGTGGTTGTATATACATTTTAGAGTTTTTTTTTTTTTCTGTTTCTATTAATAATGTTTGGTATTTTGATAGGGATTTCTTTCTTTTTTTTTTTTTTTTTTTTTCTGAGACGGAGTCTCGCTCTGAGGCCCAGGCTGGAGTGCAGTGGCCGGATCTCAGCTCACTGCAAGCTCCGCCTCCCGGGTTCACGCCATTCTCCTGCCTCAGCCTCCTGAGTAGCTGGGACTACAGGCGCCCGCCACCTCGCCCGGCTAGTTTTTTGTATTTTTTAGTAGAGACGGGGTTTCACCGTGTCAGCCAGGATGGTCTCGATCTCCTGACCTCGTGATCCGCCCGTCTCGGCCTCCCAAAGTGCTGGGATTACAGGCTTGAGCCATTTGATAGGGATTTCATTGAATCTGTATATTGCTTTGGGTAGTATGGACATTTTAAAAATATTGATTCTTCCAATCCATGAAATCGGAAGATCTTTCCATTTTTTTGGTGTCTTCTTCAATTTCTGTCTTTACTGTTTTGTAGTTGTCATTATAGGTACCTTTTGCTTTTTTCATTAAGTTAATTCTTACATATTTAATTTTATTTGTGGCTATTGTAAATGGGATTGTTTTTTATTTCTTTTTCAGATTGTTCACTGTTGGCATATAGAAATGCTACTGATTTTTGTATGTTAATCTTGTATCCTATAATTTTTTTGAATTTGTTTGTCAATTACAATAGTTCTTTTGTGAAGTTTTTATGTTTTTCCAAATATAAGATTATAACAGCTGAAAGCAAGGATAATTTGACTTCTTCCTTTCCACTTTGGATACCCTTTATGTCTTTCTCTTTTCTGATTGCTCTAGCTAAGACTTCCAGTACTATGTCAAATAACAGTGGTGAGAGTGGGCATCCTGGTCATGTTCTAAATCTTAGGGGAAAGGCTTTCAGTTTTTCCCCATTCAGGAAGATACTAGCTGTGGGTCTACCACATATAGCTTTCATTATGCTGAGGGCATTCCTTCTATCCCCTGTTTTATGGGTGTTTTTATTATGAAGTGATATTAGATTTTATCAAATGCTATTTCAACATCGGTTGAAATGATCATATGGTTTTCATCCTTCATTCTGTACATGTGAAGTATCACACTGATTGCTTCTTGAACCATCAATATCTTACAATATGTTGAGCCATCCTTGCATCCTGAGGATAAACCCCACTTGGTCATTATGAATGATCTTTCCAATGCATTGTTCAACTTGGTTTGCTAGCATTTTGTTGAGGATTTGTGTATTAATATTCATGAGAGACGTTGACCAGTAGTTTTCTTTTCTGGATGTGTCTTATGCTGGGTTTCACTATCACAGTAACTGGCCTTGTAGAATTAGAATGGAATTATTCCCTCCTCCTCTAGTTTTCAGAATAGTTTGAGTAGGATTAGTGTTATTTCTTAAGTGTTTGGTAAAATTCATCAGTGAAGCCATGGGGTCCCAGGCTTTTCTTTACTGGGATAATTTTTATTATGGCTTCTATCTCATTTCTTGTTATTGGTCTGTTCAGGTTTGGGATTTCTTCCTGGGTTAATCTGTATGTTTCTAGGAATTTTTCCATTTCTTCTAGATTTTTCCAATTTATTGGCATATAGCTGCTCATAGTAGCCACTAATGATCCTTTGGATTGCTGCAGTATCAGTTGTAATGTCTCCTTTTTCATTTCTGATTTTATTGATGTGGATCTTCCTTCTTTTTTTTTAATCTGGCTAAAGGTTTGTAAATTTTGATTAACTTTTCAAAAAAACAACTTTTTGTTTTATTGATCTTTTATATTATTTATAATTTCAATTTCATTTATTTTCTGATCTTTATTATATATTTTCTTCTAATTTTTAGTTCAGTTTTCTCCTGCTTTTATAGGTCTTTAAGATGGATCATGAGATTGTTTATTTAAAGTTTTCCTGTTTATTTTTTATGTAGGCAGTTATAGCTATAAAAGTCCCTCTTAGTACTGCTTTTGCTGTATACCATAGGTTTGATATGTTGTGTTTCCATCATCATTTGTTTCTACAAATTTTCAACTTTATTCTCAAATTCTACACTGACCCACTGACCATTCAGGAGCATAGGGTTTAATTTCCATGTATTTGTATAGTTTCCATAATTCCTTCTTATTAATTTCTAGTTTTATTCCATTGTGGTCAGAGAAGATGCTTGATATCACTTCAGTTTTCAAAAATGATTTATGACTTGTTTTGTGACCTAATATATAGTATATCCTTGAGAACGTTCCACATGCTGAGGAAAAAAAGTGTATTCTGCAACCATTGTATGAAATGTTCTGCAAATACATATTATATCCATTTGTTCAATAGTGCAGATTAAGTCCAATGTGTCTTTATTGATTTTCTGCCTGGAAGATTTGTCCAGTGCTGAAAGTGGGATTTTGAAGTTGCCAGTTATTTTTGTATTGGGGCCGATCTCTCTCTCTCTAATTTATTATTATTATTATTATTATTATTATTATACTTTAAGTTCTGGGATGCATGTGCAGAACGTGCAGGTTAGTTACATAGGTATATACGTGCCATGGTGGTTGGCTGCACTCATCAAACCGTCATCTACATTAGGTATTTCTCCTAATGCTCTCCCTCCCCTAGCCCCTCAGCCCTCAATAGGCCCCAGTGTGTAATGTTCCCCTCCCTTTGTCTATGTGTACTCATTGTTCAACTCCAATCAATGAGTGAGAACATGCAGTGTTTGGTTTTCTGCTTCTGTGTTAGTTTGCTGAGAATGATGGTTTCTAGCCTCATCCATGTCCCTGCAAAGGACATGAACTCATCCTTTTTCATAGGTGCATAGTATTACATGGTGTATATGTGCATAGTATTACATGGTGTATATGTGCCACATTTTCTTTATCCAGTCTATAATTGATATGCATTTGGGTTGGTTCCAAGTCTTTACTAATGTGAACAATACTGCAATAAACATACTTGTGCATGGCTATTTATAGTAGAATGATTTATAATCCTTTGCGTATATACCCAGTAATGGGATTGCTGAGTCAAATGGTATTTCTGGTTCTAGTTCCTTGAGGAATCGCCACACTGTCTTCCACAGTAGTTGAACTAATTTACACTCCCACCAACAGTGTAAAAGCATTCCTATTTCTCCACATCCTCTCCAGCATCTGTGGTTTCCTGACTTTTTAGTGATCACCATTCTAACTGGCATGATTTTGATTTGCGTTTCTCTAATGACCAGTGAGGATTTTTTCTTTCTTTTTTTTCTTTCCAGGCTTAATTCACTTTATTTTTCTTGTATAAAAACCCTATGTTGTAGCCACAGCTGGAGCCTGGGTCCGCTGCACGGAGACTCTGGTGTGGGTCTTGACAAGGTGATCAGTTAATTCCTGATAGGGACACTTGGTAAATACAGTCTCCTTCCAGAGGTCAGGGATCAGGTAGCTGTAAGTCTTAGAGATGGCATCAAAGGTGGCCTTGGCGAAGTTACCCAGAGTGGCAGTGCAGCCCCGGGCTGAAGTGTAGCAGTCATCAATACCAGCCATCATGAGCAGCTTCTTGGGCACAGGCGCTGAGACGATGCCAGTGCCCCTGGGTGCAGGGATGAGGTGCACCAGCACAGAGCCGCAGCGGCCTGTCACCTTGCAAGGGACAGTGTGGGGCTTGCCGATCTTGTTCCCCCAATAGCCTCTGCGCACAGGGACAATGGAGAGTTTGGCCAGGATGATGGCCCCATGGATGGCAGTGACCACCTCCTTGGAGCACTTAACATCCAGGCCGACGTGGCCATTGTAGTCCCTGATAGCAACAAATGCCTTGAACCTGGTGCGCTGGCCAGCACGGGTCTGCTTCTGCACCGGTATGATCTTCAAAACCTCCTCTTTGAAAAAGGCCCCCAAGAAAAAGTCAATGACCTCAGATTCCTTAATGGGCAGGGAGAACAGGTAGATCTCCTCCAGGGACTTGATCTTCATGTCCTTGACCAAGCGGCCTAGCTTGGCAACCGGCATCCATTCCTTATCCTCGGCCTTGCCTCTGCGAGCTCCGCGGCCTCCGCCCGGGTCCCATCCACTGCCGTGACCCCGCACCGGCCCCGGCCCGGGATGCCACTGCCGAAACCTCCGCGGAAGCCACCGCGGTTCCTCATCTCAGGGCCACCAGGGCCTCCGGGCCCCCCGGCTGCACCGGCGTCATCCACCATTTGGTGTTTTCTCGGAGAAGTTGAGGTTTTTTTCATATGTTTGTTAGCCACCTAAATGTCTTTGGAGAAGTGTATGCTCATATCCTTTGCCCACTTTTGGATGGGGTTGTTTTTTTCTTGTAAATTTGTTTTAGCTCCTTGTAGATTCTGGATATTAGCCCTTTGTCAGATGGATAGATTGCAAAATTTTCTCCAATTCTGTTGGTTGCCTATTCACTCTGATAGTTTTTTTGTTGTGCAGAATCTCTTTACTTTCATTAGATCCCATTTGCCAATTTTGGCTTTTGTTGTGATTACTTTTGGTGTGTTAGTCACGAAGTCTTTGCCCATGCCTATGTCCTGAATGATATTGACCTGGGTTTTCCTCTAGGGTTTTTATAGTTTTAAATCTTATGTTTAAGTCTTTAATCTATTTTGAATTAATTTTTGTATAAAGTGTAAGGAAAGGGTCCGGTTTCAGTTTTCTGCATATGGCTAGCCAGTTTTCACAACACCATTTATTAAATAGGGAATCCTTTCCCCATTGCTTGTTTTTGTCAGGCTTGTCAAAGATCAGATTGTTGTAGAAGTGTGGCATTACTTCTGAGGCCTCTGTTCTGTTCCATTGGCCTATATATCTGTTTTGGTACCAGTACCATGCTGTATTGGTTACTGTATCCTCATAGTATAATTTGAAGTCAGTTAGCATGATGCCTCCAACTGTGTTTTTTTGCTTAGGATTGCCTTGGCTATATGGTCTCTTTTTTAGTTCCATATGAAATTTAAAGTAGTTTTTTCTAATTCTGTGAAGAAAGTCAATTAGAGTTTGATGGGGATAGCATTGAGTCTATAAATTACTTTGGGCAGTATGGCCGTTTTCACAATATTGATTCTTCCTATCCATGAGCATAGAATGTTTTTCCACTTGTTTGTATTCTCTCCTATTTCCTTGAGCAGTGATTTGTAGTTCACCTTGAAGAGGTCCTGCACATCCCTTGTTAGCTGTACTCCTAGGTATTTTAATCTCTTCATAACAATTGTGAATGGGAGTTCATTTGTAATTTGGCTCTCTATTAGGAATGCTTGTGATTTTTTGCACATTGATTTTGTATCCTGAGACTTTGCTGAACTTGCTAATCAGCTTAAAGAGATTTGGGGCTGAGATGATGGGGTATTCTATACCATCATGTCATCTGCAGAGACAATTTGACTTCCTCTTTTCCTATTTGAATGCCCTTTATTTCTTTCTCTTGCCTGATTGCCCTAGGCGGAACTTCCAACACTGTTGAATAGGAATGGTGAGAGAGGGCACCCTTGTCTTATGCTGGTTATGAAAGGGAATGCTTCCAGCTTTTGCCCATTCAGTATGATATTGGCTGTGGGATTTTCATAAATAACTCTTATTATTTTGAGATACATTCCATCAATATCTAGTATTGAGAGTTTTTATCATTAAGGGGTGTTGGATTTTATTTAAGGCCTTTTCTGCCTCTATTGAAATAATCATGTGGTTTCTGTCATTGGTTCTGTTTATGTGATGGATTATGTTTATTGATTTGCATATGTTAAACCAGCTTTGCATGCCAGGGATGAAGCCATCTTGGTCGTGGTAGATAACCTTTTTGATGTGTTGCTGGATTCTGTTTGCCAGTATTTTATTGGGGATTTTCACATCAATGTTCATCAGGGATATTGGCCTGAAACTTTCTTTTTTGTGTGTGTCTATGCCAGGTTTTGGTATCAGGACAATGATGCTGGCCTTATGAAATGAGTTAGGGAGGTGTCCCTCTTTTTCTATTGTTTGGGATAGTTTCAGAAGGAATGGTAGCAGTTCCTCTTTGTACCTCTGATAGAATTCGGCTATGAATCCATCTGGTCCTGGGCTTTGTGTTTTGGTTGGTAGGCTATTAATTACTGCCTCACTTTCAGAACTTGTTATTGGTCTATTCAGGGACTTACCTTCTTCCTGGTTTAGTCCTGAGAGGGTGTATATGTCCAGGAATTTATCCATTTCTCCTGGATTTTGTAATTTATTTGCAGAGAGGTGTTTATAGTATTCTCTGATGGTAGTTTGTATTTCTCTGGGATCAATGGTGATATTAACTTTTATCATTTTTTACTCTATTTGATTCTTCTCTCTTTTCTTCTTCATTAGTCTGACTACCAGTCTATCTATTTTGTTGATCTTTTCAAAAAACCAGTTCCTGGGTTCATTGATCTTGTGAAGACTTTTTTGTGTCTCTATCTCCTTTAGTTCTGCTCTGATGTTAGTTTTTGCTTGTCTTCTGTTAGCTTTTGAATTTGTTTGCTCTTACTTCTCTAGTTATTTTTATTGTGATGTTAGGGTGTCAATTAGATCTTTCCTTCTTTCTCCTATGGGCATTTAGTGCTATAAATTTCACTCTAAACACTGCTTTAGCGGTGTCTCAGAGATTCTGGTACATTGTGTCTTGTGATCATTGGTTTGAAATAACTTATTTATTTCTGCCTTAATTTTGTTATTTATCCAGTAGTCATTCTGGAGCAGTTTGTTCAATTTCCATGTAGTTGCATGGTTTTCAGTGAGTTTCTTAATTCTTAGTTCTAATTTGATTTTACTGTGGTCTGAGAGACTGTTATGATTTACATTCTTTTGCATTTGCTGAGGAGTGTTTTACTTCCAAATATGTGGTCAATTTTAGAGTAAGTGTGATGTGGTGCTGAGAAAAATGTATATTCTATTGATTTGGGGTGGAGAGTTATGTAGATGTCTATTAGGTCCTCTTGGTCCAGTGCTGAGTTCAAGTCCTGAATATCCTTGTTAATTTTCTGTCTCATTGATCTGTGTAATATTGACAGTGGGGTGTTAAAGTCTCCCACTCTTATTGTATGGGAGTAGTCTCTTTGTAGGTTTCTAAGAACTTGCTTTATGAATCTGGGTGCTCCTCTGTTGAGTGCATACATATTTAGGATATTTAGTTCTTCTTGTTGCATTGATCCCTTTACCATTATGTAATGATCTTCTTTGTCTTTTCTCATCTTTGTTGGTTTAAAGCCTGTTTTATCAGAGACCAGGATTGCAGCCCCTGCTTTGTTTTAAAATTTTCTTCTTATTATATTTTTGCTTTCCATTTGCCCTCTATCCCTTTATTTTGAACGTATATTTGTCTTTGCACATCTCATAGCAATTCTATAAGCTATTCATCATAATCCCCATTTAATAGATTCAAAAAGTGAGACTTGGAAAGATTAAATAATTATTTTACTATTATAGAGCTAGTAAATAGCAGAACAGAACTTAAAGTTGATTTAACTCAAGTCTGCACAGAGTCTGCTATCTCAAACAATTTTTTTTTTTACCTATGTTACCTCTTTACCTCCTAGCCAATCCACCACTCCATCTACCTTTCACTACCTTGTAACTTATACCAGTAGACTCTTAACCATCCTGTCTGAGAGGATATATCATGTAATAAAGTTAGCATAAGCTTTGGACTCACAAGTCTGTGTCTGAAACATACTTTTGCTGTTTGGTAGTTGGATTAAGTAGGCAAGTTATTTAACTTCTTTTAGCCTCAGTTTCTTCATATGATAAAACAATGATGAAAAATCCACATCATAGGAAGTGCCTGTAAACTTCCTGGTACATAATGAGCACTCAAGTAAAAAACCATAATTTTCAATTTACAATTAAAGCATTAAAAATTTAAAAACATAGCTATTACTATCAATAAAGACTATCATTTTTTCTTTTAATATTAAGTAGTTGCATTGATTGCCAAAGCCTGAACTAGTGAAGGAGTGGGCTCACATAGAAGTTATTTCCTCATCCAGGCATGGAGTAGGGTTGCAACCCCTGCTTTTTTTTTTTTTTTTCTTCCATTTGCTTGGTAAATATTCCTTCATCCCTGTATTTTGAGCCTAAGTGTGTTTTGCCTATGAGATGTGTCTCCTGAATACAGCATACCAATGGGTCTTCACTCTTTATCCAATTTGTCAGTCTGTGTCTTTTATTTGGGGCATTTAGCCCATTTACGTTTAAGGTTAATATTGTTACTTGTGAATTTGTTCCTGTCATTATGATGCTAGATGGTTATTTTGTCTATTACTTGATGCAGTTTCTTCACAGTGTTGATAGTCTTTACAATTTGGTATGTTTTTGCAGTGTCTGGTACTGGTTTTTCCTTTCCATATTTAGTGCTCTCTTCAGGAGCTTTTGTAAGAAAGGCCGGGTGGTGACAAAAATCTCTCAGTATTTACTAGTCTGTAAAGGGTTTTATTTCTCATTTGCTTATGAAGCATAGATTGGTTGGATATGAAATTCTGGGTTGAAATTCTTTTGTTTAAGAATGTTGGGGCTGGGCGTGGTGGCTCAAGCCTGTAATCCCAGCACTTTGGGAGGCCGAGATGGGGGGATCACGAGGTCAGGAGATCGAGACCATCCTGGCTAACATGGTGAAACCCCGTCTCTACTAAAAAATACAAAAAAAACTAGCTGGGTGAGGTGGCGGGTGCCTGTAGTCCCAGCTACTCCGGAGGCTGAGGCAGGAGAATGGCGTGGACCCAGGAGGTGGAGCTTGCAGTGAGCTGAGATCCGGCCACTGCACTCCAGTCTGGGCTACAGAGCGAGACTTCGTCTCAAAAAAAAAGAAAAAAAAGAATGTTGACTATTGGCCCCCACTCTCTTCTGGCTTCTAGGGTTTCTGCAGAAAGATCTGCTGTTAGTCTAATGGGCTTTCTTTTGTGGGTAACCCGACCTTTCTCTCTGGCTGCCCTCAACATTTTTTCCTTCATTTCAACCTTGGTGAATCTGATGATTATATGTCTTGGGGTTGCTCTTCTCGAGGAGTATCTTTGTGGTGTTTTCTGTATTTCCTGAATTTGAACATCAGCCTGTCTTGCTAGGTTGGGGTAGTTCTCCTGGATAATATGCTGAAAAGTGTTTTCCAACTTGAGTCTATTCTCCCACCACTTTCAGGTACCCCAATCAAACATAGGTTTGGTCTTTTCATATAGTCCCATATTTCTTGGAGGCTTTGTTCAATCCTTTTCTTTATTCTCTAATCTTTTCTTCACACTTTATTTCATTAGGTTGATCTTCCATCTCTGATATCCTTTCTTCTGCTTGATAGATTTGGCTATTGATACTTGTGTATGCTTCACTAAATTCTTGTGCTGTGTTTTTCAGCTCCATCAGGTCATTTATATTCTTCTCTAAACTGGTTATTCCAGTTAGAAATTCCTCTAACCTTTTTTTCTAACCTGTTTTTCAAGGTTCTTAGCTTCCTTGCACTGGTTAGAACATGCTCCTTTGGCTCAGAGGAATTTGTTGTTACCCACCTTCTGAAACCTACGTCTGTCAATTTGTCAAATTCATTATCTATCCAGTTTTGTTCTCTTGCTGGTGAGAAGTTGTGACCCTTTGGAGGAGAAGAGGCATTCTGGTTTTTGGAATTTTCAGCCTATTTGCACTGGTTTTTCCTCATCTTTGTGGATTTATCTACCTTTGGTCTTTGATGTTGATGACCTTCAGATGGAGTTTCTGTGTGGACATCCTTTTTGTTGATGTTGATGTTATTCCTTTCTGTTTGTCTGTTTTCCTTCTAACAGCCAGGCCCCTCTGCTGCAGGTCTGCTGGAGTTTGCTAGAGGTCCACTCAAGACCCTCTTTCTGTGAGTATCACCAGCGGAGGCTACAGAACAGCAAAGATTGCTGCCTGTTCCTTCCCCTGGAAGCTTCATCCCAGAGGGGCACTCACCAGATTATAGTCGGAGCTCTCCTGTATGAGTTGTCTGTTGACCCCTGCTGGGAGGTGTCTCCCAGTCAGGAGGCACGGGGGTCAGGGACCCACTTGAAGAGGTCGTTTGTCCCTTAGCAGTGCTCAAGCGCTGTGTTGGGAGATCCACTGCTCTCTTCAGAGCTGACAGCCAGGAAGGCTTGAGTCTGCTGAAGCTGCACCCACTGCCACCCCTTCCTCAAGGTGTTCTGTCCCAGAGAAATGGAGTTTTAGCTACAAGCCTCTGACTGGGGCTGCTGCCTTTCTTTCAGAGATGCCTTGCCAAGAGAGGAGGAATCTAGAGAGGTAGTCTAGCTACAGCAGCTTTGCCAAGCTGCAGTGGGCTTTGCCCAGTTTGAACTTCCTGGCAGCTTTGTTTACACTGTGAGGGGAAAGCCATCTACTCAAGCCTCAGTAACGGTGGATGTCCTTCTCCACACCAAGCTCAAGCATCCCAAGTTGACTTCAGACTACTGTGCTGGCAGCGAGAATTGCAAGCCAGCGGATCTTAGCTTGCTGGGTTCTGTGGGGTGGGTTCCACTGAGCAAGACCACTTAGCTCCCTGGCTTCTGCTCCATTTCCAGGGAGTGAATGGCTCTGTCTTGCTGGTGTTCCAGGTGCCACTGTGGTATGAAAAAAACAAAAAACAAAAAACAAAAAAAACCTGCAGCTAGCTCAGTGTTTGCCCAAACAGCTGCCCATTTTGTGCTTCAAACCTAGGTCCTGGTGGTGTAGGCACCCAAGGGAATCTCCTGGTCTGCAGGTTGTGAAGACCATGGGAAAAGCGTCGTATCTGGGCTGGAGCACACTGTTCCTTACAGCACAGTCCCTCATGGCTTCCCTTGGCTAGGGGAGGGAGCTCCCTGACCCCTTGTGCTTCCTGGGTGAGGTGTCGCACCACCCTGCTTTGGTTCCCCCTTTGTGGGCTGCACCCACTGTCTAAGCAGTCCCAGTGAGATAAGCTGGCTACCTCAGTTGGAAATGCAAAAATTATCCACCTTCTGCATTGATCTCTCTGGGAGCTGCAGACCAAAGCTGTTCCAATTCAAACATCTTGCCAGTCACACCAAGCCAACTATCCTCTCTCTTTAGCTCTAATAATATTTGCTTTAGGTATCTGGGTACTCCAGGGTTGGGTGCATATATATTTAAATTGTTACATCCTCTTGCTGAATTGACCCCATTAATATTATGTAGTGACTTTCTTTGTGTCTTCTTATAGTTTTTGTGTTGAAATCTATTTTATCTGATGTATGTATAGTGACTCCTGCTCTTTTTTGGTTTCCATTGGCACACAGAATATCTTTTCTTATTTCTTTATTTTCAGTACATATTTGTCTTTATAGGTGAAGTGTGTTTCTTGTAGGCAACAGATCAATGGGTCTTGTTTATTCATTAACTCATTCAGTCTGTGTCTTTTGATTGGAGAATTTAGTCTATTTACATGCAATGTTATTACTTACATCTGCCATTTTGTTATTTATTTTCTGGTTGTTTTGTGGTCTTCTCCTTATTTCTTTCCTTCCTGTTATCTTTAATTAAACATGATTTTCTCTGGTGGTATAATTTAATTTCTTGCTTTTTATTTTTTGTGTATCCATTGTATGATTTTTGGTTTGGAGTTACCATGGACCTTGCAAATACTATCTTATAACCTATTATTTTAACCTCACAACAACTTAACATTGTTTGCATAAATAAACAAACAAACCAGCAAAAAGGAGACTAATAAAAACTCTCTCCCTTAATTTCTTGCTTCTAACTTTATTTTTGTTTCTATGTATATCTTACTGTACTGTGTTTTGAAAAGTTGTTATAGTTTTTTTTTATTGGTTCATCATTTAGTAGAAATGATATAAATATAGTGGCTCCTAATCTTTTTTGTTTGCATTGACACATATATCTTTTTATTTTTATTTTCAGTACATGTGTGTCTTTATAGGTGAAGCATGTTTCTTACAGGCAACAGATCATTTTATATGTAAAATGTAATTTTCCCCTAATTAATATAATTACTTTCTGTCTATGGTATACAAATTGACTGATATTTCCCTTCTATCCCTTTGTAAAATATGTGTATCTAGCAGAAAATTTCTTAGCTCTGGCTATGGGCACACAGAAACTTCCTACATATGATTACATTCACATGTTTATTTACTTTCCTCAGAATAAATTGTGGGAGTGGAACTGCCTGTATTGATCACAGGACAGCTACTCAGGAAGCTCTGATCCTCTTGAGCTTCACATTTATGAGCAAAAAATGAACAGAGTGGCTCTCTAACATAATTTTTGGTGAATCTAAAGATATGGCACCCATCACTAACATTGTATGAGGAAATAAACCTCATACCTATATCCAGGAAAATTTCCACTCTGATGAACTGGGGCTCACCCAGAGAGCAGTCAAAAGTGTAGTACTAGCAGCAAAAGCCTTCGTTTCTCGAACTCGCAGTACAGAAGCTGAGTTTTGAAGAAAGAATGGATTCTACATCATTTAGTAGAAATGATAAACCCATCAAATATAGTAACTACAACAACTTATTATTTTTTATTGGTTCACCATTTGATAGAAATTATGAACTAATTTCTACCTAGATTTTTAATAGAAATGGTGAACTCATTTCTACTAACTGTGGTTAGTGTTATAATAGTATGTGTACTTACTATTACCAGTGAGTTTTGTAGCTTCTGGTGATTACTTATTGCTTATTAATATTTTTTCATTCTGATTAATGTACTCCCCTTAGCATTTCTTATAGGACAGAACTAGTTTTGTTGAAGTCCTTCAGTGTTTGTCAGGGAATGCCTTTATTTCTCCTTCATGTTTAAAGAATGTTTTTGCTGTATAGGCTCATCTAGGGTAAAAGTTTTTTCTTTATTTTCTTTTTTTTTTCTTTCTGCCAGCTCTTTAAATATGTCATGTCACTCGTTTCTGGCTTTTGAGTTTCCACTGAAAACTCTTCTGCTGGATATATTGGTTCTCCATTCTATGTTGTTGTTTTTTTTTTTCTTGCTGCTTTTCAGATCCTTTCCTCATTCTTGACCTTTAGGAGCTTGACTATTAAATGCCTTGAGGTAATCTTCTTTGAGTTAAATCTGCTTGGTTTTCTATAACCTTCTTGTACTTGTATATTGATATCTTTCTCTAGGTTTGGGAATTTCTATATTTTTATTTCTTTGAATACACTTTCCAACCCTATCCTACCTGCTCTTTAAGGCCAAAAACTTGCCCTTTTGAGGCTATTTTCTAGGTCCTATAGGTGTGCTTCACTTTTTAAAATTCATTTTTCACTTCCTCTGTGTAATTTCAAATAGCCTGTCTACAAGCTCCCTAATTGTTTCTTCTGCTTGATTCATTGTGCTAAGGATTCCAATGCATTCTTCAGTATACCAATTGCATTTTTCAGCTACAGAATTTCTGCTCCATTCTTTTTAGTTATTTCAATCTCCATTAAATTTATCTGGTAAAAATCTGAATTCCTTCTCTGTGTTATTCTGAATATCTTTGAGTTTCCTCAACATATCTATTTTGATTTCTCTATCTGCAAAGTCACATATGTCTGCTTCTCCAGGATGGGTTGCTAGTACCTTATTTAGTTTATTTGGTAAAGTCATGTTTTCCCGGTTGGTATTGATGCTGGTAGATGTTCTTCAGTGTCTGGGCATTGAAGAATTGGGTATTTATTGTAGTCTTCACTGTGTGTGATTATTTCTTTCTGTCCTTCTTGGGAAGGCTTTTCAGATACTTGAAAGGATTTGGGTATTGTGATCTAAGGTATATTGCTTTAGGAGGCACCTGAAGGTCAGTGACACTGTGGTTCTTGAAGACTTGTAGATAGTCTTGAACAAGATCTGGGAAAATTTCTGGATTACCAGGCACAGACTCTTGTTGCCTTCCCTTACTTTCTCCCAAGCAAACGGTATCTCTCTCACTCTGTTCTGAGCCATCTAAAGCTGGGGTTGGAGTGATACAAGCACCCTCTGGTCACCACCACAGTGACATACTAGGTCAGACCTGAAGCCAGCACAGCACTGGTTCTCACCCACGGCCTACTGTAACTACTCCCTGGCTACTGCCTATGTTTGGTCAAGACCCTAGGACTCTACAATAAACTAGTGGCAAAGCCATTCAGGTCTGTGTTCTTCCCTTCAGCATAGTGAGGTCCCCCAAGTCCTGGGGGGTGTTGAGAGATGCTGTCTTGGAGTCAGGGACTAGGGTAAAAAAACTTAGAAGTCTACATGGTATTCTATTGTACTGTGGCTAACTGGTACTCAAATCACAAGACACAGTCCTTCCCTCTCATCCTTCCCCTTTCCAAAGGCAGAAGAGTCTCATTCTGGAGTCACCACCACCCCAGGCCACATGGACTACTGCCAGACTACCGGTGATGTTTCCTTAAGGCTTGGGGTCTTTTCAGTCAGCTTGCGATGAATGCTGCCTGCCGTAGAGCTCACCCTTTAAGGGCTTTGGGCTCCCCTGTGGCCCAGGGCAGGTCCAGAAATGCCATTCAAGAGTCAGATCCTGGAATTAGGAACCTCAAAGGCCCACTTGGTGCTTTATACCTCTATGGCCACGATCTTACCTTGGGTGCAAGGCAAAGTCCCCTTTACTCTTTTCTCTGCTTTTCCCAAGCAGAAGGAGTTTTGCCCCGGAGCCATCACAGTTGGTAATGAGCTGAGTCTCATCTGAAGCCAGCAAATCTCAGAGGTCCACCTAGGACCTTTTAGGTAGTACCTGGTTATCACTGCTAATAGGGCTCAAGGGATCTTCAGTTAGCACGTGATAAATATTGCCAAGACTAGTTCCTTTCCTTCAAGGCAGTGGGTTCTCTCCTGGCTCCCGGCGTGTCTAGAAATGTCATCTGGGAGATAGGGCTTAGAACACAACTTTGGCTGGTGCCCTATCCTGCTTTGACTGAGCTGGTATTCAAGATGCAAGACAAAGTCCTTCTCACTCTTCTCTCTCCTATTCTCAAGTGGAAGAAAGGAGTCTCTTTTGGAGCCTTGAGCTGTGCAGCCTGGGATTAGGAGAAGGGTTTTGTCAGCACCTTTTTGGCTGCCCCAGCTGGTGTCTCAGCATGTTGTATACCACTCCACTCCACTGTCTCTTGGCCTAGTGCAGCACTAGGACTCGCCTCAGAGTTTCAGTCGTCATGGCTTAGACTGCCTTTCATGTTTACTTGGAGACACAGCACTGTAGGTATTGGTGGAAGGTTTGCAGCAACTCAAGTTCAGATGACTGCTGGGATCTGCAATTCCTCTCTGGCTAGAGCTGGTTTAAATGCTCCCTCCATGGGCAGGTGTCACCTGAGTTTGGTATGGTTTTCCTATCTGCTCCAACAGAACAGCACTGAGTTCAATGCCTAACAATTGCTGTGCTCTCCCTTTCCCAGTGCCCAGAGATGCTTTCGGTGCCAGGCAGCTGCTACCAGTGGTTAAAAGAGGGCTGGCGTCAGTGATTCAGGACTGTTTCTCCTATCTCTTTAGTGTCTCTTTCAGCAATATGAAGTTAAAATCAGGCACTATGAGTGCTCACCTAATTTTTGGTAATTGTTAAGGTGTTTTTTTCTGTGTAGGTAGTTGAATTGGTATCCTCGTGGATGAGGGGATGATCAGTGAAGCCTTCTATTCTGCCATCTTGCTCTGCCTTTGAATCTATTTTCATATATTTTGCTCTCAAATTGTTTAGCTCAATGATCACTACATTATTCTTTCTAAAGTCTGCCTTAGCCATGTGTCTTTGCCTCTGAAACCTACAATTGCTTCACATTGCCTGTTAACATAAAGACTTCTCAGGCAGTCTCTTCCTTCATTTGAGCTCCTACTTCTCAGTCTGAGTATTCAACATACTCAGACTGAGTATGTTGAGCCCTACCCAACAGAAGCCTACTCCAGTGGTTTCCAAAATGTGACTAGCAGCTTAACACCTTCTGGAAATTTTTTGGAAATGAAAATTCCAAGACCCTACATCAGACCTACTGTGTCAGAAACTCTGGGAATGGTGCCTAGTAACCAGTGTTTAACAATTCCAGGTGATTTTGATGGGTGCTTAAGCACACTAAAGTTTGAGAATCATTGCTCTAACCCCTGAATGTACAACATATGCTCTGATTTAAGTAATTTCCTGTCTATTAACTCTCCCCATATTATCACCAATTGCAATATTTCCTAAACTTTGTTGATTTTTCATACATTTTCAAGTCCCCATTCACCTGTATTGTAATTTTCTTTACATGTTTTCTAAATCTGCACATATTTTATGCTAATTTACATTAAATTAATTTAAAAATAAAGTATATCAATAACATTAATAAAATCAGTAGTTCTGGCAATAAATAAAAGGTAATTATGAAACTAAATATAACAACCAGGGATTATAGATACCAGAATGGGATGTAAAAGGGTGAGTGTAGTTATCAAAGTGTTAAAAAAAAAAGGACTTTTGTTTTGATAGAACTGTTCTGTATCTTGACTACGGTGGTAAATATGCAAATCTACACATATGATAACATTGTATAGAACTAAATACACATATGCACACACACAGGTAGAACCAGGAAAATCTCAATAAAATAGGTGGATTATATCAATATCAGTATTCTGATTTTGATATTCTGGTATATTTTTTCAAGATATTACCACTGGAGAAAACTAGGAAAAAGGTACACAGGATCTCAGTATTATTAATATTGAAATATTAGACTATTTCAGAAACAATACAGATATGTCAGTAGCACCAATGTTAAGTAAAAACTCATGGACCAGATAATTATTGGGCTGTCAATCTACAGAAATTGTAAAGGTTCAAATGAGGGATGATCTCTGGGTAGACAAAAGGAGGTTGTATAGATGAATCCAACACATGCACATATATATGCATACAAAGCATCAGAATTTTTGTGGTTGGAGGAAAAATCAAATCTGATTAAGGTGGAAGGTATAATTGGTAATGAACAGTACTTTTGCCAATTATCTTTACTCTCCTCCCCTGGAGTTTAGTGAACAGAGACCAAGTGAGCCAATATCTTGTGTCATATGGCTATAGAATAATAAAAAGGGAAAATAAAGTAACATGCATTCCATTCTGTTCATTCCCTTGACTATTTAAAATATGATAGGAATACATTCATTGATTCCTGGCCTTGGGAAGGTTTATGGATATGTAGAGTGTGGAGTGTTAGGCAACTATGCAAAGCAAAGGACCTCTGTGTGTTTCCTGCATTTGGCTGCCTGTGAGAACTTTCTGATGGGAGCCCCCACAAACGCTGCCAGGAAAGAAAGCAGCATAGATTTTTGTAATTAAAAGAGCCCCTTGTTTTAGGAAGCATATCAATGAAGCCCTTGGTTTCAATTCTATTTAAACAACTACCTTGTAATTTGGAATGCTTATCAGGAACTACGTGTCATTAAGCAGCACAATGTGACTTTGTAAAGGATCCATTTTAGAAATTACATTCCATTCTCTACTTGTCTTTTCCGGGAGAAGACCCGAATATTTAGGAGGGAAGTTACTTTACTTCTTGAATTCTGCTTCTGTGTTTATTATTAGGTGTGAGTAAAAGTTTCATTCTTTTTTATAATACATTAAAACATTCCTAGATCTACCAATTAAAATAGCAATTCTAATTTTTCAAACCAATATTTACTAATTGTTAGACAGTTGGTTTAACAGAATTAGGAACTTAGAGAAATCCTGTATTATTATATTTTTCAAGTTTAAATAAAACTTGATAAATGTGACATAGATGACTATTATTGACATACACACACATGGACACATAAAATCAAATCTATATGCTTTTGTCCTGATCTTCTAAATTAGCTTCATTTGTCTGTGTTTCTCTTTCCTTGGTCCAGATTAACAAATAGTATTAACCTTTCATGCAACCCCTTTCTAAAATAACACAGAAAACTGGGCAAAACCATATTTTTCCAACCACAGCCATTTCTTAAAATTTTTGACCCAGATAACAAATTCTATTTCTGACTGTTTACCTAATTCCTATTTCAGTATAATCATGTATTGAAAACCAGAATGTAGTATGTATATTCAGTAGTATTGAATATATATGTGTGCATATTTAAATATATATATATATAAAATTATATATATATATATAATTTTAAGACTTTGGTGAGACAACAGACATAAAATAATAGGCAACATAGAAAAACTATAGTATTTGCCATTAAAATAGCCTCCAGACTTCGAAACAGGTCAAAAGTCCCCTTTTATAACAATAGTAATAGGGAGTAATAGTAATAGGGAGATGTAAGAGACAGATCATCATATCCTCCTTCACCTTTGGCTATATTCCTAGTACAATGTCTTGATGCTATATAGGAACTAGCTCCTCTGCTCAAGTTTTTAAATTCTGATATGACAGAAATACAACAATTGTTAAAATATCCCAAGAACGTTCGTTTTATAAACATGGATTCTACTATTCTCTAAAAAAGTTATTTAACCAAATCACAAACTCTAAGAAATTATTTTAAAGGCCTGTTATTAAATATATGTGTGTGTATATATAAGTGTATGTATATATACATATATAGAGAGAGACAGAGAGAGAGAGAGAGAGAAATGCCTCTTGCTGATTCTATTGCAATTAGTCATATTTTATTTCTTCATTCAGAATAACTTATTTAGAAATTTTCAAATATGTCTTTGGTACTTCCAGTACAACAAAGTAACATATCATCTGCAGATAAAATACACAGAGCAAGAGGAAAAAATAAGGCATTTATTATACAGTTTGAGTAATTTGATAAAATTAATAAGTAGTTTACTATCCTCTGAGCTGTATGAAAAGCCTAAGGGCAAACAAATACAGTAGCAATGAGTGTGTGTCTTGATTAACTTAACACTTGCTATAATATAATTATGTGTTTTCTTTTCTGTAGTTATTTCCACTCTAGATGGATTATTCCACGTAGAGTGGATTCTTTCCAGTTCTAACTGAAGTGAGCTGTAGGTATTTTGCATGTATTTATCCAACTAGTTAATATGGGTCACACTGGATAAGTGTGAGTCCCAATCCAGTGTCTCCTGTCCTGATAACAAGAGAAAACAAACACAGAGGCATTCAGAGGGAAGATGATCATGTGAAGTTACATATACAAACTGGGGAGATGCCATGTGAGGATCGAGGCAGAGATTGGAGTATCTATTCTATGTTAAGAGTCTACAAGCCAAGGAGCATCAAAGATTGGGAGGATACACCAGAAGCTGCAAAATAAACATGAAATGGAGACTCTCCCTCAGAGCATCCAGAACTGCGTTTGTTAAAATCATGATTTCAGACTTCTAGCCTCTAAAACTGGGAAAGAATAAATGTCTTATTTTTTAAGCCCCTCAGTGTATGGTATTTTGTTATGGTAGCCCGAGAAAATTAATAAAGGTGGTAAAAGAGGCTTTGTAAATGAAATTAATTTAAGGGTCTTGACATGGTGATATTAATCTGAATTATCTGGGTGGGATCAATGTAATCACAATGGTCTTTGTAATTAAAAAAGAATCACAAGGAAAGAAAGAAGCAGGAGAATCACAGAAGGAGATGTGATGATGAAAACAGGTTTGGAGTGACATGGGCAATAGTCCCTTGAAGCCTCCAGACAGAATGCAGCTCTACTGACACCATGATTTTAGCTTAGTTGGATCCACTTTGAACTTTGTAAGATCATACACTTGTATTGGTTTAAGTCACTAATTTGTGGCTATTTGTTACAACAGTAAAATAAAGCAAATATAGATTTCTAGACTCATTCTTAGCCCTATCCTCTTTATCCATAACTGTAACCCACTCAATTTTTATTGCCCAAGAATTATTGAACAACATAATTGGTATTTTGTCAATGCTACTATGTTGGATATCAAATGATAATTTCAAATCCTAACTTCACTCAGAGGGCAGCAGAGAAGCTAGAAAAACTTTAAGACCTCACTTAAAGTTGTCAGCAGGTTCTTGGGAAACTGTAACTTTAAGGGAAACAACTTATAAAGAAACCATAACTGATACAAACTTCACCGTAGTTTCAACTAGACTGTAAGCCCAACATACTTCTAATATTGGTGATATTTAAAATCACTAATACTTCTAGATGAAGACTAAAGTACCTCTAATATTAAACTTTGAAATAAATGTGAGCCATACATACAAGTAAGACAAATTAATAAAAACAAGTAACATAATTATTTACTTCCTTATTCCAGTCCAAGGTTGCAGATGGTGGGGGACTATCCCAGCAGCTCAGGGTGCTAGGTGGGAACCCATCCTTGACAGGATGCCACCCTGCAGGGCACACTCCCACACACTCCCACACTTACTCAGACTGGGACAATATAGATACACTAATGAATCTAACATGTACATCTTTGAGATGTTGGAGGAAACCAGAGTTTCTAGAGAAAACCATGCATACCACAGGGAGAATGTGCCAACAGTGACCCTGGCCAGGAATTGTTGTTTTTTGTTTTTTTTTTTTCCCATTAACATTAAAATGAAAATATGTTATTTGAGGACCTGCTGTATAGTTTCCCCTCAGAATATAAACATCAGCCAAATGATTTTGCTTGCAGAGCAGAGGATCAAATGTAAAAGCAGTGGTAACCTTTCCTTCCCTCTTCCTTTGTGAAGCTACTCATTTTCTTAACCATTCATCCAAAAACTAACTAACTTATTAATTAGAGTATCTACTGTGTGTCAGGTATGGTGGGATGTACTGGGAAAACAAAGACAGTGCACATTTCTTCCTCTAGTCAAGGGTTCAGTGTAGTTGTGGGAGAAGGTTGTAGTTCACAGAGAGACTTTATTTATTTTTTTATTTTTATTTTTTGAGACAGAGTCTTGCTCTGTCGCCCAAGCTAGAGTGCAGTGGCCAGATCTCAGCTCACTGCAAGCTCCGCCTCCCGGGTTTACGCCATTCTCCTGCCTCAGCCTCCTGAGTAGCTGGGACTACAGGCGCCCGCCACCTCGCCCGGCTAGTTTTTTTTGTATTTTTTAGTAGAGACGGGGTTTCACCCGGTTAGCCAGGATGGTCTCGATCTCCTGACCTCGTGATCCGCCCGCCTCGGCCTCCCAAAGTGCTGGGATTACAGGCTTGAGCCACCGCGCCCGGCCCACAGAGAGACTTTAAACCACACGTATAAAATTACGTGGTGAGTAACATCATGGAGACAGTCCATGAGTACTGAGCAGCACAGGGTAAGTTCATTTAACCTAAATGCAGTAGAAAGTGGTGAAGACATCTTGCAGGAATATTCGGCAGTTGAGCTATATTCTAAAATAAAGATAGATATTAGCCAAATGTAAAGTCAAAGAAAGAGCAATACATCAAAAGCTAATTAGAAAAAGCCTGGCACAGTAGGAGAACTGCAAGCAGTTTAGTATTACTGAAGTTTGGGATCCATGAAGAACAAGGTAAAAGAAGAACCTAGACTTGTAAGTAAAAAGCAGAATATGAAGGCTCTTTCATGTTATAATATGGGTTTCTGAAGCAAATGAGAGACTGTTGCATGATTTAAAGCAGAGGAAAGACATATATAGATTTATGTTCTAGAAAAATTTATCTAGCTGATTTTAACTCACATTGTCTGGGTCAATGTATTATCTCAGTACCCTCAGCTCATGAAGCTTTCCTTATTATCCTAATCTCCATCTAGCACTGTTCGTTGCAAAGCTCCTGAATTGCATCAAGCTCCTTATTGCTTTAAGACTTGTACCCATATGTTTTCCGCTTCTTACAACACTCTAACCTCATTTCCTCTCTTACACCTTTGCCTGAGTAGCTCCTACTCATCACTCATCTTAGTCTCAAAGCCCCAGATTGTCCACATTCATGTGTTCATTCAGCTGAAGTGTTGGTGTGAGCCAGACACATTGTTGAACTTTAGCTTATAGGAAATTAAATGAATAAAGACAAGTCGTTAAGTATTTACAACTCAGGAGAAGTGCTCTGAAAAAAAAGAACAGGTTAGATATGGCCACTGTGAAGAAGTGATATCTGAAGTGATACTGGGGATGAAAGGAAGCCATCTATGTGAGGATGGTGAAAGCAAGTCCAGGTTGTCTCTTCCTAAACTTTGTCAAATCAAAAATTGCACTGGATAAAGGTAAACAATGAAGGAAGACATTTTTCAAGGCTATTGAAACAGGGTAGAGAAACCAGAGCATAGTCTCAACCCAATTTCACATAAACAAAGGGCAGAGAAATTTTTAAGATGCGTATGAGGAAAGGCGATCTTAGGCCATCTGTGTTTGATAATTGGCTTTACCCAGATGAAGAGTACACTTTCTCACATCTTCAGGGCAGGATGTAGTTTTACAACTATAGCAAGGTCCCTAGAGAACTTAAGCTCCTACCGTTTCACCGAAACTGGGAGATAGAGGCCCTATCTTCCTTGATTATATTTCAAAAAAAATGGCTCCCAGATACTTGAGAAAGACATTCCTGGGTTGTAAAACTGGCAGAAGGTTTTAAAATGATTTGCATTTCAAAGGGTCAGAGAACTAATTTGTAATTAGAAGTTTTCTTTAAGTGCTCTAAGGAAAGGGAGGTCATGGACCTCTCTAGTTAGGCTATCTGGATTCTATGGAGGCTGAAGTGAGAAGGGAGTTCAGGGGTTCATAGGCAAGAAGAAGCCTATCTAAAGTTTGGTTAAGTTGAAGGAAACATTAGGTTGTCTCGATCAACTCTTATTATGAACTTAAGTAATGTGGTAGTGGTAGTATACATGTGTGTATACTACCTAGCAGCCTAAAACTTCTCTGAGGACGGAGACTGTGTAGGATTTATTCATCATTGTAGCTCCATTACAATGCCTAACACGCAATATGCACTTAACTGAGATTTATTTGTTTTTGTTGTGTTGTTGAATTAAGACATAAAGGTATTGGGTGGGGGATGGCTGTGGCTGAAGCAAGACAGGACTAAAAAGGCTAATTTTTAAAAAAGTGTTGCATTATTCTTGTAAGAGAATGAAAGATGATAGTAGAGTGAATATGTAGTGAAGACAATTAATTCCAGAGATACTTAGTTATGGAACCTAGTCACCAATTTGCAATTTGCGAAGGAGACGTTGGAGTAATTGGCCCTTAGATTTCTGCCTGAGGAACTGGCTTGATGTCAGTGACAACACGATATGAGAAAAATGGAAGAGAAAAGCTGGTTGGCCCTGCTATGGAGATAAAAACTAGATTAATAAAAATAAACAATCTTCAAAGTTGATGATAATCATCAAGGTTTCTGGTTTTATGTGTCAAGAACTGAAGAGTTGTCTGGAATAATCTCATTATTATTTTCCTTTTGCTTGCATTTAATTCATGAAATTGTTAATCTTTAACTTTTAAACTGCCTGAGTCATTTCCAGCAAAGTGCTCCAGTCATAGAGAGCATATGGTCGAGCTTTTTCTTCTAATCAATTCTATAGTGTTTTTTTTCATTTTCATAGATGAACTCATACTGTTTGCATTTATGAAATAATAAATGCAACATGTTTTGCACTAATATAGTCCTCTTATTTTGTGTTTTCTCTTTTTAAAGTTTTTTTTTTTTTTTTTTTTTTTTTTTGCCATTTTCTTTGTTTTCCTATATCTTATGTGGGGTTGCTTTTTTTCACCTTTCTGAATGCCTCAGTAGTTTTGAAAACATAATTCTAGTTTTACTAATTGTGTTATACACCATTTAGAATAAAATGCTTGTTTTTGTTTGCAACTTACCAAATGTGAAAGAAAGAAGGCAGTATGACAGTGGGGTAAAGCATTTGAACTCTGTCTTTGTGTCTGGACACAATCTAACCTATCTACTTCTTAGCTACTCAACTTAAGGCAGATCATTAAGCTCTCTGTGACTCAACTCCCTTATCTGTAAAATGGGGAATGGGGATAATAACAGTATCTAATGCCTCATAAATATTTGTTACAATTCCCCAAAACTGCCCCTGGTTTTATGTGTGGTTATAACAGCATTATAGCAGAAGATGACTTTTACTACTTTCTCACATTTTAAACATTTTTTTGTACATCTCATTTATGCAATAATACTTTATCTTCTTGTGTTAATTGAGTTGAATATTCAATAACCAACAAATATTAAACAGTATTTTATATGGGTTACCACTATCCCTAATTTACAGATAAGAATACCAAGATTCAGTGTTTGAGTTAGTTGTGGATAATTATACAACTAACCTGTGAAAGATTCAATAATAAAACAAAGATCTACCTGGTACTAAACTTTTGCTCATTCCCTACTTTCAGCTTTGTATTTACTTAGAAAATTACTGGTAGCTAGTCAATCTCGAAAGGCTTGAATCTTGCCCATATATGCACATTTTAAACTTACTGAAAGAAAATTTTATCACAAACTCTTTTCTGATTATGTACCTCTTTGCCTTAGTACAGTGTTAATTCTGGAGGAAAATGATCAATAAATTCCCCCCAAATAAAATGGCAGAAGATTTATTTGTAATAATAATTTATTATAAAGGTTAATGATTTTTTTACTATCTGGAAGGAGAAAGGTCCTGATGAATAACATCTAAAAGAAATGTTGTGCCGACATTTTTATTTCCTACATGTTTTAAACATGAATTTAAATTTTCCTCAAACAGTTTTTAGAAAGGTCCAATTTGGCATCCAGCACCAGGTTATTTGAGAAATAATTAAGTGAGGTGGTGAACTTGCCAAAATATCAGTGTTCCCAAGAATTTTATTCCTGACTTAGCAAATAGTCTTTTATTTTTGACTATTCACTTTTTTTTCTATCTTATATCTAAATATTGTCTCCAAGGGAGAGCCAGTATGACTACATGTAGGTAGTATGCAGATTAGTGACTTCTCTTTCCTACCCATCAAATCTCCTACTAAAATGAGATTCAAGGATTATTTTTATTTTTAAAGTAAACTAAACCCTGGTTATTTGCAACAACAACCATGACGATAACACAAATCTCATTGTATGTAATATGAAGTCTTAAAATCTCATCTTATTAATTGGAAACTGAAATCGCTTGAAGAAGAGATTTAAGGATTAATTTTTAAATCAGTTTTTAATCTTCTTTTTCATTTTTTATCAGTGCAATAAAAATTTATAATAAAAATACAGTCATACCTTTCATAACTTTTCTTTTTTCATTATATTTAATTCTAAAGATTCAAAGGTTCTATATGCCAGAAAAGCAAATCAGAATACAAAAATGTATGGCCACCTTTAAAACACATCAAGTTCAAAGACAGTTTTATTTACACAAACAATTGTACAATAGTGCTTTCAGATAGATATTGCATTGTTTACAGAATAAAATATCTTAGCTTGAAACTCGATTTGGTCTAGTTTGTGCATTTGTAAAATGTGTGAGTTAAACTACACATTTGATAATGACACTTCAAACTCTTAAATTGCTGTTATATTAGAAAAATAGCCTATAGAAAATGCACCTATGTTTATTGCAATGTATCCAATTTATCTCTGTCTGGCTCATGCTGTTAGAAAATGTTTAACTAAAGTATGTGGAAATCAATTAACATAAATTCAAGCACTTCTTGAACTTGATATGTGTCAGTAAACTTAGGACCTGGTAATTTGAAAATACCACATTGACAGTATTGACAAAACCAACTATTTGCAGTTCTGAAATGAATGCAGTTGTTTGCAACATGACAGCTGTAAAAAGAGAGAAACTTGTTACCCAAACCATTTCAAGCATCTCCTACTATGATTATCTGCCTGTCCATGAGAACCAGGCCACTGACAAAAAAATCTAATTAAGGTGTTGCTTTCCCAATCAAAGTTATTGTTTTAAATGGCCTCATGTTACCATCAGTTCCTTGAAAGGGAAATGAGCAGAACATGGAGGCCAGTAAGTAAAGAAACATACTCTTCAGACTGAAAAAATATTTCTGGAGGTGATCTTTGACTGTTGGTGCCTGCACACGGATCTGAGGAAGAAAAAAGATCTTTCAAAGAGTATTTGAAGAAATCACAAGCCTGGCCTGTAAAAGACTATGATAACTTAACCTTAAAGCTCCTCCTTGGACTCCAATTTGCTCCAATAAGAGTCAATCTGAGAAAAATGTGCAGCCTATGCAAGGTACACAGTGAAATGTCAACTTCTGCTATATCCACTGAGGATAAAAAGTAGGGGAAAATCCCTCAGAAGTCAAAACATAGGGGATTTGGAAAAAAAAAAAAAAAAATGGGTAGAGATTTCCATTCCTCTCGAAGAGCAGAAGCTACCAGATCAGTTTACCAAATAATTCATTCTATTCTCAGGAATCTTCTTCGTCACCATATGATAGGATTTTATCTTTATTTTTGATCAGTTCTTTCTGTATTTGTCATTTTCCTCTTTCTGAATGTGAATTATTATTCTGCTAATCTTATGCCTACTGTATATGATTATACCTTAATACGATGGTGGGAGACAAATTGCTCTTATTTTATAATTTTCCAGGTAATGAGCACCACATCTACACCTGATGGCTAGGACTGTGCATCACCTTGAAGTTCAAGGCAGGTGTAGTCTCTGAGCAGGCCTGGCTGGTAGTCTCCTTGGTAAGGTTCAGTTTAGAGAGGATGAGTGTGTTCTGTTTTTCATAAAAGCTTGCACTTGGGTATTTGAATATTCAAGGGTAGATGGTAGCAGAGACAGAAGGTTGTACCCCTAATATTTTCTCCTATTTTTGTTTATAGTAGGAGAACCTTGAATATTAGCTGGTTGCCAAGAATAAATGCTATTTTCCAGTATCATTTGCAGCCAGATGTAACCAATAGACTAAGTTGTATGAATGGAATAGGAGGGAAAATGTGGTTATGATATGTAAGTAAAAGGAGGTAGGCTGACTCCCTCCCTTGCCATTCTACTGCAACGTTCTAGTGTTGAGAATTCTACAAGTCAGGAATACACATCTACAGATGGCCTCATGGACAAGAGTTTACCTACAAACTCTAAACTGATAAGATAATTTTCAATATCATTAACTCAATCTCACTTTTTTAACTTCATTTTTTTTGTACACACTTAAGATGTACAATATAATCTTCTGATATATATATTAATAGTCAAATGATTAATACAGTCAGATTAGCAATATTCATCACCTTTCATAGTAATCATTTTTGATAAGAACACCTAACTTCTACTCATTTAGCAAATTTTTAGTATACAACACAATATTATTAACTATAGGCCTTATGCTATACATTATATCTCTAGACTTCTTTGTCCTACCTAAATGCGTACTCAGACTGTTTGTCTACATGTAAGTGAGATAACATCATATTTGTCTTTCTGTTTCTGGCTTATTTCACTTAGTATAATGTCCTCCAGACTCATCCTCTCTTGTTGCAAATGGCAGTATCGTTCTCTTTTTGTTCTAAGGCTGAAAAATATTCCATTGTATGTACGCACCACAGTTTCTTTATCCATTTGTCTGTCAGGGAACACATATTGTTCCTATATATTGACTAGTGAAAATAATAACCTGATTTCACAGTTGATCTCTACTTACAAGAAAGTCTATATCCCGTTAATAAGCTAAGTAAAGGAAGGATGAGTGGAAAGTGTGAAAGAAATGTTGCAAGAAGAGAAAATAGGAATTGTGCAGTCCTGGAATTAAAATAATTTATGAACCATTTGAGTATGTCTGGAGTAAGTTATCATGACAATATAAAAAATTAAAACATGTCTAATCTGGCTAAGTTAGAGAGTCAAAGGTAGCTGCTTTTTCAGGAGGGGCATTGTAATTGCTTTTAGTCGAAGAAATAGTGGGGTGTTAGAATTTACTCCCAGTGCCAAAAAAACAAAAGAGGTGAGATGTTTGTAAGTAAGAGAACAATCTACAATGGATTACAAAAAGTTGCAATCCCCGGGGACTACAGAAAGTTTTTCTTTTGCTTTTACTTTTCTTTTTTTTTTCCTTTTTAAAATTATTTTTATTATTATTATACTTTAAGTTTTAGGGTACATGTGCACAACGTGCAGGTTTGTTACCTATGTATACATGTGCCATGTTGGTGTGCTGCACCCGTTAACTCGTCATTTACATTAAGTATATTTCCTGATGCTATCCCTCCCCCTTCCTCCTACCTCATGACAGGCCTCCGTGTGTGATGTTCCCCACCCTATGTCCAAGTGTTCTCATTGTTTAATTCCCACCTTTGAGGGAGAACATGCAGTGTTTGGTTGAATCAGCAAATAATGTAACATTATTTTTGCCTTTAGAATCTCAGGAGGCATACATTTAAACAAATACATACAATGTAATGTCTTAAGCGCTGATGTGGTTCTCAGAAACCCACTCGGGTTATTCATAAGAAACAGAAACAATTTCTCAAGAATGAGTATGTGTTTGTATGTGCATGAGTTCATTGAGACTGGGAAACTGGAAAAGTCAAGGGAACTCAGAAGGATAAAGTAGGCAAAGAGCAGTGAAAATCCAAAAGCTAAGCATGGCGTTTCACACCTCTAAATAGCTGAGTGCCATATGTGTTAAAGGAGTAGAAAATATGCAAACAAACATTTTAGATGACCATGGATGTACCTGATCTCAGTAAACATGCTTCTTGAAATGGTACTTGATATATAGTTTCTTTAACTACCCAACTATTCACATATTCTCTAAGTTGTTGTAATTTGGCATCTACTCCTATTATTCTACTAAAACTATTCTCTTGTAGGTCAGCAATAACTTGCCCAACCCTATTATCAATAACCATTTCACAATATTTTGTCATATTGTAAAATATTCTTTTGTCTTTTGTTATTTTGCATCTTTCAAGATCTTTTCTATTTCTCTGACATATTCTTGTTCTCTCTTGTTGAATATTTTCCTTCATCTTTCCTCACCTCCACACTGACTCCTGAACACTAAAAGTGTTCAATAAATTTTTGTAACTTCTATGTTTACTTATGTGAGGCTGGGTAGCTAGTGTCTTTAGAGTAGTTTGTCTATTTCATCTAAGTTGCCAAACAATTGGCATGAAGTTGTATGTAATCTTTTATTATTATACTGATAATATATTTAGGATATATAATAACTCCTCTGTCATTTGTCACATTGATCCTATTTATTTTCTCTCCTTCTTTTCCTGGATAGAAATTTGGCTAGAAGTTCCCTCAACTAAAGAGGGAAGGGATTGGTGTATAAATACCCTTCCTTTTCCATCCTCAAGGACAATTTTGAAGTATTTCTGTGTAGTATTCAGTTTCCTCACACACTTGAATCCAGTTGCTGAATCCTCTTAATGAATATTAAATTGACCTTTCTTTCTTCTCTGTTCTTACTTTACTACTTCATTGGTGCTTGTGTCATGATTGGCTTCAGTGAAACCCAGACTAAGACAGAACTTCAAAAGGGCACTCAGGTTTAAATATTATAAAGTAAAAATGAAAAAAAAAATCCCCAAATATCAGAATTAGCAAAACAACACAATGTTTACTATGTTTTATACAGAAGGGTCCAAGGATGACATAGTCATTTCCCCTAATAATGAACCTTTGGTCCTACTGAAATATGACATATTAGGTAGAAATAATAATCGGATTATTTTAGTCCCACAAACTAGGATTCTGTTATGTACTAACATGTGAAAAGTTAGTGATTTTGCTTTAAAAAATACTTCATACCACCATGGTGATTGTCTCTTAGTTATATATTTTCTATGAAAATTTGTGGTATATGGAATTTAAATTATATAATTTATATTTTTCTAAATATTGGCTTATTTTACTTCGGAGGACATTGGCTCATGGAAGTTTTGTACCTCATTCACTTTTATTTGTATTCTATCCGTAAATGACATACAACATTAAGAATACAGCTGAGTTGAGACTCATAAGTTCTAATTTCCAAGTCAAATTCTCCCTACGTCATTGCACAGTATTTCTCTTCTACTGGTGAGAGTAATTCAAGATTTTATCTCATTCAAAGAATAAGTCCACGTATAGTCTTCTCTGAGACCATGAGAATTGATACTTTGGTTACATGTTTAGAACATAGTGGTGGAAACTTGAGAATGTGTATTTGAATTCCAACAAATAACCTACATTAGTGAAACATGGTCAGTTGGTTCATGTAAGTCTTTGCTTCTTCAGTTTTATTTTTCCTTTCAGTCAAGAAAAGGTAAATTTCCGAATTCAAAACACATGATTAGTTAAATGGTAAGAATAGGGCAAAGTGAACAAAATAATTGAGTAGCAAGGTGAGAAGAATTTATTTGTAGAAAACATTACCAAGAAACTATGTTGCATTTGTTTGGGGAAACAGACATAAAACTAATTGGAAAATAACCAACTAGAAATCTTCATTTTTCTTTTGACTGTAATGCATAATACTGGTTCCCTGGGGATATGATTTCCACGTTTTTATACAGATTTGCACATTTTTATAAAGATGTTAGGAGAAAAATACTTCATTAAGCTGAATATTTACAGATGACTATAGTTTACTATTTAAAAATACTTATGAAAATTTATTTAAATATTTGCTTATAACTTATAGGAATTTATCTTCTGTTTAATTCTGGATTTGTTTTATACTTTATTTTTGGGGGAGACAATGTTGACTTTATTTTTGGGGGGATAATCTTGATTTTAAATTTAGGTTCAAAATATTTTTGACAACTTGTATGAATTATTTATATGTTTGAAGTGAGATAGGCTTAGTTTCCAATAATAGTCTCAAGAGGAAACAAAACATAGTTCTAGAACACAGTAAGCTGTTCCAGGTTACTGGTAGCCTGCGCTATTTACAGCAGAAACTCTTAGCTTTTCTTTCCTCAGAAAGCATTCAAAACCAAAGCAGCTTAAAAGAACAAATTCATCTCCATAAACTGTGGTTTATAAGTAGGCTAAAATCACCCAGTCAGATGCTGTATTCTTTAAAAGCAGAGAAGTCAAGAATATGACCACATGAATTTACTACTCTTGAAGATTACAATAACATACCAAATGAACAAAGGAAGTGATAAACAGCTAATTTCTTCTATTTAAGAATACTTAGTGGGATCATTCTAGTCTGAATTTCTAAGAAAAAACTTGTTCAGTTGACATTTACTTGTGTTTTGGAAACATTTCAAAGTGTGTGATATTTAAATGTTCAAAATAAGCATAGATTTTAAACATACATATACATACATGCAAAACATATATAAATATATGTATTTCTTAGCCCATAACATTTGACAATCCAATAATACTGTGCACAGCAACTTCTGAGATTATAATCTCTAAATATGATACTCCTTAAAAATATTTCAAGTCTCTTTGGAGAAAAAAAGCATCATTTTGTTTTGAAATAATAAATAAAATAGATTATTAAGTGAGAAATGTTTTAGATAAACCTGAAATATTTGGTTGCTACAAGAAAGTACAAAAGATCTGTAAGATGAACAGGAGTGTGCCAAAAGACATAAAGTCCAACGTGAAGGGGCTCTCATGGGCCAGTTGTGGGACAATTTGATCATAAAAGAGAATAATAAATGCAACTGATTTTCAGACCATTCACATATAAAAACCAAGTAGTTTGATTACAAGCCTTATGAAATGGAAAGGTAGAAACATCCATTTGGTTACAATTGCACAGCAAAACAAACAGTCAGAAGAGCAAATAGACAACCCACAGAGTGGGAGAAAATCTTCACTATCTATACATCCAACAAAGGATTAATATCCAGAATCTACAAGGAACTCAAAAAATTAGCAAGAAAAATACATACAATCTCATCAAAAAGTGGGCTAAGGACATGAATAGACAATTCTCAAAAGAAGATACACAAATGGCCAAAAAAAAAAAAAAAAAAAGAAAAAATGCTTAACATCGTTAATGATCAGGAAAATGCAAGTAAAAACCACAATACAATACCACCATACTCTCCCAAGAATAGCCAGAATCAAAAAATCAAAAAATAATGGATTTTGACGTGGATGCGGTGAAAGGGGAACAGTTCTACACTGGTAGTGGGAATGTAAACTAGTAAAACCACTATGGAAAACAGTGTGGATAATCCTTAAAGTATTAGAGTAGAAGTACCATTTGATACAGCAGTCCCACTACTGGGTATCTACCCAGAGGAAAAGAAGTCATACGAAAAAAATACTTGCACACGCATGTTTATAGCAGCACAATTGGCAATTACAAAAATGTGGAATCAACCCAAGTGCCCATCAATCAATGAGTGGATAAACTCAAAACTGTCAGATAATACAATACAAAAAAGAAGAGCGCCTTTGATTTTGAAAGGAATCTATCCACATTTAATTCCTGGCTCTCATGAGGAAAACAGAGGTGTTGTTTTGTTTTGTTTTCCAAAATGAGGTCTGTAGTGCTGCCTCTGTTTTTCCTAAGGGGTGCCTGGCTACCAGAAGTTATCTTAGGGCCTCTCATGTGTGCATTAAAAGTGACAAGACAAAAAATCAAGAAAAATAATTCAGTCAACTGAAGAAAAACCTTTTTCAGGAAAACAAGATGCAAGAAGAGAAAAAACACAATGGCCTTTTTAATGTACCTATGGCTTGGATATCCGCTTTTTTTTTTTTTTTTTTCTTTTGACATGGAGTCTCATTCTGTCATCCAGGCTGGAGTGCAGTGGCGTGATCTTCGCTCTCTGTAACCTCTGCCTCCTGGACTCAAGCGATTCTCCTGCCTCAGCCTCCCAAGTAGCTGGGATTACAGGCATGCACCACCATGCCTGGCTAATTTTTGTATTTTTAGTAGAGATGGGGTTTCACCAATTTGGCCATGCTGGTCTCGAACTCCCCACCTCAGGTGACCCACCCACCTCCGCTTACTGAAGTACTGGGATTACAGGCTTGAGCCACTGCACCTGGCTGGATATCTACTTTTAATTAAGCTGAGCACTCTTTAAGAAAATCCTTTTAGGCCGGGCATGGTGGCTCACCCCTGTAATCCCAGCATTTTGGGAGGTCGAGGCGGGTGGATTACCTGAAGTCAGAACATTGAGACCAGCCTGGCCAATATAGTGAAAACCCTATCTTTATTAAAAATACAAAAATTAGCTGGGCGTGGTGTTGGGTGCCTGTAATTTCAGCTACTCAGAAGAATGAGGCAGGAGAATTACTGGAATCTGGGAAGAAGAGGTTGCAGTGAACCGAGATTGTGCCACTGCACTCCAGCCTGGGTGACAACAGCCAGGCTCCATCTCAAAAAAAAAAAAAAAAAAAAGTATTTTAAATACCTTGTTACTCAACTTTAGCTATGCCAAGTGGTTAAGATTTTGGGCTTTTGAACTTTACAGAAAGTAACCTCACAGGTGAAACCAACAAGATCTAATTAGGTTATGACTTAGCCTCAAGTGTATGAGGTATTTTCAAAGGGGTGTTAAGCAGCTTTTGAAACTGTCATTGCAAAATGGTCACTAAGACAGTGAAAGAGATCCAACCCAACCAATTTTATCTTGTTTCCAGCCCCCAAGCTGTCCTTGCCCATTCCTGCGTATAGGCTGAACCAACTCTAGTAGGGGTTGGATAGTCCAGAACAAAGATGACAGTGGCCTCTTCTGAAAATAAACTTCACTCTTGCCTGGGGACCAGACCAAGACAATAGTTACAAGATTAGAAAACATGGCTTAGGAGTCATGCAGTTGGAGGCTACAAGATTTTGACCCTGGCTAAACTGTTCTCAAGATCAGTGCTTAAGATATTTTGTAAACCCTGCCCTTGATGGATCAGCTAGCACTACCCAAATCAATAAACTGGCTTATCTGATTTTGTCATCCCCACCTAGGAACTGACTTATTAGCACACGAAGACGGCCACCATTGTAAAATGGCAGAGAATGAAAAAAAATAATTGCCATGTGATTACAGGTCATGTTCCCAGGGACATAAAACAATATAGAAGGCTTTAGCGGAATTTGTTACTGACCATTTTGTTAGCCTGGTTTGAACAGCAGGCTTATGGGGTCCTGGGGCTGCATCCTAACCTAAGGTACCCTCTCTTTTGACAGAACCATACAGAAAGACATGCAAAGTTCACCAGATAGTCTACAGCTTAAGACCAACCTCACAAATGCTTTTCATTAATTAAAACCTTACAGAGAATATTTCTTTTACCAGTTTGCACAGGAAAAGATAAGCCAAAAGCCTGACTAGTAAAAAAACTTTGACCCTTTTGCTGGCATGTCAGGCTTCTGGGTTCCCTTCCCTCAAACTCAACTCTAAGGCAAGCACTTATAGTTGGGGGAAATTAACTTTTCCCAGCTTGGAAGAACATTATAAAAGAGGAGATAGGAGCCATTTCAAACTTTGAAGGAAGGAACAAAAAATACCATAGAAAAGTCTCGGGGTTTGGGTGGTAGAGCTGGAGGAGCTGACAATGTGGATAGGGGGCAGGAAAGGCCAGGGCATCCAGGAGTTGCACTTGAGGATTTCAATTAGGGTTGTCAAGAGGTACTGCCTTTCTTCCTATAGGGAATGATGATTCCCTAATTTCTTCATTTTCCCTATTTTCTCTTTCCCCTTTTGACCTAACATAGGAGACATATTGCTCACCTCTGAAATTCTCTGCTGCCTGTAGAACTGCCTGTTTTTTAAAGCCATGGTTAGGGCTTGGCTTAGGAGCAGATAACATCCATCCATGAGAAGTCAAATACCTGAGTTAAATTTTCGAAAGCTTCTATATACCTGTAAGAGTTGTCAGAAAATTGGCCTAAGTCTCCCTTTATTTGTCTAAGGTCCTGTAATGAGAAGGAAACTTCCAGGGGCCCTGAATGAGGGGGATCCTTAGATGGTTCCCCTATAAGTTGCTTCACTAATTAATTTGGGGAAACATCCTCTATAGTCCTGCCTGATATGATTGCTAAAAGAGCTCGGTTGATTTTGTAGTGCTTGCAAAGGTCTAGTAAGAGGGTGATGCCCTTGTGCAAAAGAAAATGAGCCGCATTTTCTTCAAACTTTCAGGGTCAAAGGAGTCCTAGTGCTTCAGAGAATTGAGAAAAAGGCATCCCTTTTTTCTCCTTCCTTTTGGTGTGACCCAGGGTGGAGGGGAAGACAGTTCCCCCCTGCTGTTTTCCCTCCTTGGTTTCTGGCTCCTGCCACCTTTTTAAATGTGCCACCCATGGTTGCAGGTGTGATTTTCCCTTCCCTCCCTGCAGCCATGGAACCAGAGGAACTAATCGATTGGGATTAGTCACGCTTACCCATGTGACTCTAGTTCTCTACTTGAGATTTCCCTTTGACTCGTTAGATTTATGTGGTCTGTGTGGGTCCCGGATAGATGAGTCTCAGGAGAGACTGTGTAACAGTTGAATTTGGGAAACTATTGCATTCCCCTTTTTTATGGAGGGGGTATGCTTTTTTGAGCTCTATATTCCGCTATTGTGGCCCATGCCAAAGCATTTACATTTAGAGAATGGTTCCAGTTAACTTCCGGACTTTTCCCCTTGTATTTAAGTACTGTTCTAATTGGAGGCGGAATAGGTATCTTCAAAAAATGTAGGGACCAAATGGTGGTTTCTCTGCTGATGGGACAGTATTGAGATTAAAATTTGGTTTTGGCAGACATTTTACTCCTGATTGTTTAAGGCAGAGTTTTCTTGTTTATAGAAGCAGCCTAAAGCCTGGTCTCTAGTAGAGGGACACAAAAAGGGAAAATTCGGAAGCTAGCCGTTGGCAAAGGGTTTACAATGTGCCTCATGGAGAGGATTTCTATTCCACTAGGTGGCGCTGTTGGCCTTGAAGTGCCATGTGCTCTCCAAACTAAGGGCAGAGTGACCTTGACACACCATATGCTCTCCAGAACAACGGCAGAGAGTGACCTGGAAATGCTATGTGTTCTTTAGACCAAGAGCAGAGAGTGACCTCACTGTTGGTGGGGGAGGGACCCTCTCTTCCCAGAAAATCACAATGGCATTCCCCTGAGCTATATCCCCAGTTACTACATCATTTCCTGACTGTGCCTAACAGAATTACTTCCCTGAACTGTGAAACATCCATGGCATTGCTTACGGAGAGAGAATAGGAGACATGGTGGTTGCGGACAGGAAAGGAAGAAATTATAATAGCAAAGTTGAAGATTCTGTTGCTGACACCCCATTGGGTGGGCGAAGGCTGGGGTCAATCCAGAAGCCTTTGGATAACACCAGGGGGTAGCCCCAGTCAGAAATCCTCAGTTGCTCCAGGACCTCTTCTATCCCCATGCTACGGCTAGGTCCTCTGTGAAAGGAAAATGGTCCAAACATGGTCAATATGCACAGCAAGCCGTGGGTACTGGGAAATTCTTCATGTTCTCCCCGCAAGCTTGCCCCTCAAGTCTTGCAAGGCTGGCAGCCACGCTAATTGTTTTTAAGTGACTGAAGTGGACCTAGTATTTGGCTGGATTTGGTTCTAAAATGGAGACCAAGAGCCTCAAAATGGAAGGACAGAGTTGGGGTCTGCTCCTCTACTCACTATTCAGATGAATGTACCTTGGGATCTCGGTTGAGATTCCCAATGTGAAGCGGGGTAGTTGTCTGGGGTAAATACTCCGGATTTGTCATCTTGCACTAAGAAGATTAAGGATATAGACACACAAGAGGAATGAGTTTAGGAGTGGAGGTTTAACAGGCAGAAGAAAGAGAAAGGAGAACAGCTTTCTCCCTGTGAGAGAGAGGGGTTGCGGAAAGGAAAAATCCAGCCTGCAGCAGACAGCACCAGATTTTATAGGCAGGCTTGAGGAGACAGTGTGTGATTTACACAGAACCCACAAATTGGTTCGACCAAGTGTGACATTTACATAGCGGGAAGGGAAGGGTAGTTGTCCCACCCTAATGTTATTATGCAAATTGGGTTTTTGGCCTGCACCCTATTGTCTTTTCCTTACTGTACACATGGTTTGGCAAAGAGAAGAGAAGATGGAGCCACCATTTTGAACATGCCTTATCGCAGGTAGCCTTTTCCTATTGGCACAACTGCTGGCATTCACGCGTGAAAGCTTCCAGCCTGCTGGTCTATGTCTGCAGCTTGATTTTACAGGCAGCTGTTTGTTAGAAAAGAAAATGGATTTTGGGATTGCTTTTCATTAAGAGGAAAACCTTACCAAGGACTCCCGTACCCTCACTATCAGCCTAAATGATTTCTCCTTAACTCCTAAAGAACTGTGTGTCACAATTTCTGTATTCACTCATTTCAAATTTATTCATTTCTTTATTCATAGTAGTATTCATTTAGTCATTTAATCATTCATTTCATTATTCATTTCTTGATTCACAGTAGTATTCATGATGGAATACTACTCCGTGATAAAAAAGAATGAATTAATGGCATTTGCAGCAACCTGGATGGAACTAGAGACTATTATTCTAAATGAAGTAACTCAGGAATGGAAAACCAAATATCATATGCTCTTACTCGTAAGTGGGAGCTAAGCTATGAGGATGCAAAGGTATAAGAATGATACAATGGACTTTGGGAACTCAGGGGAAAACGGTGGGAAAAGGGTGAGGGATAAAAAAACTACTAATTGGGTTCAGTGTATACTGCTTGGGTGATGAGTGCACCAAAATCTCACTAATCACCACAAAGAAGTTACTGATGTAACCAAATACCACCTGTTCCCCCAAAACCTATGGAACTATATATTTTTTTAAATCAAGCATCTAATATATGCTCCTTTTGTTATTTTCTATATCTATAAAGATGGAAAGTAAGAAAAGACATGGGTAAGGAGATAACTTATGAAAATTAATAATTGCAATGAAATGTGAATTTCCTCACAAAAAAAAATAGAAAAGTACAAATAATTTCTCTAGATTCAAATGTGTTTAAGGAAGATTTTAACCATATTCAATTTATAGGCCTGTTTGTTTCTTATTTAAAATAATCATAAAAAGAGAAGAGAAATTTTAATATCAATTTGGCATCTGATAATTCCAAGGAATTGTTATTAATATTTGTAGGTAGAATAATGCTTTTATGACTATGAAATAATTCCATATAATTTTCAGATTTCTAGTATATGCTTTAAAATAATTCAGCACAGAGAGAACACACTTTATGGATGAAGCAAAAATGCTGATATATTGATAACTATGGAATCGGCTAGAGGCGTTAGTGGATATGTGAGAGCTTATGAAACCATGTTATTTTGGTGTATGTTAACATTTTCATAAAATTTCTCAAAGTAGAATGCATGAAATAACTTAGTATGCTCATAGTCACTTTAGTAGTAATGGAAGAAGGGATAATGAGTGTTGAATTGAAATAAGTGATATGATTTTGTTAGTAACTTTCTAGGTGGTCTGAAATCTTTTTTGACCTGGAAAAGAGTGCCTTTACTGTTGCTCAGTGTTCATTATCAGCTGAGAGCTGAGTTCATGCCCATTGGTGGTATGACGATGCATTAAGTTCTCTAAAGAGTTAACCAAGAAAAAAATTGATTTGACGCTGATGTCTAAAGGTAGGCAACTTTGCAGAATGAAAGATAACAGAATCAACAAGTGAATACTCCAAGTAGAGATGGTTTTCAGTGTGAACAGTGCTTTTTGAAAAGTCCAAGTATGAAGATGACGGTGTAATATTTTTACGGCCACTTTTGTCATCTGATTCATAGAAGCACTTTGCTCATGTTTCGGCCTGTGTGTGTGGATATTTTGAACCACGTGGAAGCATCATTCCCTGAAGAAGGTATAACCTAAATTGTTTTAAATTGTTTACCTACAGTGTTTATATTGGCTTAAGAGGTAGGAAATATTCTGTGAAATGACCTGAAGGTTTTTGACCCTAGATTTAGAAGAGGCGGTGGGAGTCAGACAGTAAAGAAAAAGTTATCAATGCTGAATTGATGAGTGTGTTTCCTAAACACTTGGAAAGGGAGCATAGGAACTCTTCTTTCTTCTTCTATGCATATCGTTTATAACAGAGAAGTGATTGAAATGTGAACAAACAGGTTTCCTAAAGTAAATAACGTCTATGTTCATCAATAATATATATTCTTAAGCTATAACTTTGGTGAGAAAATACTTTAGAATTGGTTTTGGCATTATTCCCTGAAGCTATGTATCTAAATTATTTCTCAATAAAGGACCTGTGAAATCAGAAACACCCTAATAGTTTGGATTATGAGCAGTAAATTCTTCACTTGCAAAGGCGACATGGCTTTTTAGAGGTAGAGTAGTGACAAGGCAGGAAAACTGGAGTGTAATTGACTGTAATTGGCACTCATATGAGCTGTTAAATTTTTCTTTACAGACAAATGTGGTACTTAAAATTATGGGGAATACTTTGCTTAAATGAAAACATGGAAGTTTTAAAAAATCATTTATTATTCTTAAAAATTAAAGTTACATTAACAGGTGTAAACACTATGTATCTACACACACCTAACTTTCCCTATTGCTACTAACATTGACTATATAATGTGTGATATTTATTAACTTTTTAACAATTTTATACTTTTTGTAACATAGATCAGCTGTGCCTATTTTGAATATCATATAGAGTAAGAGACAATGCACTCTTCTGTGTCTAGCTAATTTCATTTAGCATAATGCTTGAAGCCTTTGTCCATGTTGCTACATGTATTAATTATTAATTCTTTCTTAGTACTGAGTATAACTTTATTGTATAAATATACCTGAAATTATTACCCTTTTCTTATTGAAAAACCTTGATTTTTTTTTTTCTAATTTTTGCCTGCTAAGAAAAAAGCTCCTATTAATATTGCTATACAATTGTTTTGTAGAAATAGATTTTCATTCTGGTTACTGATATGTAGAGTAAATTCTTAGGATTTGTATTGGGCATATTCATATATGTTTCAAGGATGAAATGGGTCTTCAAGGGGCAACATTCATAAAAATGTATGGATAACAACAAATGGTTATCACGATGTTTTCAGACATGTCATAGAGACTGGCTTAGTCTGCGTGTATAGATTAAGCAAAGTTGACATCTAGATTCATCGGATAATCACTCAAACAACATATCTTGACTTGCTGTGAATCATCAGCATACTTTTAAACTTTTAGACACTTAGGCTGGGCCCAGTAGAAATGTGGGCTATCAAGGTTGTTGCAAAAATGCCTTTAAAGTGGGTTTGACTAAACCACAAGTGAACAAAAATAGTGTGAAGCTGAAAATGTTCTTTGAGTATATGATTCAGTGTTGCACATTTAGCCAGATTGTTGTAAAACTATTCTCTTACTCCATCTGAATAGAGCCAACTGGACATGATCAGGATATTCTCAAGGGACAGATTTTTATTTTTAATTTTTGGTATTGTGGGCTTAACACAGAGTAAATACATTCAGCAAATTTATTTTAGATATGAAATTGAAAACATGCATTTCTTTTTATAGACTGAAGAATATATATGTAACCTGTATTCCCATTCCACTGAAACAAAAATATAAACCAATGTATTTTATAATAAAATCTCATAACATTTTCACCTCTTTTTAATAATCTTTTAAGGATAGGTATGGTGGCTCATGCCTGTAATCCCAGCACTTTGGAAGGCTGAGGCTGGAGGACTGCTTAAGTCCAGGAGTTTGAGACCAGCCTGGGCAACATGGTGAGACCCTGTCTCTATGAAAAAAAGTGTATTTTTTATTTTCTAAAAAATGAAAAAAGTAAATAGAAGAATCTTTTAAGCCTAGAGGTGAAGAATGGGCAGACTTTCCACAATTGTAGATTTAATTAGAAGAGATATTTTCATTCCTCATTCTGCTAACACCCACTCTAATCTCTTATATCCTTCATAATGGTCAGTCTATGATATGAAGAGTATTAAATACTTTTTGAAGAAATTGTTGATGACATTCATAGAAAACAATAAATTCATGAGCTTTTTTCAACTCTCTTTTCCTTTTACAATTCCTTTTTAATCCCTTAATTATTCCCTTCCTATTTTAATTGTTGGTAGCTTAATTGTGCTAGTGATAGTTGTACTAAAAAATAAATGAGTTGTACTCATTTATTTCATATGCTTCCGTGTTCCTCTCCAATCTATTATCAATAGCACCTAATCTATAAATTTTCCTGAGGAAAGGTAAAATAATATTTCTACAAATCTTGCACAATTTTTAGCATGTAAGAATCACTCAATATATACCAGTTATAATGCTATTATTATTACTTACTGAAAAAAACTAGATTCAGAATATTAGGACTACTTTAGGTACTTGAGCTATTTCATTACTGTTTTAAAGATACCTGGGGTAAGATGTAAAAAAAGTCAGGTACATTCTAATAGCATGTCTTAGATGCTTGAAAAGATAAAGTATTTTTCTGTACATTTACAAAGTCTCCTTCACTGACCAGTGCCTGGGATTTCAGGACTCTATGTCCAGCCCTTCATACGGGTACAATAATTTTGACAACCTCTGACTATGAGGAAAGCTAATTGGTCCCTCCCTCCAAGAGTTCTCCTTTCATGGAAGATTTTTGAGGAGAGGCATACACCAAATATTTAGCTCAATATTTACCATTATCTCCATTTCTACATCTTCTCATGTCTTATTGAGTTGGTAGTTGCACAGCTTGAAATTTTTGAAAGAAAGCACAATATAATGTAGATATTTTATAAATATATGAGAGATTAGTGTAAAGTTGGAACACATTTGGTAATAGGGACAGGCAAATGTCTCATACCCAAGCAGCTAAATAAAGCATGCAACATGACAGTCAAAGTCAAAGCTAGAACTAAGTCCTAGTGCTGATGTCACTAGAACCAACGAGCCCACTCTCCTTCAGTGGAGCCTCAAGTTAAATTCTACAGTGCACTTTCTCACAATAATAATGGACTTTATAATGAGTTGGTATAATTTAAAATCTTACTATAGTATTATATAATAATGATGATAATAATGATAATAATGGTATACACTAAATATATACCAAATATGCTGATGCTGTGCTAGCTGATGCTGTGCCATGGGTTATGTAGGAACTATATTATGAAATTCTCACAATGAATTTCTTTTCAATGGCAGATATAATAATACCTATTTTTTAATATGATAAAATGGGCAGAACAAAATTTAGAAGCTTGTCAAAAGAACATGTGGTAGGCAAATGCTAGAACCAACCTAGAAATTCTTTTCAAACCTAGAAAGAATGACTTCACTGAGCCAACACAGGATAAATATCTTTCGTGAACAATATATTATATTTATGTTCTGAACCAATGTAATAGATTGCATTGCTTAAATAAAATGAACATTATTAACTAGCCTGGAACTATATACTCTCATAAACATTGCACACTCACATGCACATATGTGCAGAGGCAAACAGGAACACACACGCATGTGTGTATGTGTGTATGTTTTAAGTGGGCAGTGCATTTTAGATTACAAATAACACATATAATTTCTAAAGTGTAACTTCAAATGATTTCTACCTATACAATTCAGTAATTAGCACTTTTCATGTTCAAAATGGCAAATGCTGCACATGGCTATGCACAGCATATTTAGCTCCAGAAGCATTTTGGACTGGTTTCACATAGGCTTCTCTGAAATTCTTCATTTTGCTACATTATCATTTCTTACATTTTGATCCTAGAAAAGCATTTAAAAGCTTAGAGGTCAATGTAACAAATCATCCATTTGTTTATCGTACACATCGGTTGTGTTCCTAGATGTTTGAACAAAGACAGTCTATTAGATATAAAAATGTGAAAGAAAAATGTCTCCGTTTTACTTTCTTTCACTGAGTTCATGAGTGTCAAGAGGTAAGGTATAAACACATGTACTTGTAATACATTTAAACTGAAATAAAAACTATCGGTTGATTCTGACTGCAAAGAAAATCATTTATTGCTCATTAACGTTTATATATTTGTGACTGAATTTTTTTTTCCCTAGAAATCTCTTAATCAAGTGATTCTTCCATAAGTGTTTACATAGAGCTTGTGTTAATTCTCATAGGTCAAAAAAATTGGAGATTGAAACATCACTATTATTAATTCAAGACTACAAATTACTTCATTTTTCTCTCCAATTTATGCCTGCTGTGTATATAATTCTACCATCCTAGATTTGTTGCAAATAGATTTCATTCAACTACTGAAGAAAATACTTAATTTGAAAAGACTAGTTCTTTTCATAACTTTTTGTACCTCAATAGTTCAATTGTATCATTTCCAGCAATGCCTGCGAGTTTGTCTAAAGCATTTTTTCACAAATGGTGATGAAGGTGCACGATGGAAAGAGTTACAGAGCTCAGAAAATAATTCTCATGTTAACCTACTTTGTGTCTGTCTGTAAAAATAATTTTTCATACAATCTGTTGTCCCTATGGCTGGGCCAAATATTTGTGTACATTAAATTCCAAACTGTGTTTTTAGTCAAATAGTAGATATTTGAAAAATTTCCATAGAAATAATGGCAGATAATATTATAGTTCCCCAGGTCATCGTTGGTAAAGATAAGATTGAGATTTGAGAAAAACAATCTAGCAATGTAATCTTCTAGATAGTCTGGAAAATCCTTCCAGTATAAAATACTAGATGGCAGAAAACCAATAACTATTTTTGCAAATACTTAGCTAACTTCCCCCCAAAACGAAGGAGAAATCCCAGTAACATACTCCATCCTCCTTCAGAGAAAGGATAAAAACCTAAATGCTAAGCAAACTCGGAAGCTAAATCTACCTAAGGATACTAAATGACATTTGAGAGCTGACATTCGTAATAAGTAAGCACCTATTTTACGAAGGCAGAGACCTTGACTGAGCCGGGTCCTGAAAATCCCTGATGAGTTATGAGCAGGTACAATGTGAAAGTGGGAATGATCAGCCAGGCCAGGATGGCCGGAAGACACTCATGGAGCTCAGAAAAGCAGTCATTAACAAACTTTTGTAGAAATATTTCAATACTTTCACCATAGTATGGCACTATATGTTATCATGGTGGATATTAGTCATGCTGATATCAGGCAACTGGGGTCTGAAGATTTTAAAGATCCCATAAGAAAATGCAAGAAAAGGCCATTGGACTGCACAAGACAAGGAATTGGAAATGAGGACCACGTGCAAAGCCATGGACTATAAACTCAGATAAAGGATGAACTAGAAAAATCTGCCTGCCAGTAATGGTAGTAATAAGAAAATAAAGTAATAAAATTAAGAACAAAAATTTTTGAAAGAGAAAGAGACACAATGGGAAATAAATAAAAAATTCAAAAGTTGATTCATTGAAGAGTTGAGAAAACAGGAGGAATAGTCAAGGGAAAAAAAACACCAATTACCAATATCAGGAATGAATAGAGAGAACATAATCACTATCAACAGAAATTAAAAACTAGTAAGAAAATAATATGTACTACCTTTTGGAAATTAATTTCATGATTTAGGCCAGGCATCAAAAATATAAGATACCTTACAATACACCTAAAAAAGATATTTGCCAAATTTTGGAATGGAAAGTTAAAATATTTACTCATTGAAATTAAGGAGATCTAAATAATTCAAGGGAATTATAATGTTCTTATATTGGAGAAGTAAATAAGTATAGATTCAACATAATTTTATTCAAAATACCAGTGGGATTTACTTAGAGAAATAGAGAAGTTGATTTAAATTCATACAGAAAGGCAAAAAGAAAAAAAGTAGGAAACCTAAAAATTGAATCAGAAGAAAGATGGAGGACTTGAATTATATGATTTTATCAATTATTATAAAGCACTAGAAATCAGAAAAAAAGATATTGACAGAGTTTGTACAGATCAAAGGAGCAGCAATAGACCCATACGTATATGGTCAATTGATTTTAGAGAAAGATGGAAAAGCAAAAGCAATTCAATGAAGAATGATAGTTTCCTCAACAAGTGATGCTACCATATTTGGGGATATAGCATCACACACAAAAAAGAGAATGCTGATTCATTTCTTAAACTATACACAAAAATGAAACCAACATTTTTCGAATAATTGTTCATAGACATCAATATAAAATCTGAGACTATACAATTTCTGGGCTCAAAGGAAAAAATTGCTGCAACCTTAAGTTAGTTCATGATGCTTTTAGATATAAGATCAAAATATTGTTCCTGAAACAAAAAGTTGAAAAATTGGACTCTGAAAATTAAAATTATTTTATAATATAATGAAATTATTATATACATAAAACTCTATAAATTACTAAAATAATTTCATATATATACCATATAATATTTAAAAGTTTTACAATTTTAATATTTGTTATTTTCAACATGTTTTGAGGGACTGATATTATGTGTATATAATAATGCCCCAAATCCTTCATACTTCTTGAACAGGTCAGAAGTTTAAAGTTCGTATTTTAAACAAATGATAGCCAATGCCATAAAACACCATGGGCAACTTAATAAAACCTCAATTATTAGAAAACAGATAATTAAAACATGAATCAAAAGACTTGAATAGACATTTTACCAAAAACAATGTATGTATAGAAAATAAGCAGATAAAAATAAACAAATATCAATGTATTTAGTTACAAGGAAATGTGAATTAAATCCAGAATGGGACACTACTAAACAGCTATTAAAATGATTCATAGAAGCAAAAAAATGTACTATGCCACATGCTGGCAACACTGTGGAACTGGAATTCTCATTACAGTTTTAAGAAATTTCATTAAGATGTACCTTTGAGGCAGTTTTCTTCCTGTTTCTTCTGATTGTGTTCTGTTGAGCTTTTTGATCTGTGGGTTTACATTTTTCATTAGATTTGGAAAATTTTGAGTCATTATTTCTTCAAATAACTTTTCTGTCTGCTTCACTTTCTTCTCTCCTTCAGGTACTTACATTACATATGCATTAGGATGTTTGAAGTTGTCACATGGCTTACTAATAAACTGGTTTTCTTAAAAAAATATTTTTGTGTGTCTTTTTTTGAGTAATCTCTATTGCTGTATTATCAAGTTCATTATTCTGCAAATGTCTAATCTGCTGGAAATATTTGTCTGGTTCATTTTCCATCTCTAGAATTTCAATTTGAGTGGCTTTTATATCTCTCATGTCTTTCTTTAACAAACTTGTTTTCCTCTGCATTCTTGAGTATTATAGTTACAACTCTTGTAAAAGTTTCACATCCACTTATTCCATAATTGGTGTAATTTCTCAGTCAGTTTTGATTGGTTTTACTCATTATGGGTTATATTTTTATGCTTCTTTACATGCCTTGTAATTACTTGTTGAATTAAACATTATAAATTTTAGGTGTTTTGTTGTTGTTGTTGTTGTTGTTGCTGGATAATCTTGTTTTGTTCTATTTTGGTTAATATTCTTAAGTCTTGTTCCGGTACACAGTTGATTTACTTTGAAACAGTTTGATTTTTAATAGGTGGAACGGACAGGAAGTTTAAATAAAGAGGGAGAGAAGATATTTTATCCAGCTAGCATAAGCCTTAAAAGAGAAATTTATATGTAAACAAAAGTTAAGAGTAACTGTGTATTGCTGGCCTTTGAGTATTACTGAAATAATGACTCAGTTTTCCAAATGTAAGTATATAGATTGTGGGAGAATACATTAGAACCTATTTGAAGACAATCTAATGAAAGCAGCCACCTATAGGACCAAGTTTCATTCAAGGCAAAAAAATGGACGGAAAATATGAAGAAACTGATATTTTTTAAAGGGTCATTAAACATGAATATAATGTAAATAAGATGAACAAACATTGAAAATGAAAAAGAATAACTAAATGGACATAAAAATCAAATGACATATTCTTTAGCTTTTATAAAGTATTAAAAACAAAATTTTTCTGTTTGTATATTCATCAATTTTTTAATGATTTTAAATATTTTATAAGGTCAACTTGTGATGTATTTAGGATGTTAACATGCATATTACTCTTATTTTAAAATTTTATTTTACCACATTATACAAGCAATTCACATATATAAAATATTAATATTTAATGACTTATTTTGAAAACAGAATCAAGCATTATAGATAACATGTATACTTTGAAATCCTTGGATCTTCTCAAGAGATTTTGGGTTAAGGTAGTTTAGATAAGAAAGAAAACATTAAAAGCAAAACATTACCTATGGCATATTATACTTGCATCAACTAGTTTCCAATGAAGCACATATATTACATATTTGGGGAGCTGTGGTAAAGTAACAAGACGATAAAGAAATGAAGCATCCGAGATGAACTCTTAAAAAGATAAAAGGACTATTAAAAAATAGTTCTGTTTTAAGAGAATGAAGGATTAAATGTGTCAGAATTTAATCATTAATTAATGATTAAATTTGTCAGAAGTGCTATTAACACAGATCCTTTTAACTTTATTTCTCAATAAAGAATTTCCCTAGGAGAATGCCCTACAGGGCCCCCGATAGCAACTTTGCCCACAAGTGTTCTAATTAACTATACCAGAGGGTCTGCTTCGCTGTCTAGTTAATGCTTTCTATCTGGTTCTTTGCCGGCCATCATGTATCATTGTTCAGGGAATGACAGCAGTCAGGTTATTAAAGGTGTAGATATTAAATTAACAACAGTAGTAAACATTGTAACCATACTTCACATCTCAGCAGAACCAATGAAGTGGATGACACTGAATCCATGCTGATATGCTGCAATGACAGATGGGCGTCATTTAACACAATACATCAGTGGGCAACCCACGTACCACAGCTGTCCTCCACTAAATGAATTAGATCAGGGTAATTAATCTAAGGCAGAAAGTCTTACTAAAGTGGGTCCTAAGCAGAATTAGAGAAGAATCAAATCTCCTGCTAAAAAATTGAAAAGGATTTATTCATTAACAGTTTTAGTTCTGATAAGAAATGTTCTAGAAGATATTTTGTTTCTTAAAATACATATAAAACTTCCCTTTTGTTGAGAAACAAACCCACCATTTGGAGCTAAAATAGGTAGTGCCTGTTCCTTTATTCCTGTACTAAAAATAGATGCTGCCAAGAAATGAAGCTCAACCTGGGATCTTTGGATCAGTTCTTTAAAACAAAGCTCATTATCTTTTATCAGATATGTTTGCTCCAGATACAACTATCTCAACACCAGTTGTTACACAGATAATAATTCAGATGTCAAATTCTCATTTTAGATAGGTTTTATACAGAGATGGATGGATAGATAGAGGGAGATAGGTAGATAAATAGATAGATAGATACTTTTTTTCTACCTGATTTCAGACCAAAGTATGTGGGTTTACAAGGTTGGCCTTACCATAAATAAGGCATACATTCTTAACAATTTGGAAATTTTTTCTTAAATATCTTGTTCTTTTTAAGAATATACTCATGGAATATTTTAAAAATATATTTAGTAATTTATCATTCCTTTTGCTCATTTTTCATAATTAACATTTAAGACCAAGATACTTATAGTACAAACTCTTTTTTTCTAAAATGGCTGTTCTAAGTCTTTTTATGATCTTAAAGTACTGATTTATGGTGTATATCTTTAAAAAAGAAAATGCTCTGGATGTTATACTTAAAAATTGCCAGTAAATCGAAGCCATGATTTGAACAAGTCAGAAACTATATTTAAAATAATCAAGTAAATAAATATGTTTCTAATGTTTAGCATTAAAACAGTATGTGCCTAATTGTACTTATCTTTTTTAATGTTAAAAATCACAAAGCTGAGACATAATTTTCTAATTCATGAATATCTTATGAATGTAATTTCTAGTGTTTCACTGTACAAAGTTCTGATACCTTTCTATGAAACATATTTATTACGACGGTAGTGATTGATCAAACAACATGTCATCTGCTCAATTGTTCCAGTTTCCCTCTAGTTTTTGCTTTCTTTATATCCTCCTTTCCGGGGGCTCCTTTCTTCTGCCTATCATGCCCAGATGGAAAAACCTGCTGCTAATTACTGCCATTGAAATTTTTAACACAGCAGGAGATATCCAAACACCAATCATTCTTTTTTAAAAGAATTTGCTAGCTTCTTGTTAAGTTAGCAACTCTTAGTTGGAGGTCTATACCAGTCACATTAAAAGTATTGTATGTTTATTGTAGAAGCATAGCAAGTTGCAGCTGGCAGAAGCTACCACATGCATGGTATTTGATTTTTAAACTTCATTATCTTGATCGTCTGTGATTAGAGTAAATTGTAGACTAACTGCTGGTCACATTTAAGTATTAAATTTGAAAACATGAAAGAACAGAAAAACATAAACACACCTCAATATGCAAGAATATTTGCCTCTCTACTTAAATTCTTAAAATTAAAAAAAGTCTAAGTATGTCAAGTTGCATAACTAGCATAATCAAGTTTCTATCCATTTAAATTTTAATAAACTATTAAAAAGAACTAAGATATTTAATTTACATCCATTGAATGAGAATTGTTAATTGTAAATTAAATCTGAGTTGTAAATTCAGCTTGCAGTGGCCTCTCTGTCTTAACCAAATAATCAATCTGTATTATTTCCACAATATCAATAAAGCTGAAATTGCTGAGTTTATTTCTTTTCTACTATGGACAACTGGGCCACGATATTATGAGTTCTTAATTTTGAATGGCCACTGAGCAGGAATAATTCAAAGACAAATTTCAGTTGTTGCTACCTAGAGATATTTTCATTATGTTCGGAAGCTCTTTATCCATAACATCCTCTAGTGTCTTCATATAGTTTAAGTTTTACACTCTGATTTATGAGCAACAATAAAATGCTGCTATAAACTAATTTTATTGCTATAACCTGTGATATGACAATATGGAGTGACAGCAATATCATCCTGTCCTTCAAATACAAAGCTGACATTACTGAGTCACCACTATTTTGGTGTATTTTAAAGTCATATTCACATATTCATATCCTGACCTTTTTGTTTAAGAGCTTGTCTATTTTTCACTTTGAGAAAATTATTTTAATTATCTGAATATGTGCTTTATCTTTAAAATTGGAAGTATAACCTTGTGTTGTTTTGAGGCTCCGATGAAAGCAAGAAAACATATTTCTATAGTTTAATGCTTTAATTTTTTTTTTTTTTTTTTTTTTTTTTTTTTGAGACGGAGTCTCCCTCTGTCGCCCTGGTTGGAGTGCAGTGGATGATCTCGGCTCACTGCAAGCTCCACCTCCTGGGTTCCCATCATTCTCCTGCCTCAGCCTCCCAAGTAGCTGGGACTACAGGTGCCTGCCACCACACCTGGCTAATTTTTTGTATTTTTAGTAGAGACGGGGTTTCACCGTGTTAGCCAGGATGGTCTCGATCTCCTGACCTCGTGATCTGCCTGCCTTAGCCTCCCAAAGTGCTGGGATTACAGGTGTGAGCCACCAAGCCTGGCTGCTTTGTTTATGACAGAAGACACACAAATATTTTCTGCTGCTTAAAGTACAAGGAGTGGTGCAACATATTTATTAATTAGTTTTGGCATTATAAAACACACACGGATTTACCAGAAAACAAGGATTTCTTTGAGCAAACCTGCTTTCTTTGGTGACCAAAATTGTAGACTTCTTCAAAGATGGTCTCACCAACTGAATAAATCAAACATGTACCTATACTAACTAAAACCAAATTTAAATCCTTTTGAAAATGATTATTACGTATCACGGCACCATTTCAAGGACCGTTGATTGGATTTCAGATTCAAGTGATTTAGACACGTTTTATCTTTATGGATAACAGCCATTAAAATGGTACTTAAGCATAAAGGTTGAAGAATGGAATCTCATTATGATGATTTTCTATATGAAATAATTCATGATTCAGCAGGTAAGTCTTGAACTTCAAATTATTAAAATATAAAAAGGACTATTTAAGGGCTTTAATTTTTTTAATTGACAAATAAAATTACATATATTTATCCTGTGTACAACATGATGTTTTGAAATATATATGCATTATGGAATGACTACATTTAGCTAATTAACATATGCATGATCTCATATAGTTATCATTTTTGTGGTGAGAACACTTAACATTCACTCTCTTAGAATATTTCAAGAAAACAACACAATGTTATTACTGGTTCCTCCTTCAGTTCAGGAGGAACTTACTAAACAAGAATGAGGTGCTAGTTGCAGGTATTTGATGTTTGCAGGTAGTCGAATTTGTCACTTTTCGAGGCCACAAGTGATATAGATATTATAAAGATGAGAATTTAGAGGTAAACAAACTTAGACTTACATACTGCCCATATGATTGTGGGTAAGATACTTAGGTGTATTTGGTCTCGTTTCCTCATGCAGGAACTGGAAATAATACCAAAGTTGCAAGACCACTGTCAAAATTAAATGGCAACATAGTCAATGTAACACAGGATGTCCAACACATAATAGAGGCTCAACAGTTGTTATTATTACCTTTAAATACGAAACGAAACAATGGTAAAGTTACTAAGAAGGAAAAGCTTCTGGATTTCTTTGTGCTTACATTATCAATGATTCACTTCATAATTCACTTCAAAAAGGAAGAGAGAACCGGTCTCTGGGAACTGTTTTACTATACAATGTGGGGAAAGATTCTTCATAGAAAATCACTGAAGCTTCTAGACTAAATGAATGATGTCATTCACTAAGATAAGGAATTGAAACTAAGGACTAACCTGCTTAGGCCAAGCAAACTTAACATGCCTTGCTTGCGTTTAGTTCCTGGCTTCTAGTTAATCTTAAAAACCATATCTACTAAGTCACATAGCTAATCCTTATGTTTTGTTGACTTTATAGAGTCAATAAAAAGTCCCTTGAAATGTCTGTCCTGGTACCTACCATGGTTCTCTGACAAGGTTTCTGTCCTTGGGGTAAGCAAAATAGGTCTTTCTGACAGGCCCAGGAACCTAAAGATATTTTAGGGCCACGAGAAAAGAGAAACATCAATTGATACAGGAATTACAGGCACAGTCTGTTAGCAAATCTTTGGCTTGGTTAGCCCTAAGGCTTTTAAATATCTAGCTAGCGGTTCCTTCTAACAAGGTTCCAACAAAGCTAATTTTAAAAGAGTCTATATGACCAATCATTATTCTTGTTGCACTTCATGCAAATAATCAGTTCAAGTCTAATAAGACGAAAACTTATTTTATAAGTAAATTGGTCCTATTATGATATGTCTTTGATAGGAATGGGAGTCTGGAGAGAGAAAAATTGTGTTTTAGAAGAAAACTATAGTACACCTGTTATTAGAGTCTAGCCTTGTGACTTATTTTGAGTTTTTGTTATTTGCCTACAATTTGAACTGAGTCCTAAACTTTCTCCTGAATACAAGTCTCCAAACTAATGTTCCTCAAGTTTTCTTCCATTTTTTCTGACTTGCATTCGATAAATTGATGCTACTGTGTTCCTGAGGTGCTGCAAGCTGAAGCTCATATGCAAAAACGTATTAGATTGCCACTGACTACTTTCACTTTAACTAAAAATGTTTAGACTCTAACATCTAGACTCTTCAAGTAACTGCCCTTCAGACTCTAAAGAAACTGGTTTAAGATCAACTTCATACTCCCTGGACAGGACTATATGAGATGCTGCTGGTGACTCATTCCTCAATAAAATTGAAAAGAGTAAAACTACAAATCCAACATTCTTGGACAAAGCAGGCCTCTCAAGAGTTGTCTGACTTTTACTATGACTATACAACAAGAAATGGGAACCACAACATAGAAGAACATCACAATCCCGGTCATTGTCTTACTTGCTTTTACTTACTTGCTTCTAGTTGACCTTGGAGTCCATATATTTAAAGGTTACATAGCTAAGTCTTAGAGGTAACATTTCTGACTTGTGGGTCACCATAGTAATAATTGCTTCAGTTGTTTTTCTGGAACTTAAGAGTCAGGTTTTTTTCAGATCAAGCCTGCCAAGCCCACCAATTCTTCAACAGGGCGCATGTGAATGTCCGGTGGTGGACCTTTTACTGTCAGAAGGCCAGAAACTTCACTCTCAGATCATACAAATAATGCCAGGTTGTGGACATGTATCCTATGAAGAACCTTACAACTTGACTATGTTTGCATGGAACACCAATTGCCTCACTTTTCCTTATCCCCAAAACCTTTCCTTATGCCTCAGAAAACCTTACTCTTCTATGTTATAAATATCACTAAAACCCCATCTTTGAGGAAGAAGGTTTCAGACCTGTTCTCCTGCCTCCTTGTTTGGCTGTCACATGAATAAATTCTTTATTGCAAAACTTGTCATCTCAGTGATTAGTATACAACACATTGGGCAGAATGGGCCCGGTTCAGTATCAGAATGTCAGAAAAAAATCTTGTTTGGAGGGGTACAGAGGAGCCCAGTTTTAGTAAAGCAAAATATAGGACAGCTAGATAGACATATTCAACAGTCATTTGTGAATGAAGCTAGGGGATATTAGGATGTGTGGAAGCTTACGCCTTAGAAATAGACAAAATCATTCAGAAAAGTAACTTATAGAACATAGAGAAATAAAGACCAAATCAGAAATTTGGAGTATTTAATTTTAAAAGGTGAAAATAATGATGTGTGTGTGTGTGTGTGTGTGTGTGTGTGTGTGTGTGTGTGTGTGTGTTTTGATGAGGTGGATGACTGAAATATAATCATGAAGGGGAAGAAGAACTGGTCTCCTGGGACTGAGGAAGTAAGCAGAATTGATAAGACAAGTACGACATTTAAGTTAGAGAAGAAAATCTCAGAATTTCTACCTAGGGTATTAAGAGATAACCACATCTAAGAAGCTGAGGAATTGTTACTGAGACTAAGGGACTAAAAGCGGAAAAGAATCAGAACAGGAGATTAGAGTAACCAGGTTAAACACTGAAGGCTCTCCACTGAGAGACAGGGTGAAGTGAGTTGGGGTTGAATACAATAGATTTAATTCATTGAGGGAAATAAGACAATGTGTCCTGTATATTTTCTGACAATTTTAATGAGAAAATGGAAGCCATAAAAAGTAAAACGTGTGATCTATCAAAACTGAGGTATGTGTCTCTCCCATGATATGTCACTCAATTTGGTCCTAAATGAAAAGAGATAATCACCTAACTTATTGGTTTATGACATACCCAAGAGATTTTTGAAGGAAAATTTGATTTTTAAGGTATAAGTCATCATTTTAAATCTGTCAGAATATAATCTTTAATTACTACTAAAATCTTCACTTTAGTCACACTAAAATTATCCCTGCAATTTTGAGAAAAGCAAAAATTATAAAAATAAATGAATTATTATTACAATTATGAGAGAATTAAAAGCACCATTTAGTTAAGTACTTCAATTACCTGGGCTATACAACATAATCAATCATTTTTGCTTATGTGTTTACTTGGTCTTGTTGAGAAGGAGGAATAGGATTATGAAAGGCCGATGTTTGATTAAGGCAAAATTGATGACTTAGTGTCCATCCTCTCCTTCTGCACACATTGCATCTCTCACAACAATGCATTTCTGAATCAACAGGAATTTTCTGGTGATAATTGACTAAAAGCTATTAGTTCTGAAATCAGTGGCGTGTGACTTTAGCTCTAGTCCTGAAAATATTATTTATTCTTAGGTACAATGTATCCTTTATCCAAATTTTAATAATCATTCTTTATGTAGTTATGATTCACATTTAAATTTCACCTTCACAGGAACTGTGTACTGTGCTTCTAGGTACAAAATTGCAAGGTTTTAGGAATGCTTATCAAATTGAAATAAAATTTCTAATATTTGATAGTCTCCAACTTACCAAGTTTTGACTTAATTTTTTTTTGAATTTATGATGGTGTGAAATTGATATGCATTCAGTAAAAATATTTCAAATTTTGAATTTTGATCATTTTCAAGGCTAGCAATAAGCAGTTTCGCATTCTCGTGATGCTGAGCAGTGCCAGTGAGAGGCAGCTCCCAGTCAGCCACACATTCAAGAAGGCAAACAACCAGTGCTCGACAATACAGGGTACTGTATTGCCAGATGATTTTGCCCAGTGGTAGGCTAATGTAAGTGTTTGGGCATGTTTAAGGTGGGTTAGGTTAACCTATGATGTTCCTGTGGTGTTAGGTGTATTAAATGCATTTTCGACTTAAAATATTTTCAATTTACAATAAGTTTATTGGGATGTAATCCCACTGTAAGATAAGGAGCATCTCTGTATATATATTGGAAAAAGTCCTCAGGATATGTCTTTAGGTTTCTAGAAATGAATATTCTTATTGAGGAATAAAATAACTGTAATATGGGGATGCATTTACTTGAATGATATGTTTTACAGTCTATTATTTGTATGTCTATTACCATTTCAGTTCAGAAGCAGGTCAGTGATAAGTTAAAACAACTTTCTCTTTTCCAACTTGCCCTTTTTAAGAATCTGTAATAAAGAAAATAGAAAAACCATTTGAGTTTAATGGCTAAGAGGAGGTAGACTTTCATGTTCCTTGAATATATACAAGGATTCTTTAATATCAGTTAATGTAAAAAAGGCCTACATGATGCAAAGTAAAAGACAATCTTTATAATAAATGTATATATATGCATATGTATGTGTATACATGGACACATGCATATATACATACACACACATATATGTATGCCTGTGTATGTGTGTGTATTCCTTGCAGAAGCAAGAAAATATTTATAGGGGTGTGTATTTTCTTACATTATGAAAGTGTCTGATACAATGATCCAATTGCTCCGTCTTTCTCTGACGAGAACACAGACTGTGAGAGATCAGGATAAGCTTCCTAAATAAATATATGTAGCTCATCAACAAAAGTGCTGTAGTGCATGCTCAATCTATACAACAGTTTCTGGCATCACCAGTCTTGCATAGTAATGGAGGGTAAGTCCAGAGAGAAGTAGGCTTAAGGTTGACTTCTCAACAAAGCTTATGGAACCTTGTGCAATATTATAGCTATGAGAGCTATAGCAGTTGTTACTAGATTTCAGCAAAGCTAATGTTTTTAACATTTAGAACATTTCAATCACCATTATTCACTGATTCAATGAATGTGTTTTTAACTCTAGCTAAACTAGTAGATATTAATTAGTATATGTCTATTATGTGGTATAAACTCTTGGATGTCCAAAAGGCCTTAATTTACATCTCATCTTGATTGATTGCCAGCTCTGCTATCTTAACACGTAATTTTGCCATGTTTTGCCTAAGTTCTCTCACTGTTAAATGTGTTTGGTTTATGTAATGCTACTAACATAAAGCCTAGCACATGGTAGGCTCTCTATAAAAGTTAATGGGTATCTGCCTCTACCCTTTCCTTAAGTGACAGTAAAGATGTGAATTGCTCTTCTTTAATCCTAAAAATTGCAGTTTCAAATAGAAATTGAGCTTAGAATATTATTGATGATGATAATGTTATCTTTGGTTATTAGAAATGTGGAGCATATAAACCTTAAAAAATGTACAGGCAATTCCAATTTTCTATTTTTAACTATTATACTAAAAATTACTCCCATTAGAAACCACCCTGTTAACCTCTGACCTATCTCATTCTTAGTATTATTTTGATTGGATCTCTTCATAATAGTTATAATCTGATTCCTTATTGCTGTTTTATGGTAAATGACTTAGATAAAGCTTACTAGAACTTTTTCGGTCAAAGGGTGTTATGCCTCCATTCAGATACAATGGCAGAGAATGTATCTTCTAGGTCTCTTGCAGTTCTAACTAGGAAAATCCTTTAAAAGTATTTAAATATGTCTGACATACACTTTTATAAACATGTCTTAATGGAAAACTTAGTTCTGACAGTTTTGTTATTGAATACGTGTTAGTGAAAATTAAATAATGTATTAGGTACCTTCTGCATGCTTGAAAATCTGCTAAATTCTTAAACTTGAGTGTCTCTCAGTCTACAATTATTTTTAATTTCCAAAATGTTAACTTATTTACTACCTTAGCATAATTAAGGTAGAGAAGCAATGATTATAGAGTGTATACTGTGCCTAAAGATTTTCACTCCCTGAAAGAGAACATTGATAGAAAATTAGTGCAGCTGGGGAATCGCACACACACCAAGATCTATAATGTGAGCATTTATTTCTTTTCTTCTAAGGTATCCTAAAAGCACTATATTTTTACAGAGAGATTAACTTGTTTGAGGACAGGAACTATTAATCTTTCCCATAACAGGCTGCTGAATCATTCTCATTCATTCTGTCAATGTCATTTTACAACTGAGTTTCAGACCATTTTTGCAAGAATAAGATGTATAAGCATTTGAAAATGCTAATATTCTCAGCTGAGTGTTCCTAATTATGTCTTTAGTTTATATCTGCTTAAGGCTTTTATGTTGCATTAATCCCCTCTTCAATTTCTTCCTTTTTCAGTATATCATACTTGGCTGGTGCAAGAACGATGGCATTCTTTGGCTGCTGTCTCTACTTACCTTGTATAATTGGATGTTTCAATGGGATATGTTGAAACTAGTGATGAAAAATATGGACAAAATTATATCTCTTTAATCATTGTTTTAAATTACAAACAGTTACTTTAAGAGATAGAAAAATTCCTTTGAAACACAAAGCAAATACTACTTCTGAATAAGCAAAGGGATACCATTATTTTACCAAGTTCTGTAGACAAAAGATAGTTCCTCATAAATATTCTTCATAATGGTTCCCAAATGTATTTCTTACTTCTATCTTTTTGGCTGTGCAGAATATTCTGTATTTTATGATTTTTAATGAACAAAGTAGTTTTTCCATTTGGAATGCTAAATTCATAATTTCACAAATTGAGGAAAAATTAATCACATTGAAAATAAAATGAGAATGCAGTATGGGCTTGTACTAAATTGTAAGTTTCTGTGACACCTTTACTCATTTAAATAAATTTTTATTTTAAAATATATTTAGATTTACAGATAAATGAAGATAATATAAAGAATTCTAATATATCCATCACCCAAATTTTTCTATTAACATCTTACATTTCTATATTATATTTATCACAAATAATGAACCACTTTGACATACTGTTATTAGCTAACGTATGTACTTTATTCATTTGTCTCTAGTTTTGACCTAATGTCCTTTATCTGTTCCAGGATCTCGTTCAGGTTCTCGTATCACATTGAGTTGTCATGTCTCCTTAGGCTCTTCTAGACCGCAGCTGTTTCTTGGACTTCCTTTGCTTTGATGACTTAAACGGTGCTGAGGAAAACTGATTAGATACTCTATAGGATGTCCTTCAACTGAGATTGTTCTAATGTTTTCTTCATGGATAAATAGGGCTTATTAGTGATTGGGAAAAAATCCACAGTGGTACACTCCCATTACTTTCAGTATGACTTACCTCTGTTGACGTGAATCTTAATCATCTGGCTGGGTAGTGTTTGTCAAGTTTTTCCACCGGAAAATTACTCTTTTACCTTTTCTCCATACCACAGTCTTTGGAACAAAATATGTACATTTAGCAGATATTTATGGAGTGGGGAAGTATGCTTTACTTGCTTGAGGGTGTAGTATCTACAAAAATTATTTATTTGTTTTTGTGTAGAAATTTGTCTATTCTTTCACAATGTATTTGTTTTCTTAAGCATTTATTTGTATCAATATAGACTTGTAAATATTTATTTTATAGTTTAGGTTATAAACCAATACTCCTTATTATTATTATTATTATTATTATTATCATTATTATTAGCTAAAACTACACCAACTTTAACCAGTGGGAGTTCTTTCAGTTGACTCCCATGTTTCTTTGACATATCCCAACCTTTGTCTTTTTCCTGAGCATTTCCTCACTTTATAATAATATGAAATACTTCAGACTCTTACATATTCTCTGTTCTAATCTTGTAATCAGCCATTTCTTCAAGGAGACCTGTTTTTTGTTATTTGAGAAGCAATGGAGGGTCATTGCTTCTAGTCCTCTGACAGAGAAAGAATGTCTATGAGTGTATTTAACTAGTGTGTATATACATAAATACAAATATTATATTTGTGTATACACACATATATATACTATCTCTCCATATATATATATCTCCATATACATATACTGCAACAGTATTCCATTACCATGTACGTCATCCTAGCTCTCACTCCTTGTTTGTTTGTAACCTCCCATTCCAATAATGCATAACTTGACTTCCACCACTCCTTGTTCAAATTCAGTATACATGTATATTTCTTTTGGAATTTTTATACCTCAGTGGACAATGACTTCATAAATTATAACTCAGACCAAATTTTCCATGAGGAAAAACTTTTTCATTGTTACATTGTCAATGCATAATTTATTCCCTGGAACATTAAAGGTACTCGAAGAATAATTGAGAATGAATAAAGCAAGTCATGCTTATAATTTAGACTAGAATCACAGCTGTAAAAATGTAAAATTGGGGAATTTATAACTATTATGGAACAAATCAGGAGGTTTCAAATATATTCTACATAGCACTGATAAAATAAATGACATGGATGACTTTCAAAAGAATTATTTTGGCATTAGAAGGATGATGATGCCACTAAGAAATTTCTTCATAATTTTATGGAGCATTTTATAATTAATATCACTACAATCATGTAAATAATAATATAACTGATAATCATGTTACTGTGATATTTTAGTTTATGTTTAGAGTTATAAGGTTAGCACAAAAAGCTGTATATTACCTTACAGGAATTTTCTCTGCTCTACAAGTTACATTATCGTGTATCACAACTTATTTCATTTGATCTGTGAGATGGGTAGAGAAAGCATAATATTCTCACTTTAAGGGTGAGAATATTGATAAGCAGTGAGATAAGCTTGCTTCTGTAATTGAGAGACGTTGCAAATTCTCTATGCAACTATGCAACTATGAAAGAATGCAAATAAAATTGGAAAAATTGATTTTACGAGATAGCTAATGAGTAAATTTAATGATCCTAAGTGTCTTTATAATGGATATTCATACATTTTTGCTACTAGCTTTTGTTCCATTAACTTTAAGTATGTTAATTTTAGATAATAATTTTGCTATTTCAATAAAAATAATTACCTCATTGAACTTAAAATAATAAGTAAAAACAGAATAAGAGATGTTTTGTAAGTTTCAAAGAATTTTTCCAAAGGATTTGTTTGTTTTACTAGACACATATGATTGATTAGGCATTCTCTAATGGAAATGTTCTGATAAGAAAATGTAGTTAAATGTATTCAGATTTTCTTATCAGATATTCACAAATGGAAATGCAGACATTACCTATGTAAAAAGCATTACTAGCTTCATTATTTCTAAATAACAACAAATTACATGCGAATATGATGTAAATTTAATATATTTAAGTACTTTATTATTTATTTTTTTGTTATTTTTGTTTGTTTGTTTGTTTGTTTGTTTGAGACGGAGTCTCGTTCTGTCGCCCAGGCTGGAGTGCAGTGGCGCCATCTCAGCTCACTGCAAGCTCCGCCTCCCGGGTTCACGCCATTCTCTTGCCTCAGCCTCCCGAGTAGCTGGGACTACAGGCGCCCGCCACCACGCCCGGCTAGTTTTTTTCTATTTTTTAGTAGAGACGGGGTTTCACCGTGTTAGCCAGGATGGTCTCGATCTCCTGACCTCGTGATCCGCCCATCTCGGCCTCCCAAAGTGCTGGGATTACAGGCTTGAGCCACCGCGCCCGACCTTTATTATTTAAGAATCTAGAGTCACAGATGTATATTTTAGTGAGTATATATGTATTGAAATTATGTCTAAAATTATTTTACTACAAATATTAGATCTTTTACAACCACAGTACTCTATACCAACTCAATATTCGTTAAGTGCTTACTCAGCCAAGGTGGTTTCCTAAAGCAAGGAAGAGAGCCACTGAGGAACCATGTACCAAGTATTACAGCATAAAGTGAGAGTTTGGTGATCATTATATTCTTCTTAAGTATAATTGCTATGAATTATTGTTTTAATTGTGACAGTAAGTGCAATGTACTCAAAGACTCAAAGGAACTGGACCCTAGTAACAAACCAACTTCCACTACTTGCTAGCTCTGTGATCTTGAACAAAGTACTTCACATCTCTGAGCTTATATTCTTATTCAATAAAATATGATGATACTATAGGACTTACAAGCTTTTAAAAATTTAATGAGCATGTAAATAGATTTAAAAGGCTAAATCCATATTTGATTCGGGAGATATTCCATCAATGTATCGGTGTATGAAGTTGTTAGTTACTGTAGTTACTTGAGAATCAATAGTTTATTTTTATTCTATTTAATACTAGATAGATAGGTAGATAGGTATAACATACATTTTATAAAACACAGACTAAATACCACATATGAATCTCTTTTCTATTTAAGAACAAACAACACCTATATATGTGCATCTCATTCTATTTTATCTGTAGCTAAGATGTAATCACAATCCTGAAATTTGTGTTTCCATTTCCTTACTTTCTCTGTATTGCTTTGTTCTCTCCAGTTTCTTTGTAGTGTGGGGTGGAGGACATCCTATAATCTTCCAATTATATCTCAGGTTTTAGTGGGACTGTGACCATTTCTCCTTGTATAGATTTTTTTTATCCTCAGGTGAGAAAGAAGCGTTATAGGGGGCTTTAGTGAAAGTAACATCTTTATCCACACCCCAAGGAAAGTGTCTGATAAAGTATTTCTACTGAAGAGTAGGTCTTGCTATGGAAGAAGCTCTGGGTATATTTCACAATGATTACTTTTTTCCTCTCCCTGTCAGAAACATTATGGAATCTTTCATGGCTCTTCATTGTAAGAATCTGCTGGGATTACTGAAGAAGAAAAAACATGAAAGTGTGAGCATTCCTCTAAGACTGGGGTCTTTAGGCTTTTCTCTCAATTTACTCAGCTCTAGCAATTTGTCAAAAGTACAGGAGTATTCTTTCCAGTTTATGACGTCAGCAGCTTCCGGTTAGATAAGCAGGTCTTGGCTGTGACCTACTGGATTTGCTTTTCTCTTCAGTTTTTAGAATGGTCGCTTGTACCCAAGCCCAGTTTTCTGATTGTTCCACCACAAGTCACTGCTGTTCAGGTTGTCAGCATTTTCTTGTGATAACAGGAGCGATGACTTCCATTTCCTTTATGTGGCAGAGCTGAAATGGGAAGTTAATGTCTACATCTTTGAAAAATTCTTTCATTAGGGACCCAGTTTTAGCTTAATATATGTTTTTATCTCATCTTCTGGAAGATATAATTATATTTTCTTTTTCTATTATTGCCGTTGTTAGAATAATTGCAGCCCCTTTTTGGTTATCTGTCCTTTCTTCCTAGCAGTTTATATGATCTCATTTTGTCTTGGACATTTCGCAGTTTCAGCACAACGTGTCTAGACATGGATTTGTTTTTCTGCTTTGGACACACTGGGCTTCCTAAAACCCGTATATTCATGATTGTCCATACGTTTAGAAGTGTCAGAATCATTATTTCTTCAAATATTGCCTTGTTGATTTTCTCTTCTTCTGGGAATGTGATTAGATATGTATTACCCACTTTTTTTAATTCTCCATATTTCTTAACTTGTTTTTCATACTTTTTAAGTTGTTATGTTTCTGTACTAAAAGTTTTCTTTATTTTTATTTTCCAGTTCACAAATTCTCTGCTTAGTTGAATCTAAATCTGAATTTAAAACAATATACTGAGTTTTGATTTCAACAATTATATCATTTTTATAACTCTTATTTTTTGCATATTTGTCTGTTTATTCTTGTCCATCCAGACTTCATTATAATTAGCTCTTTTATGTCTCTAAAAACACATTACCTAGTTTTGATATTCTGAATCTTACCATTCTTATATTTGCCGTCTTTGGTGACATAAATCTTCCTTTATTTTTCATTTGTCTTTACTAATTCTCATTATGGTAAAATGTCTTCTTATATCTTTTGTGACATTTTATTTAAAATAATTATTTTAATCTCTATGTGTTTTGGAGGCCCAAACTGTGGAAACGTTCCTTTACTTGAAAACTACTTTTGCTCCTAAAGATAGCTGGGAAATGCTACTTATCATGGTTATTTTATCAACTCTCAAGAGACCAGCCTTAGGGTAGGAACTCTAGACTCTTCTGATTTGCTGTTAAATCCGTGATCAATATACAGAACAGGGGTGATGCTATTTGCATATTTCCACAGAGTAAACCTTCCTTTCTTGGCTACCTCTTGGTTTCCAGCTCTGACTAAAATAATCTTTTAGTGGCTGGGGATGGATCTATCCACAAGCATGTGTCATCCTGTGTTCTAATTATTCCATAGTAGGAGAAATAGTAAAACCTTAGTCTACAGTATTGATGGAAGCAGAAGTTGTAATTTCCTAACACTTGGTATAAATTAGTTTGAACTATGATTTAGACTTACGTCTGCATTGTAGTCTTTCTATTGGAATATAAACCCTTCTCAATCAGGAGACAATTTATATACTTATTTACATACCTATTCCTTACTAGTTCCATATATAGTAGAATCACATAACTTGGTGATAATTATTCTCAGGTGGTAATTATTCTTATTGTTTCTGGCTATGCCATAAGTGATGGATTCAGAGACTTCCTCTGCCAGGCCTTAAAGATTTTCTTTGATAGTAAAGGCACTGTATAATTACCTCTCAGATTTCTCACTCTATAGTTCTTTTAGTATCTAGGTATTAACATGATGAAATCGTTGATCACTATACACCCATCTCAAGGACATTTTTGTTCTGTAAGATAAAGATCACTATGCAAAACTAGGTAAAGAGATAATAAAAAAGTAACACAAAAGTAGACCATGTAATGTGCTCGCCAGACAAAAAATATAGGATAAAGAGAATTTCAGAATTTTTCCAGATTATATTACTCTAATATGTTGTGAATTTTTGTAGATTTACCTTTACATCCTTTTAGTTTTTCAAATAAAATTTAACTTTTAAAAGGTATTTTCATGACAGTATGCATTAAGTATAAGCATATACAGGTTTTGTGCAATTAAACGTTGATTTTCTAAAATAACATATTTTACTCAAATTTGTTATTCAGAAAAACTAATGCGTTCAGTATTTGAAGATACAGTAGAAAACCCAACAAGTTATATATAATAAGTGGTCTTTTCTAACTTGTGCCTTATTTGTATTCCTTGCTTGGTATCTACTAGAAAGATCTCGTACCTCTCCTACAGCATAAACATCTAATTTTAACATGGATTAATGTTTCAAATCTATAATTCATTAGGTACTCTAATTTCAGGAATGGTTATTTATACCATGAAGTACTATTATAGGCAACACATGCAAGGGCAAGCTGCATGAAAGCTAGTTTTGTAGGCAAAATAGAAGTTTTTTTGCCCCTGAGAACTGGACAAACCAGTTGAAGAGAGTTTAAGAAAAAAAAAGAGCTTGATTTTTTAGAAACTTTATTGGCCTAATAAATCAAAACCCCTAAGGGAAGGAATTATTTCTGTTCTCTTTTTCTCTTTCTTGTCCCTCTTTTTGAATGTCTTCCCAGTGCCATTTTGCAAACAGAGTAGACACTAAATAAATATTTGTTCATATAATTAAATTAAAATGTGGGTATTTTAAGACTGAGATGGATTGTAGCTACTGTTACCTTCTCTAGAGAGGTTGAATAACTCACACTAGTTGAAAAATAAACTCTCTTTTAATTAGTAACACTAGTAGAAGATTTAAAATTCTATTGCAGGGGGGTGTGTGTGTGTGCGCGCGCGCGTGTGTGTTGGATGCAGCAGAATATGTATGCCCTTACATTGCCAAATAATATTCGTGAGGCTTTTATTACACACATACACACATACCCACAGACCCACATGCCGTTATAGCCTAAGTGTGCAGTTTGGTTGAAAGACCTAAAGCACTCTTTATTCTAATATAATGAGAATATTGATTCAAAATTTGAGGAAATGTCACAGGGAAATACTTAAATAATAGAGGACCAAGATAATATTATGTAGGAAATGGACAGAGAAGGTTTATGAGAAATTGAAGATTATGCAGATAGTTGAAAAATAAACAATGTTTATGGGAGGGTGAACAAAAAAGGCTTTAGAACAAAAAATGTCTGGTGTTTATTTTCAGAACTTCTCTAATACACAATTTCATTATTCACCCCAACTTGCAAACACATGGATATCTTAAGTGAATGGTTTTGGGGGAAAAAAAATCACTGAGTTCAATATCTAGATAATTGTGGAGTAAAAAAGATGAGTATAGCCTTAGAATATGGAGGGGAAAGGATGCTAAGGACCCAGCAAATGCAAACAGCTATAATTGGAAGGGATCTAACGTTATGAAATGTGAGAAGTTTATTGGAGTTTGAGGAGTTTATTTATGCCCTATAGCGTGCAAGATTGAGTATATTGAATTAAATCTCAAAGGTCAGTCTGAGTCCCAAAGTAAGGTGAGTCAAAATGCTAACTTAATTAAATGTATATTTACACATTCTTCACAATGTGGAGGATTCAAGAAAGAAGACTCTTGCTTTTTGGAAGCTTACAGATTTATATAACAGGGGCACACAAAATCCACAGTTGTTCTGAAGATCAAATAAATGAAACCTGGATTTAGTCCCTAAAATTTGAAAGCACTATAAGGAAATTTCGCTACATAGATACTCTCTGACTTATGATGAGGGGATGTTTCAATAAACCCCTCATAAGTTGAAAATATAATAAGTGAAAAATGCATTTAATACCAAATAAACTCATTGCAAAGTTAAAAAAAAAAAAAAAAAAAAAAAAAAAAAAAAAAAAGAGCAACAGTAAGTCCAGATGCCCCTCGACTTAGATGAAGTTACTTTCCAGTGAACTCATCGTGAAGTCAAAAATTTATAAATTGAACAATCATAAGTTGGGGACCATCTATATGAATAACTGAGTGGCTTAAAGGGAAGTACACTGATGAATTAGTCCTATAGTCTAGTGGGGAACCAGCTTATGTGGCAGAATTCTCTACTTATCAGTATTCTCCTGTAAACTTCTATCCTTTTTTTTTTTCTTTTGTTTCCTAAAGGTAATGCTTTTATCAGACCAGAATCTAATATTCCCTTTTAAATAAGACCACCTTAAGAACTTCTTTTACATCAAAGGTGAAATTGGAACTTAAAATATCTATCATTTAAGTTTTTGTTGAATTTTGGAAAGGATATTCTGTATCCAAATGAAAAACTTATTGCCAGAATATAAGTAACTCTCAAATTAATTTGAAAATATTTTCAGAGCCAATAAATAAGCATGTTAATTCACAGGTTTCTAGGAACACAAGGGGATAATATCTTAGCATCAATATATTACATCAACATTGGTAAAATGCAGATAAAGTGGTGCTAAAAGGGATATTTTTACCATTAAGTGCTCATAGTAAAAGGAAAACAGGATCTAAAATCAATAATCTTAGCATCCACCTAAAGAATGTAGAAGAAATACAAATCAAGCAAAGTATGTAGAGCTAAAGAAATAATGAAGATAAGAATGAAAATCAATGTAATTAAAAAATAGAAAAATATCCACAAATTGAAATCAAAAGTTGATTCTTTGGAAAGATCAAAAAAGCAATAAATATTTATTTAATCTGACATTAAGAAAAACAAAATAATATGGCAACATATTACCAAAATTAAAAATCAGAGAAGGGACATCGCTAAAGTCTCTAAATAAATCACAATAATTAGAAGAAAATATTATGAACAACTTTATGTCAAAAATCAAATAAATGAAATATGAAATTTATAAATAAGAAATCTCAAGAATAAATGAAACCTGGATATACCAACAACCAAAAAGACTGAATTAGTCATTAAAAAAAAATATTTCCATGAAGAAAAGCCCAGGCTCAAATACCTTTACTGGGGAATCTATCAAAAGTGTGAAAAGAAAAAATAAAGAAGAACATTGTAATGATGTTACAACATAAAGCAAATAAATAGTACACACACTGTTCATTTGCTCAGTTTTCAGCCTCAATTTTACTAGAAATATAAATTGAACAAGACAACAGTTTGCTTATCATATTAAAAAATTTTAAAAATTAATGAGGACTCTGTATCCAAAAATATGATGCAGTAAGTACTGCAAAGGCTGTAGACCATGACCTAAACAACTTTTATTGTATATCTAAATCTCAGGAAATGAAAAAAAAATCTAAATAGCCCTTTTACCTCTTCAAAGCCATAAAAACATGAAAAAATTTATTGCATAGACCTCTAGCTACTAAAATACATTGACATTGACATAGTAGCTAAAGAAAATCAATTTCAAAAAGTAAGTAAACATATAAAACTCCTTCAAATTTCTATTTATTTAGAAAATTTAAAACATACTTCTAAATAATGGGTCAAAGAAGAAATTATAATGGAAATTAAATTTAGATTTGATTGACAAAATACTGCATGCCAAATCTTATAAAATGAAATTAATGTGAATATTTATAGCTCAGTATTTATATTATAAAAATATTTGATATTAATTTATGAATTGCGTTCAGATTAAGATGCTTTTAAAAAATGATACACAGAATAAACCCAAAGAAGATAGGTATAAAGGTATAATAAAAATAAAGCAGGACTTAATGAAAGAGAAAATAAGTCAGGCACGGTGGCTCACGCCTGTAATCCCAGCATTTTGGGAGGCCAAGGTGGTCGGATTACCTGAGATGGGGAATTCAAGACCAGCCTGGCCAAACCTTGTCTCTCCAAAAAAAAAAAAAAAATACAAAAATTAGCCGGGCATGGTGGCACACGCCTGTAATCTCAGCTACTCAGGAGGATGAGGCAGGAGAATTACTTGAGCCTGGGAGACAGAGGTTGCAGGGAGCCAAGACTGTGCCAACAGAGCAAGACTCTTTCTCAAAAAAAAAAAAAAAAAAAAGAGAGAGAGAGAGAAAATAAAGTTAATATGGAGAAGTGCACAAAGAGAAAAACTTTTGAAATTGAAGAAGAAAGCAAGAAAGCATGAATATATTAGAAATTTGAAAGGAGAAATAAATCCAAATTTAATTTACACTAAAAATTGTGTGAAAATACATCACAATTTGATTGAAATAAGCTAACAATCTTACACAAAATAATAGTTGGGCTAGGTTTGAAATTTCATATGTTTGAATCCTCAACATACACTCTTCATCACATATTGTAGTTTTATATCTTTATATTTTAATACATTTTCTTTCAGATCTTTACATCCATCTACATCTATGTATTGGCTATATCTAGAAGACAGTACACAAATATCTTGCCAGTCTGTGGTCTATGTGTAGTTGCATGTACATGCCTATAGTTATGTGTAATATAAACACGAATGAGTCCCACGTACAACTGTGCTCTGGTATTTCAGAGCAGAGAATAATCACCCATGAATTTAAGGTGGGAGTAAATATTAGGTGAGAATTAGAAAAGAAAATGAAAAATCATTTATCCTTAGGGGAAAAATATTTGTGAAAAAGTGCATCTCAAATTGATAGAAAGATCATGGGCAAGATAATAGTAAATTCTGTGTTAATATGAGCTAGTAGCATTTGTTTCCTTAAGAAGACTAGCTATTTGGATGTATATTTGGTGATATTTAAAAAATACCTTCTAGTATATTTCAGAACATTGGATAATGTGCAGTAACAACTATAGTAATATGTGTTATTTCTAATGCCTGATTGGGTATTGGGAAACCATTATCCATGAATTTCTCACCTATTTACACATCTTGGCATTAACAGCACATATACTCCAGAATTATATTTTCAATAATGTATGCTAAGACATCCGTGGAAGAGGAAAGACAGAGTTTTTCTCCGGAGCAAATTTATTTACATTCTCTGACAGAAAACAGGGAGATATGCCTCTCCCTGGAGGACATTAGAGTGTAGTAAAGATTTGTTTTCCTGGAGATACATGATACATTTAAACATAATAAAGATAATGTCTCCCTGCAGAGAGGAGAAAGGACAGGCTTGCCATCATCTCCCATAGAACAGGGTTTCCTAATCTCGGGTTTCCTCCCCTGCAATGCATACCCATAGCATATGGAGGCAACACCCAAGTCTCATCACATCACACTGTGGGAATTAGGGCTCAGGGAAATGACACCAATAACTACCATTTCTGTACCTAATAAACTGTCTACATTTATTTATATTTATTGTCTCCTTGTCAGCTGAAACTATGGAAGTGTGGTAAGCCGACCGAGTAGCTGCCACCATGCTACTACTTAGAAATGGATCGACTGATTGACATTAGGGTAATTTTTCCAAATTCTGGAATAGTTGGAAAACAAATTAGTTGATGTGAAAGTCAGGATAAAATACAGATAAACATCTACCAGATATAATTTGCCAACAAAAATACACTGTATATTTATGTTACCTTTATATGCAATTAACTTTCATTTTCAAATTAGTTCTTCATAAAAAATGGATGTACTAACAATCACCGGATCTTATCCCTCAACCTATAGAGGGTACAGGGATTTTAAAATTATTAAAATACATCAGAGATTTACGTTACACATGAAGCTTATGACTTAATTTTCCTACAGGATATTGGATAGATTTAAAATTATAAGGCAAAATCTTACAAAGACACAGAAAATATACTGAATTATTCTGGATTTATGGTTATAAACAGGCATATCTCATTTTGCTGCACTTCACTTTATTATGCTTCACAGATACTGCATTTTTTAACAAACTGAAGATTTGTGACAATGCTGTGTCAAGCAAGCCTACTGGTGCCGTTTTCCCAGAGTATGTGTTCACTTTGTGTTGCTGTGTCATGTGTTAGTAAGTCTCACCATATTTAAAACTTTTTCATTATTATTATATCTCTTATGGTGATCTGTGTTCAGTGGTCTTTGTCTTTGATGTTACTATTATAATTGTTTTGGAGTACCATGAATCATGCCCATGTAAGATGGTGAACTTAATCAATAAATGTGTGTGTTCCGACTGTTCCATCTACCAGCTGTTCCTGATCTCTCTCCCTCTTTTAGGGTTTCCCTATCCCCTGAGACAAAACTGTTAAAATTAGACCAATTAATAATACTAATTTTAGTAGCCTCTAGGTGTTCAAGTGTAAAGAAAAAGAGTCACATGTATCTCACTTTAAGTCAAAAGTTGGAAATAATTAATGAGAAAGATATGTTAAAAGCTGAAACAGGCCAAAAGCTAGACCACTTGCATCAGTTAGCCAAGCTGTAAGTGCAAAGAAAGTTATCCAAGGAAATTAAAAGTGCTACTCCAGTGAACACACGAATGATAAGAAAGTGAAAACATGAAAAAGAAAGTGGCTGATATGGAGAAACTTTGAGTGGTGTAGATAGAAGATCCAACCAGCAACATTTCCTTTTGCCAGAGTCTAATCCAGTGCAAGGCCCTAACTCTCTTCAATTCTATAAAGGCTGAGAGAAGTGAAGGAGCTGCACATATATCCCACTGCATATATATTTCAATGCATATACATGCATTACTATTCACAATAGCCAGGATATGGAATCCACCTAAATGCCCATCTATAGATTCCATGGATGTGCATTCCATATCTGCACACCCATGTTTATTGTATTACTATTCCATAGCCAAGATAGGGAATCCAATTAAATGCCCAGATCTGTAGATGGGCATTTATGTGGAGTCCATATCTGGGCTATTGTGAATAGTAATACAATCAACATGGGTATGCAGATGTCTCTTTGACATAGTGATTTCGTTTTATTTGGATATGTATCCAGAAGTGAGATTGCTAGATCATATGGTAGTTCTATTTTCGTTCTTTTGTGGAAGCTCCATACTTTATTCCATAATGCATGTACTAATTTACATTCCCATCAATGGTGTATGAGTTCCCTTTTCTCTACATCCTCAACAACATTTGTTTTTGTTTGTCTTTTAGATAATAGCCATTTTAACTGAGGTAAGGTGATACCTCATTGTGTTTTTTTGCATTTCTCTGATGATTAGTGATGTTGAACTTTTTTCACATATGTTTTGTCCATTTGTATGTCTTCTTTTGATAAATGTTTATTCAGGTCTTTTGCCCATTTTAAATGGGATTTTTTTCCTTCTACTGAGTTGTTTGAGCTCCTTATGTATTACGGATATTAATTCCTCATCTGATGTATAGTTTTCAAGTACTTTCTCCCTTCCTGCTGGTTGTCTCTTCACTTTATTGATTGTTTCCTTCCTTTGTTGTGCAGAAGCTTTTTAGTTTGATATAATCCCATTTGTCTGTTTTTGCTTTGGTTGCCTGTGTTTTTGAGGTCTTATTAAAAAAGTCCTTCCCCAATCCAATTTTATGAAGCATTTTTCCTATATTTTCTTCTAGTAGTTTCATAGTTTCAGCTATTACATTTATGTTTTTAATGTAAGTCCAGTGTTGAGACCTACTGCTCAGAAAAAAATATTTATTTCAAAATATTACCACTTATTGACAATGAACCTAGTCAATCAAGCACTCTGATGGAAATGAGTGAGAAAATTAAAGCTGTTTTTTAATGCCTGCTAACACAACATCCATTCTGTAGCCCATTGCTTAAGGAGTAAATTTGAATGCCAAATATTATTTATTTAAGAAATACATTTCATAATTCTATAGCTGCTATAGATAGTAATTGTTCTGGATGAATCTGGGCTAAGAAAATTGAAAATATTTTGTAAAGGATTTACTATTCTAGATGTCTTTAAGAACATTTGTGTAGGAAGATGTTGAAATAACAACACCAAAAGGATTTAGGAGGCAGTTTATTCCAACCCTCATGGATGATTTTGAGTGATTCAAAACATCAGTGGAGGAAGTCACTGCAGATATGGTGGAAATAGCAGGAGAGTTAGAAGTATTATAGAGTCTGCAGGAGTGACTGAATTGCTGCAATCTCACGATGAAACTTGAGTGGAAGAAGATTTGCTTTTATAGATGAGCAAAGAAAGCAGTTTCTTGAGATAGACTCTATGTCTGGTAAAGATACTGAGAACATTGTTTAGATGACAACAAAGTATTTAAAATATTATATAAGCTTATTTGATAAAGCAGGAGGAGGTTTTGAGAAGACTGACTCCAATTTCAAAAGAAGAGCTGTGGAAAAAAATGCTATCAAACAACATCACATGATATAAGGAAATCACTCTTGTAAAGAAAAGTCAATCAATCTGCAAACTTTATTATTTTAAGAAATTGCCACAGCCACTCCAACCTTTAGCAAACACTACCCTGATCAGTCAGTATAAATCAATGTTGAAGCAAGACCCTCTGTCAATAAAAAGCTTCTGACTTGTTGAAGGCTCAGATGATCTTTTGCATGTTTTAATAATACAATATTTTAAAATGAAGTATATATATATTTAAGATAGAATGCTATTGCATACTTAACAAACTGCAGTATAGTACAAAAATGGCTTTTATATGCACTGGGAAATCAGAAAGTTTGTGTAACTTGCTTTATTACATTTGCCTTATTGCAGTGGTCTGGAACCAAACTTGTAATATCTCTGACATATGTGTGCATTTAATTGTTTTATTGTCTTGTGATATTTTAAAAATACCTAATGAAAATTATGTTGCTAGTGACTCATTATTTTATTATTTTGTGAATGAGACTGAAATCTTTAAAATCAATTGTTTTGTAAATGTCATAATTTTTGGATTTCCATATACTTTTTACTCAGACCAAAATTTAAAAGTCTATAATTATGTGAATATGGTAAGCATTGCTCTCTTGTTTGGCTAAATAATTACATATCACACATTTTTGAGGAATTCAAATATTTGTCCTTCAGTTCTGACTTCTTAAAGATTGTCAAAAGCTTTCTTTTTGGGTAGAGGAGAGAATGAAGAAGTCAGACTTTAGAAGGGCACACCTGAAAAAGTGTTACAACAAAATATTTTTGTCTTTAATGAAATTATAAATATAAATAACAATGCATGTGGAGTGTATATATGCATTACAACAATGTATGTGGATATTTTACATATGTATATCTGATGTAATCCATTTTATCAGAAATCATGTACTTAGTTGCAATTGCATCACTGTGTCACAAGTGGAAGAAAATTGATTGTGAAGTGTATTAAGTATGATGTAAAACAGAAATAAATCTCTTTTTTATATCTCTGTTTACAGAAAATATTTTATGAAATAGTAAATAGTGGTATGAGTTAGAAATTCTAAAATGATAATTATAAATATGCATTTGTAATCAGGAAAATCTATACACATATTAAAAATTGACCTTATGTCACTTTGCCTGTATCAAAAGCAAGACTGCATGTTATTTATCACCAACTAATATATTAACTCATCAAGAGTAGGTGCTAAAGTTAACTTCTATTCCTTTTAATGGGAACACATTCTTCTTCATAAATACTATGATAACATATTTAAAATATCCCAAATCTGACTCTTTTATGTTGTGAATGGGTTCCAAAGTTATATTATTGTGTTACTAAGGGTAATACGTTTTAGGTGTAAATGGTATTATTGTTTTATGCAGATGTTCACTCTTCAAACCATACAATAAATAAATGTGTACAATAATATGTACAATTGGTTTTGTGCTTCACAAAACTTCCTGTCAGTAAAGCCCTCCTTTCCCATTGCTAAAAAGTCTAGTCCACCAGACCTTTCTCGAAGTTTATTGGCCTGAGCAGGAAATAGTTTGACAAGCTGGTCTAGAGACAAATGCAGAACTCTGCTTGGCACACAATAAGTCCTCAACAATTATTTGTTGAATTGGTGAATAATTATGTGTTAATTATGCTTTGTGGCACAACTCAGAAGCTCTAGGCATTGTTTATTTAGTTGTTTCTAAGGATAATAATTAGTTCCTTACTATTAATTTATCAATTTTGAGTCCAGTGTAATCCTAACTAAAGCTAATCTTTCAGTAAGTGACAAAATGATGTCACAATATATAAAAAAATTCCACTGAAACTGAAAGCATGTCAGCATTGATAAGTTGCCAAAGGAAGCTATTATCAATGGATATTTTTGCCTGTAACTTGGCTTATCTGACTCACTGAATTGAGTAGTCTTTGGAGGATGTGAATAGCTGTGGTGAATATTTTGTGCATCATAGACACATTTGGGGAGGGAGTTGGGGTTCTTGATTGATGAACATGAAATGGCATTTGATGTTCTTAATAATCTGGTTTCTGCCTACATGCATCTGTTCTATTTATATTACTATGATACCGTATTTGTGCATTCACTCAAACAAATCTTATATGTCATGTATCTGTACTTTGAACATGTCTTCTTTCTCTCATCTTCATGAATACCTACTTATAATAAAATCCAGTTCCTGTGTCTGCTTCAGATATAAAGCCTTCACTGATCCTATTTTCCAAAAGAAGTAACCTTTTCTTGTCTCTGTGGCATTTTATGTTTAATATATATTCTTATTATATTCATCAAACTATATGATTTGCATTTGCTTTGATGCTATTTGTTTTCCTTAGACTGAGAGCGTATTGGCTTTTTTATATGATTGAAGTATAAGAAACTGCCTTTTTAAAATCTAAATTAATTTCATATGGTTTAATCTATTAGTACCATGATTAGAAAGCCAATTATTATAAATATATAAGTAATATTGTATATAACATAATTAGTAATGATATTACTACTATCGTCATCTCCAGCACTTAATAGTCTCGCTGGCAGATAGTAAGTGCTTAATAAATGTTTCTATTTGAGTGAAAGGTGGTCAGATAAATTTCAAATGCTAAAACACTTAATGACTTTGTTCCTGATTTAAGAATCTGAAAGAGTTTTGAATTCCAATTACAGAAAGGATGTTAGTGATGCTGGTAGTAGACACTTCTTTGCATTACTGCAGGTAGGTCAGAAAAGCGTGAAATAAAGTGCCAACGATTGCCGTCTTAGATCTCTGAGGATTGTGATGTGTTGTCTGTTGAAGGATTGTTAGGATCAGCTGTCACCTATCATACAAAATGCCAGTCTATATCTCTGGAGTGGTTAGGCATTGTAGTCTGCAGATGACCTGGGCTGTACAGGTGATTTTTTTTTTTATTGTGGTAAATATTGGTTAATAGAAAAGAACAGCAAACACACAGTAAGGTATTGTTAGTAACAGTTTAAAGTAATGCTTTAACCTCTCCTCTTTCTGTACACCTTCCACTAGACTGTTCACAACAGGATAACAATTTTATTTTACTTTTCATATTAAATATCTGTCAGCATCATATATACCCTATGGAAAATAACATTCCTTAATTTGTTTAAAAGAACTATTGAAAAATTTACAACATCCTAAAATGCTAACATGAAATTTTAACTTAAGAACATGTCAGATTTTTTTTTTAGTATAAATGTCATTTGCAGAACAAATTTTTGGTACTTCATCCTCAATATGGCTTACTTTTACCTTTTGACACAAGAAGATAGTTAATTTACCATGTTCAATGCAGTCAATCGCCTGTGACAATGCTGGCACTGAAAGCTTTAGACAACATAAGAGAAACAAAACAAAACAACAAAAAACAATTTGTATTTGTACCCTCCAGCTGTTTCTATTACAAGAAGAGTCAATGTTGTTGATATAGAAGATACCAAAAAGTAACCAGCTGCTTTTCACTTTCCATGAGTTGTCACTTTAAAAACAAACCAAAAAAAAAAAAAAAAAAAAAAAAATAACAAAAAAACTCTTAAGTTGCTAGGTACTTAATTTCTCATTCATTCATATTTTTTCAAACATCATTTATTGATCGCTTGCTTACACCTATAATGAATGAATAGAGGCCAAATTGACTCTGCCTCTTGAAACTGGAAACAGTGTATGAAAACCTGGTTTTTAATATACTTGACATCATGCATTAGTGGACAATGAGCCCTGAGAGATGGGAAACAAGTGAGTTCTACAGCTACCGCAGTTGACTACCTTGAGAGTTTCCAGCCCTATGGTAGGTGCAATGAAGCCTGGAAGTTCTTAAGCCTTGAGAACTCTGAGTTCAGAAGACATAATTGGGAGTCTGAGGAGAGCAATTGGCTAATATTCACGTATCAGAGTACTGGTGAAGTAAGAGTTGCACAGGGAACTTGTGAGGCCTATCGAGTATTCCATGAATATTCTGCAGAGTAGTGATCAACATATACTTGTGACTTATATAAGGAAAGTACCTGAGGCTGTGAAATAGATCACCTCAAAAGAATTAGAAAGAAGAGTACCTGGAGCTCACACAGGGCAGAAAATAGTGTCTGTGCCTGTCTCCACCCGCTAGACAGGAGAAGCTCATAGTTGACAGGAGCACTGGGTAGATTATGCAGAAGTATCTTGCATTTCAGTGAAATTTAAGAAATAATTAGGCCTTGCCTTAAATATTGCTTCTGTCTTGTCTAATATATCTTAACAGCAAGATTAGAAAAAAAAAATGGCTTTCAGTAACTTAACTGTATTTCCCTAACAGCACAAGAATATTTACAGGAATAAAAGAAAATTCCATGTAGAGATTGGGAAGGGTAGTGAGAAGGAAGGGATAGGGAGAGATGGGTTAAAGCTTGAAAAATTACATCTAGATAGGAGGAATAAGGTCAAGCGTTCTGCACCAGAGTAAGACGACTATAGTTAATAATAGTATATAGTTTCAAATAGCTATTTTAGTATTTGTTTGAGTTGGAAACATTCAATGTTCTCCTATATATATGAAACATTCAGTGTTCTCAAAGGACCCATAAAATAGAAAAAGTGATATAAAACAGATGATTAAACAAAAATAAAATTACATGAAACAGGAGAACATTGAACATTTCATATATACAGGAAACATTCAATGTTCTGAATATATGAAACAGGAGAACATCGACTGTTTCCAACTCAAATAAATAATCAATGTTTGTGATGATGAATATGCTAATTACCCTGATCTGATCACTGTACATTTTAGGTATCAAAACAACACTATGTACTCCAGAAACATGTACAACTACTATTTGTCAACTAAAATAAATTTTAAAAAGAAAATGTCAGGAACCTAAAAGGTGAAATTTATAATGTGCAATCAAACATTACCAGGAATGCAAACAAGCAGGACTATATGATTTACAAGAAAAAGTAACTAACTTCAAAGGACCCATAACTTCCATGAAAGAGATGTTAGAATCAGGATATTAAAGGATATCAAAATTGTTACTGTAACTGTATTCCAGATGTTCAAGAAGTTAAGTAGAGACGTGGAAGGTATAAAAATAACGGAAAACATCTAGAGATGAAAATCGGAATATGTGAGATGAGAAACAGACCAAACAGGATTAATGGGAGATTAGACATTTTAGATGAGTGAACTTGAAAGCAGCAACTGATGACAAACTGAAACACTGAAAGAAAAAAAAGGAACTTTAAAAAATGAAACAAGCATCAAAGGTATGAAAATCGTGTACCATTTCCTCTGAGTAAAACAAAATTAAATTAAAACTATCAGAAAAAGTTAAACAAAAGTGTATAAATTTGGGTAAAAATATATACATCCAAATAACTTATTGGTCTAAAAAGTATTATAATATAAACTGTGAAAAATAGTTAGAAATAAAAAAAATCAGATGCAGATAAGATGGTGTCTGTAGTAAGAGTACAGTTTTAAATGTTTATATTAGAAAATAAAGTGAACAAACATTTATTTCAGCAATATACTTAAGAAGTTAAATTAAAAAAACCCAAATAAATTGAAGAAAATAAAAAAATATAGAGTTAAGAGCAGAAATAAAAATAGAACAAAGTGATATAAAACAGATGATCAATTAAACAAAATAAAATTATTTGAATAATAGAATTTATGTATTTATTATTTATTAATTCAATAAACATTTATTGAATATCTCTCGATATAAATCATGGGCCCGAGAAGACACAGAGGGCAAACTCAAATTGGGGTGTAAGAGAGTTTTGTGAAAACAAAATTTGCAAAAGGTGTTGGCAGAATTTAGAAAACAAATCAAATGAAACCAGTAAGAAATAGCATAAGACCCTCGGTCTAGTAATAGAGAGAACCAAAGTATTAAGAGAGACTGGTGATGTCATATCAGCGTGGAAAGCTTCTGTGACTTGAACTGAGGCTTTTAGTGGAGCGATGCAGTCAACTAATCCTGGGGACTTGGCATTGAGGAAGCCCTCCACACCCTCCTGGTAACCTACAGCACAGAATGTAGTCAATTTGCAGTAGGAGCTCCCCAGTCCCCAGCCTGCTCCTGAGCATCTAGTTCATTACACTGCAGAAAGTGAAATAAACTACTTTTAGCTTTTTTATGCTCGCCATGTTCGTCAAGGCTTTATATACAGAGAACAAAAAACATCCCTTCACATTTTAACTAAAGGCTGCACTCAGTAATGAATTTCCACATTCTGAAATTTAAAATCTTTTAAAATTGGCCCATACAGAAAAAAGCACTGTAGTTCCTCAGCCATAACAAAACACCAGTAATCAATTGTAAATTTGAAGACTTGGTCTCGGAGGAGCCCTGCGCTGGGAATGTTCTTGAAGGATGGGTACCTACCTCTAAGAAATTATGAAAGTTACAAGGTAATTAATATCTGAGATCCAGTGGGCCAGGGTTTGGAGTAAATGGCTGAAAAATCTTGAAACAAATGATTATGTATTTTACTAATGTATCTGTTCCAGCTATAACTAAAGTTTATAAGTTATCTATTAACTTGTGAAGCAAGATATATTGATAGTTATTCTCTTATTTTGACATCCATACTAGTGATACAATCTGGTGTGGGATAGTAATAAAACCTAGAGGGATAGTTTTATTTATTTATAACTATGTATTTGGTGGAGTCCTCTTGCCTTATATTTTTAAGTAGCTGTTGATTTCTATTAACTCCTGTGCCAAGTGAAATATTAAAGCTGATAAATAACAGAAGTTCACTAAGGCACCTGGAAACATTGATAAGTATTAAATACTATTAAATTATTAATTATCCAATAAATATTGAATTAATTTATTATATAAAATAATATATCCAGAGGAATATAATGTGCATAAATGCATTCTTTTAATTCTATAGATACCCATACAATGAAACTTCACTTATAATTTTATTGCTTTAACATTTTTCTTAAAATTATCTTATTTTTAAATCCCATGGATTGAAACTGAAATGATACATAAAATAAATGGTAAAAAAAAAATCTAAAATTATCTATAATCTAAAAATAACTTACATTATTATGACCCAAAGCATATTTACTGGATGTATTTTTGCTTTATTTTCCCATTTTCTCATAATTCTTTTTTATTTCTCAGGGATAAGTTATATTAAGTTACTGATCACTGAAAACACAATGCATATAGAAGAATCATAATTAACATATATTTATATGAAGTATGGAATTTGATTACCTATTATTGTTTGTTGATTTAAATTAGGCAAACAGTGAAAGATTTCTCAATTATATATAAACATAGAAATATAGAATTTTCATGTAATTTGACCTGCTCAATTATTGAAGCCCTCAAATAAGAGTCACTACAACAATAAATTTGGAAGACACAGAAATACCCAGAAGTCATAACTAGCAGTTGGTAGCAGCCTACTATTAAAAGATCTAGCACCAAGAAGAAAGAATTAAAGAACACAAAAGGGCTGGAAAGTAAGGCTTACTTTTATCATTAGTCAACTTCAAAACTATTATCATTTTTACCAGCTCATTCTTAGTAGAATTTCTGTCTTAACATGAGTAGTAATATTTTTCATCAGATTCTGTTGGTAACTCTGAATTCCACATTCTTTTGCTACAAAGATACTTCTTTGAGGGAATGAATATCCAAGTAAATAAATAAATAAACAAATAAATAAAAGGCTATTTTGACTTTAGGGATAAAAGATATTTTAAAACACGTGAGGTCATAATTAGTTAATTGATGCTGGTAACTGATTCAGGCAGCTATGAACTGAGATCATTTCAAAAGCCCTACCCAGGGGCTCATCTCACATACACAAGAGACCAAGGACATGAACTAAAAGAAAGCTACAGTGTTCCTCCTCTTCTGGCTTAGTCTTAGCATTTTGTGGGAGCTGCTTACAGAATCAGGAATCAAAAGAAAGACGATTTGGAAGTTTATTTTGTAGAGAGGGATAGTTTAGTAGAAGCTTAGAATGGGATACACTGGCCTTGTGTTAAGCCCTACAGCACAGGCATCACTAATTATTTATATCCTGCTGTTAAGCGTAAAACAGGCTTGACTGCCCTTACAACAGCTGCAGTCTCACCACGCGTGCAGCACCATGAACTTTGTGTGTGAGCTCTCCTGAAGAGCTATCTGGGGCACGGGGCACTACAAGCAGGTAGCATCGTTGTCAGAAGAGCCTTCTGAAGAGTCCTGGTGCATCGGCAGCAATTAATGCAGGTGGTATTTTAGACAAGGGAGCTAATGAGCTTTAATATGCATGCAGGTGAGGGAGTGCTGAATCAGTAGAGCCATTAATGAACCTATGACAGCCTAATTAGCTACAATTTAAAATCTATGGAATCTAATCAGAAGAGCTGAACGCTGCTGCAAATCTGTGTATGAATGAGTCTTTCTAAATACTCCAATCTGTTGCTTAGTCACTGATTGATAGTAATTGCTTTTTTTCCTCTATTGTGCATAGGAAAATGCCCAATTTTGCTCTGATAAGGGAGGACACAACACTGAAGTTAAATGCCTAAGATGTTTAGCTCCTTAAGTTTAATCAGTGGATGTTTAAAAAAATCAAAGTAAAATTAATTTGAACTCTGAATATAGATGATTTAAAATATACTACCAACTTCTTATATATTGGGTTGGCAAAGACAACATAGCTATTAACACCCAACAGCATATCTGAAAAACAAGCAAAGATGCTGAAACATGCAAATACATAAAATGCATTTATTAATCCATAATTTGTCTTAAAAAGCTTTGTTTATGTTATCAGAGATAACAGGGCAACATAGTTTTATTGAATACTTGAGATAATGAAAGAGCTTTTTGAGGTTAACACAATCTATTAAGCATCATATTTTTATGTGGCTGAACTATTTAGGTTCAGAAAATGGGAATAATTTTATAAAGGTGTGAGGTGATACCATTGATACTATTTTGTAGTGGCCATTTGGTAATAACCGACGTATAAAAGGCACAAGCAGTTTTTCTACTCTGACATTTCACCCTTGTATAACACAATTCATCTGAGAACCTTAAAGAACTGTGGAGGCTCTGATTTATTGAGTCTTATAACATCACTGGTAGACAGGTCAGTATGACTCTACTCGTTTTACAGTCAGCTCAACTGAGCTCCATTTGCTGAAGGTCACAAGTGAGTCAATGGAAGAACTATAAAAGGAGAGTCATGAAATTCCAGAGTGTTACTTCTTTACTTTTTCCATTTGATAAATGGTGCATCTCGCAATTCTGACATTTCAGATAAAACTCTATGTATCTAATTTTTGAATATAAGCAGAAAAAAAAATCTTAAAATGCAGGTGTTCTAATCACAAATTTTTTTTAAAATACTGATATTTGGTTTATAAGTATGGTATTATCAGTTGTGAACCAAATGAAGAGAACTGCCACATTTTCTTATTGGTGTCAGTAGGAGCAATTGTAAAGTGTTCTTTCTGTTAGCTTAATCACCAGGTACTAAGGTTGAAACCTAAAGAAAAGATGAAGATATTTTCTTTAGTTAGAAATTTCTAAAATAGAAGAAAGGAAGAAGAGAGAGGGAGGGAGAGAAAGGAGAGGTGAGGAGATGGAGGAGAGAGAGAGAGAGAGAGAGAGAGACAGAGAGAGAGAGAGAACACAAAATGTACACATAAATATACCCACCAAAAGAACTTCAGATGAGATGGCTTATTAAATAGATGATGATGACATAGAAAATATACGTAAGATGTATATTGTCTTATAAATTTGTTTTTTAGTGGAACACACACCAAACACAAGGGAAAGACAAGAATGTGAAAGGACAAACAACTCAAATAGTATATCAAAATAGTTTTACATTATGTACTAGTATTTCTGCATTTCATGTTTCTATTTAAAAAATATACTGCAAGAGTAATTTTATGAAATTTGATGTTCAAATGAAATTTACCTGATCCCTGGCCCAATGGACTTTTTTTTCAAGTTTGACAATATTATGGTAAAATCATTTTAGTACTGATCCTTATGCATTAATATATGAACCAAGTAATCTCTAAAGTAAATATTTTTGAAACTGCTGCTCATGTGACAGTGTTTACAAAAGTGTTCCTTGTCTTTGAAACATCCAAGAACAAGGCTATCAAACTTCAGTATGTTGATGAATAAACTTTATTCTACCCAATATATATCTAATTTTTAAATTCGTAAAATTTTGATGATTGTTTCCTTAAATTAGTTAGCAACAATAAATAATCCCCACATTTGGTTTTGTTTTCATATGCTATGATGTAATATCAGTTACTTGGAAAATGTTCCATTATGTCTTTTGATTGATATTTTCCTGTTATTGTTTTTGTGCATATGAGCTGAAAATAATTTGTCTTAATTATCTTAGTAGCTTCTTTATTATATATTATTAAATATTATCATATATGTACCACTGTATTTGGTCTATCTAAATTTGATAGGTAAAACTGCCATATGCATTTCAGTAGCTGGCAAGTTGGAATTGAGAGATATTATTTAAAATACTAAATTTAAAATTGTTACATGTTCAGTTTGCATTACTCCAATAAAAACAAATTCACAACATTTTACACCATCACTTTATTTAAAGATAGCATTTGGTTTAGTTCCAATAATACTAGACTTCAATTTATAATAAAATAAAAATATACATTAATTTAGTATAGTATAGAGATGAGATTACATTTATATTTAAAATTTCAATGCCATTTATTTTTCTTCCCTTTGCTTTGAAGAATAACCCAATGTTTATTACATTCTCTTTACAAAAGTCAACTTAGCTGTGCATCTTTGGTATAGTTACTGAATCTCTTTAGCATCAATTTCATAACCTATAGTAAGGATGTTATAATGTGACCTTCTTCAACATGTATTAGGAGGAATAATTAACATTAAGTACCATAAAACATGTGCATAGTAAGAGCTCAACACAAATTGAATGATTTTTGTTCTTTCTAAAATTAGATTGTTTTATAAATAGTAGGTCCTCAGAAAAAAAAGATGCTATTTCTGCTTCAAGGTGATTATACTCTTTGTTGAAATTAATGGAGTACTTGAATCAGAATTTTGAATATATTTTTTTAAATTGGTACTTGGTGGCAGATCACTCTACATTGAAAATGTTTCATTTAGTAGATCAACTTTCCTAGGCTTTATTTAATGTTGGAAACTATAATGATTTAAATATAAGTAATGAATAGAATAATTAGATTTATGAATCAATTATTTGTATTAAGATCTTCATTGATATAGATTAACCTACTTGATGAGTATGTTAGTAAGTTCAAGTATGTTTGAAGGTGAATATTTGGTTATATTAGAATTTTCAAATTCTTTCGTATTTTATTGGAAACTATTTTATAGCATGATTTTATTCTCATTTTGAATATTTAAGATACCGATATGAATTATGTTTTATCAGCATGTACAATTGTAAATTTTGCAAAAGTAGAGACTATACTTAGTATAGTGCCATTCATTCAGTTAATCATTCAATACATGAAAGGCAGGTATTCAATAGATGAATGCATATATTCACTTAGGAAATACTGTCTTCTTACTATATGCCAGGTACTGTGCTAAATAGTGAGTGTATAGAGATAAGCAAAATAAACATGGTGGATCCCCTCATGGAGGTGATAAATGATAAAGTAATGAAAAATGCTATGAAAGTGAAGTTCATATTTCATTAGGGAACTTAATTTGAATTGAAGTATCAGGGAAAGCCTTCTTAGAACAATATGCAACTGAGCTGGGTAAAAGAATATCTGGGAATGAAAGCTCTCTTGGAACAATGTGCAACTGATCTGGGTAAAAGAATATGTAGGAATGAAGGTCATAGAGAATGGGCCAAGGGAAGCATTCTATGTAAATGAATTCCATGCAGAAATATCATGAAGGTGGAAAGATCTCAGGCAAAGAGTGAAAAGAAGGTCATTATGGCAGAAGAGAAAGATAGAGTGAAATAGAATATAAGATTGATTAATTAGATGGCAGATCATGCAGCAATTTGTTGGCCATGTTAAGGATTTTAGATGTGCTCTAAGTTGAATGAAGACTCTTGAAGGAATTTAAAGATGGGGTTTAAATCATTGTATTGAGATTTAGAAATTATCTGCTCTGTAGAGAACAGGTTGGCAAGAGACAGAAAAGCAGTTTAGAGTCCAACTAGAACACACACCGATATTAGTCTAGGTTAGAGATGTTGCTGGATTGGAATACAGCGGTAGCAGAAAAATTGGGAAAGTAGAGACTTCGGTATATTTTGATGGTATAACCTAAAAGGCTGAAGAAAATGTTCCTGTTCTAGATGACAAAGAAAGATAAGTCTAGAGGACTCCCAGCCCTTAACCATGTAATAATGAAGTACTATATAACTAGAAAGTGAACACTGAGAAAGAGAAGACAACACTTTTTTAAAAAAAATTGAAAGATACATGCATGCAAAATAGGTCATATTTAAGACCATAGAAATGGATGAGATCTTACAGGGAGAAAAACTAAGGTGAGAAGAAAGTTGATGTCCAGATGTATGGGACAATGCACAGCAAAAAATGATGCTAAGACTCCAAGAAAGATGAGGTCTATAACATTTCGATTGTATTTTGGTAAGATCAGTAATTGCTCCAACAAGAACAACTTCAGTGATATGGTAGGAAAGGTTCAAGTGAGATTTCAGACATTGAAGAGTAAATAAGGGTGTTTCTTTGAAACATGAAAGAGTACAGTTTATTGCTTTCTACCATTTTAATATCACTAAAAGCCTCATAAAGCTAAATACACACACACACACACACATACGTACATTAAAAACAAGCTCATAATACGAACCTACAGCAATGAAGCCTCCTAGACAAATATTTTGAAACATAAATCAAAATAAGGAAGAAAACTGAAAGCTGATATATACCCTCTTAGAGTTTCACCATGAAATAGAATTCTTTAAAAATACTTGCCATAATATTGGGAAACCTATCCAAAGTGTTTTTTATTAGAGCAATGAAAAAAGTCATAGACAGGTCACAGAAAAATAGGGATATTCCTAACCACTTGAAAGACAAAAAGGAGAGTCATTCTTTCAATCTGCAAGTCTGTATTATAAGTTATTTGAAATTAAATTCACTAAATTTGAAGGGTATCTTTAGGTGGTGGAATGTTGGTTATTCTTTGTACACCTATTAGTTTCTGAAATTGTTCATAAGAAACATATCAAATTTTAAAAAAACACTATAAGGTAATTTTGTGAAAGAATAAATAGGAAGCAAGGGCATGAAGAAAGGATGTAAGAATTGTATTGTGAACCTTCTCTGTGAAGGGATAGAGAAAAGGAGCAATAAATTAGAGTTGTCTCATTCAGTTTAGGCTGCTAAAACAAAATACCTGAGATTGAGTGTCTTTAAAAAACAGAAATTTATTTCTGACAGTGATGGAGGCTAGAAGTCCAAGATCAGGGTGTTAGCTTGGCGGTCAGGCTCTTGGTAAGGGCTGTTGTCGTGGTTGTGTCCTCATGTGGTCTTCCTTGATTGCTCACATAAATAGAGTGATGCTTTGTTTTCCCTTCTTTTTGTAAAGACATCAATCCCATCATTAAGGAACCCACCCTCATGAGCTAGTCTAACCTAAATTATCTCCCAAACCCCCCACCTCCTAGTACCATCCTACTGGGGATTATGGTTTCAATGTATGAATTCTGGTGGGACATAAACATGCAGTCTGTAACAATAGTTTTAAGTTAGGATTATAGAAAGTGTATTTTAATACTAACAGAGAAGGGTAGAGATTCAGGATACTTGGCACAAAATCAGTCCTCCAAATATATTGCTTCAATTCATTTAAAATTGTTGTAAACAATTTGTTATGCTAGTTATATTCTGATTCAAAACAAAAACAAAAATATTTTATCTTGAACATCTTTCATTAAAAAGTAAAAAAGAAAATTTTAATGCATATCATTGGTGTTTAATACATGTCATATATTATTAACATGCTTCCCATATAATACAATATATACTGTTTAAACTTATAATGCTTTTACTAGATAATTGTTTGTTGTCATTTCTCAGGAATTTGTCAAATCTAAAAATAAGCAGTCAGGAAATTAAGATTAGAAAAAAATTCCAATTATCCTGTGAGAATGAAAACAAAGGCAGAAATGTTACTTGATTAAAAGAATTCCTTGACATGAAGTCAAAAGCAAGAGGAGAAAACAACCTAAGAAATACAGCATAATACATGAAGTCAATTTTAAGGTTGGTATTTCAGGAAAGAAAAGAAACCACAGGATCTAATCAGTTGCTCTTGCTTTAGGTTATTGCAATATTATAAATATGTGTTTGTGGCCCTGTGAACAATGAGCTATTTTTTCAAATACACCAAATACCAATAAATTTATATAAATAGTATACTTCATACCAATCATATGAGTGTTTTCTCAGATGTAAATATTGGAAGCAAAGTCAGTACTTAAATATGTAATTTTGACAAGAGATTTCATGTAGTACCATTAATTTTGCTAGAAAATTAAAATGTTCTATTATTTGAATGCTACCAAACACTCTTTGCTGATGTTTTCCAACACGTGGATATTCACTGTAGGCAACAGTTTTTTGTAACTAATTCAGTAGAAGAAATAAAAAAAGAAAACAGTGGAGATGTTTATGTGACATACTGACATGAAGTCAGAACCCTATGTAAAATCTGAATTACGAAAAGCAGTATCAATTGTAATGACAAAACCAATATCAAGATGAACAGATATTTATTTATATATTTAGAGACCGAGTCTCGCTCTGTTGCCCAGGCTGGAGTGCAGTGGTGCGATCTCAGTTCCCTCCAATCTCCGCCTCCCGGGTTGAAGTGATTCTCCTGTCTCAGCCTCCCGAGTAGTTGGGATTACAGGTGCCCACCACCACGCCTGGCTAATTTTTGTATTTTTAGTAGAGATGGAGTTTCATCATGTTGGCCAGGCTGGTCTCAAACTGCTGATCTCAGTTGATCCGCCTGCCTCAGCTTCCCAAAGTATTGGGATTACCAGTGTGAGCCACCACGTCTGGCCTGTATTTATTTTTAAAAAAGTATTGCACTTACATGAAGCAACATGTACCCTAAGGCCTAATTTATTTTTTATATTTATTTATTTATTTATCTATTTATTTATTTATTTTTTGAGACAAAGTCTGCTCTTGTCTCCCAGGCTGGAGTGCAGTGGCAAGATCTCAGCTCACTACAATTTCCCCCTCCCAGGTTCAAGAGATTCTCCTGCTCAGCCTCTGAAGTAGCTGAGATTACAGGCACCCAACACTACGTCTGGTTATTTTTTATATTTTTAGTAGAGATGGGTTTTTGCCATGTTGACCAGGCTGGTCTTGAACTCCTGACTTCAGGTGGTCTGTCTGCGTTGGCCTCCCAAAGTGCTGGGATTACAGGCGTGAGCCACCACACTCAGCCCCTAATGCCCATTTTGAAGATGATTTTAGACATATTCAACAATCAGACCAACATCAGCACAAAATCCAAGAATATTTCAATGTGAGAAATATTTGTCATGAAATATCAAATTATCAAATAGTAAATTCATGCTTTATACATTTTAAATCTTTATTAAAAAATGTAAATATTAAATATTTGTACTATTATTTTGCAATTTTAAGTGATATTGAGGAAATTGATGTTTGTGTTAATGTTCCATTCTTTTGATATTTTCTATCTTAAATGTTTATATAAGATAAAGTTCAATTTTATACGATATAGAAATATAAAATCCTATAAAATATTGGCCAATAGTGAATTATGCATTTATTGTTATATATTTACTATGCAGTAACCTCTGAAATGTTTAATATGTACCTAACACATGGGAAAAATTTTTAAAAATACAGTAACTATTATTATGGTGACTCACTTTTATTTAAAAACACATACATAAAGAACATCTCTTCAAATAAAAAAATCTTTGTGACCTCCTTTGGCAAAATAGTTTTAACCAAAATGGGAAGTTTCTGCCAATACTGTCAACAGACATCCATTCAACTCTTACAGGCAATGTGCACCATCTTCTCTTCCATTGAATCTGTTTAGACTGGTATCTCCTCTAATAGCTGTGAATGTTACGGTTATCTAAGCGTTAACATTCTGCCCTTGATCATTCTCATTTGCCTGTCAAGAGGAAATGGGGAACAATAGAATTAACAGATCACTTACTCACTCCGCCCTGTTTGTTTGGTAGGCTCTTTAATGGTTGTGCATAAAAATTTAATGCAGCTCAAGGCAGGATACTTAAAAAAATGCTTTGAATATAATAGAGCCTTTAATTAAAACCATTTACTCATAACTTCTTATTAAAAATCCTCTGATGATTTCTACCTTTAAGACGTCTGTCTATTACGTGAAGTTGTTTGACTGATGTTGAACACAAATCCCAGAAAGGAGAGACAACTAAGGTAACATTGATATTCACTGACCATGTCAGATGATCTAATCCCTGGCCTCGGCCCTTCTTTCACTACTTATTGCCTTGTTACCTTCTACATTTTCTTAAGAGAAGATCACACATTTAGTCATCAAAATCAGACAAGGACACAGATGTTCTTATAAATCAACAAGGATACCTTAACTCATTGGTGGAGGTCAATCGATAGTATTAATACATTTTTTTCAGTTGTCACATTTTAATCTGACAATATCAGAATTGGTTTGTAAATCAGACCTAAGAAAATAAACTGCCAATTTAAAAAATCGTCATTTCTTCAGAATTTCTGAGGTCAGAAGCCATGGATACCAGAAGAAATTTGTTTAAAAGTATCAAACTTTTCAAAGACTCAGCGCCTTCGGCTAACAAAAATGAAACCAAAGACATACAAGGCAGCCGCTGCATGGACTTTCATTCCTTTTTTATTTTTGCTGTGCTTGGATGTGAAGATATCCTGTGTGACTGAGCCGTCTCATACTGAAGAGTCAGCACTGCTGTTGCTATTGAAAGAGCTATATTGAGAACTTTATTATGCTCATCTGAAAAGCAAAATCAGTGACTATGAACAACTTACAGGACAGCTGAAAGTAGTTAAATCATTTACTTGTAATACTCCCAAGATCTTAAAATGCTACAATATATAAAATACATTCAGTCACCACAGCACTTTTACACTCAGACAAACCCCCTGGAATCTATGGGAACTTTTCATTTAATCCCTTTCTCCCTATTCTATTGTAAGACAAAAGTAGTCACAAGTAGACAGTTTCTGACTTTTTGCTTTGAGCTAGAGGTTTAAATTCACAGAGTGTTTCAGACCCAGAAAAAACAAGCAGCATTTTTAACAAGAGGATGTCTCATAATGTATTGTTTATTTAGAATCTTAAAAGCCCTTACTTTACTCTGAAGGTCTTGGGCCATGTGTTCAAGTCCTAGCTGGGTCATTTATTACCTGTATGCTTGGAAAATCACTTCTCATCAACTGATTCAATTTCAGAGTCTGGAAGATGAGAGCAAAATAGCCATATCTAGTTTAGCTACCTACCAGCATCATTCTGCACTTCAAAGATGAGATCACAAGAGAAAGAGTTTGCATGACGGTTAAAGGTTCTAGAGTCAGAGACATGGGTTTGAATCCTAGATTTAATGCCAGCTGCTGAATTTTGCTTGGGTGAGATTTTCTACTTTTTTTCCCAATAAGTTTCTTTTTCCACAAAAAATGCAGAAAAAAATTGAGTTTACCTCATAAAGCCATATTGATATTTAAATGACATCGTCAATGTAAAGCTATAGGCCTACACGGATACCTGTGTTTCATGCATGCCCCTCTCACCTGTTTAAGCACTGCAGACCAAACCAGTAAAGGAACGCTGTGATTAAATCACTACCTTGGTTCTCACTACGTAGTTCAAGAGAAGTCTGTCACCAGCCACCCCAGGACTTTGGGTTTGAACTTATCCCCAGTACTCCTGTACTAGACTCAAAGAGTTATTCTCTGTGTCACATCTTTGTTTATGAGAGATACTACCAGAACTCCCCACTCACCCAAATCAATCAATCAATCAATCAATCATTTTCATTCTCCTCATCATCATTTTCAATAACCTTGATGCTCTGAATATTCACTAATTAGAGCCAATTCTCAGGTCCTCTGCGTCTTTGCAAACTTTCCCAATGTGACTTCTTCAATGAAACATCTACCATTAAGGCTTTAATAAGGTAGTAATAGTCTTTGTTTCTACAGTATCATTTCCAAATCATTTCTCCTTTCTCCTTGTTTTAGAAACCACCTCCAACCCCAATTTCTCATCTGTATCATAATATCTGCTCCACAGACTCTACCGTAATTTCATTAACCATAGCTCTGCACATCTATTCTTATGCAGTTACATTTCCACAACCCATCTCAATAGGCACTTCCTTGCATTTATCCTCAATCCCCTTGCCCTGCTCTCCCCTTCTTATAATCCCTGAATTAGTCTATGTGGTATCTGCACCTGTGTAGGTGCAGTAAGCTACACACAAAGTATACTGACTGGTATCATTTTAAAACAATTACCCTAAATCTCAAGAGGGAACCCAGTAGTGTCTCATATACCCACTAAATTTTTCTGTTTGCTCTTTCGTCCCCCAAAATGGTCATTTCAGACATTCTTCTAGGTCATTAAATCTCTATCTGATTTATTCATCTATATACCAGACACATGCAGTGCACTTAAGCACACACACATTTTCTGCCAATAAGTTGGTTTTCAACTTTCCTCTGGAAACAAATGATTTACTATATAAACTCCCTCATCTTTATATTTCCAAATCTATCACCCTCCCAATATCTTTATTCAGATTCTTTTTCTTCCCTCTATTTATGTTGGATAAAATTTTTTACTATTATAAAAAAATTATTCACCTTCTCATAGACTTCTTCCATTGCTACAATTAAACTTTAACAGCATTATAAGCTGATAACCTCAATTTTATCTTCTGACCTGGTCTATGCTGTGTGAATAGCTCACTTGGAATTGGATAACTTTGCCTCTGATTGGTGTTGTCAGAACCCAAAGCATATAACTGCAATTGTCTTGTGGAATTCTGTTCTTGGCTGTCTAATAGGCCAGGGTGGCTTCATCCTGGGTGTGCAGTCATACAGGCCTTTGCATTTAAAAGTTACCTATATTTGGTTTAATGTTCTGTTATCACCATATTGAAATCATTACTAATTTATAAATAAGCACTCTACATACTCATTTTACACTGGGATCCCCAAGATAAGTAGCTAGTCCCTCTTAAGCACCTCAAATTTAATATTGTCAAGCAGATGACTTGATTTTCACCAGCCTACCAAATTTATTTCCTATTTATCCTATTTTTATTATTGCCAATGAGACCTTTTAAACTACTCAGTTGAAAATCCAGCAGTCACAATTGATTTTTTCTTTTCCCACCATTTTATATGACCAAAAGCTCTATCTGCTCTTGCATCTGCATTTTTATCCTATTTTTCTACACAATATACCCAATTTCTGCAGAACAACCAATAGAGAAATTGGATGAATTGAATATTGCAACAGTCTTCTAACGTGACTACTTTTTCTGCTCTTAAATGCCTGTAAGCCACTCACTACAAAGTAACTAAAAACATTCATGCAAAAGAAAATCAGAAAATATTATTCCTCTGTTTAAATTTTTTTCTGGTATTTTCCCCTCATACTTAAGTTAAAATCAAATCTCTTTTTATTGCCAGGCATAATTTGTCATTGCCTATATCTCTGTCTCCATTGAATTCTATTCTTATTGTCTCTCACTGTATATCAGCCACAAGGGTTACCTTTCTATTTTGTGAATACAGCTAACTTGTTTTTGCATAGAGCATTAAACATTTTCTGGGTGTGAAAATTCTGTCTCAGATATATGTGTCAAAGCTGTCCATACCCTGTCCTTCACATCTCACTTAAATTGATACTCCTTGAAAGATATCTTCCCTGATGCACAGTCTAAATTAGCACATATTCAACTACTTACTGTGCCAGTATGTTGTTCCTTTTTAAAGCTATCTTGCTCATGTTCGTATTTATTTATTTTACTCTTTTCATCAGAATGACACTCCATGAGAACAAAGACCAAGTATGTCTAGTGTCTGAATACCTGGGAAAATGTTTGCTCAATATATTAGAATTAACATACTTAGCACAGTGCTTGCCATATTTTAAATGTTCAGTAAATGGCATATATTATTATATTAATTTAAAATTATTTATAGAAGAATTTCATAAGTTAAAAACATTATAAAAATTATATTTGAATAAATGTTTTATATGAAAACTATAGCAGTGCTAAGACCTCTGAAATTAAAATTTATTAGTAGTAGGTAATGTTTTCTTATTCTTTTGATTAAGGCCCTATACAACAAAATAAAGTAAAAGTTAAAAATGAAAATGTTAATCAAAATATATTATTGGAAGAAGTACTTTCAGAATAGCAGAGAAAGGGCCTTCCAAAATTTGCTACTCCATTAAAGCAAGACCACTCCTAAATGCATCAAAATAAACTTTTTCAGAATTCTGAAAATTAACCAGGCTTATAAGTGTTCCTGGAGTGCTTATTCAAGGACTACAGCTGAATTTTTAAAAGTTGTAAAATTTGTGGTGTTTTAAGTTGCCCTCATCTCCTCACCCTCTCATAAAAAATAGCCTCAAAAGCCAGCAGATTCATAACAATGCTTGTGAAAACCAATAGCCTAGCATCCACTAGGGTATATGCACAATGTGACTAGAGGTCACCAAAATGTATAAAACTCAGAGAATTTTCACTATTCGAGCTATCTGGCTTTGTTTTGCATTATTCAGATCAAACTTTGTGAGAAGGGCACACTCCACAATATAATTGTTAAAAAATAAAATAGTGGAGATTATTTAAATTTGCAGCTGCCTGAGATGGCAATACCAGTTGGGGCAAACAAGAGGTTGACTAAATAAGTTAAAAGGAAAGGATGTGTATAGAGATTTCACAGGGTACTTTTAAAAGGTCTGACATATTTCTAGGAATGTTGAAGCCCACACCCACATGCCTGACTGTGTGCATTGGCTGGAAAGGTCTGAAGAAGCCCCAATATCTCAGCTCTGACTGACTTTGAGGCACCACATAAGTAGGAAGTGAAGGCTAAGTCAGAAATGTAAACTGCTGGACCATTTGAGTCATGCCATAGCACATGTATAGATCCTGTGGACAAAGGCTTAAAGACTTATTAGTTCAAGACATTTAAAGAACTTCTGTCCAATCACTAGCTAATCACTAAGCCAACCAGCCAAGACTTCAGTGACCACATATAAGAGCGAATACAGGCTCTACAGAGTCGATCCATAAAAGTAACTAAACAAATAGCAATACACCTAGGAGGGCAAGATCTGATTTCCAGAGTTGCCACATTACATTTTTTTTAAATGTTCAGTCCAGCAAAAATAAATAAAAAAATAACAGGAAAATTAGTCAATAGTAACTGTCCCCGAGTAAACCCAGTTTTTGGAAACAGACCTCAGATCAGCTATTACAAATATTTTTGAAGAACTAAAATAAACTATATTTAAAGAAATCAAGAAAAATGTGATAATGACATCTTACGAAAAGGAAAACATTAATGAATATATTGAAATTATTCAGAAAAGTAATTCTGGAGTTGAAAATTATATAGTAAATGAGACAAAAAACACCTCACTGTTGGAGCGGAACAGATTTGAACTGGCCAAAGAAAGAGTCCACAGACGTTGCATAAGTCAATTGATACTATACAATCTGAGGAACAGAAAGAAAAATAAAGAAGATGATTGGACAAAGTTTCGGACACTCATTGGACATCATCAAGCATACAGATACATTCATAATGGGATTTTCAAAGGAGGGGAAAAAGAGAAAGATATATAAATAATATTTAAGAAATAATGGCTGATAGCACCACAAATTTGATGAAAAAGATTAATCTATACATCCAGGAATGCAATGAACTCCAGGTATGATTCCCATAATTGGTAAAACAATCTTTTAGAAAATAAAAAATAAATTCCTAGATAAACAAAAAAGCATTCATATCTACTAGACCTGCCCTTCAAGAATACTAAAGAAGGTCTTTCAGGCTAAAATGAAGAATGCTAGACAATAATTTAAATTACAAATAAACAAATGAAGAGACTGATAAAAGTAAGATTTCAGGTAAACATAAAGACAGCACAATTATATATTTGGTTGTAAGCATTTCCTTTTTCTAATTTAAAGCAAAAATGCATAAAATAATTATAAAACTGCATTGATGGGCTTACAATGTATAAAGACATAATTTGTGTGACCATAACAGCATAAAAATATGTGAGTGAGAGTGGTGCTATAGTGAAACAAATTTGTTAATACTATTGGAAATAAATTAATAGTAATCAGAAATGGATGTTTGAAGTTGCTAACTGAAATCATCAGTGAGAAAAATACTGAGAAACAGAAAGGGAATAAAATGTTACACTAAAATATTTAACAAAAAAGAAGGTAGAAATAAAGGAATTGGAGAAGAAAATATAACAAAGAGGTAAAGGAAACAACTAGAAAAAATGGTGAATTTAAAATCAAATTTATCATTAATTACATTAAATGTAAATGAACTAAACACTTCAATCAAAAGGCAGAGATTGATAGGATCGATAAAAAGACATAATCTATCTATATGGTGTCTACAAAAGGCATACTTTAGATTCAAAGACAAAAGGTTGAAAGATGGAAAATAAATAGCATGCAAATAGTAAACTAAAGAGAAATGGGATTATAATACTAATATCAGGTGAAAAAGACTTAATGGCATTAATTGTTCTAGAGACAAAGACAGAAATTTTTAAAGAAAAAAAGAGTCGATCTATCAGGAAACCATAACAAAAAAGGAAAGAAACAGCATTCATACTGGAAAGGAAGGAGCAACATTATTTTATATATAGAAATTCTGAAGGAACATACCATAAAAACTCATACAACTAACAAATGAGTTTAACAAGGTTGTGAAATTCAAGATTAACATACATTATTATTAACTATGGTAACCTCCCATCCCTGATAACCAGCATGATAACCTGATAACCAGCAATTTACCCTTACTGTGAGTTTGACTTTTTTTTTTTTTTTTAAGATTCCACATAAAAGTGGGGTCATAAAATATTTACCTTCCTGTGTCTGGTTTATTTAACTTAGTTTAATGTCGTCAATGTATCCTATACATAAAATTTGCTAAGAGAGTAAATCTCAAGTATTTTCACCACACGAAAATAAAAAGGCGACTATGAGAAGTTGTGGAAATATTAATTAGCTTGATTGCGGTAATCATTTCACAATGAATACATGCAACAAAACCAGGCTTATAAATGTTCCTTACACTTTTCTTTTGAGACGGAGTCTTGCTCTGTCACCCAGATTGGAGTGCAGTGGCGCGATCTTGGCTCCCTGCACACTCCACCTCCGGGGTTCATGCCATTCTCCTGGCCCAGCCTCGCCAGCAGCTGGGATTACAGGCGCATGCCGCCACACCCGACTAATTTTTTTGTATTTTTAGTAGAGACGGGGTTTCTCCGTGTTAGGCAGGATGGTCTCGATCTCCTGCCCTCGTGATCCGCCCGCCTCGGCCTCCCAAAGTGCTGGGATTACAGGAGTGAGTCATCGTGCCTGGCAAAACATCATATTTTATACCCTAAATATATAGCTTTTTTGTTTATCAATTATATGGCAATAGGTTGGGAAAAAATAACATGGGGAAAAACAAATATACAAAAATTAATTGTACATCTCTTCACAAGTAAGGAAGAAACTGAAGAAGAAATTAAGACATATTTTCAATAGAATAAAGGGGACTGGGGCCAAGATGGCCTACTAGAAGGAGTAGCCATCAGAGGCTCCCATTGAAAAGAACCATTATCAGCATGGGAACCCTGCACTAGCAACCGAGGTATCCAGGTTCTGTCCTCAGAATTGACTAGGCAGCTGGCGTGACCCACAGAGAGAAAGGAAGAGCAGTACGGTGTGGTGACCCACCTGAGAGCCACATTGGGCATGGAAGTCCCTACCCCCTAGCCAAGGAAGGCAGTGAGTGAGTGTGCTACCCAGACTGAGAAAACAAGCTTTTTCCATGGAACTGTGCAACTCATGAATCAGAAGATCCCACTTGTGAGTCCATGCCACCGAGGCCTAGGGTCCCAACCATGGAGCCCTGCAGATTCTCAACAGCCACTCAGCTACAATCTGCTTAAGTTGGTGGAGCTTCCCGGGGAAGGGGCGACTAGCACCACAGCTGCAGCTGCCTGTTGTCTAAGCCATTTGAGACTCTTCGGGGAGGGGTGACAGCCAACACTGGGACTGAGAGTTTCCTAACACACTAAGCTCCCAGGGAAGGGGGAAGATGACAGCCATTGCTATTGCTCCAGGCAATGCTTTTCCACTGCTGGAGCCAGAGAGGCTGACAACTTGGTCCCAAGAGGTATCCTCCACAGCCCAATACACCAGCTGTGGCAGACTGTGGCCAGAGTGCCTTTTCAGGCCTGACCCTGACCCATCCCTCCTCACTGGGTGGGGTTTCCCTGCAGGAACTCCAACAACTCCAGCCAGGGGCTCAGAAACAGAACTCTGATCTCTCTGGGCCTAAGCCCTAGTGGCACGGGTGGCCACAGTCTCTGTGGACCAGCAGGCCTAGTCTTTCCACCTGCTAGTTCAGAGGAATCCAGATTGTCCAGGCAAGTGGGTTTTCCCTCAGAGAAGCATACCACCTCCACCAAGGGACAGTCGAAGTGTTTGGTTAAATGGGTCCTCCTTCCCATGCCACCCAACTGGGTGAGACCATCCAACAGGGACTGTCAGACTCCTATTCAGGTGTGTTCCTACTGGCATTGGGCCAGTGCCCCTCAAGATCAGAGATCCCAGAGGAAGGAGCAGTCACCCATCTTTGCAGTTCTCCAACCTCTTTGAGTGACAGATGTACAGGAGTGAACCAGATGAATAGGGCCTTAAGTGAACACCCAGCAAACTGCAGCAGCCCTACAGAAGAGGGACCTGACCATTGAAGGAAAAACAAACAAACAAACAAACAGAAAGCAATAACAACAGCATCAACAAAAAAGTCCCCACAAAATCCCTATCCAAGGATCAGCAGCCTCCAAGGTTGATACTAGACAAACTCATGAAGCTGAGAAAGAATTAAGGAAAAAAAGTTGAAAAGTCAAAAGGCCAGAGTGCCTTTTCTCCTCCAGATGATCCCAACACCTCTCCAGCAAGGGTGCAGAATTGGACAGAGGATGAGATGGACAAACTGACAGAAGTAGGCTTCAGTAGGTGGGTAATGACAAACCACTGAGCTAAAGGAGCGTATTCTAACCCAATGCAAAGAAGCTAAGAACCTTGATAAACGATTACAGGAGCTGCTAACTAGAATAACCACGTCAGAGAGGAACACAAATGACCTGATGGAGCTGAAAAACACAGCACGAGAACTTTGTGAAGCATGCACAAGTATCAGTAGCTGAATCAACCAAGCAGAAGAAAGGATATCAGTGTTTGAAGACCATCTTGCTGAAATAAAGCACGCAGACAAGATTAGAGAAAAAAAGAATGAAAAGGAACGAACAAAACCTCTGAGAAACATGGGGCTAGGTAAAAAGACTGAACCTACAATTATTTGGAGTATTTGAAAGAGATGGGGAGAATGGAACCAAGTTGGAAAATGCACTTCAGGATATTATCCAGGAGAACTTTCCCAACCTAGCAAGACAGGCCAACATTCAAATTCAGGAAAAACAAAGAACACCACTAAGATACTCCACAAGAAGATCAAACCCAAGACATGTAATCTTCAGAATCTCCAAGGTCAAAATGAAGAAACAAATGTTAAGGGCAGCCAGAGAAAGGCCAGGTCACCTACAAAGGGAAGCCCATCAGACCAACAGCGAACTTCTCAACAGACACCCTACGAGCCAGAAGAGAGAGGGGGCCAGTATTCAACATTTTTTAAGAAAAGAATTTTCAACCCCGAATTTCAAATGTAGCCAAACTAAGCTTCAGAAGTGAAGAGGAAATAGAATCCTTTCAAAACAAGCAAACGCTGAGGAATTTTGTCACCACCAGGCCTGCCTTGCAAGAGCTACTGAAGAAAGCACTAAATATGGAAAGGAAAAACTAGTACTAGCCACTTCAAAAATATCAAACCATAAAGACCAATGACATTATGAAGAAACTGCATCAACTACTGTGCAGAAAACAACAACAACAACAACAACAAATAGCATCATGATGACAGGATTAAATTCACACATAACAATACCAACCTTAAATGTAAATAGGCTATATGCCCCAAGTAAAAGACACAGACTGGCAAATTGAATAAAGAGTCAAGACCTATTGATCGGTGTGCTGTATTCAAGAGACACATCTCATATGCAAAGATACACAAAGGCTCAAAATAAAGTGATGGAGCAAAATTTACCAAGCAAATGGAAAGAAAAAAAAAAAACAAAAAAAACAGGGGTTGCAATGCCAATCTCTGACAAAACAGACTTTAACCCAACAAAGATCAAAAAAGACAAAGAAAGGCATTACATAATGATAAAGGGATCAATCCAACAAGAAGAGCTAACTATCCTAAATATATATGCACCCAAAACAGGAGAAACCAGATTCATAAAACAAGTTCTTACAGATCTACAAAGAGACTTAGACTCCCACACAATAACAGTGGGAGACTTTAATGCCCTCCTATCAATATTAGACAGATCAACAAGACAGAAAATAAAAAATACATATTTGGGACTTGAACTCAAGTCTGGATCAAGCAGACCTAATAGATATTTACAGAACTCCCCGCCCCAAAACAATAGCATATGCATTTTTCTCATGGCACTTATTCTAAAATTGACCACACAATTGGAAGTAAAACACTCCTCAACAAATGCAAAAGTACTCAAATTATAACGAACAGTCTCTCAGACCACAGTGCAGTCAAATTAGACTCAGGATTAGAAAATTCACTGAAAACCACACAACTATATGGAAGTTAAACAACCTTCTCCTGAATGGCTCCTGGGTAAATAATGAAATTAAGGCAGAAATCAAGAATTTATTTCAAACCAATGAGAATAAAGAGACAACATACCAGAATCTCTGGGACACAGCTAAAGCAGTGCTGAGAGGGAAGTTTATAGAAGTAAATGCCAACATCAGAAAACTAAAAAAGTCTCAAACTGATATCCTAACATCACAATTAAAAGAGCTAGAGAAGCAAGAGCAAACAAATCCAAAAGCTAGCAGAAGACAAGAAATAACTAACATCAGAGCAGACTGAAGGAGATAGAGACACGAAAAATGCTTCAAAAAATCAATGAATCCAGGAGTTGATTTTTTGAAAAAATTAACAAAATAGACCACTAGCTAGGCTAATAAAGAAGAAAGAGAGAAGATAATAAAAAATAAAGAGACAAGATTCAAATAGACACAATATAAAATGATAAAGGTGATATCATACTGACTGTATAGAAATACAAATTACCCTAAAAGATTACTATAAGCACCTCTATGCAAATAAACTAGAAAATCTAGAAGAAATTGATAAATTCCTAGACACACGCACCCACTCAAGATTAAACCAGGAGGAAGATGAATTTTTGAATAAACCAATAACAAGGCCTGAAATTGAGGCAATATTTAATAGATTACCAACCAAAAAAGCCCAGGACCAGACAGATTCATGGTCGAATTCTACCAGAGGTACAAAGAGGAGCTGGTACCATTCCTTCTGAAACTATTTCAAACATTTAAAAGAAAGGACTCCTCTGTAACTCATTGTATGAGGCCAGCATCAACCTGATAGCAAAACCTGACCGAGACACAACAAAAAAAGAAAACTTAAGGCTAATATCCCTGATGAACATCGATGCAAAAATTCCCAATAAAATACTGGCAAAGCAAATCCATCAGCACATCAAAAAGCTTATCCACCACAATCAAGTTGGTTTCATCCCAAGGATGGGATGCTGGTTCAATATACCCAAATCAATAAATGTAGTCCATTACATTGACAGAACCAATGACAAAAATCATATAATCATCTCAATAGACGCAGAAAAGGCCTTTGATAAAATTCAACATCCTTCATGTTAATAACTTCCAATAAACTAGGTATTTATGGAACCTATCTCAAAATAGTAAGAGCTATTTATGACAAACCCACAGCCAATATCAAACTGAATGCAAAAAAGCTGGAAGTACTCCCTTTGAAAACTGGCACAAGACAAGGATGCCCTCTCTCACCACTTCTATTCAACATGGTATTAGAAGTTTTGGCCAGGGCAATCAGGCAAGATAAAGAAATAAAAGGTATTCAAATGGGAAGAGAGGAAGTCAAATTGTCTCTGTTTCCAGACAACATGATTCAATATTTAGAAAACCCAATCTTCTCTGCCCAAAACCTCCTCAAGCTGATAAGCAACTTTTGCAGAGTCTCAGGATACAAAATCAATGTGCAAAAATCACAAGCATTCCTATACACCAACAATAAACAACCATAGAACCAAATCATGATGAATAAGCTCTCATTCACAACTGTTACAAAGAGAATAAAATACCTAGGAATACAGCTAACAAGGCATGGGAAGGACCTCTTCAAGGCAAACTGCAAACGACTGCTCAAGGTAATGTGAGGACACAAACACATGGAAAAACATTCCATCCTCATTGATAGGAAGAATCAATATCTTGAAAATGGCCATACTCCTCAAAGTAATTTATAGATGCAATGCTATTCCCATCAAACTACCACTGACATTCTTCACAGAATTAGAAAAAAAATTCATTAAATTTAACATGTAACCAAAAAAGAGCCCATATAGTCAAGACAATCTTAAGCAAAAAGAACAAAGCTGGAGGCATCATGCTACCTGACTTCAAACTATAATACAAGGCTACAGTAACAAAAACAGCATGGTACTGGTACCAAAACAGACATATAGACCACTGGAACAGAACAGAGACCTCAGAAATAACACTACATATCTACAACCATCTGAACTTTAACAAACCTGACAAAAACAAGCAATAGGGAAAGGATTCCTTGTTTAATAAATGGTGCTGGGAAAACTGGCAAGCCATATGCAGAAAACTGAAGCCGTACCCATTCCTCACACCTTATATAAAAATGAACTCAAAATGGATTAAAGACTTAAATGTAAAACCTAAAACTATAACAACCCTAGAAGAAAGCCTAGGCAATAAGATTCAGGATATAGGCATGGGCAAATACTTCATGATGAAAATGCCAAAAGCAACTGAAACAAAAGCCAAAATTGACAAATGGGATCTAATTAAACTAAAGAGCTTCTGCACAGCAAAAACAAAACAAAAAGTATCATCAGAATGAACAGGCAACCTACAGAATGAGAGAAAATTTTTGCAATCTACTTATTTGATAAAGGTCTAATATCTAGAATCTACAAGGAACTTTAACAAATTTGCAGGAAACAAGCAACCTCATCAAAAGGCGGACAAAAGATATTAACAGACACTTCTTAAAAGAAGACATTTATGTGGCCAAGAAATATATGGAAAAAAGCTCAAGATCACTAATCATTAGATAAATGCAAATGAAAACCACAATGAGATATCATCTCACACCAGTCAGAATGGCAATTATTAGAAAGTCAAGAAACAATAGATGCTCATGAGGCTGTGGAGAAATAGGAAGGCTTTCACACTGTTGATGGGAATGTAAATTAGTTCAATCATTGTGCAAGACAGTGTGGCGATTCCTCAGGGATCTAGAACCAGAAATACCATTTGATCCAGTAATCCCATTACTGGTTATGTACCCAAAGGAATATAAATTATTCTACTATAAAGACACATGCATATGTATTTTGTTGCAGCATTGTTTACATTAGTAAAGGCAAGGAACCAACCCAAATGTGCATCAGTGATAAACTGGATAAAGAAAATGTGGCACATATACACCATGGAGTACTATGCAGCCATAAAAAGGAATGAGATCATGTCCTTTGCAGGGACAGGAAAGAAGCTGGAAACCATCATTCTCAGCAAACTAACACAGAAACAGAAAACCAAACACCACATGTTCTCACTCATAAGTGGGAGTTGAACAATGAGAACACATGGACACAGGAAGTGGAACAACACACCCCAGGGCCAGATGTGGGTAGGGGGTGAAGGGAGGGAAAGCATTAGGACAAATAGCTAATGCATATGGGGCTTAAAACTTAGATGACAGGTTGGTAGGTGCAGCACATCACCATGGCACACGTATACCTATGTAAAAAACCTACACATTCTACACTTTTATCCGGGAACTTAATGTAAAATAAAATTTGAAAAAGATTAAATATTTAGTAATAAATTTAACAAAATTGAAAAAAGTACACTAAAAACTACAAAATGTTGTTGAATGAAATTATGGAAGACCATAATGAATAGAAAGAAATGTGTTTATGGAGTGGAAGATTCAGTATTACTAAGAGGGTAATACTTTGCAATTTGATCTACTTGCTCAATCTAGTCCCTATCAAAACCCAGTTACTCTGTTTTGTTTGTTTGTTTTGATTTTTTGTTTTTTGTTTTTGTTTTTGTTTTTGTTTTGTTTTCAGTACAGATAAGCTGATCCTGAAGTTCATATGCAAGTGCAAGGAAATAAAAGTCAAAATAATATTGAAAAAGAACAAACTTAAAGCATTCACACATCCTAACTACAAAACTTGCTAAAATCTATGGTAGTCAAGAGAGTATGGTACTAACATAAAGATAATTGTGTGTATCATTGGAATAGAATGGAGAGTCCACAAATTAATTCTTACATTTATGATTAACTGATTTTAAACATGAGTGCCAAGAAAATTGAATGAAAAAAATGGTACTGTCAACTTCATGGTGTCAGGAAAACTAGATGTCCATATGATAAAAAAATAAAGCTAGGCCCCTATTTTACAGCACAAATAAAAATTGATTAAAAATTTATCATAGATTTAAATGTAAGAGTTATACCTATAAAACTTAGAAGAAAACAGGAATAAATCTTTGTGGCCTTCGATTTGGCAATGCTTTTTATAGATACCACCAAATATACAAGCTACCAAAGAAAAAATATGTGTTGCACTTAATCAAAACTAAAACCTTATACTTTAAAAGACATTATCAAGAAAACAGAAGATCTACTCACAAAATGGAAAGCCATATTTACACATCATATATGATAATATATTTGTATTCAAAATATATAAATTACATTTACAACTCAAAATAAAAAGTCCATGGCCCAATGAAAACATGGACAATTTGAGTACATGTTTTTTGAAATAATTTCTAAAAATGGCCAATAAGTACTTTAAAAGATGTTTGAAATCATTACTCATTAAAGAAATGCAATTCTAAACCATAAAGGTTTCTGACTACATTTTAATATCTTTATAATGGCTAACATAAAAAAGAAAATAACAAGTGTGGTCAAGAATGTGAAATTATTGCTATTCCCATATATTAGTGGTGGGATTGTAGAATAATACAGCCAATTCAGAATATTGTTTGTCCTCATAAAGTTAAACATAAAATTACCATACAACTTAGTAATTCCACTCTTAGGTGTATAACCAAGAAATGCAAAACAAATATTGAAACAAAACCTTATATATTCATGTTAGTAGCAAAATTCACAATCACCAAAGGTAGAAATAGCACAAAAGTTCATCAACTAATCAATGGTTATATAAAATGTCAATATTTTTACAATGTAATTTTGGGGGGCATTAAAAATGAATGCAATGCTGTTACACATAAAAACATAAATGACATTGTTTATCCTAAATAAAATAAAATAGCCACAAAAGGCCACATATTGTATGATTCCATTTATTAAAATGACCTAAAATAGGTAAATTCAGAGTGCCACAAAGTAGATTAATGGCAGTCAGCACTTGGAGAAGACAGGTTGCATAATAACTCATCATTAGTTTTGGATTTCTTTTTGCGGTGATAGTGTTCTAAAGTTAGGGAGTTGTGATGGTTGCTATGTGAATAAACTGAAAACCACCGAAGTGTTCACTCTAGTTTACTGCTGTTAAAACTGTGTCACTATCTTTGAAAGTTTTGTGAATAGGAGTTTGAAAACCTTCGACTATATTATTATTGGAAGGAAAGCATCTAAAATAATTATATCTATTTTCATTTGTAAAATATGCCTTAAAATAGTTAATTCATTCTTGATTATTTTGGTACTATATATTTAATATCTGAATCAAAAGAAACCATATTACTTTCTGCTATGTTAAAATATGGCAAGTTTCAATATGAATTACTAAATAATGGATTTTAGTCAATGGTGTACTGTTGCCAGCTTACACTGGCTTGTGAGAGCCAATTGTTACATTTTCAGGAGTTTTGTGAGCCATTTGATATCCCCTCAGCTGGCAATTGGCCATGGTGGCAGTATTTATTCCAAAGAAACCCACACAGATTACCAATAAGGGAGCCTTGCCCAGGGAGTTTGAAGTTAGCCATTTACTTGTACAGCACTGACTTTACTTGCTAAAGACAAGGTTAAGAAAATGAAAAGGTAAGCCTTAGACAAGGAGAAAATACTTACAAAATATGTATCTAATAAAGATCTTTGTCTACAGCACACACAACTCATTTCCAATAAGCTAATGACCCAATAGAATATTCTAAAAATTAGTTTATTCTAAACGATATATACATTTGACAGCAAATTTATGAACACATCTTATCTACATGGCGTTATAGTAAACACTTTCACATACATTATCATGTGAATTCTGAAGAAAGGGAAATGAAAACAGGACCGAAAAGAGAGGAGGGGCAGTGAAGAGAGACAGAGAGAGAGAGAGACAGAGACAGAGAGAGAGAAAGAGAGAGAGGGAAAAAGGAAAGATGAATCCCCATGATAGGTATGGTTTTGTTTTGTTTTATTATTTTTTTATTATACTTTAAGTTCTGGGATACATGTGCAGAACGTGCAGGTTTGTTACATAGGTATACATGTACCGTAGTGGTTTGCTGCACCCATCAACCCGTCATCTACATTAGGTATTTCTCCTAATGCCATCCCTCCCCTAGCCTCACACCCCCTGACAGGTCCCAGTGTGTGATGTTCCCCTCCCTGTGTCCATGTGTTCTCATTATTCAGCTCCCACTTACGAGTGAGAACATGCGGGCTTTGGTTTTCTGTGCATGTGTTAGTTTGTTGAGAATGATAGTTTCCAGCTTCATCCATGTCCCTGGAAAGGACATGAACTCATCCTTTTTTATGGCTGCATAGTATTCCATGGCATGTATGTGCCAGATATTCTTTATCCAGTCTATCATTGATGGGCATTTGGGTTGGTTCAAAGTCTTTGCTATTATAAATAGTGCTGCAATAAATATATGTGTGCATGTGTCTTTATTGTAGAATGATTTATAATCCTTTGGGTATATACCCAGTAATGGAATTGCTGGGTCAAATGGTATTTCTGGTTCTAGATCCTTGAGGAATTGCCACACTGTCTTCCACAGTGGCTGAACTAATTTACACTCCCACCAACAGTGTAAAAGTGTTCCTATTTCTCCACATCCTTTCTAGCATCTGTTGCTTCCTGACTTTATCCTGATCACCATTCCAACTGGCATGAGACTGCATCTCCTTGTGGTTTTGATTTGCGTTTATCTAATAGTGATGATTAGCTTTTATTTTCATATGTTTGTTGTCTTCTTTTGATAAGTGTCTGTTCATAACCTTTGCCCACTTTTTCATGGGGTTGTTTTTTTCTTGGAAATTTGTTAAAGTTCCTTGTAGATTCTGGATATTTGCACTTTGACAAATGGATAGATTGCAAAAATTATTTTCGCATTCTGTAGGTTGCCTGTTCACTCTGCTGATAGTTTCTTTTGCTGTGCAGAAGCTCTTCAGTTTAACTAGAGCCCATTTGTCAATTTTGGCTTTGGTTGCCATTGCTTTTGGTGTTTTAGTCATGAAGTCCTTGCCCATGCCTATTTCCTGAATGGTATTGCCTAGGTTTTCTTCTAGGGTTTTTATGGTTTTAGGTTTTACATTTAAGTCTTTAATCCATCTTGAGTTAATTTTTGTATAATATGTAAGAAAGGGGACCAATTTCAGTTTTCTGCATATGGCTAGCCTGTTTTTCCAACACCATTTATTAAATAGAGAATCTTTTCCCCATTGCTTGTTTTTGTCAGGTTTGTCAAAGATCAAATGGTTGCAGATGTGTGGCGTTATTTCCGAGCCCTCTGTGGTTCCATTTTTCTTAAGGAAATTATCATCCAGGTGTAGTAAGTAACTTGCCAATCCAGTCTCTCAACCTTCTGCCTCCTTGAATTCTTGCTGTGAAAGCATAGATTCAAAGTAATTGTGAAATAGTAGTTTTCCAATTTTGAAATTAGTGTTCATTATATTTACATACCTGATTGAAGACCAATAGAAGAAAAAACATGTTGAAAATTTGGAGATTGCCTGTAATAAAACCTGGGAAAGATCTTATTTATTTATTTATTTATTTATTTATTTATTGAGACAGAGTCTCACTCTGTCGCCTGGGCTGAAGTGCAGTGGCAAGATCTCAGCTCACTGCAAGCTCCGCCTCCAGGGTTCACACCATTCTCCTGCCTCAGCCTCCCGAGTAGCTGGCACTGCAGGCACCCGCCACCATGCCTGCCTTTTTTTTTTTTTTTTTTTTTTTTTGTAGCTTTAGCAGAGATGGGGTTTCACCGTGTTAGCCAGAATGGTCTCGATCTCCTGACCTTGTGCTCTGCCCATCTTGGCCTCCCAAAGTGCTGGGATTACAGGCGTGAGCCACCACACCAGGCCGGAAAGATCTTTGAATGTTGTTAATATGCATGGCTCATAGCCTTTACAGAGAGGCTATCAAATATTTCACTGAGTACATTGCTTACAATGAAGAAACAAATGTAAGATTTGTAAGAATACTAAATTAAAGAATAGGTTGGTAGTAAATGTTTCTTAATTTTTCTTCTTTAATTTTGACAGTATTTTTTCTTAGTTTAGTTTTAAATTCCAAACTTTTGAACTAATTCAACTTCAGAATGGAATTTCCATCAACAAGTTGGTAAAACATGTTGTAGTCATTCAAGAGCTTTTAGATTTAAATTTTCTAACCTTGAGCAGATTCCAAATTTGCTTTTCAGCCAGAAAAGTCCTCTTAAATAAGACAGAACTGTAAAAATATTATCAACTGCAAATTCAATCTAGATGTAATTCAGTTATTCTATTCTTCACCAGACATTTCACCATGGAAATTAATTGCCAAAGTGTATTTCTGGCACTCTTCTTACTTTTTGAAAATTCCCAAACAATCCTTATATACAAAAGACAGCATTCTGTTTTCTTTTTCAAATTTTAATGAAAAAAATTTACTAGGAGTTGCCAGTATGTAAGAAGTATAAATATTAGAAAGAGACATGCAATGTTTTGCATAATTTTGTTTGCCCCGATTTTATAATTGTTGCTATAATAACCCCAAAATATAAATACACATCTATTCTGAAAAGGTAGAACAATTTAAGTAATCATTCACTTCTCTTCCAAATTTTAGTAGCAAAAGCTTACCTGATCTTTAAACAAAGTATGCTCAGTAATGTATATTCCACATAATTGCTATTACTATCTTCTTTTCACTTTTTTCAGTATTAACATTTGAAAATCTTTTAAAATTGGAATCATAATTTTGATGGCTGTATTAGTCTGTTCTCACACTGCTAATAAAGACATACCCAAGACTGGGTAATTTATATAGGAAAGAGGTTTAATGGACTCACAGTTCCACATAGTTGGGGAGGCCTCACAATCACGGCAAAAGATGAAGGAAGAGCACAAGGACTTCTTACATGGCAACAGGCAAGAGAGGCTTTTGCTTGGGATCTCCCCTTTATAAAACCATCATATCTTTTGAGACTTATTCTTTAACACAAGAACAGCACAGAAAAGACCCACCCTCATAATTCAATTACCTACCATTGGGTTCCCTCCCATGACCTGTGGGAATTATGGGTGCTACAGTTCAAGATGAGGTTTGGGTGGGGACACAGCCAAGCCACATCAATGGTGTATATCTCAAACTATATATTGTCTATCAACAAAAAGGCAAGATTATCCAAGATATAAGTAGTATACTATAGAGAACATGGGCATGGTATTGGAATACCTTGCTGTTCAACACCTACTGGCTGTATGGCTGTGTACAGATGTATCTGGACTTCTTTTCCTCATTTTAAAAATGAGAATAGATAAGATAACACATCTTAACGTCTTTGGTATAATCAGGTGTTATATAAAATGTGTTGCACTTGCTAAACAATAAAGCAATTTGCAAATGCCAGTTATTATTATTTATATTGTTTCAGGAAAAAATAAGATACAAATATCAGAAATTTCCTCGATATTTGTAATGACTACTCCACATAATTACTATCTTTACAGATCTGTTTTTCCTCTAATATTAATCTTTCTAGCAAAAGGATATATCTGGTTTGATTCCAACAACACTTTAAATAAATTTATAAGTTCTTAGCTGTTTCTAATTATGTAGTTCTTTTGAAATTATATCTACATCCAGTGGTGTTTACAAAGAATAATTTTGATTAATTGTATCAGCATGTCCTATATAAAATATCTTTCCATTTTTATTATGTATATACTTTGCAATTTGTGAAAATAAGCAGTTTATCTAAAACTTTTTGGTATTTATTTCTAACGGAACTAAAGGTTCTTATCTAATTTTGCATATTAAAAATCAATGAAAGAATCACATAATATTGATTATTTTCATAGGAAGTAAGCAATTACTGAAAACTGGGTGTTCACATAAGTTATATTCATCACCACGTTTTTTCATTGGTCTGAAATTCGTTTTCTTATGGAAAAACAAAACGAAAACATCTTTACCAGTCTGGATATACATATTATATGTCATTTTTTCCAGTTTCTCCTAGAAATATAAGAAAAATCTTACATTAGGGTACATTTAAAAAATATTAACTAATATACATCCAGTCAATATAAATAGTCACAGTGTTTATGTTCAGCTTGATATAATGACCAGGAGGCAAAATTCTAATTTTAGTTTATTTAACATATTTACTTTTCTTTGGCGCATATTTTATCCTCAGTATGGTTAATGCTTCAAGATATAATTTTATTTTTGACACTTTAATGGTGTTTTCCATTTAATTTTCGTTTTTTTACTGTATGTCAGTGTGTATTCAAAACTTAGAGCACATTAGTCAAAATGCATTATATCATGATTTTAAATTATGCATTCTTAACATAGATTAGAATTCACTAGTACATATTTACTGTAATCCCCTCTAAACCTATGTGAAAATCAGATTCTAAATATCATAAGGTCAAGGATTTGATCACTCTGTTAAAAAGATGCATACACTCACGTTCATCTGTGTCAAATCTTCTAGGCAATGACTTTGTTGCTGTCTGTAAATGACTTTTGCCCAGTCAGAAATAAAATCAGAACCAGCAAGATTAGAATAAAGCAGTAGGAGGTCATTGACCTAGAACTTGGCTCACATTCCAAAGGCCATAAGGCCTGGGTTTGTTCATGAGAAGGAGTTGGTCACCATGTGGTGAAATTGCTACACAGCAGGCCTGGGTCTCTGCAAAACGAACACTATCTTTATGCTTGCAGAAAAGCATTGGTAGAAATATGAAACATTCATTTTTTTTTGTAACGCATCTATAATAGCAAAGATAATATAACAAACCAACGAGAATATTATCAATAGTAAATGGAATTACCCTTCTAATGTTAATGTTCCTGAATTCTTCAAGATTTAACTTGGTAACATCTTTAAAAATTTATATACATTTTAAACAAAAACACACTAGTTTTGCACACACATTCTCTTCATCTTCTTTTCTCTCTTTCACTTAGTTGAGCATGTACACATACACCCCTAGACAGCAATTTAATTGCTAGAATATATTGCCTCACTAAGTGTTTTGCAATACAGATCCAGGAAAGCCTCATGAACTCTCAAAAGGAAGACAACTGAATCAAAGGCAATAAGAATACATAAGTAATAAACTGGGGATGCAAGTCAGATAAATTAAGAACTACCTCTCATGTAAGATTGAACACAATATTTACTAGAAGTCAGATAATACTGTTCTTGACAATCTACATACTTCCTTTTAGGAACTTATAGTCTAGTATCATATACAACTTACTGTCCCAAGTGAGTTCATAGTCTAGTCTAATATTTATGAAACAATTTTTGTATTATCAAAATAAGAGTTCAGTTGTTGGACTAAAAGTATTTGGTCCTAAATGGCAATCTGGTGATGACAATTTTTAATTCTTTGTTGTGTGATTGTAAATAGCAAATTTTTAGAGGCTTTCAAAGTTTTGTTATGATTTCTCAAAAATTATTTTATCTATATAATAATAAAAATGATAAATCATTCAATGGAAAGATTATTCAAGATATAAGTAGTATACTATAGAGAACATGGGCATGGTATTGGAATACCTTGCTAATTTTTGGTAAAGAAAATAAAATCCTTTTATGTTCTTGGCCACTTTAACTTAAGAGAAAAAAAATCCTAAATAATACAAAGAAACAGACAAACAAAATATATTATGTTCAAGCTCATTTGAACATCCTGACCATTTTTTTCCTCATTTCACTACATCCAGCTTCTGATAAAAATTCTTGTTTACTTATGCAAAATAAGAAATAATTTTTATAGCACTAGTTTTTGCATTTAATAAATGAAGGTGTGCATCGGTAGAGTACAGTATCACACTCAGGAGAAAGCAGCTACACAATTGTAGCATGATGCTAAGATATGGAAAAAATACTTCACTTTCTTACATAAAATAAACATACCAAGGGAGTCAGGTGACCCTTCATGGTTATTTCTTTGTCTCAGGGTCTATGATGGAGGCCCTATAATGTCTATGAACACTTCTAAATTAGACTGTTTTAAAGGAACAGATATATAGGAGATAGCTGCAAGGGGAAAATAATGGTCCTGGTGACTTTTAGGTGACTTTTTTTTTTTTCCTGTATTAATCCTCTGGAGTGGGCATGATGGGTGTCTTTCAGTAAGGAGATATCATATGTATGTCCACTTCCATGTGTTTTCAGCTGAATTATAAATGCAACCCCCCAAATTCAAGTGCTATATATTACATTATATATGATGACCATTTATTTCACCTATGTAAAAACCTCTAGAAGTAAACTTATTTTCTATGTATAAATAAAGCTTATTAATTTAAGATGCCCCTTCCCACTACCCTGTACATTTTATCTATCTATTCAGCTTTTTTTTTTTTTTTAGTTCAGCCAGATGTTGGACATACAGATCAGAGAGTCAATGCCCAGTCAAAAGAAAAACTGAAGATCCACAGCAGCATCTTCCCCAAAACCGTTAGGAAAACATTCAAATATCCTTCTATGGCTTTGTGTCTGTTTGTGTGTGCATTTTAACAATGAAGATATCCCAGTGAGAGAAAAAACGACACTGAAAATTATTGAATATGAAGAAATCTGGACAAGAATAATTCATGGAGAGTTGCTAGAGTCATCATGTATAGATAAACAGAATGAGTACTGCATATACACAAGGATGCTGTATTTCTTCAGTAAACAACTTGCATACCTGCAGTAGTGCTGAATGAAAAATAGCAGCTAGGCCGGGCGCGGTGGCTCAAGCCTGTAATCCCAGCACTTTGGGAGGCCGAGATGGGCGGATCACGAGGTCAGAAGATCGAGACCATCCTGGCTAACACGGTGAAACCCGTCTCTACTAAAACTACAAAAAAACTAGCCGGGCGAGGTGGCGGGCGCCTGTAGTCCCAGCTACTCGGGAGGCTGAGGCAGGAGAATGACATGAACCCGGGAGGCGGAGCTTGCAGTGAGCTGAGATCCGGCCACTGCACTCCAGCCTGGGCGACAGAGCGAGACTCCGTCTCAAAAAAAAAAAAAAAAAAAAAGAAAAATAGCAGCTAAGTGTTTTTTCTTCTCCTGCCTTTATAGTTACAGTATTCCATACAGATTTCCCATTCAGATGCTTTTCTGTCTACAACCTGACTGTGCAAAATCCAAGATGATATGCTGCAATAATGTTTAGTGTTAACATGGAAGATCTATAGGCCTTGAGAGAGAGATATATATATATATATATATATGATCTACAGGCCTTTTATATATATATGTGTGTGTGTGTGTATACATATATATCAAATGTATGGTGTTCATTTATGTTCTCATTGATCTTGCACTATTTCTTAAGCTCTGTGTCTTATATTTAAGTGGGGGAAAGTAGTATTTAACTCCCTTACAGAGTTTCTCTGAGAATCACTACAGATTTCATGCAAATTATCTAAAAAACATCTTTTTCAATAAATGTTAATCATAATGGAATTCCACATTAGAAACTTAAATTATACATTGATGAACAAATATTAATTGAATATTGTTTGCTTATTATTATCCCCTCAGGATACAGGAATGTGTGTAAAGTATTCCTGACCCAAATTAAGAATTCCTCCACACATGCAATCAGACTTTCTTAAGATCCTCAACCAGTTAAATAGATAGGTTGTAACACAAACCGATAGTCTTAGATTTTTCCCATTCAAAAAAACTAGTCTCCTTATTCTCATGATCCTCTCCACTGCACAGATAATGTGAATAGATACAAATTCATACTAAGCATTAGTATCTTTTGTATTAAAATATATGACTTATTTTTAATAAATTCAAAACCCAAATTCGGTTTTCAAACACAAGAGTGTAAAAAAGCTCAAAATTATATTTATAATATTGAGTATGATTTATTTTTATTTTACATATATGCATATGTTTATACATATATATACAACCATTCAACATAAAGCCAGTGTTTCCATAAAAGCATGAAAGTGTAAATCGTTTTGAAAATTTACAGGTTGTAATGATAATTGTGCAAGCCCTAGTTGTGTTATTATATAAAAATAAATAAAAGACTATTGGTATCTGTTTATGCTGGATTTTATGTTCCTATCTGGAACGTTAAACTCCCACTTGAAGGCACAAAAAATGAAATAGCAGTTCAAAATAAAGCTTATGGTAAAAACTTCTAAGCTCTTATACCATTTTGGAGTAACAGAATTTTCTTACTAGTATATCTATGCTGTTCCAAAATAAAGATGCATCTGTAATTTGAAACACAGCCCTGCACGATGTTTTATTTGAGTGCAAGTGGAAGATGAATGTTGCATAATGTTATGACACATTTTCCATGACATAGAATGGCCTCTCTTTATTTATTTATGTGTGCGTGTGTGTGTATACATTTATATATGTTTCTTTGTATTATATTTTGTGTTAGTTAGAATTGTGTTAGTTGACCTCAATTCTTTATTTCCTCTTGGACAGGGCAATCTGTAAGATGTATAGATTATTTTCTCTTCTTCTAATAGCTTCTTTTAGTACTTTAAACAACACACTTAAATCTTAGAAATACAACAGCAGCTATTGACTGCCAAGAAAGATGAGGAAATTAGTATCCTTAACATGCCTTTATATTTTAATTTCTCTCTATCTTCAGGCCAGGCAGGGTGCAGTCTACACATAGCACATAACCTGAGTAACAGACATTAATGATTTTTTTTTCCTGGAATTTTGTTTCTGTATCACTTTATTCTCATTTTAACCAATCATGTTTATATTAATATATAATTTTTAAAATAAATTTTGTTTTTAATACATTGTTTTGTTCCCAGAACTACAAACACTCTTTTCCCTCAATACTATATCTATGTATATTCAATATTTCATGACTTTTGTAATAGTGTAACTTCCTTATTCCTGAGCTTATTTTTATTGATCTCATGGTGGTTGCATTTCAGCCACAAGTAGTAGCAGTAGGTTTTGTTTGTTAAATTTGAGGCTGTAAACATTTCACAACCTTTTAAGATACATATTCAGACTTGAAGGACAATTGAGCTGGGTATCATATTTTTGTGGGCTACATATTCCACCACAAGTCATTTTCATTGCCTTCTAATACTGAATGCTATAAACTCCAAAATATTCATCATTCATTTAATATATTTTTATTATTTTCTTACTTTACTTACTTGCTTTTCCCATTATTGCTCTTTATTTTAGATATCCAATTTAGTATTTTCATTTATTTTTGGATGGCACATATCACCTAAAAGCTTTTCAACTTTTCTTATGGAAAAGTTTTTCATAATGGAGGCTTCATCTTCTGTTGCATATTATTGTTTTCTTCAGAGGGGGGAAGATCCTATAAATGTAAGTCATATTATATAATATGTGGCTATATTTTTAAAGAGCTATATTTTATGAACTTTTAAAATACTTACATTGATGTCTTCTTTTTCTTTAAAAGCACTATGAGATTCTTTTCTTTTAACAGAAGAGTAGCAATACACCTATTAAAATTTTTAGAATTAATTATATGTTGACAGACTAGATTCGCAGGATGAAAACAAGAGAAGAGTTTCCTTTGATGTTTATGACTGCACCTCTGGAAAAATGGCAACTTTCAGTGTTTCAGATAACATAGCACCCTCTCACTCATTCTGCCAGATGGGGATGATGAGCATTCATAAACGGAATAAATATTGTTGCTAATGGCATGTTTGTGGTAGTGTGGTAAGAGCAAAAATGAAATCCAGGTCTCATGACTAGCAGGCCAACATATTCACCACAATATATTTAAGTTTATTTACTCCAATGAGTGAAGATAAGTAGTAAGTTGGAAAAATGTTTTCATTTCATAGAAAGTTAGTATTACTAAACTCCTCTAATTATATTTTAGGTCTCAAAGATAATGTAAAAACTTTAACACATGATTTTTGTCTAGCATTACTATTCACATGTTGTACTTTAATTGGTAGAGTTATAGCAGTAATAATCAAATGAGGAACTGAAATTAAAATTAAAAAATGAAGACAAAGGAGACTTCAACACTGCAATGTTTTACTTTTAAATTTTAGTAAAAATATACACATATATGTAAAGATTTTATCTATCCATCTAAATATATATTTATAGAGAAGTCAATGAATACTTTTGTAGTGTTCATTTTACTAGCAGTAGAAGGCTCAAGGACGTGAGAGAGTAAGCTGTGCAGAGTTTGCTGGAACCAATTTCTAAAAGATAGAAAGGTCTAGAAACTGAAACATCTTTGATGTGTCTAAAGACATCTGGATTCCAATGTGGCTGAAACCAAGTAAACAAGGGGAGATGAGATGGAAGATGAAGTCAAGTGGTGAAGGGAGCCTGTTCTTCCAGCTATGTATAAGTCATGCTAAGTACTTGGATTTTATGCTGAGTGAGCTGAAAAATACTGGACTGTTTTAAACAGATAAGTGATATATGATCTAGCTTAAATTTTAAAGGAAACATTAGGTTTGTACTGAAGAAATATTCTGGATTATAAGGGTATCTTAAGTTTTACCAAGGGATTGGAGGTAGAGGTGAGGATAAATAATTATGTTTTGGCTAAAATTTTGATATAGAAACAACAAAACATCCTAATGAAACATATTTGAAATGAGAATCAAAAAGAGAGAGAAGTAAAAGGTGACCTTAAGTTAATTTGTATGAACAATTAGAAGAACGAAGTTGACATTTAATGAGATGGGGTGAACTGTGAGAATTGGTTTGTTGAGAGAGGATGAAGAAATCTTTTTGGAAGTAGTTAATTCAGCTAATTGGCTAAAACAAGGTAAAAAAACCGAAAGCTGGAGAGTTAGGGTCATAGGTAAAATAAAGCTATTTAAAGTTATAAGGTTGGATGTGCTTGCTTTGGGAAGTAGAAGACAGAGAAAACACTAATCTTCAAGATTGATTTTTAGAGCACTCAAAGACTCAGAGATCAGAAAAATAGGGATGACCCATCAAAGGAGGTAGCCTATAAAATAAGGCAAGAAACAAATATAGTTAATATTATATCCTGCAAGCCATGCTAAAGAAAGTATTTTAAGAAGGAAGGACTGATCGATCATGCCAAATGCCCTATAGACCAACTAAGAAGAAATCTAAGAGTTGAGCATTTTATTTTACATAAGGTAAGACACTGTTTATCTTTACCATGATCTATTTCAATTCAGGGGTGGGCCTGAAAGCCTAATTAGAGTAGGATCAATAAGAAGCAGGAATGTATTCCTCTTAGGCCAGAATGGTAGAAAGAACATAGTACTTGAATATTTCTAAACTTTCTGAGGGGAATTCAACTGGCAAAAACTGAAAATTAACTAAAATTTCAAGGTAAATATCTTCATAAAACAAGAAGATCAGTTGGGCGACTATTGAAAAAGTACAGGTTAAGAGATTTTTGTAGCTGAAATCTGAGTGATAGCAAAGGAGTGATAGCAAAGGGCCCTTGATACACTTTTGAAGAGGAACCAGCAGGAGTACTTGCAATATTAGATGGAGGCTTTTAGAGAAAAAGAGGATCTAAGATAACTCTAATTTTTTTAAACACACCATCTTGAAAGATGCAGATGTCTTAACTGAAATGGTAGTAATTTTTTTAAGTGCAAGTCAAGTCATGGCACAAAGCTGCTTAGAATCTTTCAATGGTTTTGTCAATTCAGAGTCCTTATTATAGTATATGCAATAAAAACTGGCCTAACTGGACTCATCTCCAGCACTTCCAGTAATACTAAGAGTCTAAAATTCTTATTCTGCAATTAGTTGCATATAGCCTTATGCTATCTCTTATAATTTAATACAATGACAATTTTATCTGCAAGCTTTCATTATATAAATGAATTGTAGTGTCCCAAAACTTAGAAATAGTCTAAACATATACAGAGAAGCTGTTCATATAAACTTTTTAAGTAAATCAAAATATATAATAAAAACTGTTGCTTCCTATAGACTTGGCATAGTATATTATGGAAACAATTGTCTTGAATTTCTGAGTGTTGTGGAAATGTTATGATGTCCACTTGAGTATGTCAGCTAGAGACTAGGTTCTAGTGTTACAGAAGTATATTGTTCAATATATAATTTTTTTCAGACCATAAAATAAGTTTTACATTTTAGATTTTACTTCTGACATACAAGGTAGATGGTAAACTAACCTAATAATAATAAAAGTGATTTATGTTTCCAGTGTTATATATCATGTGCTTATAGCATAAGCAGCAGTCTTATCAGTTTCAGTACAAAATAGTGTGAACCAAAAAGAGATTTCATAAATATTTCCATGGGAAACCTAAGCCATTCACCCTTCATGGGACAAAAAGCTAATTGTGGAAGATTGCTACCAAAAAAAAAAAAACCTCACAAATCCCTAATCAACATTTATTGCAAATCACTTAGAGATTTGTATTTCTATAAAAGGGCTACAAAGGGACGATAGATGAGATGGTTTCTCCTGGAATGACAAAGGATCAAGAATCTTATATAGAATAGTCAGAGGTTTTAAACATAAAATCTTGAAGGATTCTGCTAAGAGTGTAAAAAGCAGGTGTTTGTTCTAAAGCTAGACTACCAGAATAATGAAAAGTTCCAGTATAAAAATTCATGAAAGGAAAACTCATAAATGTGTCATAAAAAGATAATTATTATCTCAGATATAAGCCAGATGCTCTCCTGTGGATTGCATATTAATATTCACAGATAGAAGGTTCTGTTTAGACAGAAGCGTTCCATTTGATGGGTTATATATGCAAGTAAGTAGAGAAACTGGCTTAGGGGTGATAATAACTGCAGAAGACAGAATCATGAGTTCAGACTTTTGGATATTGTTGGTACTATTTGGTTTTAGCATTTGCTTTTTATTTTCAGGCATTAATGGGTCCATCACAGTTTTGTGACTTTTGTAAATTATATTTTTGTGGAAGTCGTTTTCCCCTGTAAGATTCCTGCTGTTTATATGAATTATATGAATAACATGTATGTATGTTTTATACGGTTTTTCAGTGTCACTTGCATAAAGGATACTATGTGATCTGAATCTTGTAATTAAAGTTAAATAAACAATTACTATTTTGGAATTAGGTAAACTCTTAAGGAAACTAAATTCTACCCAATTAAATACCATTTTGTTTCTTAATATGAGGCCTGAGATAGTATTAAGTAACAGTTGCTCCAGATCAAGGCAACTGATCAGTGATCCTAGGCAAATTAACCCATCAAAAATGAAGACGCTCCCAATACTGACCAACCAGATGAACATGACTCAATCAACATCAAAATCAATGAGGTGAAAACAGTCTGCCTTCAGTGAAAATCAATGGTGGTGAAAATGAACTTCCTTAAACTTGACTTTTACAGATTTGGAGCCTGCCTTAAATAACAGAAGGGTATTCCAATGATAATAGATTCTTGCCTGTTTCTAGTTACTTTCTAATCCTTTAGAATTTAACAGTAATTCCATGTCATAGTATTTGGGGTCTCCTACTCTAAAATTCAACTAAAGCCATAAATTTCAAGTATGATCAACAAGAGTATCACCTAAGAGCTCCGGAAAATGCAATCTAAATGGGCAGAATTGGCACATCATGAATGAGTCCTTACATAAACAGCTTATCTGACGTTTAACAAAACTCCAGAATTACCTCCACTCTCATTTAGCTCTGGAAAAATATAGCAGCATATATTTTTGTAAGGTAGCTCAAAACAGATTGTTAGATAATTAGCATGTGTAATAATGTTCTGGTATCCTAGCTTTTCCCCAAAACAAAACAACTTTGCCCTATTTAATAACAATCCTGAATTTCAATCTAGATTCTTGGGGAAGGCTTGTGATGAAAAGGGGGCTCAGTGTCCATTACTTGATCTTGCAGCTTGGTCTGTCAGCAACTTCTGCCACTTAGTCAACTTTCTCTTTTTCCTCCCTCAAGTCAACCAGTGCAATTCCTAATACTAAAACCATGCTATTTACTTACCATGAGACTTACGGATCTTTCCAAAAGTGTAAATGACATACCTCCAGATAAGATTTCAAATTTTCCTAAACTATCATCTCAAATAATGTTTGGGTCAAAACATAGCAGACCCCCAAATATTGTACCTCTTTATTGAAGATTTTGGAAATTGTGTCTTGTAATTTGTATTCCTCTGAAGGAAGGGTCAGAATAGTTTTACTGTAAAGGGATAGACAGGAAATATTTTGGGTTTTGCGGACTATATGGCCTGTGTCAAAATGCTCAGCTGTGCTGCAGTAGCATGAAAGCAGCCATAGACGATACATTAAAGAATGAGCATGGCTGTGTCCTAATAAAAATTTATATTTTTCATGTGTCCAAAAGATATTCTTATTTGACTTTAAATCATGTGAAATTTTAAAATCCATTAGGTTGTAGGAAGTACAAAAAGAGGTGATGGGCCAGATTTGGCTACAGACTGTATTCTACTAACCCCAGCTCTAAGGCTTACATTTGAGGTATTGCTAAGTTTTTATGGGTATACACATTGTTGGTCCTTGTTACAAATGAATGAAACATTCAAACCTCTTAAAGATGTTCTTTTTCTTTCATATTTTCCTATTAAAATATTTAGCACTCCATACGACTTATTATTATTCCACAATTAACTAGCATTGCCAGTTTAGATTTTCTTCATCGAGAATATTGGTTAAATTGTATCCCATATTAGTCACAATACATGTTGACTATCTAGAATAAAACCAAATAATCCAGGCATAAAACTCATGGAGATAATCATTAAAGGCATTTTTGGAGCCTTCCCAAGGGAGTGACTTTCCCCTGAGAAACGATGAGTTCCTCAGCTACACAGGATGGGTTACGGCCCAAAGCAGTCCAAGGAGAAGAATTTCTTAAGAACAGTGTATCATTAAGCAGAGCAGAATTAGAGGTTAAAGGTAGAGAATATGCAGAGGACAGAAACAGTAAGCTGGAACTAAACTCTTGCTTTTAGCTGCATGTAAAAGGAGATTGAACTCACGCTGATGTGAATGACTAAAATGATTTATTTCCTAAGCTAACTGAAAAAAAAGTCGTGAATCAGGTATGGTTAAATCAGCCCTCTGTGTGCTTTTTCTTACACTGCTATACTATGATATTCGCTATGCACTTGAAACAATATTCAAAGGTTCTTCAAGTTACTTTGTCTAAAGAGAGGAAAATTCTTTCCTGTAAATATCCAACATAATCTTCCTGTGTTTTTCAAACCCAAACTCGATTAGAAGTCTATTTCTCTACCAATTCAGTATACAGTGATTGACTTAGGCATGGACTTTCTTTTTTTTTTTTTTTTTGAGACGGAGTCTTGCTCTGTCGCTCAGGCTGGAGTGCAGTGACCCGGTCTCAGCTCACTGCAAGCTCCCCCTCCCGGGTTCATGCCATTCTCCTGCCTCAGCCTCCCCAGTAGCTGGGACTACAGGCGCCCGCCACCGCATGCAGCTAATTTTTTGTATTTTTAGTACAGACAGAGTTTCACCCTGTTAGCCAGGATGGTCTTGATCTCCTGACCTTGTGATCCACCCGCCTTGGCCTCCCAAAATGCAGGGATTAAATGCCTTGAGAGATAGGCTCTGGGTTGGGTGGGGACTCAGAGAACTTTTCTGTCTGGCTAAAGGATTGTAAATGCACCAATCAGCGCTCTGTGTCTAGGTAAAGGTTTGTAAACACACCAATCAGCACACTGTCAAAACGGACCAATCAGCACTTTGTAAAACGGACCAATCAGCACTCTGTAAAGTGGACCAATCAGGGCTCTGCAAAATGGACCAATCAGCAGGATGTGGGTGGGGCCAAATAAGGGAATAAAAGCAGGCCACTGGCTCCACCACTGGCAACCCGCTCAGGTCAGTTTGTATGCAGTGGGAGCTTTGTTTTTTCCATCATTGCAGAAAGTCTTGCTGCTGCTCACTCTTTGGGTCCGTGCCACTTTTATGAGTTGCAACACTCACCACCAAAGTCTGCTGCTTCACTCCTGAAGTCAGCAAGACCACAAACCCACCAGAAGGAAGAAACTCTAGACACGTCCGAACATCAGAAGGAACAAACTCCAGACATACCCTCCTTAAGAACTGTAACACTCACCGCAAGTGTCCGCAGCTTCATTGTTGAAGTCAGTGAGACCGCGAACCCACCAATTCCGGATGCAGCCTGAGCCACCACACCCGCCTAGGCGTGGACTTTGTGAGCAAACCACTGACAAGGGTATGACTCCCCTTTGGATTTGGAAGTGAGATCAGCTTGCTCCTAAGAATAGGGATTGTGCAGTGAATAGATCATTACCTGAAACCTAACTGGAGTATGAATATTGAGGGATCAGCAAGTGTCAGGCAAGACGAAATTCCGAGGTTTTCCCCATATGGTGCGCAGCAGAGTGGCATCACAAAATATGCAAGGAATGATTGTATATTTGTTTTTCTGTTTGTTTTGCATTTTACCTTTTTTTTTTTTTTTTTTTTGGCTAGTAGTACAAAGTCATACTTTAATGACCAAGTCCAAGCATGGTGGCTCAGGCCCGTAAACTTAGCACTTTGGGAGCTGAGGTAGGAGGATTACTTAAGGCCAGGAGTTTGAGAACACCCTGGGCAACATAGACCTCATCAATATAAGAAAAGAAAAACAAAAAAACCAAGGCATAGTGGTGCACACCTGTGGTACCAGTTAGTAGAGATAGTGAGGTTGGAGGATGGCTTGAGCTGAGGACTTCAAGGCTACTGTGAGCCATGATTGTGTCACTGTACTCCAGCCTAGTCTACAAAGTGAAACCCTGTCTCCAAAAAAAAAAAAAAAAAAAAAAAAAAAAAAAAAAAAAAAAAAAGTTACAATTTTTCTTTTTTAAATTTTAAACAACTTTATTAAAAGATAATTCATATATCATACAATTCACACATTTAAAGCAGACAATTCAATATTTTTTAGTGTCTTCACAGATAAGACGTTAAACAATTGTTTCAGCACAGAATATTTTCATCGGCTCAAACTACCTTTACTTCCTACGCTTTAGCTGTTTCCTTTTTTTCTTCCCTTTCCTCCAGCCTTAAGCAAATATTAATCTAATTTCTTCGTTTATTGATTTTTCAACTCTCAGCATTTCATATGAAGGAATTCATATACTATGTAGCCTTTTGTGATTGACTTTTTTGACTTAGGATAACGTTTTCAAGGTTCGTCTAAATTGTAGCATATGTCAGTGCTTCACATGTTTGTTGTTGTTGAAACAGGGTCTCACTCTCACCCAGGGTGGACTGCAATGGTGCAATCTTGGCTCACTGCAACCTCCGCCTACTGGGGTTCAGGCAATTCTCATGGCTCAGCCTCCAGAGTACTTGGAATTACAGGCATGTGCCACCACGCCCAGCTAATTTTTTATTTTTAGTGGAGATAGGGTTTTCCCATGTTGGTCAGGGTGGTCTTGAACTCCTGGCCTCAAGTGATCCACCCGCCTTGGCCTCCCAAAATGCTGGGATTACAGTCATGAGCTGCCACACCCAGCGACTTCATATCTTTATTGGCCAAAAATATTTTGTTGTATGAATACTGGTTGTACAGATTTTGTTTATCCATTGGTCTGTAAATGGTCATTTAGGCTGTTGAGACATTTTGAAAACTGAATAGTGCTTCTAGGAACATTTCCATGTAAGTTTTTGTTAGACTTAAATAACTGTTTTCAATTATCTTAGGTATATACACAGAGGTGGAATTGCTGGTTCATTGGGTTTAATAGTTTGAGAAACTGCCTGATGGTTTTTCAAAGTGGCTGTACCATTTACATTCTCACTAGCGGCATACAAGAGTTTGATTTCTTCACATGCTCTCCAATATGTGTTATGTGAATTTGATTCCAGCCATCTTAGTGAGTATAAAGTGGTATCTCATTGTGGATTTATTTCTCTGATGACTAATAATATTAAACATTATTAGAAATTTGTATATATTCCTTGGAGAAATGTTTATTTTGCCCATTTTATAATTTGGTTATTTTACTTTTCAATGTTGATTTGTGAGAGTTCTTTATATAGTGTAATTAGGTGTATAATTTGCAAATATTAGGTGTGTAATTTGCAAATATTTTCCCAAATTTTATGGGTCATCTCCTTTTCTTCATGGTATATTCTGAAGCACAGTTATTTTTAATTTTTGATGAAGTTCAATTTATTTATTTATTGTATTGTTCATGCTTTTGGTGTCATGTTTCATGTTTGAGTTTTATAAAATACATTTATACCACATTTACTAGGTGTTATGTCTTTTTTCCATCATTCTTGTTACTGAACTATACCCAATAGTGTCTTACCAAATTCAAGGTATGTAATAGGAATTAGAAACATTTTTAAGAGATTAAATTTATGCATATAAGTTTAAACATTAATATATCTATCAGTGGGCTTAGTCTTCAAAACATTAAAAAAGAAGTTAAACAGATGTTAGTACCTCAATAGAGGACATTATAGGCAAAATACTTATTAGGGGCTAATCAAGCCACCCATCTGCAAAGAATAAATAGACACCACACCTAGATTAAAATAATCAAATGTATAACAAGTGCTAATTCACCCACCTGGTCACCCTGTCACTCCTGCTTACATAATTTGCTTTGTACTTTTAAATTACCCTATAGGAAAAGTAATAGAAAACTTTTGGTGAGTTAAATAGTTGGATGGCATCACTGAGACACATATCATAGTACTTTGTAAATAGTAGAGACTTTACAAATATTTGTCCAAGAATGATATTTCAGTTGCTACATGGATCTAGGCAGATGAAGCTGAAACCTGCCCAACTGACTACATTAATTCATCCATATCATGGGCCAACTGCTGCAGAAATGAAGTAATAAATTAAGATAGTTTCTGGTGCAAACAAGGATTACAATTTTAAAACTGCATTTTTCAAATTACTGATTAAATCAAAGTATCAATTTAATATATAATCATTATAAATCAATCACTTAAATTATAAAGACACCGACAAAAGCTGTTTGATATTTACATACCTACCAAAACTCTTACTGAAAATTCTAGAATGACGAAATGTTATAAGGCAAAGGAATTTCTTGTGACCACCCTGCAGACACAAAATAGCCTCTAGCCCAAATTCGCTTCTAATGTCAAGGCTGCTAATACAACACACATAGCAAGAGAGTATGGAAATGTTAATTACTTCCATGACGGAGATTTCTGAGGTGATCAAGGCAGGCTTCCCAGTAAGGTCCAAAATGGCTTGAGAGAGCAGGGGAAGGCAACTGGCTCAGCGTTTTTATTATGGCTATGGATGCCATAGAGCTGGGAGTTCCATGAAGGGCCAAGGGCTTGTGTGTTTTAAATCTCCTCCTTGCCACCAAGGAGAAAGCACTCAGGCTTTTTTATCAGCTTGCCCAGATGTAGGGCAAAAAAGAAAGCAGTGGGTCTAAAACGCTTTAGCAGTTGAACATAAAAAATGGGGTCAGGCTCTTTGTGATGGAGTTCTAGTTAAATAAAGGAGTATGTAGAAATTAGGAATGTACAGATGCTGGAATCAAATTTACTGTTTTATTCCCTTCTCTCTTGTGTGCTAGATATCTGACCTTGGGAAAATTACATCATGTTTTTGTATCTCAGGATCCTCATCTGTATAATTTTTATAATTAGAGTACTTATTTTTTAGAATTTTGTTAGGAGTAAATGAATTAATACTTGCAAATTATTCAACTATCAGAGTTGTTATAAGTACTGAAAAAAAATTGTTGTTTTTTTCCAAAGCCCATGTAGGCTAAGTTATTTGCCCTGAGAATATGGTGGCAGAGCTAGGCTCAAAATTAAATGTTGGATGTTCTAGTCTATGTTATTGTTAGTACACTGTGGAAACCTTCTCCAATCCCCAGAATTAGTCTCAAACTCACTACTCTCCTCAGAGTAAAAAAATACCACCTATCTGTGAATGTAAATCATTTTGCCTGGGCTACTTTACTCATCTTTGTGACCTCAAATAATACTTTCTGTGGAAAAAACCCAAATCTGTATTTTTACCTCAGATCTCTCTACTAAACTCCTAAACCATATATAAAATTGCCTATTGTAATTCCCAGTTTTATATTTTTTCTACCTCACAGGCTTCAATCTTAATATGTCAAAACCAGAACTTATTATCTCTATTCCTTGTTCATTGCCTCTGAATCTGTATTTCTGCCTTGTCACTCAAGTCAGAAATCTGGGAATTCTCCTAGAAAACTCTCACTTATTGTTAACAATACTGACATTGCTTAGATTATTTCTTCATAAACTCTGTCTTAATTTAAAAAATTGTATTCTAATTTAGCTTTCAAACCCACATCTGTCTTTTTTTTCAAAACTAATCAAAATAGTAATAGCTATTATTTACTAAGCTTAGTTGTGTCTTTCTTGAAGTTTTATTTTTAAACACTTAACCTCATGTAACCCTCTCAATATCTCCATGAGATGGGTACTATAAATGTCTACATATGACATATGAAAACAAATCCAATACAACCTATTAGGCCATATGACAAGAGTTACAGATAAGTCAGATTGTAGAGCTAGGATTTAAACCAACTCCACCTCATTTCTGCAACAGTCGACATAACATTCTGCTTCTCCTTGTATATTCCCTTGACTTACTAATCTAAAGTTTCCCAGTTTTTATACAATCACACAGAAACCTCTTGATAGGATTGATACTTAAGGCCCTCTAAGCTGTGACCTCTGTTTGACCCTCAGGCTTATTTTTAGCCTAATCACAGATTATGTTTGGTTATATTGAACTCTTTCATATCTTCATTTCTTGGCCTTTGCTTCCTCCATCTCCAAAGTGATGGCTGCCTTGAGGGCCAGCTACATAATTTGTGGGAATCGGTGCAAAATAAAAATTCAAGGCCCCTTGTTCAAAAAGCAAGAAAAAAAGTGCTGTTAGTAGTATTAAAATATAAAGCTTTTTTCTTTCTTCAGTTTCTTTTATTTTCTATTTAATTTCATTCTAAAACAATTTAAATTAAAAACTTTTAGCAAGACTTTTTTTCATTCATTTTTACATTCCATAATGTAAGTTTTAAAGGTAAAAGAGCAGTATGTCAAATCATTCAAAGTATACAATTAACATTTGGTAGCTCATAGGTGCATTATGTATTTCTTTCTTACAAAAACAGAGGAAATGCTGCACAAAAGTAATTCAACTGCTTTTATTTTACCTCTTGATATGCAAACATTCCACCAACACTCTACCTTTGACTTTGTGATGACTAGGAAAGGACTGAAAGGAAAAGGAAGTATGATTTGCCCTATCTTTTGTTTCCTCTTTATGTCATCATTTTCAGCACAAATGATTGGCTAACACAGGGAAGTACCTTAAGTAATAAAGGATACAGGGTTCTTTGGTCATTTGTGTTTCTTGAAGCATGATTAATCACTTTCTTTCTGCATTTGAGTGAAGTTTTGGTTTGGAAAGAAAACAAAACATCAATGTCATATGCTTACTTCTTTATTCAGAGTCACAGTAAATTCTGACCATGGATTCACCAGAATGCAGCATTCATGGGGCATTGTGAATGTCATGTGAAAACGGGGGTGCAAGGAACAGTGGACCTGGATAGTATGAACATCCTTGACATATGTGCTCTATTGTCACTTTGGATTTCACTTACAAAATGTAAGTTCAAAGAGATAATTATTAAGAATGTTAAGATGGTCACAGCAGATCACTAAACCAAGGGCAAGGCCCTTGAAATTGTCTGTGGCTGCCTGGGTAAGATCTCCCTCTTTTTGAAGACTCAACTTAGCTCAAACTTCATTTTGTCTTGGAGCAGTCCCTGAATTCCCATTTGTAAAATTAACCACAATCTCTCTGAGCCCAAACTGTACCATAGGTAGTCATCTGTCTTAGCATTCATCATTAATATGTTAGGTTTACTAGCCTCTCTTCCTACAAGATTTTAAGACCTTGACAGTGGAAAACTTGCTTTATTTATAGTTGTAAGTTTCCTCTCAGCAGAAAATGTGTTGAATAAGTAAATAAACTGACATCTAATTGTAGCTATAGTGATATGGTTTGGCTGGTGGGAGGCATTGAATCATGGTGCAGGTCTTTCCCATGCTGTTCTTGTGATAGTGAATAAGCCTCATGAGATCTGATGGTTTTATAAAGAAGAGTTACCCTGCACACACTCTCTTTTTGCCTGCCACCATGTTAGATGTGCATTTTGCCATCTGCCATAATTGTGAGTCCTCCCCAGCCACATGGAACTGTGAGTCCATTGAAACTCTTTTTATTTATAAATTACTCAGTCTTGGGTATGTCTTTATCAGCAGCATGAAAATGGACCAATATATATAGTGATTTGTATCTCAAGTCCAAATTCTTAGATCTATAACATTTTTTCCCATATTCGTCTTTAATTCTAAGCAATATCATGCTTCCAAGCTAAATTATTAGACATTCACAAAAATGTTTTGAAGATCTTACGATATATCCTTTGGACAGAATGTGCCCTCCCAATATTCTTATGTTGAAGCTATTACTCTCAGAGTTATTTGGCTGTGAGGTCTTTGGGAGATAATTAGGTATACAAAGGGTTTTAAGAATGGGGTCCTCATGATGAGATTAGTGTTTTTATTAAAAGAGGAAGAAATGAGAGCATGCACCCCCAACCCTGCCCACAAAGTGAAGACACCACAGGAAGATAGCCATCTGCCATCAACAATCGAGGAGGGGTGCTCTCACCAGGAATTGATTCTGCTGCCTCCTTTATCTTTGATTTTCCGGCCTCCAGAACTGTGAGAAATAAATTCCTGTGCTTTAAGCCACTGTTATGACAGACTGAGTTCATTAATACATATATAAACTTCAGTTATGAAATGAGTTCGATAATAAGTAAATATCATTGACATACCATCTCTATCAGTCAGTTCTTGCACTGCTATAAAGAAATATCTCCGACTGGGCAGTTTATAAAGAAAGAGGCTTAATCGTCTCACAGTTCTGCAGGCTGTATAGGAAGCATGATGCTGGCAACTACTCAGCTTCTAAGAAGGCCTCAGGAAACGAACAATCATGGTGGAAGGCAAAGGGGGAGCTAGATATCCACATGGCCAGAGAAGGAGGGAGAGAGATGGGGGAATGTGCCACACACTTTTAACCAACCAGATCTCATGAAAATTTATTATCATGAGAACAGCACCAAGGAATGATGGTAAACCATTCATGAGAAACTGCCCCCATGATCCAATCACCTCCCACCAGCCCTCACCTCCAACACTGAGCATGACAATTGAACATGAGATTTGGGCAGGAAACATACTCAAACCATATCACTCTCTTTGATTCTTACTTTATTGTCTTATTCTGTTTAAATACCAAGTTGTTTTAGTTAAGTTAAACAATAATTATCTGCTGTTCTCCCATTTTGTTACTCAATGGATATACATAAATAGTAGAGACAAAGTGCTATTTTGAAAGGGTCATAAAATTTGCCAAGATTGTATACACATTCACATTCACATCCACGTTCACCACCCCTCCCACACTCATGTTTAAATTCCATGGGTTTTAGTGATGATCAATATGATACATCAATTATGTGTGGGTTTAAAAAATCTTCAAATGTAAAAATAACCAAATAAATGTATTTAATTCTCAACAAGAGTTTTAGAATTCAAAATATCTTTAGTTGGGTACACAACACAGAATTTATATGTATGTAAATGTATATATAAGCAAATGTATGTATGTATAAATTATATACATATACACAAATAAATATACATAGGCATACATACAAATCTATCTATCTGTCTATTGATTGACTGAGAAAGAATTCCATAGTATTTGTTACTGCTAAATGTAATTATTTTGGTAGAATTATTGATTTTTTAATTAATTAGAAACATATACAATAAGATATTTTTGACACGTCTTATAGAGAGTGGCCCAAAGCATGTATTTTAAGAAGAGATTCTGCTTTATCTTCTTGCCTAGAACTTCAAGTTTACTAGAGTTTCATCATGTTATAATTCATTTAGGTTCATAGATATAGCAAAGGACATGTATCCATGAAGATAAATATAGAGATAAATGTGAACCTCTGTAAGCAAATTTTCTGTCAGGTAAATGTTTCTCTGTTTAAACCTGAAGATGAATGATTTTGAAACAACTCACTCATTCTGCCTAAAAAGCCTGGTCCACTTTGAATGACACTTGTTTTTCACACGTAGTTTTACATTTGCTGGCTAAGTGTAAATATGTAATCCCTTAACAGATTGGATATAGTTTTCATCCAAAATACTTCTTTAGTAGGAAACTCTATTCAGAGTAAAAGAAAATCTCGCCATATTATGGGAACACATTTCTAAATACCGTGTCAGACAAATATTTTCAAAACACATCATGCTGTTAGTTCAAAATTAGGCCTGGCCTACAAAACTGCAGGAAAGTACAGCTCTTATCATTCAACTCAGTGCAATCTGCCTCAAATTTCAGGTTCAATTAGGCCAATCACGTGGCAGTTCCATCTAAAACCTTCCCACCTTCCACCTCTGACACAGAACAAGTCTCTCTGCTCAAATAGAACTTGTTAGGTTCTCCTAAGGTTACACTGAAATTTTTATCAAAAATTAGATGTGCACACTTTAAAGAGAGTGGCCAGTAATTGAAGTCATTTTCTCAAGGTGGTGCTATCAAGTTACTAAAGGAATTAGATGACTAATTGATACTAAAGGAAATATCAATGACTTCTCTGACCTGAAAAGGAGTTGAGGATTGATTTACTTGTTTTCGTATGACAGAGAAATAAGTCCTTCTGTTGAGGGGGATAAATGATAAATATTTATATATTCCTGCTACCATCTTATAGATATGCAGAGGTGTTATTTGTGTTTTTCTATGACATGATGAAATAAAGCTGGGACATTAAATTTGAATCGCTAAAAGAATGATCAAGAATTTGGTATGACAAATTTGGAAGGACTCTTGGCAAAAGAAGCAAGTATACTATCACATAAGCAGACTGATGTCAGGAAGCTGTAAGTCAAAGACCTTGACACTTACAATACCTTTTCCAATCCCCTTTTGGTGATGCCACAGTGGAAGACCCTCCTACTGCAGCATTTTCTCTTGGTCGTGTAGATGCCAGCAGTAAGTTTAACATGTTGTGAAGTGTCCTCAGCTGTAGAACCTGATCTTGCTGAATGGCTGTGCAGGCAGATACGCAATGAAAGCTTGTTGAATGAATTTATTCATATTTGGCAAGACCAACAATCCCAGGCCATATCCTTTTTAAAAAATATAGGTTGACAATTTTATCAAGCTACCTGTCAAATTAATAACATTTTATGTTGTTCTATAAATAATTAATATCAAAATGAAAATGAATCATTTAAAAATCTTAAGTAATATTTGGCTATTCCTTAAAGTATGGTTAAATTTTATTTGATAAACTTTTAGCTTTCAGTCTTTCTAATTTATTGCAGTATGAATACAAAAAAAAGTCAATTTTCTATGCTGCATTAACATGGATGTTTTCTTACATCTGTCTGCAATAAGAAGGGCATAAATGGTGTATAAAATAACAGTCAGTAATATTCTAAACATTAAACCTGAGTGAACTGAAATGTAATAATGCTAAATATTAGAGCAGTACATGAACACTGAAATATAGTAAACATACATGAAAAACAATGGCCTGGTAAGATGATGATACATATTATTAGCATGAAATAACAAATCCTTATGTGATTACTATTCAAATCTTTCAGAAAATTATAGATCTCAAAAGGTATTTTTAGTTTATTTCAGTAGAAATATATCTTCACACCCACACAAAATTTTTCACATATCTAAACGTTTCTTAAAATTATATGGTACAATGAAATTATAATGGTAAAATCTTAGGTTCATGTTTTAATAGAAATAACAGCAAAATATAAAACATTTGAGGAAAAATGCTAATTTTATATAAAGTTATGTGTCACATCTCAAGAAAGTCTATGGATTTAAAATATTTATATGTGTCAAACATGTATTCAAATCAGATTTAAAACTCATTGAGAAATTAATATTCACTAAACTACCATGTTTTTTCCAACAGAACAAATTAATATCCTTGATTAGAATAATTATCTGATAATGTAGTATAGAATAGTCTTAGTGTACTATATAAAAATTTGCATCTCAAAGAATAATATAATATGGTATTACAAAATTTTGCATATTTATCTTTTGTTATAGGTGTATCAACTGGTGAACAAGGGAAACCTGCTTGAAAAAAGATTTCTTAAGATAATAGTATGGAAATGATAATATGTCCATAATTTAAGCCACCTGCTTTGCACCATGGTTTTCTTCTTTTACAAATAAAACTATCCTGCATTTGCTTTAAATTATTCTGAGGGCAAATGCTCTTTTCATGAAAGCCAGCTGTGCTGAGCAAATGAAAATATGTGTCATTTCACAATTTACTGAAGGGACAAAGCCAAAAACAAAACCTTTTGCTGAACTAATTAATTGTGAATCAAAGCTTCATCAGAGACTATTCTCTGTTGCTATATGAAAATTTCTAAGAACATGGAATAGTTTAGCAACATGCCATTTTAAAATATATATATATGTAATTTGGCATATATATATATATATATATGAGAGAGAGAGAGAGGTGAAAGCAAATACAGCACCGACAAACTATAGTCTACTGAAAAATGGTCATTTTTAATAACTGAAATACTTCAAATTAAGAGCTTGTATATGTGTAGATTATAGTCTGGTTGCAAATCAATCCCAATGGCCATGAGTGACGACATCATTAAGAGTACATATTCATATCGACTGGTAAGCACTACTTTCTTGGATTTAATAAGTTAGTTCAGCAAAAATTCAATTTCAGGCAATCTAAGGCAGGTTCTGTAAGTGAGGCATCATGGGAAAACACAATATCAAAGTTGCTGTATTACAAAGCTTCAGGGAGCACCATTTATATACATTATTAATGCGACTCTTTAATCATAATATATACTCTTCTCTGAATGAAGTCCCCTGAGGCTGTGCACTACACACTCTAGGTAGTCATATGTAGTGGCCTTTTCCAACAAAAACAGTAATTGCTTAGAAAGGACACTATGGGAATGCAGGGATGGGGAAAGAAAAGCTTGACATTTCTGGGAAGAGTCAAAGTTTTACAGAGGAGGTAATCCTTTTGCTTGACATTGAACCATAACAAGATATTTTTTTTTCTAGAGTGAGATGGGAAAGATATACTATGGCAGAAAGGACATGTGCACAAGCAAGAAAGTTGAAGTTATATGTTCAGAAAGTGACAAGAGATTAAGCATGGCTCTGGTAGCGAACAGTAGGTAGGGATTGATATTGGTTTATGACAGGTAAGGGTTAATATTGAGGGATTTTGTGGAATATAATTGAGAGAACGATGCCATCATTTTTGTAGTCTGGCCACAGTGTAAGAACGGAGACACCAGATAGAGTAAAACAAATCAGGAGGTTTGCCATAGTTGAAGCAATAAACGATAAGGATGGTAGCCTTGTCTGTCTTTTTCATCATTATATTCCCAGTGACAAGAATAGTGCTTGGAACAGAGAGTTGAACTAATGAGCAGACAGGAGGAGGGATCCAAGATGTATTTAGAAAAATAGAGCTGACAGGACTTGAAGTTCCGATGGATTGGTTCAGAACACTGCAAACTACATTTTATGCCAAGCAATATTAAGTTAAGAGTGACTGAGATTTGGCCCAAAGTCCAGTTGTTGTTTTTGGTCAAATTACAATGGCCCAAACACCCAAACTGTTCAAACTTAATCACTTTCCACAAATGTTTACAATGTATTTCTGAGTGTATCCAACTTGAGCCAGCTTTTACTGATTCACATACCCTTTTGTGTTGACCTCTTCTGAACTCTGTATCAAACTACTTCATGTTGGTAATTTGAAATTGCCCATATGGGACCATTTACACAATGAAAATTGGCAAATGCTACAAACTAAGGTTTTGTTTTTTCCCTGAAATTCAGTTTTTAGGCATTTTTCAGCATATCATTGACTACATGAAATCTGTGCTTCTCCTTTCCTGACCTTCCTTTTGCTATTACTCAGCAATTTCCACAAATTATGAAGCCTCAGCAACCATACATTCAAACCTCTTATTGCTCAGGATTCCAAAGCCACCAACTTCAGAGTATCACAGCAGTGCAGGAATCTGGCTCAAAAAATACGTTTTTCTTTGATGTTTAATTTTTTAATTTTTAATATTTATGGAGGCAAATCATTGTACATACTTATGGGGCAATGTGATATTTTAACACCAGCATACAATTTGTAATGATCAAATCTGGGCAATTGGGATATCCATTATTTCAAATATTTATCATTACTTTGTGTTGGAAATATTTCACATCTTCCCTTCTAACTATTTTAAAATATACCATAAGTTACTGTTAAATATAGTTGCTCTATTGTGTTACTGAACACTAGATCTTATACTTTCTGTCTAACAGTATTTTTGTACCCATTGATCAACCCATTTTTATCCTTTTTCTCTGCTACATTTCCTAGTGTCTGGTAATAACCATTCTATTCACTATTTCCATGACATCATTATTTTTGGTTCCCACATCTGAGTTACAACATGTGATATTTGTCTTTCTGTGCTTGGCTTACTTCACTTAACATATTACCTTCCAGTGCAACCTATGTTGTTGCAAATGGCAGGATTTTATTCTTTTTTATAGTGAAATAGTATTCCACTGTTTATGCATTCCACATTTTCTTTGTCTGTTCATCTCTTGATAAAAACTTAGGTTGATTCCATATCTTTGCTATCATGAATAATGCTACAATAAACGCTAGAGTGCAGATATCTCTTCAATGTAGATATTTCTTTTCTTTTAAATATGTACCCAGCAGCAGGAATGCTGGTTTATATGGTGGTTCTACATTTAGTTTTTTGATGAACCTCCACACTGTTTTCCATAATGGTTGTACCAATTTATAATTTCACTAACAGTGTATGAGTTTCTTTTTCTCCACATCCTTACCAGCATCTGTTGTTTTTGTCTTTTTTGATAAACTGAACATGCATATATCATATGCATTAAGTCCTTCTAACTAGGGTAAGATGATTGTGTTTTTGATTTTCATATCCCTGATGATTAGTGACATTGAGCTTTTTTTTCCATATACCTCTTGGCCATTTGTGTATCTTCTTTTTGAGAAATATATATTCAGATATTTTGTCCAATATTTATCAAATTATTTGTTTTTTTGGCTACTTAGTTGTTTGAGTTACTTATATATTTTGTCAGATGATTAGGTTGTAGATATTTTCTCCCATTCTATAGATTGTCTCTTCAATGTGTTGATTGTTTCATTTGTTGTGTAGAAGTTTTTTAACTTGATGTGATTATTTTATCAATTTTTGTTTGGTTGCCTGTTCCTTTGAGGTTTTTCTCAAGAAATCTTAGTCCAGACGAATGTCTTGAAGTGTTTTCCCAACGTTTTCTTTCAATAGTTTTATAGTTTTGGGGCTTACATTTAAATTTTTAATCCATTTTGAGTTCACTTTTGTATATGTTGAGAGATAGGGGCCGAGTTTCATTCTTCTGCATATGCATATCCAGCTTTCCCAGCATCATTTAATGAAGACTCTTCTTTTCCCAATATATTTTCTTAGTGCCTTTGTTGAAAATGGGTTGGCAATTAATGTGTGTATTTATTTCTAGGATTTCTTTTCTGTTCATTTTTCCATGTGTCTGTTTTTATGCCAGTACCATGATGTTTTTGTTACTGTAGCTTTACAGTAAAATTTGAAGTCAGGTAATGTGATTCCTCCAGCTTTATTCTTTTTGCTCAGAGTTGCCTTGGTTATTCTGGATCTTTTGTAATGTCATATATATTTTAGGATAGTGTTTTCTATTTCTGTGAAGAATGTCTTTGGCATGTTGGAGGGATGGCATTGAATCTGTATACAACCTTTGGTATAGACATTTTAAAACTGTTGATTCAAGCCATGAGTATAGGATGTATTTCTACTTTTTAAGTTCTCTTCAATTATTTTTCATCACATTTTTATAGTTTTCATTGTAGAGATCTTTTTCCTAAGTATTTTTTGTAGCTGTTGTAAATAAAATTATGCTCAAAATATTTGTGATTACGTAGAATTTTTACTCGTGAGTTTTTGTCTGAGATAAAACACAATTCCTAATGTGGGTTTGATAAATTAAAACATGAAAAATGGTACCATTCAATGATTAATATAAGTAGTATCTTTCATCATTGGAATTGGTATTTCTTCTGAGATCACTATACAAATAAATTTTGGAATGATATAGTTCAATAGACCAATAATTTTTTTGCTTGTATTATTGTCTGGAATGGTAGCAGTGGTTACAAAATTAAAGATTGAGGCCAGAAAAAACTTCATATAATTAAGAACTTCAGAATTGTATACATCACCCAATTTATTAATATTTTGCTGAATCACTTTATAATTTGTATTCCTGTCTATGGCTTTTAAAATAGTTGCTCATTGTATTGGTCCATTTCGAACTTCTATAAAGGAATACTTAAAATAGTAATTTATAAAGGAAATAGGTTTATTTGGCTCACCGTTTTTCAGGCTGTACAAACATGGCATGAGTATCTGCTCAGCTTCTGTTGAGGCTTCAGAAATCTTACTCATGTTGGATAGCAAAGTGGGGAGCAAGCATATCACATGGCTAGATGAGGAGCAAGAGAGAGAGGAGGAGGTGACAGTCTCCTTTAAACAACAAGCTCTTGCATGAAGTAACAGAGTGAGAATTCACTTATTACTGAGGAGGGCACCAAGCCATTAATAAGGGATCCCTCCCTGCCATGACTCAAACCCCTCCCACCAGCTTTCACCTCCAACATTGGAGATTACATTTCAACATGAGATTTGACGGTGACAAATACTCAAACCATATAAATTGTTACATCAACAATTGCAAACTTGCCAACAATTTATAGCACAAATAGTTATAAAGAAAAAAACAGAACACTAAATTTTGCCATACAAAGATTCCAAAATTTACATTTACTGTATTTCTAATACTTTTACATTAATTTCTAAAAAAAAGTCAAAAATTGCATAGTGCATTCACATTTTAAAATAAACTTTTTGTTAAAATATATCATCCATTAAAAACATAATTTATTATTTTGTTGTGTCTCTGCCAGATTTTGGTATCAGGATGATGCTGGCCTCATAAAATGAGTTAGGGAGGAGTCTCTCTTTTTCTATTATTTGGAATAGTTTCAGAAGGAATCGTGCCAACTCCTCTTTGAATCTCTGGTAGAATTCTGCAGTGAATCTGTCTGGTCATGGGCTTTTGGTTGTTGATGAGCTATTAACTTCTGCCTCAATTTCAGAACTTGTTATTGATATATTCAGGTATTCTTCCTGGTTTAATTTCGGGAGGGTGTAAGTCTCCAGGAATGTATCCATTTCTTCTAGATCTTCTAGTTTATTTGCGTAGAGGTGTTTATAGTATTCTCTGATGGTAGTTTGTATTTCTGTGGGATCAATGGTGATATCACCTTTATCATTTTTTATTGTGCCTATGTGATTCTTCTTTTTTTATTCTTCTTCCTTATTGGTCTGGCTAGTGGTCTATCTATTTTGTTAATCTTTTTTAAAAAACACTTCCTGGATTCATTGATTTTTTGAAGGGTTTTTTGTGTCTGTCTCCTTCAGGTCTGCTCTGATGTTAGTTATTTCTTGTCTTCTGCTAGCTTTTGAATTTAATTGCTCTTGCTTCTCTAGTTCTTTTAATTGTGATGTTAGGGTGTCGATTTTAGATTTTTCCCGCGTTCTCCTGTGGGCATTTAGTGACATAGATTTATCTTTAAACACTGCTTTAGCTGTGTCCCAGAGATTCTGGTACATTGTGTCTTTGTTCTCATTTGTTTCAAATAACTTTATTTCTGCCTTAATTTTGTCATTTACCCAGTAGTCACTCAGGAGCAGACTGTTCAGTTTTCATGTAGTTTTGCGATTTTAAGTGACTTTCTTAATCCTGAGATCTACTTTGATTACACTGTGGTCTGAGAGACTGTTACGATTTCTGTTATTTTGCATTTGCTGAGGAGTGTTTTACTTCCAATTATGTGGTCAGTTTTAGAATAGGTGTGATGTGGTGCTGAGAAGAATGTATATTCTGCTGAATTGGTGTGGAGAGTTCTGTAGATGTCTATTAGGTCTGCTTGGTCCAGAGCTGAGTTCAAGTCCTGAATATCCTTGTTAATTTTCTTTTCTTTTTTTTTTTTCCATAGAATCTCGCTCTGTCACCAGGCTGGAGTGCAGTGGCACAGTCTCAGCTTACTGCAACCTCTGCCTCCTGGGTTCAAGCGATTCTCCTGCCTTAGCCTCCAAAGTAGCTGGGCTTACAGGCACCTGCCACCACACCCAGTCAATTTTTGAAATTTTAGTAGAGACAGGCTTTAACCATGTTAGCCAGGATGGTCTCAATCTCTTGATCTCATGATCCGCCCACCTCAGCCTCCCAAAGTGCTGGGATTACAGGCATAAGCCACCGCGTCCGGCCTATCCTTGTTAATTTTCTGTCTCATTGATCTGTCTAATATTGACAGTGGGGTGTTAACATCTCCCACTATTATTGTCTAGGAGTCTAAGTCTCTTGTAGGTCTCTAAGAAGAACTTCCTTTATGAATCGGGGTGCTCCTGTATTAAGTGCCTATATATTTAGGATAGTTAGTTCTTCTTGTTGTATTGATCCCTCTACCATTATGTAATACCAATCTTTGTCTTTTTTGATCTTTGTTGGTTTAAAGTCTATTGTATCAGAGACTAGGATTGTAACCTTTGCTTTTTTTTTTTTTTTTTTTGCTTTCCATTTGCCTGGTAAATATTCCTCCATCACTTTATTTTGAGCCTATGTGTGTCTCTGAACATGAGATGGGTCTCCTGAATACAGCACATGGATAGGTCTTGGTTCTTTATCCAATTTTCCAGTCTATGTCTTTTGATGGGCATTTAGCCCATTTACATTTGAGGTTAATGTTGAGTGAATTTGATCCTGTCTTTATGATGCTAACTGGTTATTTTGCCTGTTAGTTGATGCAGTTTCTGCATAGTGTCAATGGTCTTTATAATTTGGTATGTTTTTGCAGTGGCTGGTACCAGGTTTTCCTTTCCATATTTAGTACTTCTTTCAGGAGCTTTTGTAAAGCAGGTCTGGTGGTGACAAAATCTCTCAGCATTTGCTTGTCTGTAAAGGATTTAATTGCTCCTTTACTTATGAACCTTACTTTGGCTGGATGTGAAAATCTGGGTTGAAAGTACTTTAAGAATACTGAATATTGTCCCCTACCCTCTTCTAGCTGGGATGCAAGGCTGTTTCAACATACACACATCAATAAATGTAAACCATCACATAGACAGAATCAATGACAAAAACCATATGATTATCTCAATAGAAGCAGAAAAGGTCTTTGATAAAATTCAAAACCCCTTCATGCTAAAAACTCTCGATTAACTAGGTATTGATGGAATATATCCCAAAATAATAAGAGCTATTTATGACAAACCCATAGCCAATATCATACTGAATGTGCAAAAGCTGGAAGCATTCCCTTTGAAAACTGGCACAAGACAAGGTGCCCTCTCTCACCACCCCTGTATAACATAGTTGGAATATTGGAAGTTCTGGCCAGGGCAATCAGAGAAGAGAAAGAAATAAAGCGTATTCAAATAGGAAGAGAGGAAGACAAATTGTCTCCATTTGCAGATAACATGATTATATATTTAGAAAACCCCATTGTCGCAGGCCAAAATCTCCTTAGGCTGAAAAATAACTTCAGCAAAGTCTCAGGATACAAAATCAATGTGCAAAAATCACAAGCATTCCTATACACCAATAATAGACATACAGGGAGTCATCATGAGTGAACTCCCATTCACAATTGCTATGAAGAGAATAAAATACCTAGGAATACAACTTACAAGGAATGTGAAAGACCTCCTCAAGGGAAACTACAAACCATTGCTCAAGGAGATAAGAGAGGACACAAACAAACAGAAAAATATTCCATGCTCATGGATAGGAAGAATCAATATTGTGAAAATGGCCATACTGCCCAAAGTAATTTATAGATTCAATGCTATCCCCATCAAGCTACCATTGACTTTCTTCACAGGATTAGAAAAAAACTACTTTAAACTTCATATGGAACCAAAAAAGAGCCTGTATAGCCAATACAATCTTAAGCAAAAAGAACAAAGTTGGAGCCATCATGCTACTTGACTGCAAACTATACTTCAAGGCTATAATAACCAAAAGAACATGGTACTGGTACCAAAAACAGACATATAGACCAGTGGAACAGAACAGAGGCCTCAGAAATAATGCTACACATCTGCAACCATCTGATCTTTGATAAACCTGACAAAAGCAAGCAATGCGGAAATGATTTCCTATTTAATAAATGGTGTTGGGAAAACTGGCTAGCCATATGCAGAAAACTGAAACCGGATACCTTTATTACATATTATATAAAAATTAACTTAAGATGGATTAAAGACTTAAATGTTAGACCTAAAACCATAAAAACCCTAGAAGAAAACCTAGGCAATACCATTCAGGACATAGGCATGGGCAATGGCTTCATGACTAAAACATCAAAAGCAATGGCAACAAAAGCCAAAATTGACAGATGGGATCTAATTAAACTGAAGAGCTTCTGCACAGCAAAAGAAACTATAATCAGAATGAATAGGCAACCAACAGAATGGGAGAAAAATTTTGAAATATATCAATTCCACAAAGGGCTAATATCCAGAATCTACAACCTATACCCAGTTCTACAAGGAACTTAAACTAATTTGCAAGAAAAAAACAACCCCATGGAAAAGTGGGTGAAGGACAGGAAAAGGTACTCTCAAAAGAAGACATTTACGCGGCCAACAAACATATGGAGGAAAGCTCTTCATCACTGGTCATTAGAGAAATGCAAATCAAAACTACAATGAGATACTATCTCTCACCCGTTAGAATGGTGATCATTAAAAGTCAGGAAACAACAGATGCCGGAGAGGACATGGAGAAATAGAAATACTTTTACACTGTTGGTGGGAGTGTAAATTAGTTCAACCTTTTATGGGAGATGGTATAGCGATTCCTCAAGGATCTAGAGCCAGAAATATCATTTAACTCAGCAATCTCCTTACTGGGTATATACTCAAAGGATTATAAATCATTCTACTATAAAGACACAGGCACACGTGTGTTTATTGCAGCACTGTTCACAATAGCCAAGAGTTGAAACGAACCCAAATGCCCATCAATGATAGACTGGACTAAGAAAATGTGGCACATATACACCATGGAATACTATGCAGCCATAAAAAGGATGAGTTCATGTCTTTTGCAGGGACATGGATGAAGCTGGAAACCATCATTCTCAGCAAATGCAGGAACAGAAAACCAAACACCACATGTTCTCACTTATTAGTGGGATTTGAACAATGAGAACATATGGACACAAGGAAGTGAACATCACACACAGAGGTCTGTTGGTGGGTGGGGGCTAGGGGAGGGATAGCGTTAGATGTTAAGGTAGATGACAGGTTGATTGGTGCAGCAAACCACCATGGCACATGTATACCTATGTAACAAACCTGCACATTCTCCACATGTATCCCAGAACTTAAAGTATAATATATGTACATATATATATATATATATAAAATTCATTCAACTATCACAAAATGAAACTCAGATTTCTACCACATGTGCAAAAAGAATATTAGTTCTGTTGTTTTTGGCTTTATAAAAATGGAGCCGTATAGGATATTTCCTTTTGTGTTTAGCTCTTCACCTAAACATTTTCAAGAGAATCAGCCAATCTCATGAGTAGAAGCTCACTAATTTTCATTGCACTCTTTCATTACAAGAATATAGCTCCATGTTTTATGCATTCTTGTTTTGATGAACAATTGAGTTGTTTCCAACTTTTTCTTTCTTTCTTTTTTTTTTTTTTTTTTTTTTTTTTGAGATGGAGTTTCTCTCTGTTGCCCAGGCTGGAGTGCAATGGCACGATCTTGGCTCGCTGCAAGCTCCACCTCCTGGGTTCACGCCATTTTTCTGACTCAGCCTCCCGAGTATCGGGGACTACAGGCGCCCGCCACCATGCCCGGCTATTTTTTTGTATTTTTATTAGAGACGGTGTTTCACCATATTAGCCAGGATGGTCTCGATCTCCTGACCTCGTGATCCACCCGCCTCGGCCTCCCAAAGTGCTGGGATTACAGGCGCGAGCCACCGTGCCCGGCCCCAACTTTTTAACGTTAAAAATAACACCAAATGAACATTTTGCAATTTCTTTTGAGACAAATGTGTATTTCTGTAAGTATAGAGTACAGTGGAAGTGTTGGGTTATAAGAAATGCACAAATTAACTTTCGCAGATATTGGCAGTTTCCAAGGTGGTGGAATCAATTTGTATTCCTACCAACCACAGTATATGAAAGTTCCAGCCAATCCAAACTTTTATTAATTTTCTTTGTGTAGACATTCTACACTAATAATAACTCATTGTGTTTTTAATTAGTATTTATCTAATGAACAGTCAGAATAAGCATATTTTTATAATTGTATTGGCCAGTTATTCAATGATTTTTTTCTTATTGATTGATCAATTGATTTTATGATGGTTAAGTATAGGCACAACATTATTCAATAGATCAAACCTATGCATCTCATGTAACTGAAACTTTATACTCATTTGACAGCAACCTCCCTTTTCCTCCTCTTCCCAGCCTCTTCCCAAACTCTACTCTTTCTCCACGAGTTTGGCTATATCTATATAACTCATTTAAATAAAATTGTGCACTAGCTCTCTGACTGGTTTATATCACTTAGCACAATGTTCACCCTTGTTTTGAAGGGCTTGTTGAAGTTCCTTGCCTATTTTAAAAATTGTTTTCTGGCCGGGCTCCGTGGCTCACGCCTTTAATCTCGGTACTTTGGGAAACCGAGGTGGGCGGATAACCTGAGGTCAGGAGTTCCAGAACAGCGTGGCCAACACAGCGAAACCCTGTCTCTACAGAAAATACAAAAATTAGTCGGGCAGGATGGCATGTACCTGAAATCCTAGCTACTCAGGAGGCTGAGGCAGGAGAATTGCTTGAACCTAGGAGGCAGAGGTTGCAGCCAAGATCACACCACTGCACTCCAGCCTGGGAACAAGAGAGAAACTCAGTCTCAGAAAAAAAAAAAAAAAAAAATTGTTTCATTTTCTTCTTGTTATTGATCTTTTTGTTGCTTTAAATATTGTGAATCTCTTTTCTCATTCGTTTCAGAAGTTTCTACCCTTAATATCATCCAATTTATTTACAGCTTTGCTTATGTTTAGTGCTTTTTGGAGCCTATCTCATGTCAAAAAAACATTTTCCTATGTAATCAAGAAGATATTTCTTATTCTAACACCTTGATTACCCCACTTTTCACTTTTTTTTTTAATCAACAAATCATCTGGAACTGATTTTCAAAATAATGTAAAGATATTACATTTTACTTTTTCTCTATATATCTCACAAATTCACCCAATGACAAACACAGAAAAGGCTATCATTTTACCACTGCTCTGAGTATCTATCTATCTATCTATCTATCTATCTATCTATCTATCTATCTATCTATCTATATCTTTTATTAACACTTCATTCCACTAGACAATTTTTTACACTACTTATACCAGTGCTGCATAGTCAGAATTACTATTGATTTACAAGAATGTCAATTGCTTACACTTTTTCCATGTATTTTTTCCTATGAAAGTTAATAAAAATTCCATATAAGAAAAGCTGCTCACATTTCATCAAATCTTTAAATAAATTAAGGGATAATTGATCTGTTTTTAATATTGACTCTTTACAATTGTTGACATCATTATATTTATTGAGGTCTTCTTTAATTTCTTCTAACAATATTCTAAAGCAATCTGTGTAGATACCTTACACATTCTTCATTAGGTCTACTCCTAGGTTTTTAATGTTTTTCTTCTAGTATAAAAGCTATTTATTAAAACTATTATTTACTAAGGGTTTGCACAGAATACCAACAGATTTTTATATATTGATCTTGTATCTAGTAAACATATGATAGCAAATTACTAACTTTAATAATTTACTCATCTATTTATTTGGAGTTTTACTACAAAATAAATAATAAATACATTCAAATTGTTTGCTTATGATGACAGTTAAATTTCTTCTTTTCCTGCCTGCATACAGTTTATTTATTTAGACTGATTGCACTATCTACAATCTTCAGCAAAATTTATAATGGAAAAGATGATGACAGACATCTTTACTCATTTAAAGCATCAAAGAGAATGCTTTCACAGTTTACTTTTAAATAAAAAGTTTATAGGCGTTTTTAAAGATGTGCTTTATCAGATTTAAGGAAGTTCCTTATAGTCCCAATGTAGTAATGATTCTTATCATGTATGGAAGTTTATCATAATGCTGTTCTAAATCTGTTGAGATAATCCTATATGTCATCCCTTTTATTATGTTAATGTGATTAATTATACAATTAATTTTTATATGTAAACAAATTACAGCTTTCTAAAAAAGATTAACTTGACAAAACTGACAAAGGGTTTTTTTGTTTTGTTTTGTTTTGTTTTTGAGGCAAAATCTCACTCTTGTTGCCCAGGCTAGAGTGCAGTGGCACAATCTCAGCTCACTTCAAACTCCGCCTCCCCGGCTCAAGTGATTCTCCTCCTCAGCCTCCTGAGTAGCTGGAATTACAAGTGTCTGCCACCATGGCCAGCTAATTTTTGTGTTTTTAGTAGAGATGGGATTTCACCATGTTGGCCAGGCTGGTCTCGAGCTTCTGACCTCAGGTAATCCACGCGCCTTGACCTCCCAAAGTGCTGGGATCACAGGCATGAGCCACCACACCTGGCTGAAGATTTTTAAAAATATATTTATACTATTAAAATACTCATGTTCAATGTTAAGTAGATGTACTTGGTTATATTAATGGCATTTTATATTAATATTATTAATGAAATTGACGCATTTATAGTCCAAAGTAAGAATTATAAATATATGTCAAACATAGTTCAGAATAAGAAAATACATTAGAAGAATTTCTCTAATCTTCACTTTTTCTACCAAAAGCATTCCTAATAAACTGCATTGTTTCAGGTGTAGGCATTGAGAGATGTTAAATAAAGTTTAGATATTTAGATGTAAGTATCTGTAGATATTAGTGATTGAGTAAATACTAGGGACAGGTGGGAATAAAGAATTAGTGATTGATCAGGTGCTAGGAATAACTGAACCTAATTCCTAGGTTTCCTCTTCAGCAGCCATGAGAAGGGTGAAGACATGGACTGTGTAGGACAAAAAGGGAGAATGGAGATAATTAGTTTTAGTTTGAACATTTTCTTATTATGGTGATCTGAGACATGAAAAAGTTATTTTGATAGCAGACATGCAAATAAATTTGTATTGTTTTATATTCATGTTTCCTATTACCTTCCACAATGCTACAATGAGCATATATTAAGTTTACATCTAGAAAAATGATAAAATCTGTCATCCATAGATTACTTGAGGAATTTTTATATTTGATAGTGATTGTGAAGGCCAAATCAGATACACCCACAATAAAAAATAACTCTTTGCTTTTGCCTATTGATGTTTAATCAGTAAAAAACCATAAAGAGAATCTGTAAGTTTCCAATTTCCTAAGAAACATTAAAAGTTTTAAGATTATTACTTAAAAGTTCTTTAAATCCTCTATATTCCTTTTCTTAGTACTATCTAGCCTGCTAATAATTTATTGAGAAGATTTTTACTTTCTGTAACCACTATTGTATTTTCAAATCTATCTACACTAACAGTGATTAAGAGTATGGAATGCACATTTCTATGGTATAAGAAAGATTGTATCCCAATATTAAACAATTATGTATATGTATTTCTATGATGATTTAACTAGAGTTTTATCTTGAAATCCTATGAAGTATTTTCCAGTACTAAGGTTTAATACACTAGAGATGGAATTTCATCTACCATTATGCAATATCCTTCTTATTGTCTCTTTGAAACAAAATAGTTCTGTTTCCTGAACTAAAGTCATGAAGTGTTCTAAAAACATATTCAAGAAATGTGGATTCTATTTAAGCAAATATTATAAATAATAGGAAACTATTTTATTTCAAATAAACATTATAATTTTAAGAGAATTACAATATTAAAAAATTTATTCCTACATATATTGTATACACTGTAATGTTTTTTGTCTAGTCTGAGGGTACTTCTAGACCTTGGGGTTGCCAAAATAATGATGAATATTTTACTATAATTGAAAGAAAGTGCTGACTTGAGAACAGTTTATAGAATACCATATATCATGGGTTTACCATATTTTGTGATTTGAGCACATAATTTTTCTTTATTTTGGAACACTATGAAAAATAAATGATACCATCAAATTTGGAGAAAAGCATAATATAATGGTTAAGATGGAGCTATACTGTCTGAACTTCAAGTGATTCTCCTTGGCTCAAGTGATCCTCCATCTTCAGTATCCTGAAGAGCTACCACTGCAGGCGGTTGCCACCACAACCATCTAATTTTTTAAACTCTTTTTTTTTTTTTTTTTTTTTTTAAGAGATAGAGTCTTGCTTTGTTGCCCAGGCTGGTCTTGGAGAATGCATTTTGCTCTTTAAAAGATCCCGAACATGAGGTGTGTTTAGGTTGAAGTGGGTATGTGCATGTGATTTAAGATTACAATAGTGAAAGGATGTTGGGTGCCAAATTAGGCATAAAGTTAAAAGACATCTCCAACACCTACAACAATATTGAAATTCAGAAGTAGAAAAATCAAAGCTCTGCTCATGCATGTCAGGGAATGTATAACTTATTAATAGAATCCATGTCAATACTAATATTTAAGTTTACATTACCATTATTGACTTAACCTAATGCCAATGTCACAGTGTTGTTATTTTATGTAGTAAATGCTTTAGAAGTGGTTCATGGCTGGCAATGATTGGAAGAAGATAATATTGCCTGAAAGTAAAAATCTATATTCCATTGTGAATTCTCAGCTAATACACCACTTTGATCCATTATTTAAGATCATTCTATAAGGAAATGTGAAAAATAGCAACAATTTTATAATTTTGTTATATGTAGTAGGATACATCAACTAGTAAATATTTAATGAATTTTACAACTGTGTACTTCTGTTACTTTATTGGATATAATTTTCACAGCAGTTTCAAGTTTTATTTTTTGTTATAAGTAACTTATTACAAATGACAGCCACTACTGTGGATTAAGTTTTTCTGATTCTTCCATAAAATGTTGTTTGAAAACAATTTCATATTCTTTGTGTTGGAAGTAAAATTAAAGATTTAATTAAAATCCTATAGGAAATGCTAAATAGCAGATAATATTTATCTTTACACATATACACATGCATTTGTTTTTCATTCTTAGTTACTAGGATTATTTCACCATTGAGAGATTTTAAAAAGTAGGTACTATTTATTTGAGGGCTACCATATTCCAAGTGCCTTATGTGCATTTTCTCATCACAACATCTCTGCAGGCTAGTTTTATTTGACACAGTTATAGATGAAAAAACAAGCTCAATGATATTAAGCAACTTGACCAGACTTAGCTTCTAAAACAGTTCATGATTGTTTTAGTCTGTTCTCAGTCTGCTAATAAAGAAATACCTGAGAATGGGCAATTTATAAAAGAAAGAGGTTTAATGAACTCACAGTTTCATGGCTAGGGAGGCCTCACAATCATGGTGGAAAACGAAGGAGGGCCATAGGGACATCTTACCTAGGGACAGGCAAGAGAGCATGTGCAGGGGAACTCCCCTTTATGAAACCATCACATCTCTGTGACATTTATTCACTATCACGAGAATAGCACAGAAAAGACCCGGCCGGTGATTCATTTACTTCCCACAACAGCAGGGAATTACGGGAGTTACAATTCGAGATTTGGGCAGGGGTACAGGAAAGCCATATCAATGCTATTTCCAGATAGCATGTTCTCTTTCTAAAAGACTGTGTTAATCAAGATCCTGGCAAGAAATATATGGCACATTCAAATAGGTAATTTGAGGACAGTTTAATGAAGAGATTATTTACATACATGTGGATGGGTTTGGGACAACAAGACATGAGTCAATAACCTCAGCCTCATAATGCAGGAAAGAGCAGTGTAGTAACAGGTACCACGTAGTAGCTAAAGCCATTAAAAGAGGAAAGCAGCAAACCCATGGTCTCTTGACTGGGAGGCAGCTGAGAAAATAAAGACCCAGAGCTTCATCTTCTATTGTCCTCAGCAGTTTCGCTGGTGCCTCATATTTCCAAGCTGGAGCATACAACAGTCCACTAATGTAGTCCGATGGTGGACATAAGATATTTTGGAGACAATTGCTAGACCATTTTTTAATTAGAAGGAAGTCTGTTCTTACAACATATGCAAATTATTAACCATGCTAATTTTGTTTTTTCAGACAGGGAATAAAGTGCTAATTAAATCTAAATCTCATATAAAGTGGTGTGTTTGCTAGAACTGAAAATGCATTATAATGATTGGGGAAAAAAGCAGCAGATTTGAAGTCATACTCTGAGGAAATCAGAGTTGCGCTTTCTCCTTCTCATCACTTGCTTTTTCATCCATTTCTCACTTTATTTATTTATCCAGAAACTGCCAATCCCAGAATGTATCATTATGTTGGTATGGGGTAGTGACGATACAATACCAGCTTTGTCGCCCAGAATAGAGTGCAGTAGCACAACCAGAGTCTCAAACTCTCCTGCGCTCAAGAAATCCTTCCGCCTCAGCCTGCGGAGTAGCTGAGATTATTTGCAGGCGCCAGCCACTGGGGCCAGGTTTATTGCATTAGGAATATGTTTTTATTTCAGGAAAAAGTAAAGACCTGGTTTGATGGAAGTGAACAGGAAGCAATCAAACTAGAATGCTCATTCTTTCATGTACTACGTTGAACAATTGTCAGAGGTTCCTAACAGAAGAGACATCTTGAATAAAGGCTGGATCAGGCCAAACTTGCAGAGATACATTCTCCGAGGGGTTAGGCACTTTTGGTCACAAGATGTTTATGGTTGAGGGAAGGAGTTAATTATGTTAACTAAATAAATAAAGACTCAGAACTTATGGAAGCTTCTTGACATTTTATGAACAAGAAGCATTTAATAATTTAAGTTTTCTTAAAAATAATAGTACACTCATAAAGTCTTGCTAACTTCAATAGTTACAAAGGAAAATAGCAATACTAACTGTCACAAGCTGATAACAAGCTTTTATAATGAAGTTTAGTATTCTTAGCCTTAATATCCTGTATAAGCAAGTATTATCTTTAAGGTAGCGATCTTCCTTCTCTTGCTTTCTGGGGATGCCCTACTCTGCAATCGAGTGATTTATAATAAACTGTGTTAACTTTACTCTGCGACTCACAAACGCGAGATCCAAGAACCCACTCTTGGAGTCTGGAAGAAGACCCCTTTTTCGGTAACACAATGAAAACCCTTAGACTTACTCCTACTTTCTAGAATTGTTCATGAATCTGATAGATTACGACGTGGTTTTACCATACTGTTGCAGCTGTACACTATGTGACTATTTATATGAGAAGTTATCAGGTTGCACAAGTACACTGATGTACTTACTACCTGATGGCCCTGGTTGCATATTTGCAGGAAAAAACACAAATCCAAAATAGGTATATATTTGTGTAAGATACAGGAAAAATCTCCTTGACATATGAAAAGATTCAACAAGAAACAGAAACTAGTAGGACTTTTCTTGAATACTGAGAAAAATATCTTTGAAAATATTTTTGTCCTGAAAAAGGATAGGTAAAAGTTTAGACAAAAAAATACATAATTGTTTTAATAAGCGTGCAGATAGCTATTCCTTCTATAAATTAGCACAAGAAAGCAGGTCGAGGTATATAATAAATGAATGAATGTCATAAGCAGAAGACAAACTAAGAGTAGAATTTAATAGAATTAAAATATGCATGTAAAGAGTAAAAGTAGAAATATAGGGAAAAATCAAGTCTATGATGTGGAGGATAAACACAAGAAGTTCTCAGGTAATAGATTGAAGAATGAAAGAAATGTTAAGAATTGAAACAAAAATTTACAGGTAAAACTAAATGAAGAAATAGAGATACAGTCTAACATTTATAAGTGTGCATATAAAATATTTGCCTAATGTGAAAAAATATTCAAGATGTGCTGAAAAAAATCTGACTAAGTTAAAAAGTCCTAAGTCAAGGACCCTAAGCAGAATAATGTATTGAGTGTTTAAATTGTTTAAATACAGATTTATTTATAGCCTGTAAACTTAATGTTAACATTTGTAAATATGGGCAGAAAATATTCATACTGACTGCAAAATATGTATGCTCACCCAGTTCTCCTGTAACATAATAAAAAATAAGATGCTATAGTTTAGAAGCTTTGAAAAGACAAAGATTTGACTAAAGAATTCTAAATTCAGATTTTCATAAATAAAGACAATTAACAATGATACAAAAAATGAAAAATTCAGGAAACATTTTATTCTAATTACAAAAGATATTTGTATTTTTTAAAAAAGTATTGTTATTTAACAGTAATTGACAGTTCACAACTCAAAAATATTATGTTATTTAACTGTTACTTAACAGTCCAGATCTAAAAAAGATCATGCTGCAGATGCAATTGTAAGATCAGCACAAGCTTAAATATTTTTAATGTTTAAGAATATGGCTAAAATTAGTTATACATTCTAAATATTGTAAATTCTATAAAATATGGTAAAAGAACAAATAACTAAAGAAAATATTTGCAAACTTAAACATAACTATATAATAAAAATATATTCCCTATCCCAAATAAAAATTTCAAATTTCAGATATTTAATAGGTGGTATATAGATAGATATATAGAACCTAAATTCCTATTTAACCTAGACAAGTGTACAAATCACTGTTTTATTCCAAAAGTATAAATTTTGATACATAGATCATAAACATAAATAAACCATTAGGAAATAATAAAAATGGGTTTAGTTTCCCAATAATTACAGAAGACAAAAGCAAACAATATATAATTTATGTTACTGACAAAACGAAACCACAGGATATGATGAATAATGTAAAATAAAGACATAAATAGGGGAAAACTGTCAACTCAAAATATAAAAGTTATTAAAACTTTTAACATCCTCTATTTAAAGGAAAGGATGTTCTGATTAAAAGTAAAGTTTGAACTGATGCTACCATTAAAATGAAGTTTTTATTTTAAAAATAAATGAAGTCAGTAAAGAATAGAATACAGTCTTTAATAATGCTGAAGCAGAGTGGATCCCCACAAAGTATCATGGAACCTCAGAGAAGGATGTCTTGTGTGATTCCATCATCCTTATTATTTTAACTAATGACAAAACATTGGCATATGTGTGTGTCTAAATGTACAATATGAGGACTCTAGCTAAATACAATTGTATCGTATTCGATTTTTGTTAAATAAGTAGATTTTAGCTGCTCTTGTTACAAAAAAGGTAACTTCGTGAGATGATAAACATGTTAATTTATTTTACCATAGTAACCACTTAAATGTTCATATGTAACCCACATCATGTTGTAAACCTCAAATATACACACCAAAATTTATTTTTAAAAGTCAAAAAAAAAAAACTAATGAAAAAATAAAAAGTAGCCAAACACACAAAATTAGGAGAAGGTTTGACAACAAATAATAGAAAGAAGTATTTATTGAGGCAAATGGGGTAATTAATTTTATATTGATGAGAATTTAAATCCATAATAAAGTAAAAAAAGTTATTAATCTCCTTTTACCTATAAGCTCAGAATATATATTGAAAATTTGTAGGAATAAATTGACAAAAACATATCTTATTGACACTTAAATGCATTGTCATTAATCTACAAATTAATAGACAAGTTAATAGTCAGATAATAAATAATTTCAAAGTAGATAAACATCATAAATCTAACAAGATTAGCCTAAAAAAGGGAGAAGAATGAAATGAATCTGTTCCCCATGAGAGTGGTTTCCGTGATGCTTGGAAAACCAAGTAAAAGTTACTTCCTTTTATTCGATAACTTTAATTCTAGGTATCTATAGAAAGGTAATCATTAAAAATGTAGAGAACTTAAGAGACACAGATTTACAAAGTTGTCTCAGCATTTTTTATATGGCAGAAATTGGAAGCAGTATACAAATTTAACATTAGCAGAAGTAAATAAATTATGATATACATGCACAATATTAAAATTATTCATTAAAATTATACATTGAAACAAAAATGTTTAATAGCCTGATACCGCATTAAAAATACTATTTGGCCAGGCGTGGTGGCTCACACCTCTAATCCTGTCACTTTGCGAGAGGCCAAGGCGAATGGATCACTTGAGGTCAGGAGTTCAAGACCAGCCTGGCCAACATGGTGAAACTCTGTCTCCACCAAAAAATAAAAAAATTAGCCAAGCATGGTGGTGCGTGCTTGTAGTTCCAGCTACACTGGAGGCTGAGGTGGGAGACTCATTTGAACCCAGGAGGCAGAGTTTGCAGTGGGCCGAGATTGTGCTACTACACTCTAGCCTGGGTGACAGAGTGAGACCCTTTCTCAAGAAACAATAATAATAAAAACAATAAATACTACTACTACTAATAAGTCAAAAATCAGGATGTAACAGCATAATCTCACCTAAAGACAAATTGATATGTACTTTTGAAAAGATTTAGACAGAAAAGGCATTATACTGGCATGTTATATTGACATTACCTAAATGCTGGGATTTTAACATTAGTACTTTCTTACAATATTTCCTAATTTTCCATAATGAATGGATCTTTCTTTGATAATCAAAAAGAAAATTGAAAGCAATGGGGTAATCTCCTTTATTTAAATAAAATAATAATAAAGACATATAGATCATATAGGCATATAGATGTTCATGTTCATATAGACATGTATTTAAATATGATTTTCTACAAATGAAATTTAAGAAAAAGCCTCACCATTGTGAGTATAACGTTTGTTCCTGAAAATTACTCATACAGAGATGAAAAACCCAGTTTATTGGGAAGTGATCATATATAATTAAATGTTCACACACACACACACACATAATTGTTATTTATTATCTCAAGTCTCATCTGTAGTTGGCTTTTTGAATCCATCATATTTTAAATTAAACACAAGTAAGTTCTTAACAAATGTTGAACCAATCGCTTCTGTTTGGTTTCACAGCCATGCATACTAAGCATATTTTTTATTTGTTTGTTTTTCAGGTTAGGGACAGTATTTTTCTTATTATAATATGACTCTTCAATTCTTATAGTAATTATCAATCTCTCAGTTATTATTTAATAAAACTTTATTGAATAAATGAGTTAGTAAATTTAATACATTGATAAATTGGTATCATTCATTATTCACTAACATTTATATATATTAAAAAAGAAAAACCTCAGATATAATCGTTCAATCGGTAGGATCATATGTGTAATGGTGGCACGGAGTATATGAATGTATTTTTTTATCATGTGTTTGCCAAAGTAGGCCTGAAACAAAAAATAAGTTGCTTATCTATTACTTTTAACTTCTAATATAAAGTACACACACACTTAAATTTCAGTAGAGAATTGCAAATTACATGTGATTATTCTACCAATTTACCTTTCCGATTTCTTCCTGTTTTGTCCATAATTAAAGATATGAATGATGTTTACAATTGACAATTCTATTTGCATCTCATTTTTTCTAACTAAAGCCATAAAAGATACATTCATATAAAATGTTACATAATAATCAAGACAGTTTGATTGCATATTCTTTTCAAATTCCATATGTGTGCATACTTTCTATTACTGCTAATGAGAGCTTTGCATGTGTTTTGATGGTGACTAGCATTTGGTAATTTTAGGAAAATGCACATATTGTTAAGTTCTCTTTTTCTCTTCTTTTTTGGTCCTTTGTTGGCTGTTGAGGGAACAAATTCATGGAATATTACAATCTGCAGCCTTCCAAAGGGATCCTTTCAGTGCTTTTAAAATTTAATTATATAACACATGATGGGTTCAAATCACCTCCTCTGGTAATGTAGCCCATTAAAAAACAGTTGGCTTAGTGGCTTGTTTTTATTGTGTGAAGATGAGCAATAGTTTATCATTATCTGTTTCAAATCTGGAATATCATTAAAGACATTGGCAGCACTCAACACTGAAAACTTCTTAAGAATTACTTTTAATACATCTTTTTCAAAAACCAATACTGTGGACTTTTTCATTAGGAAAGAAAAGAAAGTTTTCAAGTGTAATTGCAAACAAACAAACAAAAAAACCACAAAATTTTATGGAAAACTTTACCCAGTTCTCAGCACTGGCTGCTCATCAGAGTAATTTGGGAAAATTAATTAAAGAAAATATTAATGCCTGCCTGGCCTGTGTATCTAATCAATTAAACCCATGTCTGAGTCCTACTTTGCATAAATAGATTCCAACTTATGAGCTCTTAGCAATCTAGCTCACAAGATTGTGGTGCGAAATTATATATTAATTTATCCATGTAGAGGATAACATTATAATAACTGTTCACATGAAAAGCCAATATGGTAAGTCTTTAATGTTATCAATAGGTTCTCAGAAAATGTAACTTGAAGCAAAATGACATATATTGAAGCCAATTTCCCATAGGTGAATTGGTATTAACAAAAGTTAAGTTCTTACAATATATTCTGGTCATAAAAACATCACCAAACTTCCAAATAAAGACTTCAAATGCTTCTAATACTAAGCTTTGAAATAAATAAGAGATATACATACATTAAAGAAAGCAGGGAAGATTATTATTTACTCAAATTTTGGTGAGTCAGTGAGTGACAGTGGTCATAGTGGTGGTAGGTTAAATAAAAACACAAATGTTTGCAAAGCTGAAATTGTCAGAAGCACCTCCTACCACCACATGGTACAAAACCAAACATGAACAAATATGGCCCATAGAACATTGTTCTACCACATTGTTTCGCATCAGTATGATTATCCTGCACTCTCCGAATTTTTAACTGACAATAATTTGTATTTATTCATTCATTCATTTTCTAACCCACTTGTTTCAGGCTGAGTCCCAGATGCCTACAGCCTATTCCAGCAGCTCAGGGCATAGAACAGGAAACACCGTGGACAGGATGCAATCCCATGGCAGGCCGCACTCACACCTACCCACTTTCACTCGGAAGAGACCATGCAGACAGGCCAATGAACTTAAGTGACACATCCTGAAGATATGAGAGGAAACTGAAATACCTGGAGAAAGTCCATGAAGACATGGGGAGCATACCAACTCCACACAGACAGTGGCCTCAGCAGCAATCAACTATTTTTCTCATCAACATCATAATATTGAATGAATTGATGCTATTCAAAGACCTGCTGTCTCCCTGCATATGACTTTGACATTCTTGTAATTCACAGATTGCACGTGGGGATTGAAAGCAAATAACTGTCTCTTTTCACACATTAACGAGGGTTCAAGCTAAGAGCAAATATACATATCTATCTAACATGAGAAAAATGCATTTGGTCTAGAATGAAACATGGGTTGATTCTATAAGACAATACATAAAATAAAATAGAATAAAACAGTGAAAAAGCTTCCTTTCCTTCTATATTTGTTAAATTACCATTTCTATGCCTAGAATGGAGGATACAGATTATTTATTTGAAAAAAAATTGTTTTTTGCCTCTCTTTTCAAGTCTTTAATTAGCCATTTTAATATTTTTTCATAAAAGCCTTGCAACTATTTCAGTTTATCATTTTCATTCATAAGGAAAGAATTGCTATTCATCAATCCCAATTTAACGCTAAAATTGTGTGTATTGGTTAAATCAGTTAAATTCATTATGATTGGCAAATGCTTTCTTTCTCCTTTCGACTGTATTTTCAGTGAATGTATCAGGTATAAAACATAAATTTCCCTACTTTCAAGAACACATAGGGTTAGAAACAGCGTTGATGGAAGTTATCAGTCTGTGTTCATAAACTGCTTCATTGACCTTTAATTTTGATATGAATAATGTTTCTTGTCATGCTCATACGTGTTTTTAGGTTTGTGAAAGTACAAATGAAAGTTCTGTATGCATCTATAAGATGTGGCTTTCTCACACTGTTAAAGTTAACTCTTTTTCATTTAGAACTGAGTCAATTTATATTCCTATAATTAGAAATGATTAATCCTTATTGACAACAACTCACAATATGTAGCACAGTTGACTAAGACTTCAATATCTTAATTATTGCTTAATTTCTGGTAAAAAATGTTGTTGAGGAAAACTGGTTATTGTTATGAATAATTCATTCTGGAAAAGGTAAGAATTATTAGGAGGTCTGTTCACGGAGGAATTAAACTGCAACACTTTCAAGCATCATCATAGTGCCTCAGGAAATTTGCTTTCTCTTTGTGATCTTTCCCATCTATATCATAATCCATACTATGACACCAAATAGCATTTTTTTCTTCAACCCACTCTTGATTGACACCTCAATTGAGAAATGGTCACTTCATACTCTCATTTCTGGCTCTGATTCCTGATTCCATTTCTTGAATGTTACATTTGCTCCCAGCTCCAAACATACATCTATTTTTGAGCCTTGTTGTCCTGATGGGTTAACATTTCTCTTTCAAGACTCAAGAATTGTTCTCTTCTTAAATTATAATTATTTTGCATAAACATTATAAAATTGTAGTATAATATTACTTATCAGCAACTAGCATTTATATCTATGCTGTTGTGGTTAGAATGAAAACCTGTACAGCATTTTTATTCTGTTAAGATCACAATATTTGTATATAGTTACTACTAGTCCTTAAAATATGGTTGTAAGTACACTTAGTGTAGACAGCCTTATTATTAGGAGATTCAAGTCTTTCCTCATTTTATTCTCCAGAAGCCCCCAAGCAAAGAAACTTACTTATGAAGCATATATGTGAAATGATTTTCACCTTTTAGTTTTACTTATCAAGTGCTGGAGTAAGAGCAAGCAAACAAGCAAATAAACTCCATAGCAGCATTAAAGATCTATATGCTTGAAAATTAAATTTATAAATATCTGCAACACAGAAACAACAGCAATAACAAATTATTTGTGAGATAAATGCATATGAAAAAGCAATTAAGAGTGAGAGCAGATACCTCAGCAGAGCAGGAAGAGGGGACCCAAAGAATAGTCCATCATGCATAACTCTAAATCTAAGTGGAGGAAATTAAATATTAGATTAGATAATCATACTGTTAAGTATCTTTAAATATCTATTTGTAGATTTTAATAAAAATCAGGAATGCAGTTAAAGGCCTTACTTTTGCTTACAAAAAAGTCTTGTTCATAAATTAAGGCACTGTTATCATACTAGCATATAATTCCTGGGAATTTTTATTTCTAACTGATATTTATACTATTTACACTAATAACTTGTCATACTTCATAAAGAGGGTGCTATCATCATGTTTTCACCTTTTAATGTGATTGTGCTAATCATATAAAATTAGAGAATAGCTCTGTTAATGATAACAGGTGTGCTTGTTAGCATGCTTAATGGATATTTTGATTAGTTATATCCAAAGTATGAAAACATTTTTGATTACCTGTATATAGTACAGCTTTATAGCAAAACTCCAAGATGAAGTCAAAGGATTTGTGAACTGCAATTTGCAGAAAAAATTCCTCAGGTTAAAGCAATGCCTCTAAGAAAAGGAAAACAAAATATCTGCAGGCAGTGCCATACAGAATTTAAATTTGAAGATATTGTCAATCTACAAAATATGTCAATGAGCTCAGTTAGCAGCTGCACATAAAAATTTGAAAATCTAATGTTTTATTTTGTTTTCACAATAATGATTTTCATAATAATGATATTCACAAAGCTCTGTATGTTTAACTTAAATTTGAGTGATGATTTCAACAGTATATTCAGAATCACATTATTAGGTAATAGCATTAATTCATTTTGGCAGTCAAAGTTCTATAATGATCAGCTTTTCACTATTTATATATATAAATACTAATGGATAATAAATATCCTATTATTGAATTCATTCTATTTTCTTTAAATAATACATTTCAGACATTAATGTTTCTAAGCAACTTTTGTTCTTTAGAAATACTTGTGTTTATGGCTTACGTGGTTATGATGTGGTCTTTAGAGAGATGTGACAGGCTCACTGTTATTATAAAGTTCTGCATTTATTGATATATTAAGCAACAAAAGCTTTGCTCATTCTAAAACATCAACCCATTATTGAAAAGTTATGTTTCCTTTTTCTTCTCTCTCAACAGTAACATATTAATTGAAAGAAGAATTAAAAAATATATCACAAATGCTAAAACATGCTGCATTGAACTTGACCAAGAAAGAGAAACTTATTAATTCTACAGATAATACTATCGACAGAAATTTTACTTCATCCTAGATAATGCATAAATATTTAAATTTTATAAAACCTTTGTGAGATTGACTGTTACAACATCTAGTTTTAGATTTCATTTGATGATGTGAAAATTGATATTCAAGGACATTGCCCAATGAAACAAGACTAATAAAGAGCAAAAATATTTTTGCAACCCTACTTATGTCAGTACTCACTTTGTGAGATATAAAACTTCTCTCTCACTTAAATTTCATTTCCATAAACTTTCTCACATGTAAAATAAGAATAAATCCATCAATCTCATATAAGCAAGATTAGCAGAAATGTGGCTAGCCATGAGTTGCCACACGTTTCATGGTATAACCAGTGAGTTGAAGCCATCATTGCTATTATTATCTTCCCTAGGAGAATTTCCATGTTAGTGGATATATATGAAGCCCTAAAGAGGCCAAAGCTATGATGGTAAAATTTTGGGAATTTCTTAGTGCAGAAGGATGTGTTGACTATTAGTCTTGCAATATTGCTAAAATCACGCAACGTTTTAAATAATATCTTGTGTTTTCATAACCATGATAACATATGTGCTTCTAAATCAAAAGTGGTTTTTTTTTTGTTTGTTTATCAAAAGCTATGGTTTTTGTGCTTTCACATATAAGTTTGGACAGAAAATGAATGTTCTTATCATTGAGTTTTTTATCCTCTAAGATCCACTACAAAAAAGTGATAATGTGCTTACCAGTGTAAACACATATTTGAACCCTGCTCATGTAAAGAAATCTGCTCTCAAAAGAGAATAGTAAACAAACATCAAGCAAACAAATACATTAAAAAGGCCTGGGTCTGTTTATAAGTAGCTCCAAACTACTTGAAAGATGATTGTGGACTGGGATTTCTACCTGAGAAAACTCTCCACTCGTTACTTACATTTTTCTCGTCTTACAGCTTTCCAAACTCACAGCACTCTGTGATTCAGGATCCATCCTCAGAAATCACACGATGTGCCGTTCGTGTCCATCTACTTGCTGACTGGCCTGACAGCAATCTTGCAATAGCAATAATCTTGAGACCCATATTAATCTCACCCTCAAAGAGATCCCATCAAGTTCTGAGGGAACATTCCTCAAACAAGGCAAGGTACTTTCTTGATAGTAAAACATAAGACTTTCCTGTCTGAAAGTCATTACTATTGTCTTAAATTATGGTTTTTATCTCTTCTTTAAAGATTTAAAGGCCGGGCACCGTGGTTCACGCCTGTAATCCCAGCAGTTTGGGAGGCCGGGACGGGCGGATCACCTGAGGTTGGGTGTTTGTCAAAAATACAAAACTAGCCAGGCATGGTAACCCATGGCTGTAATCACAGCTACTCGAGAGGCTGAGGCAGGAGAATTGCTTGAACCCGGGAGGCAGAGGTTGCGGTGAGCTGAGATCGAGCCATTGCACTCCAGCCTGGGTAACAAGAGCAAAATTCCGTCTCAAAAAAAACAAACAAGCAAAAAAAGATTTACAAAGAGTAATAAAAGAGAAGGGAAAACTATTTTAGGAAATATCTACACACATGCACACACACACACACACACACACACCCTTGTGTATTGCTATGGTTTTATAGAAAAACAAGTGGTAGAAGATAGGAATTCAAAACTCAGTTGTGTGATGGGGTGTTGACCAAGCTACATACTTAACCAGACTTGTTACCCTGACAATTACCTTATATGACTCATCTCTTTTCCCCTTTTGTAATTCCTCTCACTACTCTGCCAATCTCAGGCTTACGTAAACTCCATATCTGCCTTTTGCAAACTCATAGCTCCCGGGTCAGTAGATCCCATAATCCCAGACAATGAAATAAATCACTAATGTGTTTGTTTCCCTAGAGCAACAGGGGGAAGATGTTGGACCAGTTTTTGACCTTCTGGGCAGGATTGCTGAAGAGTTTCATCACATAATCACTATGATTTATAGAGCCTAATTTTTTAATACTGTTTGTGAGGTGTCACATTTTATTCATTAATTTCTATATAAATACAAATGTATACAATCATGCTTTAGATCGAATATATCATCTGGGAGTTTGCATTCTGGTAAGCAGATAACAGTGTGATATAAATTGCACATGGCAGACTGTAATATATAATAGTAAAACTACAAATAATATACTACATCCGGTTCAGGAAATTTATAATAAAATTTTATGTGGGTTGACTTTTAAAATTAAACTCTATTGATAACAATTTCTTTGGAGAAAAAAAAAGTCTGGTCCTATTTTAAACAACAAACTAAAAAATTAACTTTTTAAAAATAAATACTCTATATGTTAGAAATTGCAAAGTCTTGAAAAAATGTTTTACCCAACTATTATTCTTTTCAATACCATTAAGTAAATTAAGTTAAGAACTATATAACTATATTTTCATTATCTTTTTAATTTTCTAAAATTTTGTTTTAAATTAGTTTTTAAAAAGCTATGTAGATATACTGAAACAAACAAAAAAAATGAGAGCAATGAAAATTCTTATGTCTCCCATGTATGCACGTAAGAACAAAGGAGTGAAAACAAATTGAACATTTAAAATGATTATTTCTTATACTTATTTATTATTAAGAGTGGTTTTTAAAATTTAAATAAATGAAAGTCTCAACTGTTGAAAGTCACTTAAAAATGAAGAGGGAATTAGAATAAACCAAAATTTTTACTTGTACTGTTTCCTTTTCATGTTAACTCTGCCTACATTATTAAACCTACCCATGTTTTTCAGTCATTTCAACTATTCCAATCATTATGCATACTCATTAATATATAGATATAGTTTACAAATTCACTAAATTTTCAAGAATATTAAAATATCATGCAAATAAGAGTGTTCGATTTACCTGAAATTATTTCCATTTTAAAAGGAAAGTTATATTAGATATTCACAAATGAATATATGTGTATTTACATGAATGCATGTAAACATACCATTGTGTGTAACCTCATGCCCCATTATACTTCACAATGCTTTTACAATAACTTTTCTTACTTGTTCCTCACAGTAGCACACTGACCTTTCTCCATTTGTAAAATAATAATAAACTAAACACTACAACAAAATGAAGTGAAAGGCTTTTCTAGGTAACAATTATCTGACTCTGAACAGTTTTGCTATTCAGTGAAACGATCTTGTTTAAATAAGGCATTTAATGAGTTATTTTAAAACACTATAAACAACTTATCTACTCTTATATAAATTTTTGTTTTGTTGTTATTCGTCTGAATGGTTAATCAGTCTGAATAACTTCTATAATGTTTTCACTATAAAAGTGTAAATCTCTTCTGTTGCTGACTCGAGTTATCATGACAGCACTTCATAAATGTACTGTTAAATATTTTAGAAGAAAGTACAAATTGTTATTGCATAAAATATGGTATTTGATACATTTTTGTTGACATGTATTTAATAAATATAAGTCAATTATATATATTTAGAATATGTATACATATATATATATGTTTAGTCATTCGCCACATGATGACATTTTGGTTAAAGGTAAATAGCCTACATGATAGTGGTCCTATAAAATTGTAATAGAGCTGAATAGTTCTTATCACTTAGCAATGTCATAGATGTAGCATCATAGTGTAATGCTTTACTCACGTGTGTGTGGTGATGTTGGTGTAAACACACCCACAGTGATGTTAGTCCTATAAAAGTATACCATATATAATTATGTGTACTACATAATACTTGATGATGATAAGTGGCCCTGTTACTGGTTTATGTATTTACTATACCTTTTATCCTTATTTCAGAATATACTCCTTCTATTTTAAAGGAAGTTAACTGTAAAACAACTTCAGGAAGGTCCTTCAGGAGGTGTTTCAAAGAAAAAGGATTATCATCATAGGAGATGACATCTCCATGCATGTTATTGCCTATGAAGAACTTCCAGTGGTACAAGAAAGATGCAGAGGTAGAAGACAATGGTGATGATTCTTTGTGTAGGTCTAGGGCAATGTGTATGTTTCTGTCTTAGTTTTTAACAAAAAAGTTTAAAAAGTAAGAAAATAATAGACAAAATTTTATAAAATAAGGATATAAAAATATTTTTGTACAGCTGTAAAATGTATTTCTTTTAAGCTAAGTATTAATATAAAAGAGCTATAAACTTAAAAAACAATGAAAAGTTCATAAAATCTTTAGAGAAATGTCCATTCAAGTCATTTGCTCATTTTTAATTGGGTTACTTCTCTCTTTGTTGTTGAATTGTAAGAGTTCTTTACATATTCTGTAGTCTAGAATCATATACCTGATCAGGTATACGATTTACATCAGGCATATGATTTACATATACCTTACCAGGTATATAATTTACAAATATTTCACATTCAGTAAGATATCTTTTTTCTCATCATAGTATCTTTTAATGCACAATAGTATTTAATTTGAAGTAAATCTGTTTTTTTCTGTTGTTTGTTTTATTGCTTGTACTTTTGTTCATATCTAAGAACCCATTACTAAGTCCTAGTTCAGGGGGATTTAGTTTCTATTTTTTAATAACAGTAGTTAGCTATAGCTCTTATATTTAGGTATTCAACCCATTTTAAGTTAATTTTTGTATACGATGGAGGTAGGGGTACATTCTTATTCACGTAGACACCTAATTGTACCATTTCTGTTTGTTGAAAAGACTATTCATTCTTCATTGAATTGTCTTGGCATCCTTGTAGAAAATCAGCTGATAATAAATGTATGTTTTTTTTCTAGACTGTTATTTTTATTCCATCAACAATACTCTCTTTATGCCAATTTCACAATGTTTTTATTACTGTAATTTTATTATAAGTTTTAAAACTGGGAAGTGTGCATTGTCCAACCTAGTTCTTTTTCATGGTTGTTTTGCCTAATTTGGGGCCCTTTCAATTCCATATAAATTTTATGTCCAGCTTTCCATTTCTATTTCTGTAAAAAGTAAAATAAAAGAGGATAATTTAAATTTTGATAGAGTTTGATTTGTATCTTTAAATCGATTTGGGGATTATTTCATTCTAAACCATATTATATTTTTAATTTCTTTCAGCAATTTGTTTTTACATTTTTATGAAGGCTTGTACCTCTTTGGATAACATTTTCCTAAGTATGATATGCATATTTAATATATTGTTAATCAAATTATCTAAATTTTATTTTCAGATTGTTTATTGCTGATAACTAGAAATACAACTGATTCTTGAGTGATGAAATTTATCCTGCAAGCATGTTGAAAATGATTAATAGATTTTTTTTTATTCTTAGGATTTTCTATCTATAAAGTTATTTCAAATGGGAATAGAGATTATTTTACTTCTTCCTCTCCAGTCTCAAGTATTATTATTATTATTAATATTTTGCCTATTTGTTCTTACTAGAACTCCCAAGGCAATGTTCAACAGAATTGGTGAAAAGAGGCATTGTTTTCTTGTATCTGAAATTAAGTAGAAAGTTTTCAGTCATTCAGTATTCTGGAATATGATAGTAATAGGTTTCTCAAAAATGTCATTTATCATGTTTAGATATACGCTTCTATTTCTAGTTTGTTGAATGTATCTATCATGAAAGTGTGTTGGATTTTTGTCAAATGCTTCTTTTATATCAATTAAAATACACATGTGTGAAAAGAAAGTGATGTCAGCAAGATAATGGAAGGAAGCCCTGGACCCTTCTTTTCCCAGCAGACATATCAATTTAACAGTGATACATGGAACAATTCCCTTTATAAGAAATCCAGAAGCTAGTAGAGAGACTTCTGCATCTGGGCTAACATGAAACCAGTTACCTTGAAGCTGGTAGGAATATTGAGATACCCTCACACCTTACCCCTAGCATGATGCCATATAATTAGAAGGAAACACCTGGTTTCACCCTATGAAGGAAAGAAAAGTACTGCACCAAATATCCGATATCCAAATTATCCTGACGGTCGCCTGAAAAAATGGCTTCTACCTCACTTCTGTCAAATTGCTGACAAAATCTTTTCCTCTAGTCACCTGAAGATCACTGAGAAAAATGACTATGGTTCGAACTAGCAAGCTAGCACATTCCATAGCCACACTTCCAGGCTCAGCTCAAAGTAAGAAAGTGGGAATACCTCAGCTCCCAGCTTCCCCCTGGGGAGAAGAAAAGACCATACATCCAATATTCTGATTTTTCTGAAGACTACCTGAGGCACTGGTTTCTGTCTTTCCTGTCTCAGAGCACTGATGTGACTTGGTATGCTTTAGTCACCTGGAGGCCACTGAGAGCAAAGATTTACATTTCAATAAGCAAGCTAGAATATGCCTTAGTCCCACTTTCTGGCTTAGTGAAAAGTAGGTGGGGAAAATAAAAACAAAAACAAAACAGATGCCAGCATCTTCCAACAGCAGGAAAGAAAGACTAGACCATGCATGCGATGCTAAAATATTACTGTGTGTTGCCCCAGGTACTGGCTTCTGATAGGTTTCTCTCAGAGAGCTGAAGGGATCTGGTATAGTCTAGATGCCTGAGTGCCACTTAGGAAAAATATGGGGGTTTGAAAGTGCGTAAATTTTTGAGATGGCCCCAGAATCATTATCTGGCCAATTGGTGAGAGACTTCCTTTGTATGGGACCAGTTGCTAAAGACTAGACGTGGTGGTTTTTATAAAGCATAGACCGTAAACAGAAATTGTTAAGGAAAGTTAAGAAACAGGAAAATATGTTCCAAATAAAGGAAGGAGATACAGTCCCAGAAATCAACTCTAATAAAAAGAAGATATGAGAATTCAAAACAACCATCATAAAATTGCTCGATGAAGTCAGAAGAGCAATGTAATATCAAAGAGATAATTAAAACAATAAAATAATATAAATCATCTATGAAAATTACCAAACAGAAGTCATGGAACTGATGAAGACAATGACTAAAGAGAAGAATCTAATCATGAGGTTCAACTGGAGAATAGATTAAGAAGAAAGAATCAGTAAATTAAAAAAAGAAGTAATTAAAAAATATCCAGTAAGAGAAATGAAAAGCAAAAAAGATAGTGAAAAAGAGTAAAGAACGTTGAAAGAACTTATGGAAAACCATGGAGAAGACCGTTATCTACATTGTGAGAGTTCTCAAAGGAGAAGAGAGAAATAAGAAAAAAGCTTATTCGAAGAAACAATGAACAGAAATTTCTCAACTCTGAGAAAAGAAATAGACATTCAGATCCAGGAATCCCAATGAATCTCAGAAAAGATTAACCGAAAGTATTATACCAAGATACATTATAATCAAAATGTCAAAAGTTAAAAGACCTTTGAAAGCAGAAAGAGTAAAGCAACTTGTAATATACAAAGGTATTTCTGTGAGCCTATAGCTTACCAGCAGAAACCTTGCATACTAGAAGGGAGTGTGATGATACAGTCAAAGTGTCAAAGGCACAAAAACTCTGTCAAAAAAGAATAGTATACCTGGTAAAGTTGTTCTTCAGTAATAAAGGGGAGATAAAGACTTTCACAGACAAACAGTACATTAAAGAGTTCATTGCCACTAGATATGCCTTAGGGAAAAAAAAATGCTAAAGAGAATTCTTTAAGTTGAAATAAAAGAATACTAAACAGCAATAAAAAGCATATAAAAGTAGAGCAGTCAAAGGTAAAGGTAAATATATAGACAAATGCAAAATATTTTAATACTATAATGGTGGTGGGTAAATAGCTTTTAGTTATAGCATATAATTTAATATATAAAAGTATTAAAATAACTATAAAATACACTAATGAATATTTAATATGAAAAGATGTAAATTATGATATCAATAACATAAAATGGAGGGAGAAGTAAAATTGTAGAGGTTTTGTCTGTGACTGCAGTGAAGTTGTTATCAACTTAAAATAGGCTGTTATCACTCTAAGTTGTTTTATGTTAGCCCCATGGTGACCATAAAATAACACCTATAGAATATACATGAAAGAAAAAAAGAATCAAAGCATATAAATCCAAAAAAGTAATGAAACACGAGAAAGGCAGCAGAAGCAGGAAAGAAAAAGAATTACCAGAAATATAGAAAATAATTAATACAGTTGTAAAAATAAATCCTTGACTATCAATAATTACTTTAAAAATAAATAGATCAAACTTTCCAATCAAAATATCTGGAGTAGCTGAATTAATTCAAAAAAAGACAATAGCTAACTTTATGGTATATAAGAGACTCACTTTAGTTTTAAGTACTCACATAGGCTGAAAATGAAGGATGAAAAAAAGATATACCATGCAAATGGTAAACAAAAGATACTGGGAGTATCTATGATATCAGGTTAAATATGTAAAAAGTTTAATAAGAGACAAAAGAACGTTATATAATAATAAAAGGGTCAATGCATCTAACATCACAGCACACAAATACATGTAGCAAACATTGACAGAACTGAACGGAGAAATAGTAATACAATAATTGTAGCAGACTTTAATATTCCACTTGCAAAAATGAATAAGACATCCAAATATAAAATCAGTAAGCAAGAGATGTGAATAACACTATAGACCAAATAGACCTGGCAGATATATACAGAGCATTTCACTCAGCAGAAGCAAAACACACATTTTTCTCAAGCACAACTAGTATAGATTGCATGTCGAGTTACAAAACAAGTATAAAATTTAAGAAGACTGAAGTTATGCCACCTATCTTTTCTGACCACAATGGAAAAAAACAAGAAATCAACAACAGAAGCATAATGGGAAATTTCACAAATATGTGGAAATTAAACAACAGAATATTGAACAGCCAACAGTCAAAGAAAAAATAAAGATTGAAATAGAAAAATATACTGAGACAAATAAAGCAAAAACAACATGCAAAGCTTTTTCTTTTTCTTTTTCTTTTTCTTATGGTTTTTTGTAAAATTAAAGCCATGGCTCAATTACAAGTGAGAGTGAAAAGTTTATTATTAAGGATAATATATGTTTTGTTTTTCTGTGTCTTTTCTTCAAAGACAAATACAATATTCTTCCTGTGACAGGCAACTTTGGCTCAGAGTCACAACCAGTGTTGCGGAAGAATATTGGATTTGTCTTTGAAGAAAAGACACAAAAAGCAAAACATATATTATCCTTAATAATCAGTTTTTTCACTCTCACTTGTAATTGAACCATGGTTTTAATTTTACAAAAAACTGTAAGGCTAGGTCAGAGTGAAGAAAAGAAAAAGCTTATGAGTAGCCTGCTGATTAACCAAGAACAATTCTCCATCTGCCTGTTCCCTGAAGAAACGTGATGGCATGCTGCTATGGCACACATCATAACTATTCTTGGTGTCATGATTTATTCAGTAATCATCTAGACAGTATTGATAGCATTGCTATGATGTCATGCTCAAGTAAACTCTCAAAAATAATAATTAATGGAAATGATTGTAGTAACGGGATTTTGCAATGGACAGGGAAAGAATAAACATGATTTAAATAAATTGAATCTGTGAACATGTTGTAACAAGAATATATTGTTTACTTGTAATTAATGTATTGAGTAAACAGGATATTTCCTAAAATATTTCTTGGCTCTACTTTGGCTTTCTCCTTTAAGGTTCTACTTTTAATAGAGAAAAAATGATATTCATCTATAAAACCAGAAGAAGGTATAATGCCTTTATTTTAATAAAATGTAACACAGTGGTATAGATAACTATATATTAACAAAGTAAAATATTAAAAACTAAATTAAATTTTATCATATGTTTAGTTTAATTTACATGTTTAAATGTATAATTTCATCTAACAAAATACAGAATAATACATATATTGCTATTTTTATGTAAAATTATAAAAATAAGTATATGTTAAATAGACATCAATATATTAACATATCCATATAATCTTTAAATATGAATGCACATTTGCTTATATATAAGTATATGCAATTATACACTATCATAAATGTTAAAAATTGGCTATATAAAATATATATCAAAATGCATTTTATAATATATGATTTAATATAATATATACAATGAATGTGCATTTTATTATGAACATAGACATTTATTTTGACAGATACATTTTCATATTTTTTAGTAACTATTGGAATTAGATTAATCAAAGAACATTTAAATGGTTGCCATTAAGTTTGCTGAGACAATCTCTTTGCTCTCTCTTTGGCCCGAGGACCATATACTTCCATTTACATGGTTTTCAGCTGAGCACTGGCTGTTTACACTTGCATTTACTGGGTAAAGTGATCATGGAAAAATGCTTTTTAGTGCTTTATATGAATAAGCTAAATTTATATTTAAGTGAATAGACTTATGAAATACTGGATTTCACTATTTTTTTATGGTAGGTTTATCCACTAAACCACTGTCTTCATTGAAAATGCTGTATGATATTTTGTGGCATTAAATAACTTTTCCATCTCCAAACATTTTACCTCAGAAGATTCCTTTTACTATTCTGGTTGCAAAAACAATTTGGTTCATATGTTATCATATCACTCCTTGACATCTCAGCTTCATACCACTCTTAAATTTAGTCAACAGGTAATTAATATTTTTTTACCCAATAATTGACAAAAATATATTTTAGGAAGAGTACAGGTATATAGACTCTTTAAATTGGCAATCTAAATTATTCAGAAAAAATAATAGCATTTTGAGTGATTATTATGTGTCAAATCTTATACTGAGTTCTCTAGGTAACTTTTGCAAATTCTTACAATAATGCCTCTGGTTAATATTATTAGAATCCCCTTTCATAAATGATAAAACTAAGCCACAGGAAGGTAAAGTACTTTGCCTGAGATAAAATATTTAGGTGGTGGCAGAGTAAGGATTCAACTATTAACAACTGAGTTCCAAAGTTGGTATTTTAATTTTATGCTATGTTGACATGGCCATCTATAATATTCCTAATTACAGTATTACTTACAGCACATGTTTACCCTCTTTTTTTGAAATCAAATTATGAGAAACTTATTAGATCATGTGCTGAAATGTAGAAGAGTATCTACATTGTCACATCTGCCTCCTAGATAGTTGTTTACGTAAGACGTAAACTGGAAATATGCTCTCTAATAACTTTCGGAAAAAGTAGACATGGATAAATAAGTCAATGAATCCAAAGCATGGAGACTCAATGCATGACTTTGAAATCAGATTGCTTGGTTTGGTTTAGAAGTTAATCTGACATGTCTTCTTTTTCCAGTTCTTGTGAAGTCTTCTTTTCCTCTGTTCCTATTCTTAAATCATGCGTTCATAGTCTTGGCTACAAATATTCACTGACATTAATATCTATCTTTTAAATTTGTAATTTCCTCCATTTTTTAAAACCAGGATAGCTATCCATTGCTAGTTTTCCAGTAGCTTGTCTATTCTCTATAATTCTTTAAACATCATGAAGAACAGTTCAATAATTTTAACTTAGGCTTTCTCAGTAGTCTGGGAAATAACTCATTTTGGCCAAGAGACAAAGTCATTTAGAGCAGTTACCTGGTTTCACACTATCTCCTCACTTATATCAGGCTTCAATTCTCTCTTTCGATAGTTAGGTCTGAGTTTCGTCCTGATGCTCATTCCTTTTGACAGAAAGATGGAAGCAAAATAGTTGAGTAATTCTACTTTCCATTATCTGCTAACGTGACAACATGAGCTCTGAACAGCAGACCTGATCTTTCCATTATCTTTCTTTCTTTTGTTTCTGTGTTACAAATATCATTTTTTTTTTAGTTTTTTTATGTCAGTATTTCATTTAATATAGTTTAATAAGTGCTAGGTACCTAATGTTATACAACAGAAAGTCTTCATACCTGATTGTGACATCAGAGAGCATATCTTGAGTAAACATACTTCAAGTTGAAAAGTTCAATTGAAAGGAAGTACATATTTGAGGACATGTATAGGAGGAGGTCACTGAGTTTACTAGGGGAATTGGGAAGGCTTCAAAGAGGAAGTGACTTTTGAATTGGGACTGGAAAATAGTTTTCCCATGTTTTTCCTATTTTATGTATATTTTCACTTTCCAGAGTCAAAACATATATATATATATTCATTTTTACCTAATTGTTTCCACCTTGACTGTAATTTGTGATGATTATACCTGTTTATATAATTCTTTTTACCCTATTAGAATCCATACTGTCTTCATATGTTTCAGGGCTTCTTGACTTTTTATCCTTTTCTGTCTAGATCCATGGTTCCTAAGATTAAGGATTCATTCTTAACGACATTCTCAGTGCTCTTGTCCTTTTTTCCATTTGTTAAACCTATGAGCAAAACCTACACTGGAGGAGTGCAAAATGCATACCTCTAATTACGCTGTGAAGAAAATCTCACTGTTGGGCAGATTGGTGACAATAAATTTATGCACACCACTGTTTCAGTTTGTTAGGGGTGCCTTAACAAAATACTACAAACTGACTGGCTTAAACAGCAGAAATTCCTCGACTTAAGTTTTAGGGCATAAAAGCACAAAATTAAGATATCAACAGGGTTGGTTTCTTCTGCAGACTGTGAGGGAAAAATCTCCAGACCTCTCTCCTTTGCTTTGCCTTGAAGAAGCCTGTCTTCTCCCAATGTGTCTTCATGTCATCTTTCTTTTATGCATATATTTATTTTTGTCAAAATTTCTCTTCTTAATGAGAACACCAGGTATATTAGATTAGGGCCCATACTAATGACATTATTTTAACTTAAATATTTGTATAAAGACCCTATCTCCAACTAAAGTCACATTCTGAAGTACTGTTGGTAAGACCTACAACATCTTTTTGGGGGAAATCTAATTCAACCCGTATCAGCAACCTCAATAATTTGCCTGGTAACTATGGTTATCTGTATTCCAATAATTTCCCACTGCATCAAAAATATTTCAAATATTTCTACTCATTTCAAAATGTAGGGCCCAGCTTCAGAGTCACTATGTCATTTTAGCAGATCCTTTGTATTCATGCCTCATAGAAAACAATATTTAAAAACAGCAGTAATCAGGAAGGAAGATCAAGTAGACACATATATATGTATCTACCATTAGTCTCTTTCTCCTATAATTTTTATATTAATAATAAAGGATGTGTTTCTTCTGATACCTAAGAATAATCTATCTAGCTGGGCTCTAAATATATATTTTTCCACATTTCACAAATTCTGTGCTCTTGATTATAAATCTTTATTTTCAATTTTCATTTTATACTGCCTTTTCCTCATTAGCAGGTAAACATGCTGTAGTCTCTTTCTTATTAAAACAAATAAAATCTATTACTCAACTAGATGTCTTTGGTCGTTTTTATTATTTCACTATCTCTCAGTTGTTACCCAGACAATTTGAAACTGAATTTCATATACATGATTTGTCATAATTCCTAAAATTTTCAGTGACCTCTGTGTTTCTGAATCCTGTTCTCAATCTTTCAACAGTGTTCAGTATAGCTTATCACTGCATCATTATTATACTTTTACCTTTTGTCTTTTTGGTCAGACATAGCTGTGGTTTCCTTCAAACTTTCTGTTCACTTTTTACTTTAAATTCTTATTTTCTAACCATAAATATTGAAATATTTTTCAGTATTTTTCCTTTGGTCTTTTTTGACTTCTTTAAACTCTCTTACTGATAGTGGTGGTGGGTGATGCATTCTAGTCACTCTATGGCTTCAGTTGTCTTCAATATGTCAACTGTACTCTGGGCTTTGAACCTTATTGATCCCTCTTCTTGGATATACATTGGAGTTTTATCCACATATTCCATGAGTATCTCAAATTTCACATGTGCAGAACATTAATTAGCTAATCTGCAAAGCATAAACTTCTTCCCTTATTTCCCAACATGGTAAATGCCACCACCATTTACTCCATTGCTCAAGTAGAATTTATTTAAGACTGTATTGGACACAAAATTAGTTGCCTTTCCTTATATTCCTTTAGCATTACAGGGGAATACACTCCCTATGGAGAGGATTTTGACCATTGTGAAATAAGAATGGGGGAAAATTAGGCAAGTGCCCTTTCCCCTCACTCTTGTGAAAAAGTCTTAAGCAGTTTTTTTTTTTTTTGAACCCATTTGGAGAAGTTTTATTAGATCAGTGAATATATCTACAGGGCAAATTCCTGTGTCTCTTCAGAAATCATCTTGAAAGGTAATTAAGAGTGTAGCCACTGCAAAGTGGATATTTCCTAACCTCATTAACTTTTTTATTGTCCTGCAGTAGTACTTGTGAAACAAAGCATCAACAATTTAGTCCTCCTCAGACTGTTTTTGAAAGAACTTGGGATAAGGTATCTTCCTATCCCTTCATATTAAATTTTGTCCTTTGGCCTCTAAGTAACTGAATCCATCTGTTGCTTCTCTCTTTTTCTACCAATATTACTCTAGTTGAAAACATCACCTTTGCTCATGAAGGATATTACAATGGATTTCTCACAGCTTTCCATGCTTTTAACATTCTCTCTTTCAACTATTTCCTAGAATCCAATTAGAATGACCTTAGTAAACTTCAAATTTGATATTGCCACTCCCATCCTAAAACTTGTCAAAGGCTTCCCATAGCAATTAAAATAAAGGCTAAACATCTTTAGAAATGCCTACATCAAGGCTTGCAAAATCTTGTCTCTGCTGTCCTTGCTTCTCTCTTTTTGTACCATCCAATCTTTTTCTTACAACTACATTCCATTCATATTGGTCTCTCATAGATTCCTCCAAGATGGCATATTCTTGTGCTCTTTACTATTTCACCATTTTCTTTCTGGAACACTGCTCTCCCCTCCTCTCCCTCATCATATCACTTCTAACTCTTCCTCATTTGTTCAGACACAACTTTCACAGTGTTACCATCAATAATATTCCTATTAAAATTTTCAATGATTAAAAAAAAAGAATTTCCAGTGATAAAGGATTGTTGAATCTCAAGATTTCTTAAGTTCACAGAGGAGTTCTCTTAGTATCTATATCAACCTCTCCTTATTGACCTTTATAAGTTCGAATTTAATACTCTCTTAACTATCTATGTAGCATTAGAAAAGTATCTTATTACAGCAATGTCCCAAATTCATTTCTCTGATTTTCACAAGCTCTGAAATGACATGGTCACATTCTCAATTGTTCTCGCTTCAACCTAATCAAGAGATTTTCTCTTGCTATTAATAGTCAACAGAAGTATTTTGATTTAGTGTTCTTTCTGCCTTCTGAGAAATTAAATGACCTCTTGCTAAATATTTTAGAATCAGAAAAAAAGGTTCATAATCTTCTTTCATCAATTAGAATATTACATCTATAAAATCAATTTTATGGTGATTTTAAAAACACCTTTACATGTCAATGTGATGGCATCAAGAGACACTGAAACATTTATTGGGATGCCATAAACTTTATAGCTCTTAAAAAGTCAGATAAAGAAAGTGCATATAAAAAAGTTAATATGTTAGGAAGCTGACGAAGGAGTACAGAAGCCAGCGAGTGAAAGATTTAAAACAGCTTTGGTTTGGAACTGCAATCCCTAGGTGGTCTAATTTGAGCAGAACATTGCCACAAGGCACAGGACCCCGGCATTGTCAGAACCTACTCAAGTCATCTGCCATTTTGTCAGACGGAGGAGCTTCCCCACCTCGTAGATGAAGCTCATCACAGCCTTGACAACATTGGGTTCCACATCATTAGTTTCCATTTGATTCTATAGCAACAAAATAAGAGAAAATTAATTATAGTAGATGCTGGAAACCAAATAGCGGAATTAAAATCCCAGCATTCTCATTTAATGGCCAGGAAACAAATTACACTATTACAGCAGAACAGCTTTTTTCACCTCCTGTGCTGGTTTCTGTATTTTGTACAAATGTGAAGCTTATACTCTGAAATAAACAACTTTATTAAAAATGAATCCTGGAACCTTACTGTGGAGGATTCAGTCAGTGATTCTCTCCAGTATATGAAGGAAGAACCCACTTATACATTTGTGGGAAAATACTACTTACCTCCCTCTGTTTGCTTAGTAAATGGAGTAACCTTTTTACTTCAAAATCATCTCTTCCACGGACTCAAGCTGGTGAGACAGACTGGCAAACATTGACATCATCAAATGATTATGCATTCCATTCCAATTTCACTCTAAGGCTGATTAAAACAGGGAAGTGTAAACAGATCTCATTTTAAGTGGAGCTGATCCAAATTGCTGGCTCAGACTAAAGTCAAAATCAGAAATGGCTTGAAAGGGAAAGGCTGTAGGTAAATAACATGACTAAAGAATCTCTTTCAGCAGAGACAAATCCTGATTCTTCCAACATAACAATGAAGTTGCAAAAGAATAACTCTTTCAAGAAAGAACTTTACGTGAATGCCTGGTTTCATTTCCTACCTATCATTTTCTAATAACATTCTATATTAAGAAACTGCATTATAAACTTTCTTAGCAATATGAGAACAGGGTGTGCTAAATGGCAAATAATATACTCAAAATACTTTCAAGCTTGCCACATTTTTGTTCTAGTTTTATCTCCAGTAGAAAATGTATCGTTTTCCAAATGCTTAGTCTTGAGGTCTCTCTGGAGAGTGGCTATATATTCCAGCTCTGCCCTGCCAGGGCTCCAGGAGAGATGATTGTGGATGTTTACAGTGTGCCTCTCATAGGATACTTCCTTATCCAGGTTGATGTTCTAGTGCCTACGTGTCTGACCTGTAATCAGGTTTCCTTCTCACAGGAACTTATTTATACTGGCAGATACCCTTGTGGCTCTTGTCTGACCCATGTCTAGTTTATTCTACTCAGACAGCTACTCTCTGGGAGAGCCCTGATTGGGGAGACAGTTAGAGTTAAGTATGTCAATCAAATGAGACACAGAGGAAGAAGCACACCAAAACACATGAAATTAGAGAAGCATCTTTTCTATAATACTTCCTTTTAAAAAATTGTATTGTTAATTGACAATTTATAATCATGCATGTTTATGGGGTGCAAAATGATATGATTTCTAAGAACAATGTGAAATAATTCAATCAACCTCAAATATTTATATTTTTTTATGATCTCAAATATTTATTATTTTTGTTTTGAGAATATTTGAAATTTACTCTTAGTAATATAGAAATGTACAATACACTATTATTAACTGTATTTACCCCCTGTGCAATAGATCTCAATGAAAACTAACTTATTCCTTCCGTTTAACTGAGATTTTTGTACCCTTTGTCCATCATCTCCACATTCCCCCCAAAAACCCTGCCTCTGTATCCATTATTCTACTCTCTGAAGAAGTATTTTTTATTACAGTTCCCAGAAAGAGGGCAGCACACCTTACAGGGCCATGGGGAAGGGGGAAGCCATTCAGAACATGCATGCTCAACCAGAAGGTGAGGAGCAAGAATGGGGAGAAGGAGAGAGGGACCTGAGGCCCAGTGTCTTTGATGGGGTCCTGTGTGTTACCCAAGCAGGTTTCCCCACATGGAGTTCTATTTGGTAAGTTAATAGCAAGCAGGCACAAGTTCCATGGAATCATGATGTCACCGAGAAATGGTCACTATAGCATACTTGATAGGATGTGGGGCTTGGTGGGGGACTCAAGTAGGTTGTATCAAGCTTCCTGTAGGGAAATGGTCACCAGGAGGTGATTGTATAATGCAGACATCTGGATCTACCATCTTGAGGAACTGGGAGGAGATGGAGAGCCAAAAACTGTGTCAACGATGACTAAGTCCTGTTTCTTGCATAAAAAAGTTCAACTTACATTCAAAATGGATACTGAGGAAAAATAAAATTATAAGAGTTCACTACAGGTTTATAGACAGGCAAATACATAGGAAGGTGTGGCTTTCAGATACTCTAAAGCACCACATAAAAGCCTGAAAAAATCTATTCAGTTTCCAAATAGCCTCTTTTGTCATTACCTACCATTTTTGCATTTCTCTTTTTCTTTCTTTCTTCTCTACTATATCATTTACTTCCCAGATGTGTATGTATCTATTTGTATACAGATTATATAGCTTTATTATATTGGGATAAATGTATCTACTGTTTGTGACTTCCTGAAGTTATTTCTGTTGAAGGTCAACTATCCAGTGTTTCTCTTTTTTTAAATTTCATCCATGTAATAAAAACCTGTATAATTTTTTTGCTACTGTTGTGAAGATAAGGAAAAGCATAGAAATTACTTCTTGCCTTTCTTATGATTATTGTGTCAATATTTACTTCATGAATGATTCTGAGACATGTTTAACTGCACCCAAGACAAAAGTTACCTTACTTAATTCACAAAAATAGATATTTAAAGCCAACTATTTTCAGGTTAGCTCCAAAGGTGTAAGATTATAATGATTGCAATGACTAGAGTATAGAATAAAAGACTCAAAAACATTTAAATTGGAGAAGTTATGATCGGGTTAGCTTGTTACGATAGCATATGGTTTGAGGGAAATGGGCTTGGTGCTGAGTAAAAATGTATATGTAATGTTCAAAATAGGTATTGTATTCAGAATAGTATATCCATTTAACAAATTGATCTTCACAATAACCTTACAAAGTATGTGTAGTCATTCTCATATTCAAGACAGAGAAGTTAGTAACTTGTCAATTATCAGTTATTAGTCATTCTTACATTACTGCATCCTTACTAGACAACAATATTGTTGGCAAATTGTTTTATGGGAGAACTTTCTCAGTCTTTCCAAATTAAGAATTATTTGTGACTCATTTTTCCACCAAGATATACACAAATGTTAGTAAGCTATGACTAAGTTATGATATTGTAGAGCTATAAATTCAGGTTAGGTTCAATGCCCTTTGATGTTTTACACTGACCCTCTTACTGCCAAGCAAGGATGCAATTTAGGCAGAATAAACACAGATAACCTTACTGGGGAAGACTTAAATATTAGCTATCCCTCTTGGGAACTACACAGATTGTGATTAGATTAATGGTAACCCTGATGAAACCCAGATGGTTCAAATGAACTCTGACTATAAGACTCGATAAAAACAGCCAGCCACAACTGAGTGTGATTTGAAGGTAAGAATGCACTTTTCTCTTCATCCAAACTAATCTCCAGAAAATACAGACTGGTGTTACTGCCTGATGGAGAAAAACACATATTTGCACAGATGGCAATACAGCCAGGGCAAATATATTTTTAGCAAAACCCTTTAGATCACTTAGAAATGTAGCTCACCTGACCTAGTATCTAAGACATTCTTTCCATGAGGTATTAAATCATTTTGAAAATCTATAATTAGAAATTTAGCCTTTGATTTTAAATAATGTATACTATCCTACTTTTAAAATAAAAAGAATACTATAAGTAATATCACAACACACCCTTCGATGTGAATGGTAAATCCTCTATATGGTCAATATTTCCCTTCATTGGGAAGAAGGGAATTGGATCCAGAAGAAAGAGATTGCAGTAGAAAGGCAGGCTTAAGGGGAGCACCAAAGAATGTGTGATTTCACTCATGTGAGGAAGCATAGAAAAAGAAAAAGACATTGGAAAGGGAGGGTGTTACAAATAATTTTTCACTACATAATCTTACCAAGTATTAGTCTAATCCGATCATCAAAACTTGCTGTTTTCAAAAGAACAAAAACAAAATATTTTCCTATATAAAAACACACTTTACATTAAATTTTAATGATGGTTTGATAATATTACTTTTTCCTATTTATAGATTAAGAAACTGAGAAATGTTTTTTCAAGTTCTTTGTTTTTAAAATCAGGTTATTTATTTCTGTGCTATTGAGTTCTATGGGTTCCTTTTATCTTTGGAAATTAACCCTTTATCAGATATATGGTGTGCAAATATATTCTCTCATTTCATAGATTTTCTTTTCATAAAGTTTATTGTTTCCTTTGCCATGCAGAGGCTTTTTGGATTGATGTGGGCTCACTATCTAGTTTTGATTTTATTGCCTGTGCTTTGAATGGATATTTTTCCAAAGAAGACGTACAAATGACCAACAGCGATATCAATAGGTGTTCAACATCATTAATTATCAGGGAAATACAAATAAAAATTACAGTGAGATATAACTTCACACTTGTTAGGATGACTATTATTTAAAAAGAAAATGTTGGTTAGGATATGGAGAAATTAGAACCCTTGATTGCTGTTGGTGGTACTATAAAATAGTGGAGTAGCAATGGAAAAAGAGTATGGAGATGCTAAAAAAATATTTGAAAGGTAGAACGACCATATAATATAGCAATCCCACCTCTGGATATATATCCAAAAGAATTCAAGTCAGAATTTCAAAGAGATATCAGCACTTCTATGCTTATTGTAGCGTTATTCACCAAATAGCTAAAATATGGAAACAACCCAAGTGTCCATTATGAGAGTTCTACTGAAAACTCTCTAATAGCTTTCCATTTCACTCGGAGTAAAATCCAAGGTCTTTGCCCTATTAGTTGATAATCTGACTGCCTTTTATTTCTAGCCTCCTTTCCTACTTCTCCCCTCCACTCTTACCCTACTCCAATTGCTTCACCCCACCTGCAGGAAACTTTTTGCTATACTCTAAGTATGCCAAGAACCATTCCAATGTAGGATGTTTGCACTTGTTTCTTATGCAGACAACACACTTCTTCCACATATTGACATGCTTACTTCTTCAATTCCTTCAGGTTCTTGATGTTATTTTAACAGTACATGGTCACACATACATCTGGTTATTTCTTCTCACTATATTTTCAGTTGTATCACCTGAACAATATGTATTTGTTACTTGTTCCACTTTGATCACACACATATGCACATTTCTTGGCTATAGCCAGTAGAATATAAGTGTATGAAGCAGAGCCTTTTGAGTTATGATCACTTTATCACCAGATACTAAAGTATGACCCTTTCTTAATCATTCCATATATAAAACAGAAATAGAAATTATGATCCATACAAAATAAACAGTTTATTATCATCAACTATTATATGACTAAATAACACAAGAGGAAATTCAAATTGCACTGAAATTAGAGACCTTAAAATATAAACCAGTGTTCACCAGTATATCTTTTAAAATGATAAGATTTCTAATATATAGTTTAGGCTAATGCTTCTAATTTCCATGATTAAACTAAACTCAGATTCTGATCTCATATATGACAAATCTGACTATTGTCTATAATAACAATCTTGAAATGTTTGGAATATAAATATGAATTTCTTCAATTTATACCTTTGGTTAGGGATCATATAATTAAATAATAAAAGTGAAATTGTTTAATCAAATAATTTTCCATATTTAGATACTTACATTTGTATGTATTTTACTACTAACCCATGTAAAATATGTAAGACAACAAATATCTATTAAGCATTCATTCAATTCTCTTAAAAGTTTTGGAAGTTCCATTCTGGAAGCAGAATTGAATAGAATCTGATTTCCATTTGAATCTTGATTCTTTTTTTCTTTGTATGCTATGGCTCATGCACATAACTTTGAGTTTCGGTTTCTTCATTTGTAAATGAGCAAAATAAAAAGCAGAGAAAATGTATGAAAAGTACTCAATATCTAGGTTGTATTCAATTAAATATGGCTACCAAACACATTCAGAGTTTAGATTTAATTTGGGTAGGTCAATTTTGTCACTTTTCTTAGATTAAAAATAAGTACAAAAGTTAAAACATTTTGTTCACAGTTTAGAAATAATGAATGCGAAGGCACGTTCTATGGAAGTGTTTCTACTGAAACAGAAAATTGAAAAAATTATAAATATTTATATGGTATCTTTCAGTTTACAAAACTAGAAAGTGGGTTATTGGATAAATGTCTACTTGATTGTAATAATTACAAACAATATCTAAAATTTCACTTATCTAGGCTTTCATAACATGTCTATTTATTTATACAAAGCTTATAATGTGATATTTAGATATAATTTACCTTCCTTAGATTTTCATTTGGAAAAATAGCCATAACATTAGGTTTATTTTAGAATATCTATTTTTGTGGATGCTTCATTACTTTAAACTTCTTCAGCTGTTTAGTTATATAGTGCTTATATAGCTAGCTTTCTCATTATTGTTATCAAAGGTCCTTTTGGTGATACATGCACAAGATTTCTCTAATAATATTAAACCTTCTGTTTTAATATGACCTAATTAATTTGAACATGGTACATAGAAACTAGTCTTTGGAATATCTTCACCCAATTCTCAAATCAATAGCAAAATAAAATGCTGCCTAACCACAAAAATTTTACTTTGATGAGAACTTTAGATAAGGAATTGACCTGCAATGAACACAAATGTTCTCATATACCTTTCTGTGTTGACTAAAAATGTCTTCAGTAAATTCCTAACTTTGCCTATATTAATCACTTAAACTTAACATATTCAAATAAATGTTCTATTATTAAATTTCCCAAACAAGTTATTCCAGTACAAATTAAAAAGACAGAATTTATGCATGACCTGTGGGTCCAACTTATTACTTTGTAACCATGTTTGCATATTGCTACACTTTTTCTTGGATCTAATTAATTGAATGTTATTCTTATTGCAAGTAAATTTGCCCCTACTCATTGCCCATTTCAAGATAGAATGGTATATGATACTAAAATTGCCCAAGTATTTCAAGAGTTTTCAAAAGTTGCATAGAAGTGAATTATGTTCCTGTTAGGTAGTTAGATAGACATTAGCAGCTAGAAGGGGGAAAAACAGGAGAGCAAAATGGCTATCAGTAAGACAATCCCTGGCCCATCTGAATTCAGCCCCCAAATAGCCTTAACTCCACCCTAATTGATGGAATTTGTAGTAAAGTCTGTGGCCAGCGCATCCTGGAGAAAAAAAACCAGGGCACAGGTGAAAATCCCCTAAAATGGTACATGCCCAGTAATGTAAAACTGTATCAAGTTAACCCTACGCTCATTATACTATCATTATAATAAAATTTACATGTGGTTTCCTTTCCCCACCAAAGTGGGCTTTTCTGTGTGAATTATGGGTAGGAACAGATGTAATTTAGTTTTAGTTACATAACCACAAACTGCCAACAAACAATATCATCCTGTCCCTCAGACACAGCCCAAATTTCAACTCCTTCTCACAAACCCCATAAAGGCATCTTGAGTTTTGTAAAGAGGTGCTGATTTCACTTCACAGAAATCAGCCCACTCTCCCTCTGAGAGTGTATTCCTGTGTTTCAATAAACTTTGCTTTAAGCTTGCATGTTGGTGTTTGCAATTCTTTGCTCACTATCACAATAACTGAGATTGCTGGTCCAGAGCTCCAGCTCTGTTGATCTCCTTGATTAAAGGATTCATCTCAACACAGAATTCCCAGTAACACTCTCAGGAAAATAGACTAGTATTTAGGAAGATGGAATTGCTTCATGGCAGAAAGTTAAAAATAAATAGCCTACCATAAATGTCTACTACGGAAGATGAGTTTGCAAGTGTCTTTTTTCTCTTAAAGCAAGATGATCGAGAGAGATTAGGAGTAAAGGAGAAGGACATTAAACTCATAAATACACTTTTTTACCAAAAATGAGTGAAGAAAGAGACTTGAACACAAAAAATTAGTCAGTGTCCCTTCATTTCATGTTTCATTCTAATCCTTGAGAGGGAATGAGAGCTTCGTCAAAAGAACCGTTCCTCCTCCATGGGCTAAAAATGAAGTCATGGAATCAGTGCTGGACACTAAGAAGAATGTAAAGCAGCTGAAACTTTAAGCCACAAGAATAAGCAGAAGAAATTAGAGGCAGCTGCATTTCAGATATAACAAAGATTTCATGTAGGCAGAGCTATTATAGCTCCATACTAAAATACCAGGATGACTAATGGGCTACTCTTCTACAACTGGGACCGGATTAACTCTCTTTGCCTCTTGTTAAGAAATCCTTGATCACATGGAGATGAAGATTGCTACCACAATCCTTGTGATTTGGACCATGTTATGCATTGAAAGTGCTCCCTGAGAATTCATATGTTAAAGCCCTACCCCTCAACATGAGGTATTTGGAGATGGGGATTTGGGGAGTTAGGTTTAGATGATTCATGATGGTGGGATCTTCATACTGGGATTAGCACCCTTTTAAGAAGGGATTAGAGAGCTTGCTCTCCTCCTCAGCCCACCATTGAGGAAACAGCAAGAAGATGGCTGCCTAAAAGCTAGGAAGGAGGCCCTCACTAGGAATTGAATCAGCCAGAGGCTTGATCTTAGGTTTTGAGGCATACGGGTCTAGGAAAAACGAATATTTGTTCTAATATTTTTCACTTAATATATTGTACAAGAAAAACAAAAGTTTGTTATGCAGAGTGTTGGTACATAGGAGAAGTCTAGTACTTTGTTATATTTCTGATAGATGTAAAAAGAGGGACATTTGCTCTGGAAAAATACTTGTCAAAATCCATGAAAACTGATACACTTTTCACCTAGTAATTCAATTCTTCTACCAAGAATTTATCCTATAAACCTACACAGATATGAACAAAATAAAACTGATGCAAAATATGTACTGAACACACAAACAAAAAGAAAAAAACTAAATATTCAGTAAGAGGAAACAAATAAATTTTAATATTTTATGAAAAAAGTCTTTAAAAGTATAAAATGAAATGGAGAATGTTTATTTTATGTTTGGGAAAGGAAAGCATATTATAAATAGAATATTTAGTATCAGTCTAATGTGCATATAAATATATCAAACATTTAATAGCCATCTATGTTTCTGTTACGGAAAACTTGTAATCTGTTTTATACTGAAAAGTTTTCTCAGATGAGTATGTATTGCACTTACAGACTGCAGAGTTTATCCAATTCACATTTTAAAATTGCTAATGTGTAAGTGCCATCTTTTATAAAATTTTTGCCAAAATATAACTAAAAAGAATTTTCAAAATGGCATTTTAAAAGCTAACCAGAATTTGCCCTGGAATATAGAATTCTTCTTTGGGCAAAACCTGCTGAATGTTTAGGAAAATAGCTAATGGATTCATGGGTCTTTCTCTCTCTCTCTCTCTCTTTCTCTCTCTCTCAACATCCCTTCCTCTTTTTCTTTTTTCTTTGTATAGTGAGGCTCAGAAAAATGTGGTTGTCTCCTGGGAACACAAGACCATGGATATTCAATGACAAAGAGAGGGAAATAAAGAGGGTGGTACTTGGGATGAGTATGGGCTCAACAGCTTGATGATTCATTCAGGTTTATGTAAAAGGGCATCCATAAGAGAACACTGAGGCTTACCATGACAAAAAAAAACTTCAGGAACATAAAATGTAATAGGGAATTTTCAATATGATCATTTAACAAAACCTACTGATTACATTATATGTGTGAATACTCTACCAGTCAGCAATCAATATATAAAAGTTCCCTAGTTTTACAGACTTTAAATTCTAGTCCAGTGGGTTGAGAATAAACCTCATTTAGAAATAAGTAAATAAATACATTACCAATATTGATTGGAACTATGAAGTAAATCAGCGGGGCATCACGAAAGTGAAAACACTTTTAGATTGGAAGGTGAGGAAATATTTATCTGCAGAACGTCTACTAGAGCACAGTACTTGAGAATTTTAAGTGAACATAATGCAACATTTTGAGAGAACATTACAAGTAGAATACCATCAAATGCAAAGCTCTAAGACTAGAAAAAAAACGTGTTTAATGATTTAGAGGGAAAGGAAAGCAAATGAAATTTACAGATTAGAAATCAGATAATATAGGGCATTTGTGCTATATATTTGTCCATTTTACCAACCTGCTTCTGTTTCTGCTATCTAATAACACCCTGAATTTCACTGAGGGCATTGGAATGTTTCATCGGTGTGAAACTTTGGAGTGATGATAAATCAGAGATTCACTCTATCGGTAAAAGTTCAAGGGCCTAGAGAGGAATTTTATCACATAGAGACATCAAAGATGATCACAAACACAAAGTTTAGACAATTAGACTCTATGATGGCTGATTTTATGTGTAAACTTGACTGAGCTAAGGGATGCTCAGATTAATAACCTTTCTAGAAGAGATTAGCATTTGGATTGAAAGACTAAGTGAAAAAGATTGCCCTCACCAGTGAGGACAGGCAGTATCCAACCATTGAGGGCTTGAAGAAAAAAAATGGTGGAAGGTAACAGAATTCAGTCTGTTTTAGCTAGGACATTCATGTTTTCCTGCCCTTGAACATCAGTGCTCCTGGTTCTCAGACCTTCAGACTCAGACTGGGACTTACACCATCAGGTCCTTGGTTCTGAAGCCTTAGAACTTGGACTGAATTATGCCACTGGCTTTCCTGGTTCTACAGATTTCAGATGACAGATTGTGGGACTAATCATCCTCCATAATTATGTAAACCTATAGGTTTATAATATATATATATAGGAATATGTATAAATAGAAATAGGTTTATAAATATACATGCATTTATTTACATATGTATTTATTTACATATATAAACAATATAGTAATAATATTAACATATGTAAATATATTATTTATATAACATATATTAATAACATTTGTTATATAATATTAATATATAAATGTATGTGAATAATTATATATTAATATATAATTAGTTATTGCATATTATATATAATATTATATATTATATCATTATATATTAATATGTAATAGCTATATATTATATAATATAATTATATATTAATATATAATATATGCAAATAAATATAGAATTTATATCTAGAGATGTGTATATGTATATACATACACACTGTGTATATGGTGGCTTATTATAAAAATAATAAGTAGTTGATGTAATGATAAAAATAATAATTATTACTAATAATTTTAATTATAATTTTATTGGTTCTTTTTCTCTTGGAAACCCTGGCAAATGCAGATTTTAACACCAAGAGTGGTGCTAGAGTAACAGAATTTTATGAATGAGTGTTCTGAATAGGTTGTAATGGCATTTCTATTATTGGCTCTCTAATCCAATGAAATATAAAGATGCTATTGATTCTATTGTATTTCCAGTAGTAAGGAAATCACTGATAGTCTATGGCATGAACTGATAATAGACATAAGCAAAACATCTACTTTGACTACTCCCACTCAATTACTCATATGAAGAAAAGAATTAAGTAACTCTGTATGCATTTCAAATATTTTTAGTAAACTGAAAAGTATGATGACACTGTTTGGTGGATCTTAATGCCACTGGACAAAGTAATGGAAGAAAAGGAGGAGCTCAGGGATTCAAATTTCCAACTCAAGTGCTAGTCCTGCCTAGCTCCACAAAGCTGGTCCATTGAGAGTATGGACTATTTCCCCACCAGACCTCCTCCCCACCTGAAAGAAATGGCAACAGCAACAACAACAAAAAGCATAGCACAGTGCCAGTGATCAGAGATGGTTCCTTCAAGGCCCACAAGCTGACCTGGTGAGGGGATCAGCTCTCTCCGCCTCACACCACAGAAGACAGCTACAAACACAAGGGTACACAAAGGAACACTGTGTCTAACAGCTTATCTACTGCCCACTGCTCTTAAATACCATCCACTGGAACATAATCCAAACTGCAACACCAAAAGTCCCGTTACTAATTCTCCCCTATGTGAAACCAAGAGCAAGATTACAAAAAACCTATGTAACCCTATGAAAACTTCCGAAACGAAGCCAATTAACAGTACTCAAATAACACCACAAATAAAGGAATAATAGCCCTCGCAAATGAGAAAGAATCAGCACAAAAACTCTGGCAAATCAAAAAGCCAGAGTGTCCCCTTATTTCCATGAGTCCACTAACTCCCCAACAATGGTTCTTAACCAGTCTGAATTGTCTGAATGACAGACATGAAATTCAATATCTGGATGGCAAAGAAGCTCATCAAGACCTAGAAGAAAGTTGAAACTCAATTCAAGGAAGCCAAGTAATCTAGTAAAATTATTCAAGAGATTAAAGACAAAATAACCATTTTAAGAAAGACCCAAACTAAATAAGCTTCTTGCGTGGAAAAAAAATTACTACAAGAATTTCAAACACAATAGGGAGTATTAATGGCAGAGTTAACCAATTTGAAGAAAGAATCTTAGAGCTCAAAGACAGGCTTTTTGAATCAATTCAAGTGAAAATAAAGAAAAAAGTTTTTTAAAAAATGAACAAAACCCATAAGAAACATAGAATTATGTAAAGAGATCAAATCTATGACTCATTGGCATTCTTTAGAGAGAAAGAGTTGGTGGGATTGTAAACTAGTTCAACCATTATGGAAAACAGTATGGCGATTCCTCAAGGATCTAGAACTAGATGTACCATATGACCCAGCCATCCCATTACTGGGTATATACCCAAAGGATTATAAATCATACTGCTATAAAGACACATGCACACATATGTTTATTGCGGCACTATTCACAATAGCAAAGACTTGGAATCAACCCAAATGTCCATCAGTGACAGACTGGATTAAGAAAATGTGGCACATATACACCATGGAATACTATGCAGCCATCAAAAAGGATGAGTTTGTGTCCTTTGTAGGGACATGGATGCAGCTGGAAACCATCATTCTTAGCAAACTATCACAAGAACAGAAAACCAAACACCGCATGTTCTCACTCATAGGTGGGAACTGAACAATGAGATCACTTGGACTCGGGAAGGGGAACATCACACACCGGGGCCTATCATGGGGAGGGGGAAGGGGGGAGGAATTGCACTGGGAGTTATACCTGATGTAAATGACGAGTTGATGGGTGCAGCACAGCAACATGGCACAAGTATACATATGTAACAAACCTGCACGTTATGCACATGTACCCTAGAACTCAAAGTACAATAATAATAAAAAAAAAAAGAAAAAAAAAGATGAAAGGTTAAGATATTAATGTAAGATTTTTATTCTTTTTAAATATAGGTATTTACAGCTAAAAAAAAAAAAAAAAAAGGCAGTCCACAAAAACTTTGCTAACCTCTCGCTACAGAGATTGACATGCAAATCCAAGATATACATAGAATCCCAGTCAGATGCTATACAAGAAAACCATTTCTAAGCCAAATAGTCATCAAGTTCACAAGGGCAATGTAAAAGAAAAAAAAAAAAAAAAAAAAAAAAAAAAGCAGGTAGAGAAAAGGGGTTGGTCACCTCCAGAGGGAACTTCATCAGGCTAGCAGCAGACAGACATCTCAGCAGAAACCTTACAAGCCAGAAGAGATCAGGGGCACATTTTCAGTGTCATTAAAGAAAATAAATTCAAACAAAGAATTTGATATGCTCCCAAATAAAACTTTATAAATGAAAGAGAAGTAAAATCTTTCTCAGACAAGCAAATGCTGAGGGAATACCTTTCAACCTGACCAGCTTTACAAAAGGTCTTTAAGAAAGTACTAAACATGGATTCAAAAGAACAGCACCTGGTACCACAAAAATACACTTAAGCACATAACCCACAGACACTATAAAGCATCTACAAAATCAAGTCTATATAACAACCAGCTAACAACATGACAAGATCAAAATCACACATACCAATACCAACCTTGAATGTTAACAGGCTAAATGCCCCACTTAAAAGACAGAGTGGCAGACTGGATAGAAAGACAAGATCCCACCATCTCTGTTTTCTTGAAAAGACTCATCTCACATGAAATAATACCCACAGGCTCAAAGTAAAAGAGAGAAGCAAGATCTACCATGCAAATGGAAAATATGAAAGTACAGGAGTTGCCATTCACAGACTTTAAACCAATAAAAATTAAGAAGGACAATGAAGGGCATTAAATAATGATAAAGGGTATAATCTATCAAGAAGTCTTAACTATTATATATATATAATATATATTTGTATATATTTATTAATTTGGAATTAATATGTGTATAATATATTACATGTTTTATATTATATATATAATACCCCACTGACATCATGAGACGAATCATCAAGGCAATATCTAAGAATATCTGGACTTAAATTTTACACTTGACTAATTGGACCTAGTAGATATCTACAGAGCACTTCACCCTGCAGCCACAGAATATACATTATTCTCATCTGCACATGGAACATATTCTTAAATAGACAGTCTCAGTCATAAAGCAAGCCTCAATAAATTTTTAAAAATTGCCATCATATCAAGAACACTCTCAGACCACCGTGTAGCAAAAATAGAAATTACTACCAAGACAATCTTACAAAACTACAAAAATACAAGGAAATTAACATACTCATTAACAATATAATAATTTCTAGGTGAATATCAAAATTAAGGTAGAAATAAAATTATTCTTTGGAATTAATAAAAATAGGGACACAACTTACCAAAATCTCTGGAATGCAGCCAAAGCAGTATTAAGAGGAAAGTTTATATCTCTAAATTCATTCTCAAGAAGTTAAGAAAGATCTCAAATTAACAATCTAAATTTTCATCACAGGAGCTAGAAAAAAAAAAGAAGAAACCAACTCCAAAGCTAGCAGAAGAAAATAAATAACTGAAATTAGAAAAGAACTTAATGAAATTGAGATGCAAACATCCATATAAAATGTCAATGAAACCAACAGTTGTTTCTTCAAAAAAATAAAATTGATAGGCTTCTAGCTAAATTAATAAAGGCAAATAAAGGGGAGATCTAAATAAGCACAGTTAGAAATAACAAAGGTGATATTACAAGTGATTTAATAGTTATAAAAAATATTCTGAGAGACTATACAAACAACACTATGCACACAAATTAGAAAATTTAGAGGAAATAGATAAATTCCTACAAGTATACAGTCTCCTAATATTGAATCAGGAAGAGTTTGAAACCCTAAAGAGACCAGTATCAATTTCTGAAATTGAATCAGTAATTAACAAAAACCTACCAACCAAAATGAATAAAAGCCCTTGACCAGATGGATAAACAGCTTAATTCTGCCAGATGTACAAAGAACTGATGCCAATCCTATTGGAATTGTTCCAAAACAATTGAGGAGGAGGGGCTCCTTCCTAACTCATTCTATGTAGCTAGCATCAGCCTGATACCAAAATCTGGCAAAGACATAATGAAAAAAAAAATTAAGCCAATATCCCTCATGAGAATAGATGCAGAAATCCTCGACAAAATATTAGCAAATCAAATCCAGCATCACATCAAAAAGTTAATACGCCATGATCAAGAAGGCTTTATTCCTGGAATGCAAGGCTAGGTCAACATTGACAATCAATAAATGTGATTCACCACATGAATAGAATCAAAAGCAGGAACTATATGATCCTGTCAATAAATGCAAAAAAAAAGCTTTCCATATTATCCAACATCACTTCATGATAAAAGCCATCAACAGACTAGGCATCAAAAGAACATACGTCAAAATAATAAGAGCCAACTATGACAAACCCACAGCCAATAACATATTGAATGGGCAAAAGTTTGAACCATTTCCCTTGAGAACTGGAACAAGATAAGGATGCCCACTCTCACCACTCCTATTCAAGTCCCAGCCAGAGCAATTGGGCAAGAGAAAGAAATGAAGTGTGTCTAAATAGGTAAAAAAGAAGTCAAATTATTTTTCATGGCTGACAATATAATTCTATATCTAGAAAATCCCAACTCTGACAAAAGGCTCTTAGAATTGATAAACTACTTTAGTAAAGTTTCAGGGCACAAAATCAATATACAAAACTCAGAGGCATTTCTGTACGCCAACAATGTTCAGGCTGACAGTGATTCAAGAACACAATCCCACTTACAATAGTCACACAAAAAATGAAATACCTAGGTGTACAGCTAACCAAAGAAGTGAAAGATTTCTACAAGGAGAGCTACGAAACACTGCTCAAATAAATCAGAGATGCCACAAACAAACGAAAAAACATTCTGTCTCATGAATCAGAAGAATCAGTATCATAAAAATGGCCATATGGTCCAAAGAATGTTACAGATTCATTGCTATTCATCAAACCACTAATGTTATTCTTCACAGAATTAGACAAAACTATTCTAAAATTCGTATGGAACCAAAAAAACAGCCTCACTAACCAAAGAAATATTAACCAAAAAGAACAAAATTAGAGGCATGACACTACTTGACTTTATACTATAAAGCTACAATAACTAAAACTGCTTGGTACTAATACAAAAACAGACACATAGACCAACAGAACAGAACCGAAAACTCAGAAATAAAAAAGCCACACACTTACAACCACCTGATCTTTGACAAGGCTACTCAAAACAAGACTGAGGAAGGAACTCCCTACTCAATAAATGATGATGGAATAACTGGCTAGCCATATGCAAAAGATTAAAACTGGACCCCTATCTATTGCCATATACAAAAATTAACTCAAAATGGATTAAAGATTTAAGTGTAATACCTCACACTATAAAAATCCTGGAAGACAACCCAGGAAATACTCTTCTCAGCACCAGCCTTGGAAAATAAGTATTGGCTAAATCCCCAAATGTAATTGCAACAAAACAAAAAATAGACAAGTGGGACCTAATTAAACTAAAGAGCATTTGTACAGCAAAATAAACTATCAACAGAACAGACAGACAACCTACAGAACGGAAAAATATATTTGCAAACTATACTTTCAACAAAGGTCTAATATCCAGAATCTATAGAGAACTTAAACAAGTCAGCAAGCAAAACACAAACAACCCCATTAATAAATGGGCAAAGAACATGAATAGACACTTCTCAAAAGAAGACATACAAGTGGTTAACAAACATGAAAAAATGCTCAACATCAATAATCATCAGAGAAATGCATATCAAAACCATAATGGTGAGAATTCTCACACTGGTGAGAATGGCATTATTAAAGAATCAAAAAACAACAGATGCTGACAAGGCTACAGAGGAAAGGGTATGCTTATACATTACTGGCGGAAATGCAAATTAGTCCAGCCATTGTTGGAAGCAGTCTGTTGATTTCTCAAAGACCTCAAAACAAAGCTACCATTTGATCCAGCAATCTCTTTCTTGGGTATACACTGAAAAGAAAATAAATCATTCCACCCAAAGGACACCTACACTTATATATTTACCACTGCTCTATTCACAATAGCAAAGACATAAATCAGCCCAGGTGCCCATCAATGGTGGATTTAATTTTTTAAAAATGTGCTACATATACACCATGGATTGCTATGCAGTCATTAAAGGAATGAAATCATGTCCTTTGCAGCAACATGGATGCAGCTGGGGGTCATAATCTTAAGCATATTAATGCAGGGAGAGAAAATCAACTACATTTTCTCAATTATAAGTAGGACCTAAACATTGAGCACATACGGATATAAAGGTGGGAATAATAGACACTGTAGACTACTAGAGTGTAAAGGGAGAAAGAATGGTTTTCTCACTATCACACAATAACCCATGTAGCATATATGCATGCATACCCCCTGTATGTAAAATAAAGTTGAAAATAAAATAAATGAATAAATAAACAAAAGAAAACAAAAACAACTCACCACGTCTGTTGACTCAGGGACTTCAAATGGATTTTTTCCTTTATCAAGAGTGTTTGTGTCCCCCTAATTTTACCTAAATAATTCCTCCTCAACCAATGGATCTTAGTGCAAATGTAATTTACTTAGGGAGTGTTTCCTTTACATTCCAGACTAGATCAAATTCTCCTTTTATAAGTTCTCACAGCACATAAATTGTACATTTCTGTCATAAATCTTATTTTTAATGTCTGACTGTCTTGTTAATGCTATCTGCCTCTACCAAACCATTGCCATCACCATTAACTATAACCTCCATGAAAGCAGGGATGTTTGTTATCTACTTTTACTTCTGAAGTTGATAAAGGTGGCCATTTAAGAAAAGCAGCTGTTTTATAAATGAATACAGCAAATAAGAAAAATTTCCAATGAAAATCAAAAGATAATTACAAAGAGAAAAGAAAAAATATTAATTTCCTATGTACAACTTATTATAAGTATAAAACTTATTAAAGTCAATCTATGGAGAATTTAATCCCAGAATTTCTGAGACAGTATTTTATTTATATACAAGGATATAGTTCACAATTGCAGAGTGTCAATGCAATGATATCCTAATATGGCTAATACTCTAATGAATTTTTTATATTCTTAAAAATATATCATCATATATAATTTTTGTCCTTGAGAAATAAGGACATTTAAATATGTTAAATTCAGGACATGCATAATAAAAGGCTGCTAGAATTTTATAACATATAAACATAGTTATAGCCTAGTATTAAAAATCTTCATAATACTAAGCACCAAAATAAAATTACCCTGGGAATAACATAGCACACATATTTTCATTAGGAAGATCTCAGGGTGCAGAAACAATATGCATCAATTTAAAAACTCTATTAAAATAATATATAACTATTATTTTATATTATTATTTTATATAATTATTATATAATTATATAATTATTATTTTATATTATATAAGATCTCAGGTGAAATCTAATATGCATCAATTTAAAAACTCTGTTAAAATAATATATAATTATATTTTCAAATGTCAAGTAGCAAAGCGAGAATATTTTAAAATTCCATGTAGTAACAGAGCATTTTTAAATTAAAAACTAATGTAATATATCTATGCATTTTAAATATATATATCTATATAACATAATATAATATAATTGAGTTTTTAAAAAGCATAAATATTCTCCCATTATAGAGTTAATTACTGATATTCTCCAATTGGAGCATTTATATTTCCTTTAATAAAGAACTTTATGAAGGTTCATCAAAATGACTTTTGTTTTTCATATATTACTTCTGGATCTCTATTACTTCTGTAAATTTTTGTTTTTAAACTCTTTTTCTTTAGTCTCCTTTTTAAAAAGCTTAAAAGTCTGGATGTTAGACCAAAATACAAATTTATTGTAAATGAATACATTTTGAAGTTAATTATCTTAATTTAGCTCTTTCCACAATGTATTACATGTATCAAAATGTATTGCATACTACAAATTTGTCTGATTTTTTGTCAATTTAAAAAAAAATAAATTTATGCATACAATTATAATGATGTGCATTGAGGTTTTTTACAGGATATAAAGTTCTATGGGTTTTAGCACATGCATAGATTCATATAACCACAACCAGAAATAGAATACAGAATAATTTTATCACTTCCAAAGTTCACTTGTGCTGTTCCCGTGAAGTCACAGGTTTCCTCCATCCTCTAACTCCCAGTAACCACTGATCTGTTCTCTGTTGCTATTGTTTTGCTTTCTCCATATTCATATATCATGTAATTTTTAGAGGGATGAGTTCATGTCCTTTGTAGGGACATGGATGCAACTGGAAACCATCATTCTCAGCAAACTATCGCAAGAACAGAAAACCAAATACCGCATGTTCTCACTCATAGATGGGAATTGAACAATGAGATCATTTAGACACAGGAAGGGGATCATCACACACTGGGTCCTATTGTGGGGAGGGAGGGAGGGATAGCATTAGGAGATATAACTAATGTAAATGACCAGTTAATGGGTGCAGCACACCAACATGGCACATGTATACATATGTAACAAACCTGCACGTTGTGCACATGTACCCTAGAACTTAAAGTATAATAAAAACAAAAACAAAAAACAAAAAGCAAAAAACAGAACAAAAAAAAAACTGTGTTCTTTCTTTAAGCAACGTATCTGAGGACTATAAGCCTTCGAGTACATATGGGATGTTATGTGAACATAAGTTTGGAACTTTTCAGAGTAAACATCTAGGAGCATCATTGCTATTTCTTCTGGTAAGTGAATCTTTAACTTTGTAAGAAAATACCTGAATATTTTCAGTGTTTGCTGTACTATTTTTTATTCCCATTAGCAATACATGAGAGTTTTGGTTGCTTTGCATTCTTGTCAACATGTGACATTGGTATTGTAATATTGTTTATTTTTTAACATTACAATAGATATATAGTCATATCTCATTGTGGTTTTAATTTGTGTTTCCTAAGGCTAAAGATGTTTGACATATTTCCATGTGCTTATTTACCATCCGTCTATCTTATTTGGTTAAGTGCCTGTTCAAGTCGTTTTGCCACTTATTTATTCATGTATCTAGCATTTATTTATTTGTATTGTTTGTTTCTTACTTTTAAGTGTTGAGTGTTCCTTAATTATAAATTCCAAAATAGCCAACCCACAAACAAAATTTTGAATAAGTGGAAAGTCTAAAGATGCACATTTTTATTCGTTAAGTAAATTGCATCTAAAATTGTAAACTTCGTTTTGTCTTCTTAAATTGATAGATTCTGATTGCTAACCTGATTACCATCTTTAAGGCATTGCTAGGTGTTGCAATATTTTTTTAAATACAAAATCACTGATTCTCTACCAACATTTTAATCCATGAAAAAGGCTGAAAGATTGTCATTTTTTAGTTCTGCAAAATATCAAGCTACTTAGGGAAAACTATAGTTTATCCATGGAGCGATTATGAATTTCAGAAGTAACTCAGGAGCATGTTTTGATCTCAAATTGTGGCAACAGTTAACACCATTATACATTTTTCTGTCTAGAGGACAGAAATGTGTGTTTATATAGATAAAATAATTTCCCCATTTTGCAATTATTAAAAATACAACTCTTATGGCAACAATATTTCCATGAGGTTTATTTCATGTATGGAGATAATTACGTTATTTGGACATTTGGATTGTTTTCAGTTGTTTTTCTTTTCCTTTTTAATCATGGCATTGATTTTGGACAACTATCAGTTATTTTCCTTGTTTGCAATTGTAAATTTAAAAAATATAATGAACATACAAATAAAAGTTTTCCTGTGTTTATCTTCTTTCTCCATGTAGACTTTTGGAAGTAGAATTACCTTGACAAAGAGATGATTAATTTAAGTAACTTGTTACTATAATGTAAAATAGAGTATTTCAATGACTCTGTCCTATATATGTCCTTTCTTCTTCCAAATATCACAAGCAATTTATGTCTATGAAGAAACTGAGGATAACGGAGAGAGTAAATGTCCAATTTATTGTCACCTGCCAGAAACAGATACTTTGAACTTCTTTACAAATAAGACCTTCATGTATGTATTACTTATTCTTCAAATTTGCTTAACCCATAAATATCAATGTTTACCTCAGAGGCAGTGTGAAAACTGGTTAATAAGATCTAGAGACAAGTTGAGATGGTTTTGAATCTCTGCTCTATCAAAGAAAAAATGCAGCACAATATGGGGCTATTCTAATGCTAGAGGATAAGTGTATTTCTTTTCTTTTGAGTTGCTAGGACTGCAAGTAGAAATAGTCCAAATAGAGGGACAAATGGCACCTTAGAAGAGGGACTGCATGGACATGCAACAAAATTGTTTTCTCGTGTAGAGAAAACAATTTCATGTTTTCTCTTAATTCCCTAGACTCATTTTTCTACCCACAAGCTGTGGTTCTTGAATTGCTTACCTGAAATTGATGTCTGTGTCTGTGTTGATGTCTGGGTTGAATTGATGCCAACATCTGATCAGAACACACAATTATCTTTGTGATAGCTTGCTTAAACTTAGATTATAAGAGATAAATGATATCCATATGTGATAATTACTTAGATCCATCAATGCTCCAATTTCTAAAAACTAGGTCTGAAAGCTGAGAACAGTCTTCAAAGTTTTAGTATGCTTGTTTGGCTGAAGTATGTGAGCCTCCAGGGTTTTCAAAACTGGTTGTAAATCTTGCCGAGAGTGGATAACAGAATTTCAGTTCTTAACTTTATTTGTTCTTTTTGGAACATAGAAGTGCAAAGACAAGCAAAAATTTTTAATTAAAAAGTCTACTGGATATTTTCAATTCTTTAGAAAAGTTCATGTCAGATTCTGTTTTATAAATGTGTAAGCCCATTATTTTTCTTTTGGTGACAGCTGTTCTTTCACCTGTAATTCAGCATATAATTTTAGAAGCACCTAGGATCCTGTAAGATATGGAGAATCATGATGTGTATAAACAGATATCTATATGAGTGTATATCCTGATGGGCGAATGTTATGAAGATTTGGGTTGTTGTTTTGGTTTTGTATGGTTTGTAATAAATCTATCCTATACCCTAATAAGGAGAAACACATAATTAGAATAGTTGTATGTATACCACTAACACTCTTTTCTGCTCTACATGCTAAACACAAGGATTAAAATACCGCTACATCTGATGAGGAAAAACATTCATATATATTTGGTTAATGTATTATCATGTAAGATGGTTTCTTCATAATGCAATTATAGGCTCCAATTTTCATAAGCAAGGTTAATTTTAGACTGACTATTTTGTTGGTTTGCTGTGGAAGATCCAAAAGTTACTTAAACTATGTTAAACATTCCCAGTAGTGTGATTGACTTGTGGGAACCTCTCCACTATTCATGAAATCACAGTTTACTATATTTGAGTGTGTGCTAGAGGGCAAAAATATACTAGCATTCAAAGTAATGTCACCTTCCTAAACCTGGCTATATATTTTATGCCCAGCTGTCCCATGCCTTTATATTTAGAAACCCGTTACCCACCACCTCAGACTAATTCTAGTCTTTAGGCATTGGTTTAATAGGAATTAACTATGAAATTTGTTTTCAAAATGCCTCTTTTTCAGATGTTTGAAACAGTAAAATTGAGGTAGGACCAGAAAACCTGTCATTCTTACAAGCACACTGGGTGATTCACGCATTAACAGAAATTGAAGTATAGGAGACAACCCATAGTAAGAGAATTTTTGATTTAGATTTTCTTAAAATGGTTAGGTAAAACTGATGAAGCAACTGATTTTCTTATACTTTTTACAAGAGTAATACTTTTGTACTTTTATTGATATCCCAGTCTGTTGATTTTGCTCCTTTTTAGAACAATCACCAACCTATCGTTCTTCCTCTTAGCAGTGTCTGGTAGTCTCTGGAATCAATGTCCTTTAGGTGTCATATTAGGCCACTTGCATATTGAACTTCTGCCTCTGTAACTGAAACTTCTCTTTCCCCAATAACATCACTTCCTTTATTTCCATTCCAAGCAAAGGCTGTTTTTTCACCCCTATCTCTGATCATGAGTATGCAAGTTGTATAAGGATCAGCAATTTTTTACTCTGTGTCCACTGCCAATCTCAAGCCATTGCACATCTGCTATTATTCACAATCTCTAACATTTTAAGCATAAAGTTATTTTAAAAATTGCTGTATGACAATGATAGGTACTGATAATGACTGAAAAGTAAACATTTTGAGACAGCAGTTAATATGCCCATCACCATTATTACACACCTTACACCAACTTGCTAGGAATGACCACGTTCATGTACTTTAGTCAGATATGTACTTATGTAAACATGCTAAGATCTGTTACTATAGAGTAAAATAGACTATTTCAAAGACTCTGTCCTATAAATCATATGTTCTTTCTTCTTTCAAATATCACAAGCAATTAATCTCTATGAAGAAACTGAGGGTAATGGAGAGAGTAAATGTCCAATTTATTGCCACCTGCCATAAACAGATACTTTGAGCTTCTTTACAAATAAGACATTCATGTGTGTATTATTTATTCTTCAAATATGTTTAACCCATAAATATCAATGAGTACCTCAGAGGCAGTAAGTGGCCAGTTACTTATTCCTGTGGCTGCTTACTCAACTAAAGACAAAATTTGTCTGATATGACTAAATTTTTATAAATTCAAACTCAGTACATTGTGTTCATCGAGATTATTGCAAATTGACTGTTTTAGAATGTGCTTTAATAACTTTGCAGGTATCAAAATTAAGATGACTGGTTTTATTTACTCTGAAAAAATCAACCTTTTCTTTCCTTTAAAGATATGATGAGCAGGTCCATCACAATGGCTCACGCCTGTAATCTCAGCACTTTGGGAGGCTGAGGTGGATGGATCACGAGGTCAGAAGTTTGAGACCAGCCTGGCCAACATGGTGAAATGCCGTTTCTACTAAAAATAGAAAAATTAACTGGGTGTGGTGGCAAGTGCCTATAATCCCAGATACTCAGGAGGGCGAGGCAGGAGAATCACTTGAACCTGGGAGGCAAAGGTTGCAGTGAGCCGAGATCACGCCACTGCACTCCAGCCTGGGTGACAGAGTTAGACTTCCTTTCAAAATTAAAAAAAAAAAAAATTTATATATATATATGTATGTATATGTATATGTATATATGATGAGTGGAAATGAGATCATTCTCTGCTTTTCAAGAACTTTTCTCCCTATGTTCTTTCTATGTTTAGGATGGAGAGGATAGTCAAATAAAATCATCCAGGAATTTAACAAATATTTTAGGATATAATCTATTTACTTATTTGATTTAAATAAATTTTATTTTCTTTAGGTGAAAATTCCTTTATTTCTCCTCTTAGTTCAAATTCTACTTATTCTATTATTGGCAGCATTATCTATGATACCTGATCACAACTGAATTTATTTATATATACACTTATTTATAAAAGTGTTAGTTTAAAATATTAAGCTACTATTAGTGGAATGAGAGGGAAAATAAGGAGGTTGGGGAGGAGAAATGGGAAGAGAAGCAGAGGCAGAAAAGGATGACGAAAAGTGAGGAAGCAAATAGCTGGGCTCAGTAACACCTGGTTAATGCACTTTCTCAGTAATCCCAGGTGAACCAGAGAAGAAAAAAATTATCCTTTTCATAATGTACTGCTGTTACAAACTATTTTTATTAAGGGTATGTTCTTCTAGGATGTATTTTACACTCACTGAGAGATATGAGATTAACAGTGGACGGTGAATAACTAAATTTGTAGGGAATCTGCTATGTGCCTGGCACTTAATTATGTTACTTATGTAGCCCTCACAGCAATACAGTAATTTTGGCACTATCGTCCTTGTTTTATGATAAGAAAACTAATGTCCAGAAAGTTGTTGCAATTTGATCAACGAATCTTTGGACTTGAAACCAGATGTAATCTGTTTCCTTCTTATCTCATTTCACTTCATAATGTGTATCATTGCTCATTGAAGGACAATTAATATACAATAGAAAGCAAAAATCTAGTGTGTTCAGTTTGATGAATTATGACCTTTTACACATCTGAGTTACCACCACTCCCAAACAAAATATATACTATTTCTATTACACCAGGAAAATATTCTGGTGTTTTCTAGTCAATGCTGTACTTTAGGAAGCAGCCACTCTTGGGTTTATGTATTTGTAGCTTAATTTTGTCCATTACTGTACTTTATTTTATATACAAATAGTGCGTTTTCCTTTTGTTTGCTTTCTTTTATTCAACATAATATTTTTGATATTCATCAGTGTTATTTTGTTTTAGTAGTTTATACCTTTTATTGCTGAGTTGAACTTCATTGTATGAATATGACATTCTCCTATCGATGGACAAATATTTGTTTTGATTCTAATTTGTAGATAAATACAGTGTCTACAATATGGCTTGCAGAGGCATATAGCAGGTTCACGTTTTGCTTTATAATAAACTATCAGTTTTTCACAGTGGTTTTACCATTTTACACTACCACCCATAAGTTATAATGAATTCAGTTGTTCCACATCTTCACTAATATTTAATACTTTCACTTTTATTTTTTTCTCATTATTTTAGCTATTCTAGTGAGTGTAAAATTTTCTTTCTGTCTCACCTTAACTTGAACTTTTTTGAATACTAAAGACATCAAATTTTGCTGTGATTACTTGTCTTTTTCTACATCATCTTGAAGTTTCTATACAAATGTTTTGTCTATTAATATTAACTGTTATTTTATTTTCATTATTGATTTGTAGGAGATATGTATATGCTCTGGATGTGACTCCTTTGATATATGTCTAGAGATAATTCTATGGCATTTTTCTCTATATGTATATGTACATATGATATGATACATCAATATGTAATTTTCATAGTGGTATATTTTAATGAACAGAAATGCTTAATTTTAAAGAAGTTCAAAACTGTTATTATGTTTTAATTTTATTGCTAGTGTTTTTTATCTCTTGTCAAAAAATACTTGTCTACTTCACAATCACAAAAATATTGTTTCTATATTTTATACTGAAGTTTTTATAATTTTAGCATTTACATTAGGGCCATAATTCATTATGAATTAATTTTTACAAAAAAAGTGATATGGGAATTAAGAGTCTCTTTATTCCATATGCATATCCAGGTTTTCAGAGCCCTTTGTTAAGAAGTCTTTACTTACAAAATTGTCTCAGTACATAGATCAAACATTGTTTGTTCTGTTATGGGCTAGTCTGCTTCAGGATTCTCTATTCGGTTGCATTGATCTTTGTCTACCCTTAGGGCAATACCAAACTCTTTTTATTATTGTAGATTTATAGTAAGTTTTGAAACCTAGTAAATCCTACTTTGTTCTTTCTCAGGAGTGTCTTGGCTGTCCTATGTCCTTTGCATTTCCATATACATTTTAATCACCTTGAAGCTGGCCAATATTCTCTCTCACACACACACACACACACACACACACACACACACGCAAAACCCTGCTGGCATTTTTATTGAGTTTTCAAATCGGAAATGAATTTTAATTTAAATATATTTGGTAGACTGAATATATTTAAAGCAAACGGTATGGTGATTCAATATTTGTATACACTGTGTATGATTGCCATAGACAAATCTTAAAGATTTTGAGTCAGTGCATGAGGCATATCCTTCTCTTTAGACCTTAATTGATTTCTGAACTGTTTTGTGGTTATCTTCATAGAAAATTTCCTTATGTTTTGTTAAATGGATATCCTAGGTATTTGATGAATTTGATCCTATTGTCAATGGTATTATTTTATTTTATTTACACATAGCATTGTTAGTATGTACAAATTGAAAGTATTTTTGCATATTGACAATATATAGTAAAATTTTCTAAATTTTCATTTACGTTTCAGTGGACTTTTTTGTAAAACCTGTAGAATTTTTTGCATACACAGTCATTTAATCAGAGAACAGCAAAGATTTTATTTCTTCCTTCAATATTTATACAGTTTATTTCTTTTGCATGAATTATTACCCTGTCAAGAGAGCTGGTGAAAGTAAGCATCCTCCCTTATCCTGATTACAGTGAAAGAGCATTCAGTGTTTCGCCATTAAGTATGAGGTTACCTGTATAATTTCATAAATACAATTTAATGTATTGAGAAATTCTCCTACATCCTCAATTTTCTGGATTTTTAAAAAATTTACAAATTGGTATTAAATGTTATCAGATGTATTTTCTATATCTAATAAGATAGTGGCACTTTTTTCCGTATTCTGTTAATGTGATGATATTGATTGATTTTCAATTTAAAGCAAACTTACATTTCATGACTTCTTGGTCATGATTCATTTTCCATTCAGTTTACTTTGCTAACATTAAATTAATGTTATTTTCAATTGTGTTTATGATGGCTTGTAATAATCCTAATTTAAAAAATTTAAAAGTGTTTCATCCTCGGCCGGGCATGGTGGCTCAAGCCTGTAATCCCAGCACTTTGGGAGGCCGAGACGGGCGGATCACGAGGTCAGGAGATCGAGACCATCCTGGCTAACCCAGTGAAACCCTGTCTCTACTAAAAAATACAAAAAACTAGCCGGGCGAGGCGGCGGGTGCCTATAGTCCCAGCTACTCGGGAGACTGAGGCAGGAGAATGGCGTAAACCCGGGAGGCGGAGCTTGCAGTGAGCTGAGATCCAGCCACTGCACTCCAGCCTGGGCGACAGAGCGAGACTCCGTCTCAAAAAAAAAAAAAAAAAACAAAAGTGTTTCATCCTCCTCTATTTTCTTAAAAAAAGTTTAATCAGTTTTATTATTTTATTTCTAAATATTTTGTAAAATTCACCAATACAATTTTGGGCCTTGGAGGTTTTCATTACAAATTAAATTTAATAGATATGGGGCCCTAAAGATTTTCTATTTTGTGTCATGTGAGTTTTGAAAACTTGTGTTCTACAAAGTAGTCCATCTCATGTTCATTTTCTAACTTATCAGCATAATGTAGTTTATCATATACTTATCATATACTTATTATTATATTTTTGATATCTATAGGCTCTGTAGTGACTCTCCCTTCCCCCTCTTGCCTTCAGAATATTGGTAGTTTCTCTCTCTCTCACTCTCTCTCTTTTCTCTTGATCGGTCTTTCTGGAATTTTATTATTCTGTTAAAAAAATACTGTTTTTACTTTTTTTCCAGATTGTCTTTCCATTTAAATATAATTATTATTATTATTATTATTTTGAGTTGGAGTCTCACTCTGTCGCCCAGGCTGGCATGCAATTGTGCCATCTTGGCTCTCTGCAACTTCCGCCTCCCAGGTTCAAGCGATTCTCCTGCCTCAGCCTCCTGAATAGCTGAGATTACAGGCATGTGCCACCATGCCTGGCTAATTTTTGTATTTTTAGTAGAGAGAGGGTTTCGCCATGTTGGTCAAACTGACTAATTTCTATTCTTATATTTATTATTTTATTTGTTTAAGTTGAGTTTAGTTTGTTCTTTTTCTAATGTATTAACATAGAAGATTAATAATTGTTTTTGCCTCATTCATTGTTCTAATAGTTTCTCCTATCCCTCCTGTAGAAATTGCCATTAATTGAATGACTTAAAGCAATTTATTATCCTATAGTTCTGGAGGAAAGTATAGGAAAAATTGAAGGTCACAGTGTTTCACTGTGCTAAAATCAAGATACCTATAGGGTTGCATTTCCTTCTGAAAGCTCTATGAGGAAATCTGTTTCTTTTCCTTTTCCAGACCATTAGAGGCCACTCACTTTCCAGGACTTGTGAGCCACAGCCAGCATTGAGTTTATTTCAACTTCTGCTTCCATAGTCACATTTTCTCCTCTCACTCTGTCTTTGCCTCTCTCCTATAAAGACCCTAATGATTACATTCAGCCACTGGAACAGTGCAGGACGATTTTCTCCTCTCAAGATTTTGGACTAAATCACATCTGCAAAAGTCTCTTTTGCCATATAAAGTGACATGTAAAGTTCTCAGGGTTTAGGACATGTCTATTTACAAGCAACCATTATTCTACCCCATCACAAAATATAAAGCTATTAATTTCATTGTAAGCATTGTGCTATCTGTATCCCATATATCTTGTATATTGTGCTTGAATTTTAATTCAGGACAAAATGTATGTGTTTTTGATTTTTTATTACTCACATGAATCCTATTTTAATCCATAGATTATTTAGAATTTTGTTGCCTAATTTCCAAATAGGGACTGTTCCTAAAGTAATTTTGTTATTCATTTTTATTTTAATACTATTTTCATCAGACAATATACTCTCCAGAATTTCAGTACTTTGAAATTTATTAAGACTTGTTTTAGGACTCAATATATATATATATGATCTGTCTCGATAATTGTTCTATGATTATTTGAAACATGGTATATTTTGCAGTTGCTGATTATAGTGTTCTACATATTTAAGTCAGATTGATATGTATCAAAACATCACTCTGTACCTCATAAATATATGTCATTATTTCATGTCAAAGAAAAATAATAGAACAATATCCTTAAAAAATTAAACATATACTTTCGATATGACTTAGAAATTCCATTCCTAGGCATACACCCAAGAGCAATGAAAACATATGTCAATACCAGTGTCTATTCTTCCATTTATGCTTTTTTGTTTTATTCTTCAGGTGCCTTGTGGTTTAAACATACTTACATTCTTTATAATTTAATCAACCTTCTCATTATTAAGGTAAGAGTGATGATCTCTTACAACACTCTATATCCTAGTAGAATTCAGAATCTAAGCTTTGAGTTTACTTTAATCTCAAGCATTGCAAATTATTTGCGTTCAGCCTTTAAAAGCCTATTCAAGTTGGGGATACTTTAGTATCTATAATGTTTTGTTTGTACGCTTACTCATTTGGGAGTCAAAACTGACAATAACTAGAGAATTTTAGTCTGAAATTGTTTATAAGTTATGTTAGAAATCATATCTATATTATTTGTAAATATTGGATAAAATTGTCTTGGAATTGTATTTTTAAGTGTTATTCTATTGTTTAATCCAGCCATCTTAACATAAATATCCACAAATATACTTTTTACCTCTTTTTAAAAAATATATTGTCAGCTCTCTGTATCCACAAGTTCTGCATTCACAAATTCAACCAAACTGTAATAAAAAATATTCAGAAACAAAACAAACGATAAAAATAACAATACAGTCATTAAAAAATACAAATTAAAGACAATGGTTATAACAACTCTATAATAGTATAATGACTATTTAGGTAGCATTTACAGTGTATTAGACATTATATGTAATCTAGAGATGATTTAAAGTATATGGGATTGTGTGCATTAGTTATATGCAAATATGTTGACATTTTATATAAGGGACTTGCACACATTCAGACTTGGGGTATTCATGGGAGCTCCTAGAACGAACTCCCTGCAGAGTGAGGGATGACTGTACTTATGAGATAATTTTTAACATATGATAAAAGCATGTATGTGTGTACTCATGTATGTGCATATAATTATGCACAGAAAAGTAGAATAGCTTACTTTTTATTTTCTACAATTGAGTTTGTCAGTGTAAAATCTAAGATAGGGACAAGGTTTTCTGGTGGGATCTCTAATCATTTTACAGTAAACAAATTGGAAAAGGGAATTGTGCCAGTCTCTAAAGTTCATAAGACATTTAGACATTTTGCAAAAACACACTCAAAATATTTTCTATAAATTATACTCCAGATAGCCTTACATGTGTGTATCAAACCTATTGGTTTTAACAGCATTAGGCTCACATTTTTTTTAAATGGAATAAAATTCTGCTATAATCACTCTTATAACCTATTTTTGCTTCAAAGTGTAAAATTGTAATCATTCAAAAGCAATAAGAGGCTTTCAAACTACAGCAACATTCAATGATACAGAGAGTTTATCCTACTTTCCTTTATCAGATGTGAATAATTAATTTTAAGCCTTAAATATGGGAGCAGGAAGAGCTCTTTAAATAAAGGAAATCAAAACAAACTACTAGAATCATGACTTGGAACTTTTGAAGCTCAGATAATTAGTTGACTGCTGCTGCCTAATTTCATAATTGTGAAGGCAATGGCACTGATAACAGTTGCAAAACATTCACAACTTAATTAATTACTGAAATGCGATTGATAGAATGAGGAAAGTGGTTTGTTTATATTGTTGTTGTTGTTGTTTTTTCTGCCAGCAAAAAAGCCAGGGATCTGGGCCTAAATAGAAAGGGAGGACATAAAGACAATTGAGACAAAATGGTTTTTATTACGTGGTGGATATTCTGCTTCTTATATATTCTGTCAAAAAACAAACAAATGAAAACCTCAAACCAGAGAAGGTACAAGTACAGTTGGGAACCCTTAGTGATCCCCAAAGATTTAAGAAAGCTGTATGGTATCTCTTTCTTGCCCTTGTAAGTTTGTATCTGTCTTAATATAATATTCACACCTTTTGATAAGGCATGCTACTTTGAAGCAGATTTAGGTGGTGAGAAGTGGTAGAGGTGAGAAAATTAGAAAGGAAATACAGGTCTTCATTTTAAAGGTTATTTTTCTGAGTATAAGATATTTTGTTCAAATTAATCATGAAGGATCGAGCAACTTATTGTTTAATTTTTTTTTTTTTTTTTTTTTTTTGAGACGGAGTCTCGCTCTGTCACCCAGGCTGGAGTGCAGTGGCCCGATCTCAGCTCACTGCAAGCTCCGCCTCCCGGGTTTACGCCATTCTCCTGCCTCAGTCTCCTGAGTAGCTGGGACTACAGGCGCCCGCCACCTCGCCCGGCTAGTTTTTTGTGTTTTTAGTAGAGACGGGGTTTCACCGTGTTAGCCAGGATGGTCTCGATCTCCTGACCTCGTGATCCACCCGTCTCGGCCTCCCAAAGTGCTGGGATTACAGGCTTGAGCCACTGCGCCCGGCCTTGTTTAAATTTTTAATAGATATTATACATTTAATGTAGTCTTTGTTCCTCATTGATTAAGATACTCTTTAAGGGCTTTGGCAATTCTCGAAAGATCTAATTTCTGTGCAGCAAAGAAAACCCTGACTAAAATAAATATATACATTCTTTTTCTGATTTTCCCTTGAGCTCCCTACAATCCCTATGACAAGGAAGATGGAAGACGCATCTGACCAGTCCCCTAAAGCCCGCCTTAGGTGAGTCTGCACTTATAACAATATTGCCACAGGCCCTTTTTTTTTTAATGCAGGGCCCTTTTATTATCTCGTCCTTTTAGAACTTAGATATTTATTGTAGGAGAACCTTTAATTCTACATACTTCCTACTTTTTAATCTTCCATTTTATTATCATCACTTATAAATGCTGAGTCTACTTTATAATTTTCTTTATGTTAGACAGACAAAAATTTGGGAAGCCTGAGAACACCAATATCAATATCCCAAAGCAGCATCTCACATGCTTAAGGAATTAAGGAACACTGCTGTAATCATGTGCCTCGACCCTATGGTTCTAGTCAGAGATATCATATTAATCAGAATTAACCCAACACATATATTTGGTTGTAATAAAATATGTAAAATAGGCATTATCCCTCTATTCACAGATAATGAAACTGCTGCTAAAGGGGAAAATTGACTTGCTCAAGGTTACATAGTGTCTTCATTTTGCACATAAAAGTGTTGAACTAAATGATTCTAAGTTTTACTCTACATTCTGCATCTAAGAATATTAATTAGTACAGGTCAAGCGCTGTGGCTCACACCTGTAATCCCAGCACTTTGGAAGGCCGAGGCAGGTGGATCACCTGAGGTCAGGAGTTCAAGACTAACCTGGCCAACATGGTGAAACCCCGTCTCTACTAAAAAAAAAAATTAAAAATTAGGCTGGGGACGGTGGTTCATGCCTGTAATATCAGCACTTTGGGAGGCCAAGACGGGTGGATCACAAGGTCAAGAGATCAACGCCATCCTGGCCAACATGGTGAAACCCTGTCTCTACTAAAAATACAAAAACTAGCTGGGCATGGTGACGCATACCTGTAGTCTCAGCTACTTGGGAGGCTGAGGCAGGAGAATCCCTTGAATCTGGGAGGCGAAGATTTCAGTGAGCCAAGATCGTGCCACTGCACTCCAGCCTGGCGACAGAGCGAAACTCCATCTCAAATAAATAAATAAATAAATAAAAATTGATGTTTACATTTCCTCAAGAATACTTTCTGATATCATCAAATTTTGGTCAGCGCACTTTTTATGAGCTGGAGCTGTAGGTAAGAAAGCATTCTTTTTGGCTAATTATGCATATTTTGATTAGGACTGACTTAGCCAATGCCTACTTTAGTGTTGCCAGAAAATTTTTTAAGTCTTGGTATAAGAACACTACATTTCTAACATAGAGTGAGTCTCCCTCTGACCTTATGAAGTCTCTAATATCCCTGCATTGTTCACTTTTTTGCCTTGATAAATCAGATTACCCTTCCGAAAACATGAAGATAACATAAAATGAGTTACTTCACTCTGAGTGAGTTGTCACCCAGAAGGGTTGGCAGTCTAGGTAGGAAAACTGTGCATTGGGACTAAGATTGAGAGTCCATTAAAGAAGTAATTTGCTTACGTGTCATGAGGTGGGAGGGTAGTGAGTGGAAACGAGCCAGAACAGCTTGAAAAATAATAAGATGGGAATTTTGATGTTAGCATTTACGAGAACAAAAAACCTATAAATTCTGTTCTTAGAAATTCTCAAATTATTAATAAAACTTTCCTCCTTTAGAAAATTTTCTATCATTAATCCTCATATTTACTAGTTTTGTGACCTCTGGCTCGTGGGTGCTGTTAGTATTCCAATATTTTACATGCATTTAATTTTTTTTAAATTACAGTATTCTATTTCTATGTTCTGTTATACTATTCCAGATATAACTTACTGATGATATTAATTTTATAATTATGTTTATATTTATTTTATTAATGTATTTTTCTGTATTCTTAATTAATCTAGTATAGAATTCGAGCAGGTTTTCAATAAATGTTAGCAACTGACAGAATGTTGCGGTAGGTTTCAATGTATTTTAGCATAAGACTTTTTCAGAGGTAATATATATATCTCTACATAAAAATCAAACATAATTTATAATTGCTTTTCTTATAGTATTTAAAAATATGTTATTAATAGTGTTATTGAGATATAATACACATATATCTCAAAGTAAAAGTGTACCAGATAGAGTTAAATAGTCAAGGAAGAGTACTTAAAACTATTGCCATAACAGAGAGAGAGATTGAAATAAATTTCTGAAACAAAACAGGGACAAGTTTTTAAATGCTGTGGCGAATTTGTTGCAAAGTACTGGAAGCTATGTTGTGTGGGAGGTTTGTCGATGTGATTAATCCACCTAATGAACTGTTAGAGGGACTATTTGCTAATTGGCACTTATGAAATTTAGGTCCCTACCCTCCTGCAGAGACTGGAAGATAAGGGTGCTATCTTTCTTCATAATTGCATTTCAAAGGAATGATTCCCAGGTCCATGAGAAAAACATTTCCGGGCTTTGAATCTGTCAAGAAGCTGGGAGAAAATCTACATCTCAAAGGAGTAGAGAAATAATTTATAATTGCAAGTTTGGTAACATAAATGATCTAAGAAAAAAACAGATCAGGAGTCTAGAGACAGAAGAAAATCTCTGAAGTTTACTCAAATTGAGGGGAACATTAAAGCCATTTTGGTCACCATCTCATAATATTAAATACATAATCATAAAAAAGGAAAAGACTCAAATGTGATATTGTTTGTTAAAAATCATGACAACCTGCAAGTATATTGGCACATGGTAGTACATGTCCATGATACAAGACTCAGCATTGTTCCAATCTAAAAAAAAAAACAAAAACAAAAACAAAAGCACGAAGTAGTCACATGTACTTAAAACAACTCCATGGTATTCCTAAAAGCCCATTGTATGCAAGTTGGGGACTCTTGGACTAAAGCTTTGCAGTCTTCCAGTCTGTAGGCTCAGGCTGAGTTCATAGCTATACTCTGGGCAGTTGACACAATCTCAGTCTTACCATGATGATGATCAGCATATTAATTAACTAAATCCCACCCTAAACATTGACCAGCTTTCAAATGAAGGTTCTTCCTAGGGAGGGAGCATAACTTTTAAGTAATCCCTTTCCTCTCAGAAGAAGTTGAATCCTAGAGAGTGATTCAGCTGTGAGTTTTCAGCAACCAACCCCTGCAGTGGCAGGGAGAATGACAGAATCATTCTGATGGGTGAATAGCACAGTTGAATCACAGACATACTGAGATTCCCTCTCAGAGTGGAGTTCTCCAGTAATATTTTGGCACTGAATCTTTTTTTTTTTTTTTTTTTTTTTGCCGCAGCAAGTCCATTTTGAACAAGAACTGGCTTTTCCTTGGATTAGAAGCTATTTTGATAAATGGAAATGGTTTTAAACCCACGTATCTTACTAAGAGACAGCATTTACTCTCAGAAGAGCTCTCTATTTGGAGCTGGAAAACTAGTCTAAATTATTTTGCTTTTTTTTTTTTCTTTACAAGGGTGTCTATCTGCAGATGTAATAATTATTATTTGCCAGTATCATTACTGTAAGAAAACACATTTTAAAAATTCAGACCTAATAAGATAAATGAGATAAAAATAAAGGTTGCTGAACATAAAGTGAACCAACCAACTAAACAAATGAGTGAAATGCAAATACAAGAGTCCTCTCATACAACAAAAATAATCAATAGTAAAATCAAATTGATAGAGATGACTAATTTGCAATACCAGCAAGAACCATAGGGTACCTAGAGAAAGCTAACAAAAAAGTACAAGACCTATATAAAGTTTTATAAACTTTACTGAAAAACATAAAAGAAAACCTAATACATGGAAAGACATCTTGTATTCCTGGATAGGGTGTGTTTTAATGATGCAGATACTTTGTCAAATTACATAAAGTAACTGAAGTTTCTATCTCTGCCTTTTATTGCATCAAAAGGAAACATCCAAGTAGAATTTAATTAAATGTGGATGTCAAGCTTGGGACCACTTTATCAAAAATATAAGCATGTATAGACAGAGGGACCATTAGAGAGTTATCCTAGCGAGGCAGATGAATTAGAGGTGAAAGATGCTATTCTAACAGCAAATTGAGTGAGAAATGCTATATATGTATTTTGACAAAATAGATAAAGAAAAAACATAGTGATTACAAATGTGTACTCTAGTTCCTATGTAGATAATTTTATGTGATCTACTCCGGTGTTAATAGCCAGGTTAATAATTGTGGGAACAATGTCCATATTAAACACCTAGATAATCTACATATTTTGTATAATCCCAATAAAAACATTTTTAAGGAATTTTAGAGAAATCAGCAGTACCATTTGCCGAATAACAATGCTTCTTTTTGTCTGACATGTTCCGAGTGTCTGAGTTTCTCTTCTTCTGAAGTGCTTGACGTGGTCTCATTTTCTCCAGGTGTTATCAGCTTTTGTATCTTGCATTCTGTTTGCAATTCTTCCCATGACATTTCAGACATTTTTTCGTCCTGCTCCAGGTCACTTTCATGAAGCCATGTGGAATGGCAGAATAAGAGGGCAGGGTCCCACTCCTGGAGCACAGACCCATAGTGCATGTGGCTGCGTTCAGGCCCAGGTGCTTTTCTGCAGGATTCCGCTTGCAAAATTTCCCAGTAACACCAGAATGCCACGAGAGCGGCAAATCCCTGAATCCCTACAGACTCTAACGCTCTGAGCAAAGGAGAAAGTTAGATTCCCTCCTAGGAGGTATAATACATTATTTCTGGAACATTAAGAAACCCAAACTTCCGGAAGTAGGCAAACACATGGAAAAATTAACAACCTTTCTTTTTTATTCCAGATATAGGCAGGATGGTTAATGCATTCCCCTTGTGAAAGGCTTATGATTGATGATCTCTTATTATGGGAAGATAAGTAGAATTATTTTCTGAATGAGTCAAGAGGTTGTCTCCGGGCTTGTAGCAGCAGTGACTCTTTTCTTTCCCCCCGTACCCAGTGAGAGGATTGACAAGGTCTAGGTGTCCACGCCCTCCAGATGCTACCACTACTGTTTTCTGGCTGCATGGTAGGTTTTGACTCCTCTAAATATTTAAGCAGCCGCCATATCCACAGACAGTCTCACAAGAAAGGCCATGAAAATGGAAAGCAGTGGGCAAG